>NC_135477.1:69346062-69946062 GCF_052094955.1 Ictidomys tridecemlineatus
AGATTAGAATAGATTGATTTTCCTATTCTGCTAATAAATTATATGATAGCAAGATGCCTTTAATATTTTTATACTAAGAAAAGATGCCTTAGCATTTTAAAGTATTGGGAAGCTACTTGAGATAAATCATTATGTGCATGAAGTCATACAAAATGCTCAACAACCAGAAAAAAAAATCTGATTTAAATAAAACTATTTCACATTAAATTATTATTATTTTGGTTATGGACAGCAATTTTTCTAAGAAGTAAAGTTCTTAGCTACATGAAGACTAAAATAATGGTATACAAATATCGATTGGGTATATCCAGCTAAGGGTATATCTAGCATCATTGGTTTTATGGATATGGTGACTTTGAGCTGTATTCAAGTGCTCATAAAGAAGCCTTGCAATTGGAATAATAGTTTTGTTCCTGAGTCTCAGAAGTATTTTCTAGCTCCTTTGTTCTAATTCCTTGTCTAATAATCACCTTTTTCAAAGAAAAAAAAATAGCATAGTAAATCTGTACTAAAAAACATTTCTCTCAAAAGTTCACATGCCGGGCTGGGGATGTGTCTCAAGTGGTAGCGTGCTCGCCTGGCATGCGTGCGGCCCAGGTTCAATCCTCAGCACCACATGCAAACAAAGGTGTTGTGTCTGCCGAAAACTAAAAAATAAATAAATAAATTTAAAAATTCTCTCTCTCTCTCTCTTAAAAAAAAAGTTCACATGCCATCCATTTCTATTAAACTCAGAAACTACAGAGAAAGCAAGAGGCAATAAAATCTGTAAGGAAATCAGTAACAACATATTGAGGATGGTGTTACTTTCCCCTCACACACATTTTTTGTTGGTGCATTGTAGTTGTATGGAATGGCAGAATTTGTTGTTACGTGTTCGAACATGCATACCACATAGCAATATAATTTAGCCAATATCACTCCCCTGTTCTTCTGCTCTCCCTCCCCTCCTCCCACCCTCTGATAGATAGTGTTACGTTTTTATAGATTTTCTTTCACAGCACTGTCTCTCTTTTTTTCTTTTCTCTCTCCTGTCCTCCTTCCTTTCCTCTCCTCCCCCACCTCTCTTCTTCTGTTTCTCACAAATGAGCTAATCATTTGTGGGAATATTGGATATCTCTCATCCCATCTAGACCATGAGCCCCATGAAGTCAGGGACTAAATTTAGTTCAACTTTAGTTGTCACATAGTCTGCACTAAGTAAATCTGTATTTCTAGGATGCAATACTCCTGGCAGTAGGAAGGAGTTTCTTAAAATGTATTGGTTTTCCATCAAGAACAAATAATAATAAATGCTGGAGAGAATGTGGAGAAAAAGGGACACTTTTACACTGTTGGCGGGATGTAAATTAGTACAACCATTATGGAAATCAGTATGGAGTTTCCTCAAAAGACTGTTCATGAAACCACCATATGACCCACCTATACCACTCCTCAGTATTTATCCTAAAGAAGTTAAAGTCATCATATTACAGTGCTGCATGCAGCCCCATTTTTATAGCATCACAATTCATAATATCCCAACTATGGAACCAGCCTAGGAGTTCATCAAGGGATATATGGATAAAGAAAGAAAAATGTGTGTGTGTGTGTGTGGGTATGTGTGTGTGTGTGTGTGTGTGTGTGTGTGTGTGTGTGTGTGTGTACACGTATGAGTTTTATTCAGCCTTAAAGTAAAATGAACTTATGTCATTGGCAGGAAAATGAATGAAACCTGAGACCATTGTGTTAAGTAAAAGAAGCCAAATCAGAAGATCATTGGTCACATGTTTCTCCCATATGTGGAAATTAGTGGGGAAAAATGGTGGCAGGGGGCATTCATGAAAATCGAAGAGAAATCCATACAGTGAGGGAAAGGAACCAGGGGGAGGCAGGAGGGAAGAGAAAGGGAAAGTACTGGGAAATGACATTGCCTGAATTATTTTGCTATATTCTGTGCATACTTTAATATGTAACAATATATCCCACCATTATGGTACAACTATAACTCTCTCTCTCTCTCTCTCTCTCTCTCTCTCTCTCTCTCTCTCTCTCTCTCTCTCTCTTTCATTCCACTCTCCTTTAAGATCTGCTTTGATAAATGATTCCTGTAAGTTCAGAAAGAAAGCTGTACATTGGTGTTGGGGGGAGTGGGAGGTACTGGGGACTGAACCCAGTGGTTCTCTACTACTAATTTAGAAAACATTCGGGGAAAAAAAGCTTGTATCCCAAATAAAATATACTTCTTTCATTTTACTTATTAAAAAAAAATGGTCCTTAGGGTGGCCTTTCATCTCACCATTCTATAATTCGGTGAGCACAGTTTATGTTCCCCTGCCTAGACTATTCCAGGTTGCCTAGGTTTTGATAGTACCCTCAGATCTCTACTTTCCACCCTGATGAGTCCCAATGTATGGGCTCTCCTCCAAAGTTGGTTCCTACTGCCCTCATCAGTTTCCTGGGTTGAGAGATGGTGGCCTTTCTGTTGTTTCCAGGATATTTGGGTATACAATATTATGATGGTAATATTAACCCCCCAACTGTAGTTGTTCACAGTTCTCTGACCACTTCAGTAATTTTTTTCCCACTGGAATCAAGGTGGTGTTATTGGGTGGTATGGGGTTAGGAAAAGATTTTGGCTTGTAGTTTTTTCTCCAACCCTGAAATATGTCTTCCTTCCTTCCATCCCCTGCCCCCTTTGCTCGATTTTTTCTTTCTTTCTTTCTTTCTTTCTTTCTTTCTTTCTTTCTTTCTTTCTTTCTTTCTTTCTTTCTTTCTTTCTTTCTTTCTTTCTTTCTTCTCTCCTTTAAGATCTGCTTTGATAAATGATTCCTGTAAGTTCAGAAAGAAAGCTGTACATTTGTGCTGTGGGGAGTGGGAGGTACTGGGGACTGAACCCAGTGGTTCTCTACTACTGATTTACATCCCCATTCCTTTTTATTTTATTTTGAGACAGGGTCTCCCTAAGTTACTCAGGTTGGCCTCAAACTTCCAGTCCTCAGCCTCTGGAGTAGGTGGGATGCCAGACAAAAAGCTATTTTGAATGAGAAAAATATTTTCTTACAATTATCTCAGGGAGGAAACTTGCAAGCTCCTAGCTGATTAGCATCCAGTGCCCACTCTGAATGACTTTCTTATCACTTTTCCTTTTTCTCAGAACCAAGGCCTTACAGCACTTAAATCATTCTTACCTTTCGTAGATGGGAATCTATTTGTTTGAAGACAGAACACATATCTACACATTTTAAAAAATCTCTTTCTTTCAATACCTCTCTTCTAAGGCTTTCTTGGTCATATGGTTCTTTAGAAGATTCTAATGCATAGTATGGATTAGGAATCACTGAGTTAAAGGAACCCAGGGACTGCAGGAGGAAGGGTACAAAGTGAGCAAGTGGCTTTGAGAGATTAAAGGAGCCACACCTCTAGCAGGGCTTGGGAGACTGGTTGAAGAGAAGGTAGAAAACATTATATTCCACCAATTCCTTATGAACTCTGTATGGTTTGGAAGATATGATTAAAACTTCAGTTAAAGAACCACGGATACTTCTGAGTTGTTCTTGTTTGGCAGAGATAATATGGGGTTTGAGATGGAACCACCTCTCTCTTTTACTTTTAAGTACAATGAGGTTACATTGTTTTCCAAGGTTGTTGCATTTTTTTGTTTTTGTTTGGTACTAGGGATTGAACCCAGGGGTGCTTTACCACTGAGTCACATTTGCAGCCCTTTTATTTTTCATTTTGAGACAGGGTCTTACTAAGTTGCTCAGGGCCTCACTAAATTGCTGAAGCTGGTTTTGAAATTGTGAGCCTCCTGTCTCAGCCTCCTGAGTTGCTGGGATTACAGGCATGTGCTCACATGCCCAGCTCCAAAGTTGTTCTTACTTAACATGGAAATTGGAAAGTTCAGAAATGGATTCACTTTCTTTGTCACCCAATATATATTGTTTGTCACCAGCAAAATTATTTCAGTTTGAGCTGACACCTGAAAATGATTGGTTTTGGGTATTAAATGTCTGTTATAACCAAGACTTACATAGACTTACTTTGGAGTATTTACATTAGAATATTTATATATTGGCTTATATAAGGCTTATAAGAACAGATTATGCAGATTTAATCAATGCTACTTGTGCCCATAAAAATAAAATCTGAGGAAACAGAAATGAGGTTCTTTTTCACACCTTGAGTTCATGCAAATTCAGACAAGGCCAGTCTAAAGAGTAGACTAGGATCATTATATAATATTTACATGTATCAACTATTAGATGAGAATTAATTAAATTGTTTAATTAAAATTTAAATTATTTAAAATTATTTAATTAATTTATTTAATTGAAAAATAAAAATCAAATTTAAAGCAAAAAAAAAAAAAAAGGGAGAAAGAAGAGCAGACTGGCAGCTGCAATTTTAAGGATCCGCAGAAAGCTTTCTTCCTTTCTTTTTTTTTCTTTATACTCCCACTCCTTGATGATATTGATATGTTCCTCATTAGTCATTTAGTGCATTTAGTCAGTCCTAATGCAAATATCACCTCAATGAATATCAGCTTTAGTTCAATCTATCACATTAACCAATTAGCTAGCAGAAACCTGGAAGGACTGCAAACACCAATAAGTTCTAAGAAGTGAAAAGAAAAATTTAGGTTTGGGATACCACTTTGGGCTGCTAAGACTGTGACAGTAGAAGATTCCAGAGTTAAGCAAGGCTCCTGGGCTTTAGTATTTGTGCAAACCAAAGAAAGGGAACATTGAAAAAGGAACAAAGAAATCTGAGTACATGTTTTGGTTGCTTTAAACTTTTTAATCCAGAGTCTGCTTGAACATGATGTAGCCTGCTCAACTAAGAGGCAAGCATTAACAGGATTAGATGAAGTCTCAAGTTCTATTCCCTAGAGTCTCATATTAAATCTGAATTTGTTCCAGGAAGGTTGTTAGTTACTCATTTTGGATTAGTCTCTGAATTGTTCTTTGTGAATCATATTGCACTGAAGACTTGGCTAATGGATACAAGGATGATTATACTGTCTTTCTCTTCTGACAGACATGGGTACATTTTGGTTTGCCACTCACAACATTAAAATATTTGAACAATCTCTGTGCTAAGGAGGAAGTTTCAAGGTTAAACAATGCTAAGGACCAATCTTTTAGATCTAACTCAATGGGGAAATAGACTCTTGGTGTAGAAATAAAATCACGAAATGCCTAAAATTCCATTTATTAAAAATCTATGCTTTTTTCCTTTAAAAAAAAATACTGTAAGTTTTAGCATTCTCAAGCCTGCACTTCTCTAATCAAATGGTTTTGGGAATGTATCTGACAACACTCTCAGAAAGATGAACTTAAAATCTTTCTTCTTCTCTTAGAACTGCAGAAGAGCAGACATTCTCTCATATCCTAAGACTGCTCTGATTAACTACATTAAGTACAGAATTCAGGACATTTGTAAAGAGATCATTCTTATTCTCTTATTCAATATGACAACTTAGAAAAAACACATAATTCTATTGTAATCTTCTATTTTCTGTTTAACAAAAAAAATTAAGACAACTGAGCTTCTGTATATTTTGCTACATCTTGTAGAAAAACCTTATAATTACTAGAAGCCTATAATTATGATTGGCAGACTTATATAGTAATTTCTTGTTCCAGTAATAATATTCAAATTGCCTCACTTTTCCAAAAAGTATAAATGCTTACATAGTTTCTTCACTAAGTTTTTTCATACTGTCCTATGCCTTTAGGCATAAAAAGTAATAACCCATGATTCTGTTGCATTGCTTACTTAAATAATGAGTTTCAGTCTTTGTCTCATTTAAATTCATACTTTTAAGTGCTCTGATGAGGAAAGCTAAGAATCCTAGGGCAAATGGCAGTTCCTTTTAAAGACAGAATCTCAGAAAGCTTCACACAGGAGATGATGCTTAAGCCACTGTGATGAATGAAGAAGTAAAGTTTATAAAAGCAAAGAGACCATTTTTGGCATATGAAATTGTAATGTATTGAACATAGAATGTATCGTATGTTTAAAGAATAGTGACTGTTTCAATGTGGTAAAGATTGAGAATTGGTTACTGAATGATCCTGGAAAAATGATTAGTCAGAAAAAATGCTGTATTAAGCATTCAGAGACTTAAAATAAAAGCAGTGGTGTGCCATCAAGTGTTTGTGAGTAAAGGAATCTCGTGATTAGCTATTTGCTTAGAAATAGCAGTCGTATGGAGAATATATTGAAAAGGGGAAGGCCTGAACACAGAAATATCAGTTAGGAAGTTACCTGAATAGTCTCCATGAAAAATGACAAAGGTAGTGCCAATGTAAGGGTAAAGAGATCAGAAATTCAGAGAATGAAGAAGTATGAGAAGGAGAAAGAGGAGAAAGAAGGTGAATACAGCTACAGGTTACTAAAGGGGTTGTAGATTTTTCTCTTTTGAAATTTATACTTATATTTACTATTTACCTATGGATTGTTTCAGAGATGAAAGATTGGGGAATGAGTTAAATGATAATTTGAAGCTTTTCACAACTCTATTTCTGTGATTAAAAACCGAGGATCATAAATATAACCTATTTTCAAGGGAGTCATCAATGTCAAAATATCCCATATTCTATATATTCTCTATGAGACCCTCTCGGCATTTCAACTCTGGAGGATTCTAACATGCTTACCCTGCAATGCCCATCTCCCTCCAAAGTGCCTTCCTACTTTGCTTATATCCAAAAATAATGAAACCACTTCTTTACACACACAGAATAAGTTTTGGTTTTACAAAGATTTAACCACTCTACATTATAAGATGCTTTTGTAACTCCTTCATTTGTTCTTCCTGAGTCAAAGGCTCCCATTCTCTGACACAGTTCTCTTTTATTTTAGTTTTACTATTTTTTCTTTGTCTTTAAGTTTCCCTCATTTTTATGGTACATGTGTTTGGTAATTATTTTCACAAAGGATGAATTATGAAAATAAATGATACAAAGCAAGCCATTGATGTATTAGATCATTGGGGTAAAGAATGGTACATAATTTTAGAGCTCTAATTTGACAAAAGGGACTCAGCCAAGTGATAAGCATTAAGGTATTCCAAATTATTATATATTCAGATTTAACTTTAGAAAATTTATGATTATATGTCAGAAGCGGTGACTGAATAAAGGATTTTGAAACTGTCCTGTAACAGAAGCAATGCCCCTTTTGGGAATACTGTTGGTGCAAAGACCCTGACTGAGATGGCCCACTTGCATGGTGATGCACTGTTCAAAAGGAGATTCTGTGCTAGCTACAGAGTCACTCAGTTCTTGATAGAGACCTCAGACACCATCTCCCAGGGATAGAGGATTCTGAACATAGCAAGTTAGCTACAATGTTTTACCAGTGCTACAACCTTCAAGCCTGCCCACAATGGACAATGGGTTCCCTGAGTGCCACAGGAAGCTCCTAGCATTGCAACAGTAAAATAGCTACAAGAATGTTTCTAGCCCTGTAACTTCTAATGCACAAAGAACAATGCCTCTATGGTTTTTAACTTCCTGATTATGAGACCCTATATTAATAACTTACTGGGCCAGCTCTCTGTCACTGTTTCTCCATCAGGGTGAGAGGTTTTTAAAGAAAGCCAAGGCAGACAAGTAAGAAAACTCAAGGTGTTTTGTCGCAACACACAACTAAGCCCGTCAAGGTAACTCCAAGTGAATTTGGGGACTAAATAAAGACACAGACATAGAAAGTACCTTTTCTTGGGTTAGTGACTGCTCCTTAGCCACAGCTCCCACAAGGGGGACAAGGCAGGCAAGAAAGAGAGGGAGCACCTTTTGAACCTGGGTTTTATTGAGGAGAAGCCATTCAAATGAGGCAAGGTGTAGGGTTACAACAAACAAGCATGTGTAAGCCAACCCCATTGGGTGATGCCCACTCCTGGAGCTGCACCTCTTTATCAGTATGGAGGTAAAGTCCAAATTGTATTGCAAGGTGCAATACCTGTTCAGTATCTCTTTACTCGGGACTTAAAGGTGTGTATATAGCTCCTATTTAGAGAGGTTCCCGACAGTGTGTGCTTAAGGTGGGACAGTGCCCAAGTGCATGGAATCATCCTCCATGCTGCGCTCAAATCTGATGGTGAGGAATGTGGCATGAGGCATCAAACACAGGAGGCATCAAATCCCTGTTTCTATATTTTGAAACCTGAGCACAATGACTCTTTTTAATGGAACACAGAACATGGAATGTCTTGTATAACTGATAGAGCATTTGATGGTACACTTAGGAGAAAGAGAATGACATTTAGCATAGTGACGACGTATAGATAATGTGCTAAGAGGACCATTTGGATGGTGTAATGTTTTGATAGTCTTGTAGATTATCTTAGAAGTTTACCCTTGAGAAAACTGGGACAAAGAGCTAATAAGTTTTATAGTAGTGAGAAATTTATTGAGCGTTTACTCTGTCAGGCACTGTTCTGAACTCTTTATGTATCGTAGTACAGGCATGGGGCAACTGTGCTGAGAATATCCTTTTCTAAGGGTAGCTTTGTGTATCTCTGGTCAAGCTTGGGCTGAGATCACATTACTTTTTGAGGCAGAAGGGCAATTAGTTGAATTGAGTTGATCACAGAAACTCAGAAGAACACATTCTGCTTCCTGTCTATAGGCCTGGGAGAGATGGTCTAATCTCACTAATGTTCCCTCATTGAACTTGTCCTAGAGAAGTGCCAGAACAGAGTCTGCTCGCCTCACACCTCACCAAGAGAGCTCTCGAACCAACTTGTTTCTAGATCCAAAGGGGAAAAGGGCCTTCATTATTTTTCACTGATGATTCTAGTGTTAAAGAAATATGTTCATTTAAGAGGGCATAACATTTGAAAAGTGGTTATGAACTAAATAACTAAAACAGGTGACTCATACTGATATAGAAATTATAGAAACAGAAGAAGTCTTTAATTGAAAAGTAATGAGAACTCTCAGGTAGATAGGATTATAGAGCATAAAACAATTCCAGGAACTTAAAATATGATTTCAAAATTCAGTCGAAAACCTGAAGAAAAGACATTATAGGATAAAAATTATTATTCACCAGATCAATGGAGGAAATGTTTAACAACACAGGCTAAATACAAGAAATATAGACAATAAATGAAAAGCTAACAAAAATGAAGGATAGATTTAGGAGAACTTATGGCTTGAAACTACATAAACAGAAAAGAACAGATAAAGATCTTTGATTATAAGAGACAATATATTTTTTTTCTGAACTGAAGAAAGACTTGAAGTTTTTAAATGAAAGTGATCCCTGTGAGCCAAAGACTATAGCCTGTGAGATTTCTGAATTCCAAAGATAAGAAGTATATTTTATAAGCTTTTCAAATGGAAACAATAAATTATTATAGACTTGCTTCCAAGTCTTTATAAGTGGAGTGTGTCCTATGTTAATGTTTTACTGGCAACTGTACATGTTAACAGTTAAAAATATAAGAATTGCCATCAGAGACTTTCCAGAAGAATATGGAGAAAAATTAAAATTTGTACAGGAGGAAGCCCATAGACAAATTATAATTAGCATGAGAACAGAACTTGTGGCTACATCTTTAAAAAAAGAAAAAGAAAATCACATTAGCATAAGATTTCCAAGCTACAAGATGGTGCAACAATGCTTATAAACATTTGAGAGAAAAGTTCTAGATTCCAAGAATCCTAAGTGAAATTCAGAATATCATTTATATGCAAGGGCACATGAAAAAATTTGAATATTCAAGTATTCAAAAATATATCCTCCATGTTCTCTGTTACAGGAAACTAATGTTAAAAGAACATAGAACTAGGACTTGCATATCAAAATAGAAAAGGATGACTTGAAAGTAAAAGAGGTGAGATGAATCTTACAGAGGATATGAGAACTGATGCTGTCTACCTAAAGCCCCACAGTCTGACTTTACCATTCCGAGAAATTTTTGCCCAAGAAGGTAAAATAGTTTTATTATTATTTCTGATTTTAGGAACTTCCTAAAGATCTATGCTTGGATGAAAAAAACTATTCATATAGTCTTCATCAGAATAAACAGCCCCCTTTTAAAAACAATTGATCACTCAACTAGGTTTTTTCCAAATGCCTATCCAGAAAGTCTGGTTCCCTAGTTCTAACAATCCTACATTTTAAACAATTCTAGAGTTTGTTCAATCCCAATCAGAACCCCATACTGCACACTGAAAAATGCAACTTTAAAAAAAATAGTATCTTTTTTAAATTTTATTTTTTAGTTATAGGTGGACACAATATCTTAATTTATTTTTATGTGGTGCTGAGGATTGAACCCAGTGCCTCACACATGCTAGGCAAGTGCTCTACCTCTGAGCCACTGAAAATGCATCTTAAAACTAAACCCCCTAAACCTTAGAAATAATCTGCTCTTGATTCACTATTTTGAGATGTTTCTAAGATCCTGTGAAGACAGCAGTTTGCTACTGCAGAGAGCAATAAATGAACTTGGCTTTGCTTAATTAGGTTATTTTGATGGTCTTTTGAAGGAGTCAACAGTTGGCAAAGATTATAAATGTAAATCCAAAGCAATTAAAAGACTCATAAAAATTTTTTTAAAATTTCTTATGCTAGGACACAGTGTTGCACACCTGTAATCTCAGCAATTTGGGAGGCTAAGGTAGGAGGATCACAAGTTTGGGGCCTGCCTCAGCAATTTAGTGAGACCCTTTCTCAAAAAAAAGAAATTAAAAAGGTGGAAAGTATTTTCAGTATATATTACAGAAAGAGGCCTAATATTTCTAATACATAAAGAGCTCTTAAAAACAGAGAGATAAAGTAAAAATGCTCAATGGAAAAATAGATAATTTGCATACCCACACATGTGCATACACATATGTAAAAATGTTTTTAACAAATTTAAAGTGATAGAAAGTTGGTCAGCAGTCAACAGAAAGTAAGTTAGTAGTTAACTTGGACTAGAAGAAGAAACAAGGAGTAATTACCAATGTCATAAAAGATCTTTTGGAGTGTTAGAAATGTTTTAAAAGTGGATTGTGGTAATAGCTGCACAATTCTGTAGTATACTAAGAATCATTGAATTTTGCACATAAATGGGAGAATTTTAGAGTATTTCAAGTTATAACTCAATAGGCTATTTAAAAAGTGAACCTTAAATAGATACATATAGCTGGACATGGTGACACATGCCTGTAATCCCAACTACTCAGGGAGGTTTAGGCAGAAGGGTTGTTACTTCAAGGCCAGTCTGGGCAATTTAGCAACTCCCTGACTCAAAATAAAAAATAAAAATGACTGGGCATGTGTTTAGTGGTAAGGTCCTGGGTTCAATCCCTAGTATGCAAAAAGTAATAAATGGATTAACTTAAAAATATGTATAAATTTTAAACACACTCATAATTAGAAAAATGTAAATTAAAATGACACTGAGATACTATTTTCTCGCCTTTCATATTGATGAAAAGTAAAACAAAATTTTAATTCATAAAATGTAATAATAAATTAAAATATGACTAACACATTTTGTTGGCAAGACTGTGGGAAAATAGTCATTTTTATAATTGCTAGTGAGAATACAAATTGGTACAACCCTTCTAGAAGGAAAGTTGAGAATACTAAACAAAACTACATCTCCACTTAAATTTTAACCCAGTAATCCCACTTCTGTAATTTCCATGAAATTGACACGAATGCATTAAAATAGGTTGAAAATCATAGCCTAGAGTTTATATATATTATTATATTAATATTAATTAGTGTTATAATTTAATTATATTACTCAAATATATATACCATATTTAAGTTTTATAGATGTTCTACATCTGGGAGGATTGAACAAAATGGGTTTTAAGTAATCTGGAAAACTGCACACAAATATTGTACTTTATTTAGTGAAATTGTTTTTCATAGGATCTGGGTAATAATTCAGAAATTACTTCATGTATATACAAAGATTAAGCAATTCAGTAATAGATTGTAGATAATGAGAGGCAGTTTTCTCTCAGAGTTAAAAATAGGGAAATGAAGTATAACACAAACCCTGGTTGAAATCAGAGCAGAAATATCAGTATGCACTCATGGATATGTATGTAGTGGCATACCAGTGGCAATGAGAACAACTAGCTACCAGGTCTTGGTTTCTAAATACCATTCTTCGACAAAGGGAACCAGGCAGTACATCATACAGGAAGACTGGGACAGAGAGAATGCAAGATGAACTTGTGATGTTTAATGGTACTACATGGTAAAGAAATGTTTACAAAAGGATTGGGGTTATGTCTTAACAATATGGGAACTAACTTAAAGGGAGCTCCCAGTGCCTCCATCTGGGACAATCAGAACGACTAAATAAATTATAGTGACAAGATATATAATTCACTGACTAATGTAAATAAGTGAATGAATAAATATATGGGGGGAAAGGGACAGCTCTTATGCAGGATAGAATTTCAATTAATAAATATAGAGAAAATTTATGCAAATTAAAAAATCATCATTAGGAAAAAAACATGATAATATTTGTTGTCGTCAAAATTAATAAGCAAAAATGTAAAGAGAAACAGTATTTGTGTAGTTGTAAGTATCTCCCCACAAAGTACTCACGAATTACAGTAACTTTTTATATCCTATTTAAGAAATCCTTACTTAACTCAAGGGCCCCAAGTGTCTCTCCTTTATTTTTTGAAAATTTTATAGTTCTTGCTTTTATATTAAGCTCAATGATATCTTTAGAATTTACTTTTGTAGATAGTGTGTAGATGGAAGAATGATGGCTTCCCCAAAGATGACCATGTCTCAACCCCTAGAATTTGCAAATATGTTTCTTTGCATAGAAAAATGGATTTTTTCAGATGTAATTAAGGGTAAAGATCTGAAATGGGATAAATTATCCTGAATTATTTTGGTTGGCCAATCTAATTACATGAACTCTTAAAAGCGGAGGACTTAAAACTTAAAAGTAGAGCCTCTCCTATCCAGGTTATACCTTGTACCTGCTAAAACTGCACACACAGCTCAGCTTGTCTTTCATGGCCACAGTAAGCTACAGGGAAAAGTTTGATGGTGAAGAGGAGAGACTCCTGGGAAGCACACTATCCTGAATTTTCTATCATTCCCATGCATTTCTTTTTACTTTACAAATTTACTTATCCCCATGATAAAATAGCATTTTTTGTTTACTTTTAATCCTTAAATAGATAGCATTATATTGCTAAAAGAAAAAAAAAAGCAGGGAACACTTCTTGTTTGTAGGCAGAGAGAGATGTGATATTTGAAACAAGGTCAGAGAGATGTGACCTTGTAACGTTAAAGAATGAGGAAGGAGTCACTGAGCCAAGGAATGTGGGAAGACTCTAGACCCTAAGTTTGGAGCAGCTTAGATGTTCATTACCTCATACTATACCTTATAATATTAGTGTAGTGCTAAGTGTTTTAGAAGTCTGTAGTAGGGCAGTAATGTAGACATTACCTTTGACCAATTTGCAAAAGTTTTAAAGAACACTTGCAAACAATCAAAGCAGGGGGGGGCTGGGGATGTGGCTCAAGCGGTAGTGCGCTTGCCTGGCATGAGTGCAGCCCAGGTTTGATCCTCAGCACCACATAAAAACAAAGATGTTGTGTCCGCCGAAAACTAAAAAATAAATATTAAAACATTCTCTCTCTCTCTTTAAAAACAAACAAACAAAAACAATCAAAGCAGGCCTGGTTGATTGAAAAGAATTTAGAAAGAAAAAAATTTAACACATTCTTTTCATGGTTTATTTTCTTATGTATACTTTGTTCTATTATTTTTTTTAACTACAAAAGCAAGGTATATCATTACAATAGGCAAGCAAAAAGAACAGAGGATATCATTATCCCACCTATCTGCAGGTTATAGATCTTAACAGCTTGTTGCTGTTTCTTTCCTCAACACTTTGTCTCCCTCTGAACATGACCGTCTCTTGTCCTAAATGGCTTTGTCACTCCTATGATGGAAAACTTTATGTTAATAGTTTCTAAGTTCCAAAGTCTGAGGGAGGAAAGGAAAAGCTGAAGCCTCCAGAAAGAGCACAGAGGCAAGATGACTGAAATGAAATTCTCATCTCAAAAGTTTACCTTGGATTAATTATTAGGCCACCACCCCCCTCCAAAAAGTAGCCACTTAGTAAATGGTTGTTGAATAAATGAATGAAGACGGGTCAGTAAATAAAATTGTTTTAATATTTGCCTATTTAGTGTTCAATTTCTCATAAAGATGTTATTCCCATGTTCAGGATAACGATTCAAAATAGTATTTTAAGCTCCTGACATTGGATAATGTGGGCATATATTTTTCTTCTGCCTGGTATCTTTCCTTTCTGACAAGCTGCTTCTACTCTACTGTACTGACACCGTATAAAAGAGCCACTCTGAGCTGACTAGCCCTTATCAACTTATACTTTCCTCCCCTCCTCTGTCCTATCAAATCTAATATTTGTTTAACTCTGCATATTCCAGTTACTGCTCCTGTCAAGAAGAGATACTTTATCACTGGGGATTGATCTGAGGGCAGAAACTCAACTGTAGGTACCAGTGCAAACATTAAGAATCAAACAGCCTGGCCTGCCTTCCTACATTCTTTCCTTCCTTCCTTCCTTTCTTTCCTCTTGCCTTTCACCACGACCTTTTCTGCTTGGCTTTTTGGGGATAAGTGACCAGACTTGGTTAGTTGGGACCCCCTGGAGTCAGAGCTCTGGCCTAGGACACAGACAAGTCTCATTAGTCACACACAGCTAGTTGACCCTGCCAAGGGAAAGGAAGAGACAATCTCAGGCAGCTCCTGCAAGTACCTTTATTGCAGGAATTTCTTTTTCTTTTTCTTTCCCTTTTCCAATCTACGGCACTTTCCCCTTCCACTGTGGGCTCCCATTGACTGCTTTGTACCACCATTGGATGAAAAAAATAAACTCTTGGAGTCTATGGGTCCTGAAGTCACATAGTTCTTACGGACAGTGCAAGCTGGGCCTCACCCTTTTTTTTCCTTGTTGCTTATGAGCTCCTTTGAGCCATTTTGGGACTTTGCTACCACTTTGGGTTTCTACCACTTTGTCTGAAAGGGAAGTTTACATTCTGCAAGGCTATGAAGCTAGTTAACCCTTTGTTCCTTCCTTCCTTTCTTTCTTTTTTTTTTTTTTGAATACTAGCTATCCCTTATTTGTACCCATTCCCCTACCCTCCCAGTGTCTGCTAATCTACTTTCTGTCTCCATGAGTTTGCCTATTCTAGGTATATATTTTTTATTTTTTTGATACCAGGGATTGAACCCAGGAGTACTTAACAACTGAACCACCCCAGCTCTTTTTATATTTTTTATTTAGAGACAGGGTCTCACTAAATTAATGAGGCTAACTTTTATCTCAGGTCCACCTACTTCAGCCTCCTGAACCACTGGGATTACAGGTGTGTACCATCACACCTGGCTTACATTAGGTATTTCATACAGGTGTATCATATAGTATTTATCCTTTGGTTTATTTCACTCAGCATAATATTTTCAAGTTTTATCTGTGTTATAGTATGATTCAGCATTTCATTTTTTTAATGCATGGATAGTATCACTATAAACAATATTAAACAGAAATTTGGAACCAGCACTTATTGGTATGTGGTATGTGTACAGACCACATTTTGTTTATCCATTTATCTATTGATGAACAGTTGGGTGGTTTCTACTTTTTGCCTATTGTAAATAATGCTACTATAAACATCAGTGTACAAGTACCTGTTTCAGCTATTTTCGATTCTTTAGGGCTATATATTTAGGAATAAAATTCTGAATGATAAGGTAATCCTATATTTAACATCTGGAGGAACTGTCAAACTATATTTCATAGTGACTGTACAATTTTATATTCCCACCAATGATGTACACATCCTGATCTGATCATCTCCATCACCAGCCATCTTATCCACCCACATACCTCATAAGTTTCCTAGTGCTTCCCATGCTTCATAACCATGACTATGAGAGCCCCAAGATCATAGATAGCAAAGGAGATGGGATCAAAAAAACCACCATCTGTGATTTCCCATTAATAGATAACTTCAGCAAGATCAAGAAAGGGATGAAAGGACATCCTACAATATTAGGAGGTATTACAGGTAGTTAATGAGTTAACAGGCACTACGAGGATTACGAGGATTTCTACAGAAAGTAAAAAACAAGTTTAAACAGTAAAAATGTGTATTATCTTACAGAAAGCCCATAGTGGTTATGCCCTAGGCTTAATTCACTGGCTCATGAGTACCATCAGGGGTTCAGGTTCTTTCTACTTTCTGCCATGTTATCATATTGTGCTGGTTTACTTTCAAGCTAGCTCCTGCCTGGTAGCAAGGAGGCTGCAGTAGATCTAGTCACTAGACACTATCTAGTCACTAGACACTATCTAGTCACTAGGACACTATCATGTCCTAGTCTGGACATGATAATGTTCAGGAAAGTTGTTTCTTCCTTGTGTATATTGCTTTGTCTGAAGAATGAATGATTTTTAAAGATTATATTCAAATTTATTTGCATCTTTGTGATGTCAACCTCTTCTTTCTAAATCATTAAGAACATTTATTAAAAACAAAATATCTATTCAAAATAATTTATTTCAATAAAATTCATGGGGAAATTGTTGAGTTATTTGGAATTTGGGGGGTTGGGGAGGACAGATGCATAGACTAGGAGAACATATGAAGCTGATGGAATTTAAGTCCAGGAACAGAAATTTGGAACCAGCACTTATTGGCCTCTCAGATTTTATTTTATTTTTTAACCTCCTGATTTCTAAATTGTTTGTAATCCATAACTTTCATTGACTAAAATGTCTTCATTTCATATCCTAAAACATTTCATTTAATCAATAGTAACTACTGTACCACCTTTGAAATATCAATTTTAAGCATTTTATTCACTGAATACTATCTCCTTTCCTTTCAGATTATTTTCTGTGCCAACCTCAATATTCTTTCAACTCATTATATTTTCCAATGCCAACACCCTATTAAGTGTTGACTGCTTATTGTCCTATTATTTTTCTCTTCCTTTGAACCAAAACACAACTTTCTCAGAAACTCCTCAGTAGACTGTCCTGCATATTTCATTACTTAGAACTGAGTCACAGGCTCTTTTCTAAGCCAAAATTGGTAAGGAAAATAGAATTATCAAGACTAGTTTAAACCAGTAAATATTTCCTTCTCAGAGGGGGATAGAATGAACTTCCTGAGAGATAAATACCTACAAATGGTTTCTAAATAGAAAAGAATGTTGGTGATTACTCAATAGTATTTGAAAATTTATCCTTTTAGCCTCATCTGGAAGTGATATCTTTTTTTTAAGTCATTGTTCATTTGTCAGAAATATGGTAGATAAGAGGAAAAGAAACACAAGGATGACTGTTTCCATTGCTCACATTCTAGAACTGGTGTAACTAAATAATTGTTGGATGACTTTAGGTAAGGCATCTAAATTCTCTTCATTTCTATTTCTACATCTACAACATGACATGTTCTGCAACTTCATGAGATAGCTGAGAAGATATAATTAGATAATTATAAGCCAAACAATATTATTTCCATATTTTAGCTTCCACATTACCCGTTTGTTTCTATTTTCATTTGCTCATTCATCTATACACCCACTCAATAAATAATTTACATGCCCTTTTAACAAAAAATTCTGAGAGGCTATTTAATGTAATGTATTTATTTTCACCATGGCCCTTGAATCTATGGAATTAACCAGCGAATTATTTAATTGAACATGCTTTATCTCTTAGAGTACAAAATCAGGCAGGGTAGTATAGGAAAGTCAGGAAAGATGAAGTGGGGTAATCAAGAGTGTGACTTGTGGAACCATTGTGTTTGCTTCATTGGAGTGTGAGCTGTACTGTTTACTAAAGTGGCTGCAACCAAGTATGTTAAGTTCACAGGTGCCTACATTGCTTTTCTGGCTTAGTATTATTTGGATTTTAATTCTTACTGATATGTACAGACAAAGCAACTCCATCTCAAAAAGATGTATTTACGCTGCAACAAAACAAAAGTGAACAAAAACTGAGAAGACCAGTTCATGCATGAACCAATGAGGCAACAGAAATTGATGGGCTAAGTAAAAAACTGCCTTCCTGTTGAAGAATTTAAAAAATTTAAAAAACTGTTGTTCTGAAGGGTCTCTATTTTTTGAATGATAAAGAGATGTTATTGATTTTAAAAATCAGCTAACCACTAGTCCTAGAGATCCTATGGCTCAAAGAGATGTTTTCAGTTTTAGAAAACTAACATTTCAGAGAAAAAAAAGCTAAAAACAACTGTAGTCATCTATGACTCTTTTTGAAAAACATACAATAAAAGGGATTTTTTGAAAACTAGGGTTTGGAAATTCATAATTTGTCTTTGTGATGGGATAAAAACATATTTTGGATTAAGGGAACTTCTGCAGGAAATTCTATTATGAGTAACAATGCTAATTTGTGCAGGAAAATCATTTCATAACATGACTAGAAAATGTTATAGTTAACTGTTTCCTTTTATTAAATACAAGTAGTAAAGCATATTAAGA
Organism: Ictidomys tridecemlineatus; assembly: GCF_052094955.1. NCBI lineage: Eukaryota > Metazoa > Chordata > Mammalia > Rodentia > Sciuridae > Ictidomys > Ictidomys tridecemlineatus. The sequence continues at coordinate 69,364,589 of NC_135477.1, forward strand.
CTATTAGTAACTTAAACCTACCATAAATTTACATCTGGTTTCTCAAACAGTTCTTTGGACTATTTAGAATCAACTTTTTTTTTTTTTTAAAACCAGAGATTAAACCCAAGGGAGTTAAACACTGAGCCACATTTCCAGTCCTTTTTAAACATTTTATTTAGAGACAGGGTCTCGCTGAGTTGCTGAGGCTGGCTTTGAACTCACAATCCTCCTACCTCAGAGCTGCTGGAATTACAGGCATATGCCACAGCACCTGGCTAGAATCAACTTTTGATCATCAGTGCCTGAGGATGGGTCAGAATATCAGAAGAGAAATTTTATCAATGCAAAATAACTCATTTGGCAGGACATAAATGAAGAATGTAAAACAGCAGATCTCCTCCATAGCTGTGTGTGGTTCAGTAAAGTTCTCTACATCAACTGAATGCAACTTTAAGCAATTCAATTTCGTGCTGATATTCTGGGAAACACTGTAGTAGTTAACTATTGTCAATAGTGTGGTTATTTTTGAGCAAAGCTGTCTTACAGTCTTCAGATCTTGTGACCTAAGCCGCCTCCACATTCAAGCAAGTTGAAAGGATTGCTATTGACACATGATCACTTGAGCCCCATCCAAACATATGGATCCTCTTCTGTTGGCTTCTGCAACAAAAAGGCAAATAAGCACTAAATAAACCAGAAAATGCAGAAAGAGTAATGATGCAATAGAAGAGGGTAAGATAGTAGAGCTACAACTTTCTTGGCATAGATACAAAGCTAGTTGCCTAATGTAGTTCTGAGATAGTAGCTATCTATGAAAACCTCTACCATTTGTCAGTTTACTTAAGGGAGGAACGAGAAATAAGAAATTTTTAAAATTCTGCTTCATAAAAGTAACTCATGTTTACTTGGGGCAGGAGACAACCAAAATTTCTATGTAAGCTGTCTCATTTGATTCTTCAATAATCCCATGGTATGAGTGTTATATCCTCACTTTATAGGTTTTAAAAAAAGAGAGGCAAAAAGAGTTTAACTTACTTAAGATCTTGCAAATGGTAAATGATGAAAATGGAATTTGAAAACCAGAAAATCTAATTTCAGAGACTTAGTTCTTAAGCAATACTCCACAAGATTCCAAAGTCTTATCCCCTTTTTATTTCCTCATCAGAAAGCCATTTTATTTAGTAATTTTGTTAAAATTCTAACAGATGACTTTAACTATTCTTTAGTATAATGGTTCATTGGAAAAATTGTACTTTAGAGATAGTAAAATAACGTAAAATATTGAGTTAAACTCTTTTTTTTTCCTCGCTGAAAACAAACAGTAATGTTCACTTCCAGATAAAACTGCACAACTAGCAATTCAAGCCTTCCAATCTCAGTTGGATCCTCCAAAATGGCCATTCTACCTTTTTATTTGTTTTCTCCATTCTTCTTAGTTACAAGACCTTTCAAACATTACTTTCTCATTTTTCAGTTGCAAAATGAAGACATTTCCACATTCCAGGATTTAACTCCCATATCCATCTCTTCATATAATATTGTCTGCAATGTCACTAAGGAAATTGAGGCCATCATGAACTCCCTCCTGCCATACCTACAAATTTCTCCATATGTTCACCCATCCTTTTAGTGTTTCTTAAGAACATATGTTCTCCTCTTTTAATGGTCCAAATTCCCTTGAGCTGTTGGCTCAAACTTCTCCCAGTTTTTCTAGAAACTTAAATTATTAATTTTCTAGTCTGTCTCTTGTGTTGTGATACATTGTTGTGGTGGCCACAACCTTTAATAAGGGAGAGTAATTCACCCATGATCTCTGTAAAGTGCAGCCATATATTGTACCATGTAAACTCCACCTGCTTGGACTAGAAGGGACCCTCTCTCAAAAGGCAGTTAATTTACAGATTAACCAGAGAGTTAAGACATAGCCTGACAAGAAAAGACAAGCAGGGCACCTCACTTTTTTTTGGCGGTGGTACTGGGGATTGAATTGTGGACACTTTACCACTGAGCTACATCCCCATCATTTTTGTTTATTTTTTTTTTTTGAGAAAGGATCTTGCTAAATTTCTGAGGCTGGCCTTGAATTTGTAATCCTCCTGCTTCAGCTTCCTGAGTAACTGGGTTTATAGGTGTGTGTCACCACATCTGGTTTAGTGCTTCTCATTTAATTAAAACTTTTCAAAGGCTCACTACTCTAAGATCTAAAGATGTTTTATAAAGTGAAATGAGTGAATTTTTATTACTAGAAAAGATAAATGATCTTTGTGGCCTGTCTTGTCTGTGAAGTCATTTATTAAACATTCAGTAGAATTAAGTTCATACCACATGTTTAATTGCTGATGAACTAAGTATTTGAGTCCAGGAATAATAAACCAAACATTATTAATGATAAAAATAGAATCTGTTATAAATGGTTTTTAAGTACATCATCTGGTTCTCATGATAATCCCACAATGTATGTTCTGATACTCCTAATTATCAGATTAAAAAAAAACTAAGAGAATTTAGTTAATCAATATCGCTCAGTTAATGACTGGCAGAGTTTAGAGTCTAGATTCAAAGCTTATGGACTCTTTGTCTTCCTTATACTCTTTATTTTTTAAAAAAACATTTTTAGTTGTAGTTGGACACAATACCTTTATTTAATTTTTATGTGGTGCTGACGATCGAACCCAGCATCCCACACATGCTAGGCAAGCGCTGTACTGCTAAGCCACAACCCTGGCCCCTGTCCTCCTTATACTCTTAATCTGGCTTTTAACTAGTCAAAAACAAAGGCATAGCTTATTTTATTTTATCATCTTAGCATGACATCAAGAAGATTGAAGTTGGTTTATATAAGTATATAAAATATCAAAAACAGGACTGGAGATATAGTTCAGTTGGTAGAGTGCTTGCCTTGCCCTGGGTTTACTCCTCAACACGGAAAAATAAAAGAAAAAGAAAAATAGTAAAAACAGATGAGAAATTAGAAAGGAAATAAAATCAAGCTAGGAGCAAATTTAATGTATAAGGATGTATGTTACAGGGATTTTGTTTGTTTGTCTTTTTTTATTTCTTAGTTTTGTTTCTCTATACTGCAGGTTTATAGGAACATAAAGCAGGGTCTCTAAACATTGCTTCATTAGGAAGAAGTAAATGATGCCTTTGGGAAGACCTATTAAATCCTAAGGGCTCAAGGGGTTGGGCATGAAAGGTGATCATTATTAAGCATCTACATTAAACAAAATATAGTGAAATGTACTTATCACAAATGCTTGTAGAATAAACTTAGAAATATCAGGTACCACTGCTTATACAGAGTAAAAATTAGGCAATCTATAAGAAAGAGGTGGATGTTCACTAAATACTAAATTGAGCAAAGTTCTGTGAAAATTTTACTGACCAAGAATATTCAGGCATTGACAGTGTACAAAATAGCACATCAAAAAGCACACTCGTTTCTGTAAACATGGTTTCTTACACAGAATGCCTTAAAAATTTCAGCATTCAAATTGGAATCTATTCTTTATTTTACCCATTTTCTTCCAGGTTAACATTTAGAGACACCTTTCTGAAACCAGTAAGTAGATGGTGATTGGCTTACCAAGAACAATATAGTAGTATCTTCGAAGGGAAAACTACAATTATGGAAATATGATACAATTTTTTTTGAGTTTGTATCACCATGTGACTTAATACTCATTCTTTTCCCAACTGACATGTATCCTGAGGTTCAGGTGGAGAAACCAAGTTATTGATTAAATTTATGATTTTTGTGTAAAAACTTGAGAGCAATAACCTACTAAAATCAGCAGTTGATTTGAGTATGTAACCACATGGGAAGTGAGGATGGATGTGGAGTGGTGGTAAATATCATGTTTGCTTCACACAGCAGATGAGCTCACACTTAATAACGAGGTAAATCTTATGGGCCATGACTCAATGACCCAAATTATCATGATTGCTGTCTCTCTGCTTTGGGGATCAACAAGTGCAGAATTTTTTGGGTGCTGTGTTCGCTCTGCTAGTTCAGGTCAAAATAATAGAAAAGATTCAGGACTGAAATTTCTTAAGAACTAAGCCCCTTTCTAAGCCCTGTGTTCTATCCGACTTATTTTCGAACTCTAAAGGGAGAAAAACTTTGGTCTCCAAGAAGCAACCTGCAGCAAGGACCAGATATTTGCATAATCAAGTGTATTTTATACGTCTGCTTCAGAGTGGAAAAACACAGTAGAATGGGGTAAGGATGGTGAGACAGAGTCACCTATTAAAAGATGGCAGCATTGGAGACTAACGCTTGGCTTGGGCTTCATTCGCATCACAGAAAACCAAAGAGCCGGGAAGCCTTTGAAGACAGTCTCGGAGCCACAGACCAAGAGGAAGCTCGCCCACGCCCCGGGTCAGCCCACGCCGGCTCCACATAAGCCGCAGGTGCCCCAGTCTTCCCAGGGCAGCTCCACCTGCGCCACAGGTCGGCATCTCTCCGGGAGCGAAGCGCTCAGTACCAGTCGCCACAGCCCGAGTTACTGCAGCGCAACCAGAGCCGCCCAGGCCGGAAGAGCTCTCCGGGCCCGCCCCCGCCCGCCCGCCGGAGCCGGAAATCGGGGGGTCAGCTGCGGGTGTTTGCCTTCCGCGGGCTGCTTGGCACGATGCTTTGTGGTCCCTGCCGCCTCCTCAGGGCCTCCGTAGCGCCTACCGCGGCCCTGGCTGCCGCGCTGCTTTCGTCGCTCGCGCGCTGCTCTCTCCAGGAGCCGAAGGACCAGGTGGCTTCGGCGCTCAGCCCCTACTTCGGCACCAAGACTCGCTACGAAGATGTCAACCCCGGACTACTGTCGGATCCCGAGGCGCCGCAGCGGGACCCAGAGCTGCTGGAGGGGAGCTGCACCCCGGTGCAGCTGGTGGCCCTCATCCGCCATGGCACCCGCTACCCCACGGCCAAGCAGATCCGCAAGCTGAGGCAGCTGCACGGGCTGCTGCAGGCCCGCGGGCCCGGGGATGATAGGCCGGGCAATGCCAGCGATCGCGGCCTGGGCGCCGCGCTGGCTGACTGGCCGCTGTGGTACGCGGACTGGATGGATGGGCAGCTGGTGGAGAAGGGGCGGCAGGACATGCGACAGCTGGCGCTGCGTCTGGCCTCCCTCTTCCCAGCTCTCTTCAGCCGGGAGAACTACAGCCGCCTGCGACTGATCACCAGCTCCAAGCACCGCTGCGTGGACAGCGGCGCCGCCTTCTTGCGCGGGCTGTGGGAGCACTACCATCCTGGGTTGTCCCCGCCCGACGTCTCAGGTGACCGCGCGCCGCGGGGCAGATGCTCTGCCGCGTTCCCGAATCTTCCCTGGACTTCCCCACCCCCAGTCTCATCTCACTTTGCTCTGTATCCTAACTTCTACCCCTCGGGCTGTGCTTTCTCTGGGTACAGCATGTTGTGAACTTGATTATCTCTCCTTTCATGTGTACGTTCATTTATTTATTCATTCATCAGATATGAATTTTAGCACCTTTTACGTGCCGAACGCTGTAGTAGACTCTGGGATCCAGAGCAGGAAAGGAAATGATCTTTCCCAAAATTTTTGGTCTCCCTTTTTTTGAATTAACCACTTTTGAGTGCCAGCCTGTCCCTTCTTACCTCCCTGGCAGTTAGTTTTATGGTTGAAAACACTCTTTAAAAATGATATTTAGAACCTTCTTCCTCAGGCATTGCTTGTAATACAAGTTGGGGTTTTTACTCATCACCTTTTTCAGGTGTCTGGTCTAGACTTAACACCTGATTTAGGAAGCTGTTAACAAGCCTTATTTATGCCCTGCTTTTTCCTTTTGTTTGGTTCTTGTATTTACTGTTATAGAGTTCCCTTATTGTAGTTGAGGTTCATTGTCAAAAGCAATACCAGGTTACCAATTGATTTCATACTTTTTCAAAATTTGAAAAATGAAATAGTGGTATCTTTTTATTTATCAGGCAAAGAAGTTAAGCCCAAGATTGTCCTCTAATTTGAGGACTAGTCAGGCCTGGAGTCCAGGTCTTCTGTTTTTCCAGAATGATACTTTTCTCATCAAAATGTTTTTATAGTCAATTATATTGTAGCAAACACCCAATGCCTCATATATACCACACATGTCTCACATTTGTTTTACTTAATCTTCACAACTTTTCTCTGAAGCTGATGGTACCCCCACATTGAACCCAAGGGTACTTAACTGCTGAGCCACATCCCCAGCTCTTTTTTTTTTTTTTTTTTTTTCCAGTTTGAGACAAGGTTTTGCTAAGCTGTTGAGGCTAACTTTGAATTTAAAATCCTTTTGCCTTCCCAGTTGCAGCAGCGATTGCAGGCATGGGCATCTGCACCTGGCTCATAACTTGCTTTTTAAAATATTACACTATACAGCTTCCTTTTATCTTATAATATCTGATGAGAATAAAAACATAACATATTTGTGACAGAGAGATGAACAATTGTTAATAACTGCTTCTAGGTTTTAAGGTAAGAATTAAAATGAGGAACTTCATTTAGCTTTACAGCCCAAATTTAAAAAACAAAACAAAACTGGTTTATCATTTCTTCTATAGCAGTTCAGCAGTCTGCAAGGGATTTTTCCCCTAACTGTGTATCATGTTATTGCTTTGTGGGTAACTCAGTAAACTAACTTGTTAGTTACTGAGTCGTGCTTTTAAACTATAACTAGGTTTTTCCTATTAGTTTGGGTGAAAGTTCCCTGTAGGTTGCCTAAATTAGCTGAATTTTAATGTAGCACAACATATACTGGACCTCCTGCCATGAATGATGGCACTCAGATTGCATTGAGAAGATTGTCATTTGCCTCTGGGGGAAAAGCCAGGGATCAGAGTAGTTCAGGATAAACCCCCCTCTCACCATTTTTCAGTCTCAGAGATTAAATCCTTTGCCTAGCCACTTCATTATCCTACACAGACAATTGTTTTGCCTGTTGTGTAAATCTGGGCTTTTGAGGGAGACCACTGAATTAGATTTTGTGTTTTTATAGAAATAGAACAATGCATTTGTTTCTGTTTAAAGAGCAGCAGTAATTAGATAATAACAAGGGTGAACCATCCAGACCTACATGAGAAATCATATTTTGAGGGCACAGAAAAGATGACAAAGTTCTCTTATTTTCCTAGTGAAGTCGGTCTTTTTTGGGTTATGGTAGTGGGAACTGAACTGAGGGACACTCTACTTCCACTGAGCAATATCCATCTCTAGCTCTTTTTATTTTATTTTGAGACAAGGTCTCCCTAAGATGCCGAAGCCAGTGGCGTACTTGTGATCCTCTTCCCTCAGCCTTTTGAGTCACTAGGATGACATATACTGGCTCCTGAAGATACTTTAAGAACTATAATCCAATTAACAACTAAAGTGGGAGAAATGATCTATTTCAGGGATTATGCCTTCACATATATGTATATTTTTGCGTTGTGTATCTAAAACAATGGTATAACTGTATTTGAATTTCTTATATTTTGTGTTCAGAAATAATACCTGGTGTTATTTTCATGGTGAATTATTGGAGGAATGATAATTGAGATGTTTTGAATATGGTTGAAAAACTTAAAAGACACCCCAATAGTTGAAGCAATGTTATGAATGCTTATCCAGTACATGTTTGCCAAGTTGGGGGAATAGCATACTGTTAATTGGAGTTACTTAGGATCTTCAGTTAAAAAATAAACCAAATCAGAAGCACTTAGCACAATAAAGCCCAGTAGACTTCAAACTTTGTGCTGCTGTCAGTAGTTTTTGTCTAAAGTAGAATCTTTTGTAAAGTAACACAGGGTTAGGAAAATTAATTAAGAAAATAAAACAGTCTATTTAGATTTTGGTTGAGTGGAGAAACAGGTCTAATCTGTTAAATTCTCTCTCACCTTGTACCCAGAGACTGCTGGTTTTTATTTAGTTTGCTTTCTGAAGTTTTCTGTGCCTGACAGAAACAGAACTTTCATAACACAGTTTTGCACTTCTTATGATTTTCTTGCCTAATTATTTTTTTGTCTATGAGAAAACATTCATTTTGGTTACCTTTATTTCATTGTATGTAGTATTGCTTCAACACATTTTATTTTGGGTGTTGATTGTATTTTAGTATTTCCAGCATATTCTCTTTAAGAATTGCCATCATTATAAATGGGTAATAAAATTTTATACTTTGTCTTTCTTGACTGATAAGTTATTTCAGATATGCAGATTAATGTCATTATGTTCCTTTTTCACACTTGAAGCAAAATTTTTAGTAATTTAAAAGTATCATTTATTGCCAACTGTAGTGGTGCACACCTATAATCCTAGTTACTGGGGAGGCTGAGACAGGAGGATCACAAGTTCAAAGCCAGCCTCAACAACTTAGCATGGCCCTAAGCAACTTAGTGAGACCCTGTCTTGAAATAAAAAGGGCTGGGGATGTGGCTCAGAGGTTAAATGCCCCTGGGTTCAATCCCTGGTACCCATCATTTATGTCAATAATTTACATGTATATAACTTTTTTTTTTTCTTTCAGATATGGAGTGTGGACCTCCAAGCATAAATGACAAACTAATGAGGTTCTTTGATCATTGTAAGAAGTTCTTAACTGAAGTGGAAAGGAATGCTACAGCTCTTTATCATGTAGAAGCCTTCAAAACTGGACCAGAAATGCAGAACATTTTAAAAAAAGTTGCAGCTGTTTTGCAAGTGCCGGTAAACAATTTAAATGCAGGTAATATATCTGCTGCATTCATTTGAACTGTGGCTTAAATAATTTTGAACTGTGAAAATGAAAAAATTAGGAAATTCAGTGTTATTTCTTTTAAAGCCCAAATTGAATTTACATTCAATTTAAGAAACACCTCATGTTTACTATTTAGATTCATATTCTTCCAACATTATGTAAATTGAGGTATAAAATTCTCTGTATTCTGAATTTTTTTTTTTTTTTTTGTACTAGGGATTGAACCCAAGGGTATTTAATCACTGAACTAAATTCTCAGACCCTTTTTTAATTTTATATTTTGAGACAGGGTCTTGCTAAGTTGCTGTGTGCCTTGCTAAGTTGCTGTAACTGGCCTCAAACTTGGCAGTTCTCCTGCTTTAGCTTCCCAAGTCACTGGGAAGTCATGCGCCACCATACCCGGCTTGTATTCTGAAATTTTTTGAGAACCTAAACTCTGAGCATTACTTGTAAAAACAAAAAATTTTTTGTTTTCTGAATTTGCTTTATAAAGTTATTCAAAGAGACTCATAAATTTTTTAGTTTTTGAAACAGTTCAAAAGTACATGTATGAGAGTTTTTGAAAGTGAAAAGCGAAGTGGTATGTTTTTTGATGCTTTTATATGTAGAGATGTTGAAAAGATAAGTAGTCATGTCTCTCATAAGATACTTCAGTGTAAGGGCTGACTGCAGTTTATCATCCAAACTGGGACACTTTTTGAGAGTAAAAGATAATACTATTATTAATTATTCTGGGAAAACAGGGCACATGGTGACCTAAGCAATGGAAAATTAAGAATATAAATTTTTTTCCAATTTTTTATAAATTTGTAATCTGTAAAGCAGATATTGACAAAAATAAATTTTTTTATAAAAATAAATTTTTATACATGTATGTTCATGGACATACACACACAAAGATTATAGATTTTATTATATTGTGAATCAACTTCCAAGAGATTGGAAGTAGGAAATGTGGAGGAGTGAAACTATTTTTCTGTTTTGGAGACCAGATGCTTTATAAGGATTAAAAAAAATGATGATGCCTAAACTATTATTTGAAATTGAGTTTTTTTTTCCTTTCCGCAAACCAGCTGTACATTGGGGTCACCTGTGGAACTTTAAAATGTTCTTATTGGGAAATAATTAAAACATGTAGGTAAGAATAAAGGCTGACATAATGAATACTGTACACTCGAAACTTAGTTTTATGCTTCACTTAGTTGCTCTAAATAGCACCAAGGACCTTGGATTTCTCTCCTGGATCTCTTTCTTTTCTCTCCAGAGACATTGTCATCAATTCATCACTTAATCATCCTCCTGTGCCAGTATATATGTTTTTGTACATAACTGGGATATTGTTTTGTGGATTTTTAAACTTTTAGAATGGTATCAAAGTGCATTTGAGTCTGAAATTTGATTTTATGCAACTTTGTGTTTTTTAAATGTAATTTTAATCCTTTCTATTTTTATTTATTTATTTATAGTGCTGGGGATTGAACACAGGGCCTTGAATATGCTAGGCAAATGTTCTACCACTGAGCTATAACTTTAGCCTAGTCCTACCTTTTAAACTTATACACAGAATTTCCCATGATATAAGTATACTAGTCTCTAGTCATTATTCTGTAGTAGAAGGTTTTTAAAAACTACTTTTAGGACTAGGGATGTAGCTCAGTGGTAGAGTGCTTGCTTATCATGAGCAAGGCCTTGGGTTTAATTCACAGGACTGTGTGTACCCCTTACCCTCCAAGTACATTAAAAACTACTTTTAGTCTCTGAATAGGTAAGGATTATTTGTGTTTTCCTGATGGAATAACCAAGAGCAACTTTTTTTTTTTTTTTTTTTTTTTTTGGTACTAGGGATTGAACCTGGGGTACTTATTAACCACTGAGCCACATCTCAGCCCTTTTTATTTTTATTTTGAGACAAGGTCTCACTAAATTGCTTAGGGCCTCACTAATTTGCTGAGGCTGACTTGTAATCTTGCCTCAGGCTTCTTTGGGATGATAGGCATGTACTACTGTGCCCAGCAAGAGCAACTTATTTTAGAGGCACTATAAGCATAGTAGTTGAAATAGTTGATCCTGGGATTGCACCATTTGTATTTGAATTTTAATCTAACCGTAAATTGTGATTTTTGCCAAGTTCCTTAATATCTCTATGCCACAGTTTCCTTCTGTATAAAATGGATATAGGAATTATATTTTCCCCAAAGGATTATTGCAAGGATTATCTGAGATTAATTTATGTAAGACATTTAGCACAGTGCCTGGCATAGTAACTGCTCCATAAATATTTTTGCCATTCAAATACCTACTTTTTTTAACATAAAGGGATGGTCCTTTATGTACTATCTGTAATTTATTTTTACTTAATAATACATCTGTCTGTACATATAGTTCTGTCTCATTCCTTTATAAATTATGTTATTTCATAGAATATATGGTTTGATTTCTGGGTCAATGCTGGTTAAAAGTTACTCAACCCATCAAATTTTACTGCTATAAAAGAGTCTGGAGCTAATATACAGTCTAAATTCTTTTACATAGAAAACCATTTTTTCTACTGAAAACTTTTCTAGTTTTTAACTATCTAGTGATATTACAGAGAGCATTCTTATGGTTTATAAGGATTATATTTCACAGTGGAGAGTTTATAAGAAAAGTAATACGGGTGACGTTGCTGGGTTAACAAGTATGAATATTTGACACAATATACTTCCAAATTGTTCTCTGAAGGTGTAGAAAAATTTGTATCAATATATAAGAATGCTCTACTATCTCATCTAGCACTTAATACTATTAATCATTTTAACTTAGGCTCTTTGATTAGTGAAAAATAATGTCTAGCTTTAATTTACATTTATTTAATTTCTTCTGAAATCCAAAATCTTTTTATATGTTTATTAGCCAGATGTTTAGTTGCCTCTTCATAATCTTGTTTTCTCCCCCCTTCTCTTCTCCTCCCTCTCTCATCCTCCTTCTTTCCCTCTCTTCATTTTGGTACTCAGGATCAAACCCAGGGCTTGGCACATGCTGGATAAACACTTTGCCACTGAGCTTTACCTCCAGCCCTATTGTCTGTTTGCTATTGAGTATTTTTACATTTTTCTTATTGGTCATAGATATCCTTTCTATATTGGAGATGTATTGACCAAACCTTTTAATTCTGTCTAGCAAAGAATTAGTTGTTGGCTTATTGTTGCTAATATTTTCTCTTAATTTGTTGCCTATCTTTTAGGCTCGCTTTTGGTACCTTAAGTTTACGTCTTTTGTGAAGCCATATCTGTCTCTTTATTATGGCATCTGATCATTATATTTTGCTTAAGAATATTCTTGAAACTCAAGATTAGTTTATTTTCCTATTTTCTTCTATTTACTTATTTTTTAATACTTAAATTTCTAATGCATCTGAAATATTTTTGAAGCTCCAAAAGATTGACCAAGAAGTTGGAAGTGGTCATAATACATGAATTAGCCATAACTCATCAAGTAAGATCATTTGTTTTAACTTCATTGTTTTGTAGGTGAGCAAGTTGAGATCCAGAGAGCCTAGAATGACTTTGCTCAGAATAATTCATGTTAGAATTAGATATATAATAGCATTAGTTTTCATTTCTCTGTACTTCAAAGACTTTTGGTAAACAAAACACAACAAAACAAACAAAAATCAGGTGTTTTTGGTCACCTCTCTCTGGTTAAAGGGTACACACGGGCTGACTTTCATAGTTTCAAGTCTAAATGAGCCAGTTCCTTTCATCAGACATGAATAGTAGTTAAAAGTCACTCTATTGTGTTAGGTATTGGGATTATAAGCCCTTCCCTTTATTTTTTTAAATAACTTTATTTATATATGGTGCTGAGGATCGAACCCAGGGCCTTGCATATGTGAGGCAAGTGCTCTACTGCTGAGCCATAACCCCAGCCCCATAAACCCTTCCTTTTATATGAGCAGAAGTTTTGAATGGCTTTTAGGTATATTCCCACTGAAATTTATTTTTTACAACTATATACTACCTCAGGAATTGTGTAAGCTCAGAACTATTGCAGAAAGCATGTAACAATTAAATTTGGTCCCATTTTTCCTTTGGGAAAGAGAAAAGACAGTATTTTAAAGAAAAATTGAAATAATAAAGGTAATCCCTGTAGTTGACTTTTTTTCCTCTCTCTAGGATTAGATGCCAGCTACTTCTTGATTAGAGAGCAGCAATGTTTTTATTTCTATTGATAAAGGCTACCTTTTTATAGCCCAAGCACTCATTCCCTTATCCCTTTTTTTGATACATACATACATATACACACATGTGTGTATACATATGAAAGTGATGTTATCAGTGATTTAGCAATATATAAATCTCAGCTTATTATGAAATTGCTTGAGCAGCTAAATTTGAAAAACTGATGCTATAATACCAACTTTTCACTCCCTCATTAGTGTGTAATTTTCCCTTGTTCTTCTGTGGACTCTCTTTCACCTTTCTTCTGCCCCTTCACTTTGCTCTTTTTTCCCTATTTTCTGTAGTCCTCTCTCCTTTTATACCTTTCTTTCTTTATATGACTTTTCCTAATAGTTATGAATTATTGAATAGTTCCCATACTCCCCAGTACTGAGAATTGAACCTAGGGGTGTTCTACCTCTGAACTATAGCTTCAGCCCTTTTTATTTTTAAAATTTTGAGTTAGGATTTTGCTAATTGCTAAGGCTGCCCTTGAACTTGGCCAACCTCCTGCCTCAGCCTGTGGAGTTGCTGGAATTATAGGCATGTGCCTATAATGCCTGACACTATTCTGTAGCTTAAAAAATTGTTCAATAAGCTGGATGTGGTGGTGCAAACCTGTAATCCCAGTGACTGGGGAGGCTGAGGCAGGAGGATTGCAAATTCAAATCCAGCCTCAGCAAAAGCAAGGTGCTAAGCAACTCAGTGAGACCCTCTCTCTAAAGAAAATACAAAATAGGGCTAGAGAAGTGGCTTATTAGCCTAGTGCCCCTGAGTTCAATCCCTCGTTCCCAGAACCCCCTAAAAAATTGTTCAATAAATACACCTTGTTATTCCTAATTTTCAAGTTTGGGACTAAAATCTTTATAATTTTAGTTTCCCTTTACCAGCCCTCTAATATTAACAAAATAAAAGTCTGTTTAATGTAGTAGGTCTTTGGGTTAACCTTTTTGTTGGATTTGCCAGGCAAACATGCTCTTAATAAATAGTTTTAAAAACTGAAAAAAGTTACAGAAAGTTTCTTGGTTTTATTGGACTGAAATGTACACATCCTTGTGATTTATTCCTGATAGTTGTAGTCCTTCCCTTGCACAGAGCAAGTATTAATTCTTTGATAACCAAGAAAAAAAAAAAAAAAACTAGGCTCTTGTCCAAACCAAACATATCCAGTTTTTCAATTTTGCTGCAAATAGCATTCTAGCAATATTCAGCTTTTGAAAAATTGCAGAAACTAATAACTCATAAAATTTTACCTGTTTTCCCCCCAGATTTAATTCAGGTAGCTTTTTTCACCTGTTCATTTGACCTGGCAATTAGAGGTGTCAAATCTCCTTGGTGTGATATTTTTGACATAGATGATGCAAAGGTGAGTATTACTTTTGCAGTTACTTCATGGTTTAATGGGGCTTTTTTTTTTTTTTGTTACTTAAAGCAGCTTTTCTGAAAATAAGCAAAGTTAGAGAACATAAATTGTCTTGTGACTATTTTCTTTATAAATAGAAATTAACGTTCAAGTACGTTTCACTTGTAAAAAGTTCATAAAACTTGGGAAAACATTTTTTTCATGATTTGATTTCTAGGGCTCCTCAGTTTAAAACCTATTCAACCTTCATCAAATTTTACTACTGTAAGGGTATATAATCCAAATTATTATTTTTATAGAAAGCCAAACTTCAGAACAAGTGATTTTCCAAAGACCTAACTGTTCTTACATAGAAATATTCATGGGAAATTGAGTTCTTAGTTCCACCTGGTGGTGGCAGTAATTCACTTACAATTCCTGTCTGCTTACCTCATTTCCCTCTTTTGCTCTTCATTTTCTGACTGATTTTTTAAGGTCAGATTCAGATTAAACATTTTTGACAAGAATTCCACATAAGTGATATATCTTTTCAGTGCAGCACATCAGAAAGAATGTCGTCTGTTACAGTTTTGATAATGATATGTTTGATCATTTGATTAAAGTATTGCCTGCAGATTTTTCCATTGTGGAAGTATCTTTTTCCCTCTGTAAATAAAAGGCGTATTTAAAGAATCATGACTTGAAAACTCAAAATACATGTATATTAAATTAATTGAATGAGTTTCCTTTTTATATGTAAGAATAAATTTAAAATTTTTATTTAAAAATATGAAATTATCTTTTGATTTAGGAATTTCCTATGATTCTTTTCTTATTAATTTAATATAAAATAATTTATCTCTGCTTAGCACTTGCACTGTGTAATAATAGGTTTACATAGTAAAGTATTTACAGATGAAATAAAATGGTGTTTGAAATTTGTTTGAATTCAGTGGTGGTGGAGACAGGAACATAGCTGAAACAGGATTGGTCAAATGTTGATTATTGTTGAAGTTGGATGATGGGTACACTTGGGTACTACTTGTACTACTATTATACTTTTATATGTTTGAGATTCTCCATTAATATATTTTAAAATTAAAAATAAGTAGGTACTTATGAAATTCTGAGAATTATACAAATTATTTAGGACCTTGTGAAATGCTGGACCATATCTGCTTTCTTTTAGCCAACATTTCTCGAATTCCTGTTCTATGCCAGATACTTGCTTGGAACTGAAGATGACTGACATTAAGGTAGCATTATCTTCAAAGAATGGCAGAAGGAGTGAAATAAAGCCATTTATAATAGAAGTATATATAAGATATAGTGGTGCACAAAAGGAAGTTAATTTAATGGTTGTCAGGCAAATCTTTACAAAAGAAATGACACATGTTTTTCTGGGGGATAGCCTATTTTGCAACTTTGTACATACCTTCTAAGGTAATGAGTGTATCTAGATTATCTATCATTTCTAGGTCAATTTTGGTATCTAATATTTTTCTATAAGATATCCATGGCTGGGCATGGTGGTGCAGGGTAGTCCATGCCTGTAACCACAGGGACCTGGGAGGTCAAGGCAGGAGGGTTGCAAATCAGAGGCCAGTCTGGAAAAGTTAATAAGACCCTGTTTCCAAATAAAAAATAAAAGGGCCGGGGATGTAGCTCATTGGTAAAATGCTGTAGGTACAATCCCCTATACTAGAAGGAAACAAAGAAAGGAAGCAAGGAAAAGTCCATGTCATTCAGGTTTGCAGGATTATTTACAAAGTTTGGCAAATTTATCTCTTGAAATTTGAAAAACTCATTTTCTGTTTGGACCTTTGACTCTGTAGTTACGTTGTATATTTATATTTTTCTGATTCAGTTTGGGTAACATACTTTGTCAGAAAAATTATCTTCTATTTATATTTTTAGTTTTTATATAAAGTTTTAATAATGTACAAATGAAATTTTAAATCTCTTTTATTAAATATCATTCTGAGCTACATCCCCAGCCCATGATAGTTTGTATTTTAGTGCAACCATCTTGCTAAGTTGCCCAGGTTGGCTTCAAATTTGTTTCCTGAGTAGCTGGGGTTATGGGTGTGTACCATTGGACCTGGCTTATTTTAAATCTTTTTTTTTTAACTTTATGTTTACTTTGTCCCTTTTGCTAACTTCTAGAATTAATTGTCTCTTTATTATATTTTGGTTTTGGTATATGGCACTGGCCTACCCCTGGGCTTAAACTTATTATGACTGTACTTCGTTTTTGTAGAAGCTTATCATCTTTAAATGCTTAAAATTCTGATCCAGCCATGCATAGTGGCACATACCTGTAGTCCCCAATAACTCCAGAGGCTAAGGCAGGAGACTGCAAGTTCAGTTCGAGGCTAGCCTGAGCAACTTAGCAAGACCCTGTCTCAAAAACTAAAAGGGGCTGGAGGTATACCACAGCAGTAGAATGCTTGCCTAGCATGTGTGAGACACTGAGTTCAATACACATACCCTACATACACCCAAAGTTAATTTCTTAATCTTCTGTTAATGTCTTTCTATGCTATATAATGAATACTCTTCCAGGTACTTTTTTTCCCCCTGTATCTGTCTTTGCTATCATCTTAATGTAATTTTAGAAGAAAGAGGAGCTAACTGTGTATTCTTAATCCATTCTCCTAACCTGTCATGGATGATGGTTTATTAGATTTGAAGATTTACTAACTTGTTTTGGCCCACAAGCCTTGACATTTTCCTGATTCAAATTTGTGATGTAGCAAAAGTTATTGTGTGTCCTATACCTTCAGCGCTAACTCTTTAATGCATGATATTAAAATCTAAATGCTAAGATTCTACTGTATTTTGTACAGAATGATAATATAACTGTTTCTGGGGAAATATTATTAAATTAGAAAATCTCTAACATTTGTGAAAATGTATTAGACGTAATATTTGAAATTTTTATTTTTAGGTATTAGAATATCTAAATGATCTGAAACAATATTGGAAAAGAGGATATGGATATACCATTAATAGTCGATCCAGCTGCACCCTCTTTCAGGATATCTTTCAGCACCTGGACAAAGCAGTTGAAGAGAAGCAAAGGTAAAAGCTATAAAATTTTGAAGTAAATTCTGAGATTGCTATATTAAACTTATGGAAAATATTTTATAATTGATTTTTTTGTCTTTAAAATTCTGATTTGTTATATGTCACAGCAGAGTGCATTATAATTCATATTACATATATAGAGCACAATTTTTCATATCTCTGGTTGTATACAAAGTATATTCACACCGTTCGTGTCTTCATACATATACTTGGGGTAATGATGTCCATCTCATTTCACCATCTTTCCCACCCACATACGCTGCTTCTTCTCCCTCCCCTTTGCCTTATCTAGAGTTCATCTAATCCTCCCATGCTCCCCCTCCCAACCCCATTATGAATCAGCCTCATTATATCAGAGAAAACATTTGGCATTTGGTTTTTTGGGATTGGCTAATGTCACTTAGCATTATCTTCTGTAACTCCATTCATTTACCTGCAAATGCATGGTATTTTTCTCTTTTATTGCTGACTAATATTCCGTTGTGTATATATACCACATTTTCTTTATCCATTTATCTGCTGAAGAGCATCTACGTTGGTTCCACAGTTTAGCTATTGTGAATTGCCCTTCTATAAACACTTATGTGGCTGTAGTATGCTGTTTTTAAGTCCTTTGGGTATAGACTGAGGAGAGGGATAGCTGGGTCAAATGGTAATTCCATTCCCAATTTTCCAAGGAATCTGCATACTGCTTTCCATATTGAGTGCACCAATTTGCAGTCCACCAGCAATGTACAAGTGTACCTTTTTCCCCAGTTCCTCGTCAGCACTTGTTGTTTGTGTTCTTAATAGCCACCATTCTGACTGGAGTGAGAAGAAATCTTAGAGAAATGCAAATCAAAACTACTCTAATTGTTAGGGATGTTGAACATTTTTTCATATATTTGTTGATTGACTCTTTATCCTCTTCTGAGAACTGTTTGTTCAGTTCTTTGGCCTATTTATTGATTGGGTTATTTGTTTTTTTGGTTTTTAGCTTTTTGAGTTCTTTATATACTCTAGAGATTAGTGCTCAACTGATGAGCGAGTAGTAAAAATTTTCTCCCATTCTGTAGGCTCTCTATTTGCCTCACAAAAGATTGTTTCTTTTGCTGTGAAGAAAGTTTTCAGTTTGAATCCATCCCATTTATTGATTCTGATTTTAATTCTTGTGCTATAGGAGTCTTAGTAAGAAAGTTGGGGCCTAATCCAACATGATGGAGTTTGGGCCTACTTTTTGTTCTAATAGATGCAGTATCTCTGGTTTAATTCCTAGATCCTTGATCCACTTTGAATTGAATTTTGTGCATGGTGAGAGAGAGGGATTTAATTTCATTTTGTTGCATGTGGATTTCCAGTTTTCCTAGCACCATTTGTTGAAGAGGCTATCTTTTCTTCAATGTATATTTTTTGTGCCTTTGTCTAAGATAACTGAAATTATGTGGGTTAGTCTCTGTGTCCTTTATTTTGTACCATTGGCTACCAGTCTGTTTTGGTGCCAATACCATGCTGTTTTTGTTACTATTGCTCTGTAGTATAGTTTAAGGTCTGGTGTAGTGATGTATAGTGAGTATAACAGGTGGCTGTTATACTCTTCTTGCTAAGGATTGCTTTAGCTTTTCTGGGTCTCTTATATTTCCAGATGAATCTCATGACTGCTTTTTTCTATTTTTATGAGGAATGTCATTGGGATTTTGATTGGAATTCCATTAAATCTGTATAGTGCTTTTTGGTACTATGGTCATTTTGACAATATTAATTCTGCCTATCCAAGAACAAGGGAGATCTTTCCATCTTCTAAGGTTTTCTTTAATTTCTTTCTTTATCGTTCTGTAGTTTTCATTGTAGAGGTCTTTCACCTGTTTCATTAGGTTGGTTTCCAAGGGTTTTTTTTTTGAGGCTATTGTAAATGGGGTAGTCTTCCTCATTTCCCTTTCAGAGGATTTGTCACTGATATACAGAAATGCCTTTTTTTTATGGGTATTGATATTGTATCTTGCTAATTTGCTGAATTCATTAACTAGTTCTAGAAGTTTTCTTGTGGAATTTTTGGGGTCTTCTAGGTATAGAATCATATTTGTCAGCAAATAGTGCTAATTTGAGTTCTTCTTTTTCTAATGAATTTCTTCTGTCTAATTGCTCTGGCCAGTGTTTTAAGAGCTATGTTAAATAGAAGTGGTGAAATAGGGCATCCCTGTCTTGTTCCAGTTTTTAGAGGGAATGCTTTCAATTATTTTCCCTTTAGAATGATGTTGGCTGGGGCTTAGCATAGATAGCTTTTACAATGTTGAGATATGTTCTTGTTATCCCTAGTTTTTCTAGTGTTTTGAACATGAAGGGGCGCTATATTTTGTTAAATGCTTTTTCTGCATCTATTGGGATGATCATATGATTCTTATCTTTAAGTCTATTGATGTGATAAATTATAGTTATTGATTTCCTTATGTTCAACCAACATTGCATCCCTAGGATGAACCCCACTTGATCATGGTACACAATCTTTTTGATATGTTTTTGTATTCGATTTGCCAGAATTTTATTGAGAATTTTTGCATCTATGTTCATTAGAGATATTGGTCTGAAGTTTTCTTTCTTTGATTGTGTCTTTGCCTGATTTTTGGAATCAGGATGATATTGGCCTCATAGAATGAGTTTGGAAGTGCTTCAACTTTATCTATTTCACAAAATAATTTGAAGAGTATAGGTATTAGTTCTTCTTTATAGGTCTTGTAGAACTCAGCTGTGTATCCATCTGGTCCTGGGCTCTTCTTGGTTGGTAGGCTTCTGATGACGTCTTCTATTTCATTGCTTGAAATTGATCTGTTTAAATGTGTATATCATCCTGATTCAATTTGGGCAAATCATATGACTCTAGAAATTTGTCAATGCCTTCAGTATTCTCTGTTTTATTGGAATACAAGTTTTCAAAATAATTTCTAATTATCTTCTGTATTTCTGTAGTGTCTGTTGTGATATTTCCTTTTTCATCATGTATGTTAGTAATTTGAGTTTTTTCTTTCTCTTTGTTAGCATGGCTAAGCAATTTTATTTACCTTTTCAAAGAACCAACTTTTTGTTTTGTCAGTTTTTTCAATTGTTTCTTTTGTTTCAGTTTCATTGATTTGAGCTCTGATTTTAGTTATTTCCTGTCTTCTACTACTTTTGGTGTTGATTTGTTCTTCTTTTTCTAGGGCTTTGAAATGTAATGTTAGGTCATTTATTTGATGACTTTTTTTTTTTAAGGAATGAACTCTATGCAATGAACTTTCCTCTTAGCACTGCCTTCATAGTGTCCCAGAGATTTCAATATGTTGTATCAGTGTTCTCATTCACCTCTAAGAATTTTTTAATCTCCTCCTTGATGTCTTTTGCAACCCCTTGTTCATTCAGTAGCATATTATTTAGTCTCCATGTGTTGGAGTAGATAATTGATGATTTTTATAAAATGCTTATTTAGTTTTGTTTTTTCAAAATTTTAACATAATTATTGATACCATTCAAATAATATATATTAGTTTTACATGGAATCATACTGCTTATTGTCTTCTGGACTTGCTTTTTTCCTTCAACATTGTGTTTAAAATATTTAGTATACTATTGCATATTGCTATGGTTCATTTTTACTAGAGTACAATATTCAGTATTGTGAATGTGCTACAGTTTATACCATCTACTCTTGCCAATGGGCATGTAGATTTTTTATTATAAATAGTATAATCATGAAATTTTATTATACATGTCTTCTTTTAAGAATACAAAATATTTTTATTTTAAAATAGTTTCTCATCAAATTGCCTTTGTTAGCTAGGCACAGAGGCACTTGTCTATAATCCTAGTGGCTCAGGAGGCTGATGCAGGAGGATCACAGGTTCAAAGCCAGCCTCAACAATTAATCGAGACAATAAGCAACCTAGTGAGACCCTGTCTCAAAACTTTAAAAAAAAAAAAAAAAGGCAAAAGAAAACGGGGCCAGGGATGTGGCCCCATGGTTAAGTGCCCCTGGGTTAAATTCCTGCCACCAAAATAAATAAATAAATAAACAAGTGAAACCCTTTGTTAACATTTATATATATTTTTTTCTTGTCAGTACTAGATACCAAACCCAGAATCTTGAGCATACTAAGTAAGTACTGTACCACTGAGTACATCCCAAGTTCTTTTTAGTTTTGAGACAGGGGCTTACTAAGTTGGCTAGGCTGGCCTCTAACTTGTGATCCTCCTGCCTTGTTTTCCAGAGTAGCTGTAATTGCAAGCATGTGCCACCTCACCCAGCCCCAAGTGTTTTTAAAAATAATTGTTCATAGGGTTGGAGATGTAGCTCAGTAGCAAGTATATGCTTAGCATGAGTTAGGTAGGCCCACTCAAAAAAAATTTTCTTTTTATCACATGAACATTTGGTAGGTTTTTATTTTTTAGTTTTATTGATTTTTTTTAAATATACAACAGCCGAATGCATTATAATTCTTATTACACACATAGAGTACAATTTTTCATCTTTGTATATAGAGTATGTTCACGCCAATTCATGCCTTTATACATATACTTTGCTTTTTTTTGCATTACAATTCTTACTACACATATATATCACAATTTTTCATATCTCTGTTTATATATAAAGTATGTTGACACCCAGTTGAGTCTTCATACATGTACTTTGTACCATCACATTCCACTACCCTTGCTAATCCCCTGCCCCTCCTTTCCCTCCCATCCCTCTTCCCTATATAGAATTTATCTAATCCTCCCATGCGCCCCTCCCCACCCCACTATGAGTCACCCTCCTTATATCAGAGAACACATTTGGCATTTGGTTTTTTGGGATTGGCTAACTTCACTTAGCATTATCATCTCCAGCGCCATCCATTTACCTGCAAATGCCATGATTTTATTCTCTTTTAATGCTGAGTAAAATTCTAATGTGTATATATGCCTCATTTTTTAATCTATTCATCTACCGAAGGGCATCTAGGTTGGCTCCACAGTTTAGCTAATGTGAATTGTGCTGTTATAAACATTGATGTGGCTGTGTCCCTTTAGTATGCTGTTTTTAAGTCCTTTGGGTATAGTCCTAGGCGAGGGATAGCTGGGTCAAATGGTGGTTCCATTCCCAGATTTCCAAGGAATCTCCATACTGCTTCATTTGATAGATCTTTAACCCCATTTTATTTGACAAGCTTACATTAATAAATGTATAAGCCTTTTCCAAATATTTTGATCATGCAATAAATTTTTTTTAAAGAGAGAGTGAGAGAGGAGAGAGAGAGAGAGAGAATTTTTAATATTTATTTTTTAGTTCTCGGCGGACACAACATCTTTTTGTTGGAATGTGGTGCTGAGGATCGAACCCGGGCCGCACGCATGCCAGGCGAGCGTGCTACCGCTTGAGCCACATCCCCAGCCCATGCAATAAAAATTGAGACAGGAAAGACTTGGAGGCGATTTATATCATTGTGTTTCCGGTACTTTTATTTATGTAAATATATTTTGTTTATGGATATGACACTAATTTGTAGAATTTTCTTGGGTTTGATAGGAATTAGGCAAGAAAACTCAGATTATTTAGTTTTTACTACCAAAAACAGGATTTTAGTGATGACCAATAAGCTGCTTTGAGATAGGAATTAACTTTTTTCCTATTTGATTTTTTGAATGGTTTATAACCCTTAGACTTTACAAGATAACAGATCTTTCCTTTCATTGTTCATTGTTTGCCCCAGTGTTGAATGTGAGGCATGATAAAATTATGTCAGGAAGTTTTTAAAGTAACTTGTAAGGCTTGTTTTAAAAGTTGATTTTAGATTTAAAGCTTAAGTTAAAAAAAATCACTGATGCTTTAAAATAAATGAATATTTCTGCATACCAAAACCATAAAAAATGAAACAGAGAAATTACAGATCATCCTCAGTTCAAAGATAAAGCACTTACGAATTGAAAGACCTAATTTGATAATCTGTGGATTGAATGTAATTCCTATTAAAATACCAGTAAGTTTCTTATCAAAATTGAGAAGCTAATTTCAAAATTTATACAGAAATTTAAATGATATGGAAGAGATAAAGCAATTTTGAAAAGAAAGGGACTTACAATTCCTAATTTCAATACTTATTGTAAAGCTTTAGTCATGGTCAAGTAGATCAGTAAAGCCATGGAATTGAATAAAGCTGTGAAACAAACTTAGATGTACAGTTAGTTGGCCATCTATATCTTTGGATGCCCTATTTGTGAATTCAACTAATTGTGACTATAAAATTTCTGGGAGAGAAAATTTTATCTGTACTGAATATGGATAGACCTTTTTCTTATTATTTCCTAAATAGTACAGTATTCTATTTACATAGAATTCATATGCAAAGTATACCATTTTATGTATGGGACTTGACCATCCATAGATATTGGTATCCATGGTGAATTCTGGAACCAGTCCCCCATAGATACTGCAATTGATTTTCTACAGAAGATACAAATCAGTGCAGTGGGGAAAAGAATAATCTTTATAACAGTGGTGCTGGAACAATTGGATATACATGTTAAAGGAAAGAAAAAATGATGTACAGATCCTTATGTAACACTATGCACTAAGATTTAAACATAAATGTAAAACAAAATTTTGGGGCTGGAGTTGTGGCTCAGTGGTAGAGTGCTCACCTAGCATGTGTGAGTCAATTCTCAGCACCACATATTAATTAATTTTTTAAAAGTTTCATCAACAACTAAAAAAAGAAAATGTGAAACTTCTGAAATATAAGAACAGTGTCCTAATTATAATAGCTAAATGTATAAAACTCTTAGAAGAAAAAAATAGGAATAAATACATGACCCTGGATTAGGTAAGGATTTCTTAGATATAATGCCAGAGTATGGTCCTTTAACAAAGATTGATAAAATGATTTCATAAAAATTAAAATCTCCTAGCATTGTTGGTTAAAAAAAGGAAAATAAGTGTGAAGATCCCAAAATAAATGCTAAGGATCCTGAATTAAGAGATCTGATTATATTTGATTAAAACATTGATGTGTCACTATTATTTGCAGTCTTCAATTTTCTACTAGGTAAAAACTTTCACTTCAGAATACAGTATTTGGAAAATAGAAAGACAGTTGTAGACTTGGAAAAAATATTTGCAAAACAAATAAGTATGCAAATAAGGATTTGAATCCAAAATATACAGAGAATACAACTCAGTAATAAGAAAAACAACCCAGTTTTTTCAAAAAGCAGAAAAGAGTTATGGACATATAGCTCAGTGGTGGAACATGTGCTTAGCATACCCATGACCCTGGGTTCATTCACCATTACCAAAAAAATACCACAAACAAACAAAAAGATTTGTTTGAACAGACTTCATTAAAGAAGATAGATGGATGGCAAATAAGCACTTGAAAAAATACACACCATCATTAGATATTAAAATAGTGAAATACCACTAATATACTCCCTAAATTGGATAAAATTTAAAAAGAATTGTCCTAAGTGTTGATGAAATACAAGGAAACTGGGAATCTCATGCATGCTGGTATGAATGTAAAATTATATATAGCCTCTTTGGAAAAGGTTGGCAATTTCTTTACACATAAATCTGTATTACTGATTTCTTAATATCTACCTAATAGAGATGAATATGTGTCTACACAAAGACTTTTATGTGGATGATTACAGATTATTCATGATAACAAAAACCTGAAAACAGTTCAGATATTCATCAAGTAATGAGTAGACACACAGAATGTACTATATGGTACATCCATATGGTAAAAGAAGAATAAGCTGCTAATAGATTCAACTAATTGGATAACCTTAGATATTATGCTGACTGAAAGAAGCCATTCACATAAGACTATATGTTGATTGATTTTATTGATCAATAAAATCCTAGCACTGTTGGTTAAAAAAGGAAGTGTTAAGATCCCAAAATAATCCCTAAGGACTCTGAATTTAGAGAGCTGATTATATTTGATTGCAAATAATAGTGACACGTCTGTTTCAATCTTCCATTTTCCACCAGGTAAAATCATACTATTAAAACTATGTTGAAAAATATTCAGTGATATTGAAGAATGCTGGGGATTAAACCCAGCAGCACTCTGCTATTAAGCTATTTCCCCAACCATTTTTTTTCCTTTTTCAATTTTTCATTTTGAAACAGTGTTTTGCTAACTTGCCTAGTTTGTCCTTTTACTTACCATTCTCCTATCTTAGCCTCCCAAATACCTAGGATTATAGGTGTGTACTTACTATGTCCAGCAAGAATAATGTTTTAATAGAGTATTTTAATCTTTGTGTTTTTCTTATCCATGTTATCAGTTCATTAACCTTTTTTTCTTATGTGACTTTTAAAATCCTTGATTTTGGATTTAAGAGTTTATAAATGAAAGTATGGGAGGGAGAGTTTAGAAAGAGTTTGTATGTCTGTGTGTGTGTGTGTGTGTGTGTGTGTGTGTGTGTGTGTATGTATATGTAGGAAATAATCTGTCAGGTTATATGAGGAAATGACTCAGTTCTAGAGTTTCTAGGCTCCTTTTGGCTTTCTTTCCCCCCTCACTCCACTTTAGGATGGTATTTTTTTATATTTTTATTTATATTTTTATATATTTTATATATACACATATATGTATGTTTTCTTATGTTAACAATAACTCGAAGACATTCTTCAATGTCACTGAATATTTTTCAATATAGTTTTAATAGCATGATTTTACCTGGTAGAAAACTTGAAGATTGCAAATAATAGTGACACGTCAATGTTTCAGTTAAATATAACCAACTCTCTAAATTCAGGGTCCTTGACACTTATTTTCCTTTTTTAACCAATAGTACTAGGATTAAACTTTGAACCAGTAATTATGTTATTTAAGCTAATTTAACCAGCTATTACTTTTTGAGCTTTGATTAGAAAAGCAGATTGAATTTACTGAAGAAATGTGATCTCTCTGGATTTTTTTTTCCTTTCTCTTCCTCCATTATGTTTATTAACATATTTTTATCTTTTTAGATTGGGGAAATTCAACCAGTCACTTCCTGTTTTGCCTTAAGATTTTTAACATGAACTGTAATTACTTGCTTCCTGAGACCTTCTATTTTGTCAGGAATATTCCCAGATAGCTGCTGTTCTGTCACTAAATAACTCTCAATGTTAATCCTTTCTCTTTTTCATTCTTTTTTTTTTTTTTTAACTTTCTTTTTGATGTTGTTAATTTGAACTCAGGGGTACTCCACCACTGAGCTACATCTTCAGCTCTTTAAAAAATTTTTTTTGTTTTGAGACAGGGTCTTGTTAAATTATCCTGACTGGCATTGAACTAGAATCCTCCTGCTTCAGCCTTTGGAGTAGCTAAGATTACAGGCATGTATGTGCCATCATACCTAGTCCTTTTTCATCTTTTTATGGACTCTGAAGTCTTTGCTATTTTCAGATTTCATAGTTGAATGGTGGTGTTGGTTTTTTAGTTGTGTAATTCCACATTTTAGTGTAAGATGGCAGCATTGAAATCAGTATGTAACTATAATAAATGTATAGCTATGTTGGTCACTTAGCCCCTTGTAAAAGAAGGAACTTGGTGTTTTAAGGTTTTCTAAAAATATATGCAGATTCTAGGTAATTTTTAAAAAAATATTTATTTTTTAGTTGTAGTTGGACACAACTGAGTCACAACCCCAGCTCCTCTAGGTCATTTTGATAACTTTCTGAAGTCAATGTTCCATGGAATCTAACCAGGTGTACAGGTATCTCTTTTAGTTCTAGTTTTCAAAAGATACTGAAAATAAGGTAAAAGATAATTTAGCTATCTTGGCTGTACTCTAATAAATTTAGACTCAAGGTCCTACTGCCTTTTGGATAAACACTTTAACTGTCAGTAAATTGTGGATAAATAGGGTCTGGGACTTTAATTCATTGCCCTCTCTTCAGTACCTAGAAAAGTCCCTGAGAATGGTTAGTGCCATTCCCAATGTCTAGCACATTATATGTGTAGGGGTTAGTGCTAGACATTGGGAATGGTATGCAAATATGGATAAAGTTACATTCTACTTTTAAGGTACTTATTATCTAATAAGGATGAGACTTAAAAAGTGATTTAGACAAAAGGATATGTGTGCTTAGGAAAAGGAGTAATATCAGAGTCAAGGTAGTTTGAAAAGGGTAATATGAGGGTGGGAAAAAGGTAATAAAGTTGGTGCTCCCAATATTTAGTGATGGAATAGCTTCAATCCTTTTTCTTCTGTGCTACCTATTTTAGTCAGTACCATCATTATCCTCCCAGACATGCAAGCCATAAACCTGTATGTCATTCTTAACTCCATTTCTCCCTTATCTTCTATATCTATTCACTGAGTTGTGTGGTTTTTTAGTTTTTTTTTTTTTTTTTTCTGGTTAATATTGATTCCTTCCACTTTTCTCCATCTTCACTGCTCCCCTTCCAATTCAGGCTAATATGTATTCTCTCTAGATTTGAGCAGCTGACTCTTAAAGTCTTTCCTGATTTAAGTGTTATTCTCACTCTATTCCAAGACAATCTTCTAAGAGGCAATTCTGATTATAATCTAACTCCAGTTTAAATCATTCAGTGTCTACCTATTGATCTTTAGGGCAGAGTGCTTACAAAGGTTTTATTATTACTTCTTTTTAAAAATTTAATTTTTGCCAGGAGCACATTTCAAAATAATTTTATTGACAGATCAAGATCTATATAAGTTAAATATAAAAGACTATATAAAACATATGTACAGTTTAAAGAACAGTTAATTATAAAGTCAGCAGTTTTGTACACATCAACTGAAATAAAGAAATAGAACATTACCAGTACACCTTCTAATACAACTTGCTAATGTATTTTTAAAGAATATCTTATAGTTTTGTCTTTGTATTAATGAAACCCTACCATATAATTTCTTTTTATCATCTTTCACTCAGTGTTACATATGTCTGTTAAGTTCATGTTATTTTAGATAGCCAAAGAACTCCTTGAATTTTATCCAGATTTTAAAAAAATAACTCTCAAATTTATTGTCATACCTTTCTTGCCATATTTCTAGAGTATATCTATTGTGCATTGATCCCAAGAGCAGAATTAGGAGACAAATCTTATTCTAGTTATTATTTTTAAAATCCCATTACTTTTTAGTAATTACTGTTAATCATAGAATAGGCTCTTATGAAGCAGTAAGATGGAACATAAGTGTTCTAGTTCAATCTGAATAAATATGTCAGAGATTCTATAGAAGGAATCCTTCCATCAACTAAGAGGTTAGTAAATGATTTCAGGATTACATAATGAAAGACTTAGTTCATTTCAATTTAGCTAGCATTTTGGGACATATATAATGTGTAGGGGTTAGTGCTAGACATTGGAAATGGTATACAAATATGGATAAAGTTACATTCTACTTCTAAGGTACTTATTATCTAATAAGGATGAGACTTAAAAAGTGATTTAGACAAAAGGATATGTGTGCTTAGGAAAAGGAGTAATTTCAGAGTCAAGTTAGTTGGAAAAGGGTAATATGTGGATGTAAGACGTAAGTAGGACTTAATCAAGAAAATATAGTGTGTTGGAATTATTTGCATTGGTTTTAGAATCAGATTAAATTCAAATACTTGTTCAGTCTTTCTAAACCAAGTTGAAATACAGGTGGTACTCTTCTCATAAGTTGTTGAGAATGTTGTATACAATTATATATTCATATGTGTGTGTGTCACACAAATATACATAAATATATGCATGTTTATGTTTTATGACTATTTTATGAATAAGTACTTAATAAATAGTTACTTTAATTAATTATCAACACCATCATGATTATCTTTTAGGTAGAATTGGGGTAGAGAGGAATGATGAGCATTGTAACAAGGAAGAAAAATACCAAGCTAAGGCCTGTGTGGAACTGAAAATAGAGCATTTGGCATGTGCTCTGATGTAGGGATTCTGACCATGGAAATGTACAGGGAAGCATTCCCCTGGTGAGCAATCTCCTGGCGGGTAACAGGCACCCTGTTTCCCACCCTTAGAATGCCCTGCAATTTCTCTTAGGTTCTAGTAATATATCTAATACATGTGCAGTGTCTAGCTGGTATGGCAATGCCCTGAGAAGCCTCTATGTTAGAGCCTTATCAAGCCTCAACCTTGATTGATTGCTAGCACATAGTTCCTGGGAATAAAGGAACTTGTTAGATAACTACAATGTTTCATCAAGCTCTGGATACCCACCTAACAGTATCTTTAGACAGTGGACTTTCTTGAGAGCTTCACAAAGCTCCTGACATTTCATATTGTAACTGAAATGTAACTGCAAAATAAGCAAACTTACTGATACTATAATCAAGAATGTAGTTATGGTACTAATAACTTAATGTAACCTATTGGTATAAATAAACACAGCCACTTGACAAGGAGCCACTCTGCCACTTTCCTGCCTCTGCACCTTGTCTCTGTGTCACCCTTTATTTATTTCTTTACACTTTACCACTAAGCTACATCCCCAGCCCTAGTTTGCCTTTTCTTAATAACTAGAATTAGTGAGCATCTTTTCTCATGCTTATTTACCATTCATCTATCCACTGTGGTGAAGTCTGTTCAAATCTCTTTTTTTGGGGGGACTGGGGGTTGAGCAGAGGGGCACTTAACTACTCAGCCTTATCCCCAAGCCCCTTTTTAAGGTTTTATTTAGAGACAAGGTCTTGCTAAGTTGCTTAGGGCCTCACTAAATTGCCGAGACTGGCTTTGAACTTGAGATCCTCCTTCCTCAAACCTCCTGAGCTGCTGGGATACAGGCATGTGACACAGTGCCCGGCTTATTAGTCATTTTTAAATTAGGTTATGCATCTTTATTATTGCTATAGGAGTTGTTTATATATATTCTAGATATGTTCTTTGTCAGATTTATACTTTAAAAAAATACTTTCCTAGTCTGTTTTTCTTTTTTCCTTTCTTTTTTAATTTAATGATATCTTTTGCTGGGCCAATTTTGTCCTATCATTGAGTCATTTCTTCCTATTTTATATTCCATATATTTTAATATTTTCCTAGTTTGGCTTTTGTGAACACATACTACTCCTTTGCCTTGTATTAGCTTTGGGAATTTATTCACTTTTCTTTCCAGTGCCACCCCCATCCCCATTTGCATTGTTTTCTCCCATGCTTGTTCTGTCAATAGCAGCTGACATCTTAAGGAAACCCCGCTGAAAACTCCAGACCTCTCTTTACTACATCTTGGTACTGTATCCTGTGAATTCTAGCCAATGTGGCCTGCCTAAATTCTTTCTCCCATCTCATGATTGTCTTGCTTTTGGGTTCCTCCTTCCTGCACTACAGCCTGCAAACTCTAGGCAGTAAGGTGGGGTAGTGGTTGGGTTTACGTAATTGGCCTTTCTTCTAACTTACTCTGACTATAACTGAGTATCTAAAAACCATTTGTCTTATGTTTGGTCCAACTTTCTAGTGGTTTAAGACAGGATGTAAACCTATTACTCAATTTTGGCTAGCAGGTGGAACCTCTTTTTATGTATTTTTGCTTGAGGAAAACTATACTTGAGTCATTATAGTTCTAGTTGTGTTAAGCTGTCAGATCTGTATTTATTTCTCCGTATATGCACTGGAGCTAATGTCCCCATCAAATGTATAAAAAGTCTTAAATTTTTTTTTCTTGGTAATTTTCTTCCCCAAACATCTCATATCTCTGGCACTTCATGTTGCTTGTTTGTTATATAAGCATGGGAATTATATGACTTGTCTAAAGCTCTATCTGATACTCCCAGATCAAGTTTATAAACATACTCTGCATAATATTAGTTGAATGTGAACCATGAATTAAGAGCTTAGATCTGGCTGAGTACATTTGAGGAAAAACATGCAATTATTAGTTGTTTTTCTGGTTGAGCTCTTTAAATTACTTAAAGTATTCATTTTAGATGTTTTACCTACTTGAACACATGCATTATTGTCCTCATTTAGTGATATAATTTTCAACTGCAAAATAAATTTTGATTGCCTTGGCAGCTTCTTCTTTAAAAAACATTTCTGCCAAAAGACTGCATTCTTTTGTTAAAGAAAAAACTTGGTCTTCTCTGTCAGTGCATCCTGAGTGAGCCTCATAACTCTGTTTAATTTTGAATGTTAAGGTCAAAGAAAGCTACATGGGATCACAGATCAAGGCAATCATGAGATGGGAGAAAGAATTTAGGCAGGCCACATTGGCTAGAATTCACAGGATAGAGTACTAAAAAAAGTAGGATATAGCAGTCTTTTTTTTTTTTTTTTTAATTTTGGTACCTAGGATTGAACTCGGGGCACTCAACCACTGAGCCACATTCCCTCTGAGTTGCTTAGCGCCTCACCGTTGCTTGAGGCTGGCTTTGAACTCAGAATCTTTCTGTCTCAGTCTCCAGAGCCAGTGGGATTACAGGTGTGTGCCACTATGCCAAGCAGAATATTAGCAATCTTTATGCTCTCAGTAATCATCTGACAAAATGATATGCAGAGGCCTATGTATAAGTGTAATTGATTATTTCCTTTTAATATTTTTTATATTGCTGACATAACTTTTATCTACATATATTGTGATGTGTGTGTGAGAGGGAGGGAGGGAGGGAGGGAGAGAGAGAGAGAGAGTATGTGTGTGTGTGTGTGTGTAGACGGGAGAGTTCTTACTCTTTTGTTTAGACATAGACTAATTCCCATTTGTTGTTGCCAGGATTTTGGACTTAATCATAGACCAACTCTGGATTGGAGAAGGTTGAATATTTTTGTGATTTGGATAAAAAATGTTCCCCATGGCTCACATGTGGAAGGCTTTGTCCCCAGAGCATCTGTGCTCTGAGATGGGGCTTTTGAATAATGAAGGCTCTGATCTTACCAGTAGAATCACCAATTGATGAATTCATAGCTAATTGGATTACTGGGAGGTGATGGAAACTTAGGAGGTGGGGCCTAATTAAAGAAAATAGGACACACGGGGCATGCCCTTGAAGGGTATATTTTGTCCCTGGCCCCTTTTTCTGTCTCTCTACTTCCTGGCTGCTATGAGGTGAACAGCTTTCCTTTACTATGTGCTACCCGCCGTATGTTCCGTCTTACCACAGGCCCACAAACAAGCTAAGTGTCCATGGACTAGAACTGCTGAAACTGTGAAACAAAATAATTCTTTCCTCCCTTTGATTTTCTCAGGTATTTTGTCACAGTGAAGGAAAGCTGAATAACTTAGAAATGAAACCAGAAAAATCCTCACGTCACCCTTGGAATGTGTTTAAGAAGAAACCAGGATTTGGCACTTCCAAATGGTGATTGGGCCTATACTAACTGGAGTAAACTATTTCCTAGGAGATAGGATAGAACCAGATTGAACTCTTCTAAGACTTACCCTGAGTTAGAACACTTAAAGCAAAAAGCATCGTGTTCCTAGAGATGGAATCAAATTACTTCTTCATAAAAGTTACTGATTTACTTTATTTACTTTGACATAACTTGAATGGTTTCTATTAATTTGAAGTATTTAGAATTTTACTGACTAAGAAAAACTTTGTTGTATGTGTACACACACAAACCCTACAACATTTTTAGCCTTCCGTAGTTGAAGATGCTCAAGTCCCTGTTTTGGTTGTTCATATATAATTTAGAAAAGAAACATGATATGTTTTTCCATTTGACACTTACGTTACTTAACTTTGTTCAAAAACAAATAGAAATTTGAGTAAGTCTTATAAAAGGGCAAACAGTATAAGTAGGAGCACCTGCTTAAGAAGGATTGTTAACCCTTTGGAAGAAAAATACGTTCATTTTGGACATAGGTATTGCCATGGGAATAGTTGGTATTTTATATACTAGAGTTTGACATTTTGCCAGTTGAATTTCACATAAGTAGAAGGCAGTTTGTATTTTGTCTCATGGAAGCATGGTGTCTGTAGCAATTAGTCATGTGGTGTGTTCCTGAAGGACAATTTTTTAACTGTCTTTATTCATCCTCTTGCAGACTTACATCTTTGACCAGTTTTTTGTAGGACTGCATATTTTTTCTTATTGCACATTATTCCAGATTAAATGCCTGAGAATTTTGTTCTTTTACTTTTGTACATTCTTAGAGAAGAATCGATGCTTTATTTAACAAATAAGCCATTGTCTTCATCTGTGGAATTTTCCTGTGCTTGTATCAAATCGCATGTCACTAAAAGAGTGTTTTAAAGTGGCCAGTTCAGATTTATATTCTATGAGCCTGTTACCAAGCACTGATAATGTGCTCTTCCTTAGCTAGGATCTCAAAATACCTTGAAATAGGACTCCCCCCATCAAACAAAATAAAAAATCTGATTTGATTTGAAATTATTCTAAATTAGCAATGGTTTAAAAGTAAACAAGTGTCTAGATTCCTAAATTATTTATTCTACTTCAGATATGCAAGTATTTTATTTTACATAAGATTAAGATTTTTCCAACTGATTTTTTTTTTTTTTTATAAAGAGTATCCATGAAACTTGATTTATGGTGTGCCTATAGTTTTGCTTTTGCATTTGAATCTTGATACTTTGGATTATCTGGGTTTTGAAATGTTATTAAATCAAATAAGTTTATCATTATATTATGATTTCCTGTAGTACAAAGTGTTATATATTGCTATTTTAGAAAGAGATCTGAACCTGAACTCCTGGAATCTAAACTACCAATCTGTATGACCTGGGGCATTTCAGTGTTGTAACTACTTTGACTCTTGCCATGGCTATTTGCTATATCACACATTGATTGAATACACTATGCCAAGCACTGATTTATTGCTATATTTCAAATCCAACAACTCTACAAGGGAAGTGGCTTATCTTTGTTTTGCAGAAATCAGGGCTGAGATAGGAGCAGAAACTTGCCTGAGTAGGTTATGCCTTCTTGTTTTCAAGCTGCAGGACTGTGCCCCTCACTTCTACTATGTTCACTTATTCTATCTGATGCTCTCTGCTTTCTGAAGGTTTGGACCAACAGAGTTAAGAGATCAAATTATAAATTTATTTTGGATGATGTAAGGAAGTTAATCTTTTGAAAAATTGAGCTTATAAATCAGACTGAGAGGAATAAATATTTTTGGAAAGGTTATTCATTTTCATTAAACCACTTCTTTAAATTTAATGGATGGTATTTTTCTAGTGAGTTTAGTTAATTCATGGTTCAAAAATGACAGGCAAGTAAATTAACTTCAATTTTTTCATCTCTAAAAGCATATAATAGCTACATCGTAGTGTTAACCAGCTGCTGCACTTTATTAGGGCTACAGTAGTCAGCATTTCTATTTTAAGTTTTACTAGGAATGTATTTACAATGCATCTCCAATAACACCTCCTAAGTAAAACCCACCCAGTTTTTCCTCAGAAGAATTTGTTCTCCTTCTGAGTTCTCCTAACATTGGACAAATGCTAATCTGTAAGAACCAGGAATGTTTTATTTGTGTTTTAGTTCTTTTACCTCAGAGCTCTTTCTCCCCATTTCCCCAAACCCCATCTCCACACTCTGATAAAAGAAATTAGTGTGGTATCTGGGACTTGGCATGAAATGGTAGCGTTTGTCACATCTAACAAATTAACCAAATGGATCTTTGAAAAGTCTCTTCTTTATTATATCCTGGAAATTTGAGTACAGCCATTTTATCTAGGTCCTTTTGTATGAATACAAACAACATTAGCCACCTCTTTTCTCTTAAGTTCCAAGAGTATCTACTACATGCAAGATACTTCAAAGCAAAAAAGGTAAAGACAGAAAACTAACAAATAACCACAGATGAAATTGCTCATTTCTCCTTTATACTTTGCATAATCTCATAAACTTAAAATTATTTTTACTTGGTTATTGTAGAAAGTTATAAACTATAAAAACAGTTTTAAATTGCTTATTATTTCCCATAGGCCCATTTGTATTTCTAACCAAAATCTTATAAATTTATGGCTTTCTAGTTTTCAGACTTTAATTTTGACCCTACAATCTTAGTCATCTTTGTCTTACTGTATTAGCACGTTTAACCAGACATTTAAAATACTTTTTAAAAAAATTTTTTTTTGGGGGGGGGAGACCAGGAATTGAACCTAGGGGCGCTTTATCACTGAGCTACATCCCCAGCCCTTTTTATTTTTTATTTTGAGATAGGATCTTGCTGAGTTGCAGCTGGTCTTGAACTTGTGGTCTTCCTGCCTCAGCATCTTGAACTACTGGGATTATAGGCATGCATCACTGCATCCAGCTGGGTGGCTTTTTTTTGTTTTTTGTTTGTTTTTGTTTTTAATGTTACAAGTTTCTACTAGAAATTGTTCTATCTAAAAAGACTATAACTATGGCATTTATAAAAAATTCATACTTTTGAAAATAGTCTAAAATTTTTTAAAAATACATATACACATTTAAATTTAGATTCAAAAGACAGTAATTTATTTTGATTATATGACTTTCTTTGTGAATCTAATGTATAAACTTATTTGATTTTCCATAAAACTCCCAATAAGCATGTTAAAGCATCTTTTTTCCTCAACTGGTTCTAACGTGATTGACAGCAAAGCAGATAAAAGAGAGGTTGCAGCCTAGATTTAATTTCTTCTATCACATGAATGTATTTAGTAGTGTTTGAACTCTGATAATTTATATATAACCCTTTCATTTGACTCTTTTTAAAAATTTTTTTTAGTTTTCAATGGACCTTTATTTACTTAATTTACTTTAATATTTATTTACTTTAATTACTTAATTTATTTATATGTGGTTCTGAGAATTGAACCCAGTGTCTCACACATGCTAGGCAAGCACTTTACCACTGAACTACAACCCCAGCCTTCCTTTTGATCTTTTAATTCCTCAAAACACGTTTTTCACATATGTGTATATTATTTATATTATATTATATTATATATTTTTTGTTTCTATTTCCTCTTCATTTGATTTATATTTGATACTTATGTCTATCCTATGTTGTTCAACACATTAGCCACTGAAAAGGGGCTGGTCTGAATTGAGATGTCTATACAGAGTCTTTCTTGGTGGAAAAAGGATATCAGTTCATAAAGCATTTTTATATAAATTACATGTTGAAATGATAATACTTTGGATATAATGTCATATATCTTGTTCTAAGTGCCCTGGAGTTCTTCAGTGGAGGAAAGAGGAGTTCCAGTGAATTCTTTTCATGAGAAAATGGAGGAGTTGCTGTTCTCCTCCCCTGTGTCCTAATCTTATGGAGAACAATAATGGCGCATTGGATTTAGGGTTGTTCCTGGCTTTGAGATTTCTGCCTAATAGTTAAAGAACTTATAATATACACTAGTGTATTTCTATTACTTTTCCTTTTTCTTTTGTCTAAAAGGAAAGTAGAAGAGGAATTAATTTATCCTTAATAGACAATGAAGAATGATGAATGCATCAGATATGTACGCTCTCTAAAGGGTACATTTTTTTCCTGTTCAGCTGATTGTTACCATATAGGAATACATGGACTTGTATTGTCAAGTCTTTCAGGTTTCCAAGAGGAACCAAAAATCTGGATTTTTATGAATTTTTATATCTCCCAGTTCTTAAATCTCATAAGTAACACAAAATTTAATAATAGTTTTACAGCTTAAACTAATTACAGTTGAGGCCTGAATGCTACTGCTCTGTGACTTTTAACCCAAAAGGATGTTTCTTGGAAATAAATATAGATTTTAGGTACTTCAGATGATCCAGTTAAAGTATACAGAGAGAAGCTTGGAATCTCCAATTGGTGAATGGCTTTTAAATTTTATACTTTTATTTTTTTAAAGAAAATATTAACCTCTAAGTAGTGAATAATTGTCTAAAATGTCTGTTTTGAAATACTGTTGCAGTTTCAATTTTTAAAAAATCTGTTTGCTTGGGTTTATTTAATTTTGTTGTTGTTGGTGATGGTTGTTTTTGTTTTTTGTTTTTGCTTTTGTGGTGCTTGGGGATAGAACCCAGGACCTCAAGTGGTAGGCAAGTAGTCTCCACTGAACCACATCCCTGGTCCTTGATAAATTTTTTGAGTATGTATTTCTAGCATACTTTTAGTTTCTGTGAATGTTATTCTGTTATTTACTTTTCTGTAGTTTTTTTGTATTATTTATTTATTTATTTTTAAATTTTTATTGTTGGTTGTTCAAAACATTACATAGTTCTTGATATATCATATTTCACACTTTGATTCAAGTGGGTTATGAACTCCCATTTTTACCCCGTATACAGATTGCAAAATCACATCAGTTACACATCCCTTGATTTACATATTGCCATACTAGTGTCTGTTGTATTCTGCTGCCTTTCCTATCCTCTACTATCCCCCTCTCCTTCCCTCCCCTCCCCTCCCCTCTTCTCTCTCTACCCCCTCTACTGTAATTCATTTCTCCCCCTTGTATTTTTTTTCCCTTTCACCTCACTTCCTCTTGTATGTAATTTTGTATACCCCTGAGGGTCTCCTTCCATTTCCATGCAATTTCCCTTCTCTCTCCCTTTCCCACCCACCTCTCATCCCTGTTTAATGTTAATCTTATTCTCATGCTCTTCATCCCTACTCTGTTCTTAGTTACTCTCCTTATATCAAAGAAGACATTTGGCATTTGTTTTTTAGGGATTGGCTAGCTTCACTTAGCATAAGCTGCTCTAATGCCATCCATTTCCCTGCAAATTCTATGATTTTATCATTTTTAAATGCAGAGTAATACTCCATTGTGTATAAATGCCACATTTTTTTTATCCATTCGTCTATTGAAGGGCATCTAGGTTGGTTCCACAGTCTTGCTATTGTGAATTGTGCTGCTATGAACATCGAAATAGCAGTGTCCCTGTAGTACGCTCTTTGTAGGTCTTTAGGGAATAGACCGAGAGGGGAATAGCTGGGTCAAATGGTGGTTCCATTCCCAGCTTTCCAAGAAATCTCCATACTGCTTTCCAAATTGGCTGCACCAATTTGCAGTCCCACCAACAATGAACAAGTGTACCCTTTTCCCCTCATCCTCTCCAGCACTTGTTGTTGTTGGACTTCATGATGGCTGCCAATCATACTGGAGTGAGATGGTGTCTTAGGGTGGTTTTGATTGGCATTTCTCTGACTGCTAGAGATGGTGAGCATTTTTTCATGTGCTTATTGATTGATTGTATGTCCTCCTCTGAGAAGTGCCTGTTCAGGTCCTTGGCCCATTTGTTGATTGGGTTATTTGTTATCTTATTGTCTAATTTTTTGAGTTCTTTGTATACTCTGGATATTAGGGCTCTATCTGAAGTGTGAGGAGTAAAGATTTGTTCCCAGGATGTAGGCTCCCTATCTACCTCTCTTATTGTTTCTTTTGCTGAGAAAAAACTTTTTAGTTTGAGTAAGTCCCATTTGTTGATTCTAGTTATTAACTCTTGTGCTATGGGTGTCCTATTGAGGAATTTGGAGCCCGACCCCACAGTATGTAGATCGTAGCCAACTTTTTCTTCTATCAGACACTGTGTCTCTGATTTGATATCAAGCTCCTTGATCCATTTTGAGTTAACTTTTGTGCATGGCAAGAGAAAGGGATTCAGTTTCATTTTGTTGCATATGGATTTCCAGTTTTCCCAGCACCATTTGTTGAAGATGCTATCCTTCCTCCATTGCATGCTTTTAGCCCCTTTATCAAATATAAGATAGTTGTAGTTTTGTGGATTGGTCTCTGTGTCCTCTATTCTGTACCATTGGTCCACCTGCCTGTTTTGGTACCATGCTGTTTTTGTCACTATTGCTCTGTAGTATAGTTTGAAGTCTGGTATCGCTATACCCCCTGATTCACACTTCCTGCTTAGCATTGTTTTTGCTATCCTGGGTCTTTTATTTTTCCATATGAATTTCATGATTGCTTTCTCTGTTTCTACAAGAAATGCCGTTGGGATTTTGATTGGCATTGCATTAAACCTATAGAGAATTCTTGGTAATGTCGCCATTTTGATGATGTTAGTTCTGCCTATCCATGAACAGGGTATATTTTTCCATCTTCTAAGATCTTCTATTTCTCTCTTTAGGGTTCTGTAGTTTTCATTGTGTAAGTCTTTCATCTCTTTTGTTAGGTTGATTCCCAAGTTTTTTATTCTTTATTTTTTGAGGATATTGTGAATGGAGTGGTTGTCCTCATTTCCATTTCAGAGGATTTGTCGCTGATATACAGGAATGCCTTTGATTTATGCTTGTTTATTTTATATCCTGCCACTTTGCTGAATTCATTTATTAGCTCTAATAGTTTCTTTGTAGACCCTTTTGGGTCTGCTAGGTATAGAATCATGTCATCTGCAAATAGTGATAATTTGAGTTCTTCTTTTCCTATTTTTATGCCTTTAATTTCTTTTGTCTGTCTAATTGCTCTGGCCAGTGTTTCGAGAACTATGTTGAACAGAAGTGGTGAGAGAGGGCATCCCTGTCTTGTTCCAGATTTTAGAGGGAATGCCTTCAATTTTTCTCCATTCAGAATGATGCTAGCCTGAGGCTTAGCATAGATTGCTTTTACAATATTGAGGTATGTTCCTCTTATCCCTAGTTTTTCTAGAGTTTTGAACATAAAGGGATGCTGTACTTTGTCAAATGCTTTTTCTGCATCTATCGAGATGATCATATGGTTCTTATTTTTAAATCTATTGATGTGAATAACATTTATTGATTTCCGTATATTGAACCATCCTTGCATCCCAGAGATGAATCCTACTTGATCATGGTGCACAATTTTTTTGATATGTTTTTGTATCCAATTTGCCAGAATTTTATTGAGGATTTTTGCATCTAGGTTCATTAGAGATATTGGTCTGTAGTTTTCTTTCTTTGAAGTGTCTTTGTCTGGTTTAGGAATCAGGGTGTTGTTGGCCTCGTAGAATGAATTTGGAAGTTGTCCCTCTTTTTCTATTTCCTGAAATAGCTTGAAAAGTATTGGTATTAGTTCCTCTTTAAAGGTTTTGTAAAACTCTGCTGTATATCCATCCGGTCCTGGGCTTTTCTTAGTTGGTAGTCTTTTGATGGTTTCTTCTATTTCCTCAATTGATATTGGTCTGTTTAGGTTGTCTATATCCTCCTGACTCAATCTGGGCAGATCATATGACTTAAGAAATTTCTCGATGCTTTCACTATCTTCTATTTTATTGGAGTAAAAGGATTCAAAATAATTTCTGATTATCTTCTGTATTTCTGAAGTGTCTGTTGTGATATTGCCTTTTTCATCCCGTATGCTAGTAATTTGAGTTCTCTCTCTTCTTCTCTTCGTTAGCATGGCTAAGGGTCTGTCGATTTTATTTATTTTTTCAAAGAACCAACTTTTCGTTTTGTCAATTTTTTCAATTGTTTCTTTTGTTTCGATTTCATTAATTTCAGCCCTGATTTTAATTATTTCTTGCCTTTTACTTCTTTTGCTGTTGTTTTGCTCTTCTTTTTCTAGGATTTTGAGATGAAGTATGAGGTCATTTATTTGTAATTTTTTTCTTTTTTTAAGGAATGAACTCCAAGCAATGAATTTTCCTCTTAGAACTGCTTTCAGTGTGTCCCATAGATTCCGATATGTTGTGTCCGTGTTTTCATTTATCTCTAAGAATTTTTTAATTTCCTCCTTGATGTCTTCTATAACCCATTAATCATCCAGCAACCTATTGTTCATTCTCCAAGTGATGCTTGATTTTTCCTTCCTTCTTTTATCATTGATTTTCAGTTTCATTCCATTATGATCAGATAAGATGCATGGTATTATCTCTACTCCTTTATATTGTCTAAGAGTTGCCCTGTTACATAATATATGATCTGTTTTTGAGAAGGATCCATGTGCTGCTGAGAAAAAAGTGTAACTGCTTGATGTTGGGTGGTATATTGTATATATGTCAATTAAGTCTAGGTTATTAATTGTGTTATTGAGTTCTATACTTTCCTTATTCAACTTTTGTTTGGAAGATCTGTCCAGTGGTGAGAGAGGTGTGTTGAAGTCTCCCATGATAATTGTATGGTGGTCTGTTAGACTCTTGAACTTGAGAAGAGTTTGTTTGATGAACATAGCTGCACCATTGTTTGGGGCATATATATTTATGATTGTTATATCTTGTTGGTGTATGGTTCCCTTGAGCAGTATGTAATGTCCCTCTTTATCCCTTTTGATTAACTTTGGCTTGAAATCTATTTTATTTGATATGAGTATGGACACTCCTGCTTGTTTCTGAAGTCCATATGAGTGATATGATTTTTCCCAACCTTTCACCTTCAGTCTATGTATGTCTTTTCCTATCAAATGCGTCTGTTGTAAGCAGCATATTGTTGGGTCTTGTTTTGTGATCCATTCTACTAGCCTGTGTCTCTTAATTGGTGAGTTTAAGCCATTAACATTTAGGGTTATTATTGAGATATGGGTTGTTCTTCCAGCCATATTTGTTTATTTATGTTACTAAACATGGTTTGTTTTCCTCTTTGATTATTTTTCCCCCCTTTACTACCTCCCGCTGTTGGTTTTCATTGTTATTTTCCATTTCCTCTTCCTGTAATATTTTGCCAAGGATGTTTTGAAGAGATGGTTTTCTAGCTGCAAATTCTTTTAACTTTTGTTTATTGTGGAAGGTTTTAATTTCATCTTTCATCCTGAAGCTTAATTTCACTGGATACACAATTCTTGGTTTGAACCCATTTTCTTTCAGTGTTTGAAATATGTTATTCCAGGATCTTCTAGCTTTCAGAGTTTGTATTGAAAAATCAGCTGTTATCCTGATTGTTTTACCCCTAAATGTAATCTACTTCCTTTCTCTTGTAGCTTTTAAAATTCTCTCCTTATTCTGTATATTGGGCATCTTCATTATAAGTTTTCTAGGTTTGGATCTCTCATGATTTTGCACATTCGGCGTCCTGTAGGCTTCTAGGATTTGGGATTCTGGCTCATTCTTCAAGTCTGGGAAGTTTTCTTGTATTATTTCATTGAATAGATTGCTCATTCCTTTGGTTTGGACCTCTATACCTTCCTGTATCCCAATGACTCTTAAGTTTGGTCTCTTTATGTTGTCCCATATTTCTTGGATGTTCTGCTCATGGTTTCTTAACAGTCTTGCTGAGCTGTCTATGTTCTTTTCAAGTTGAAATACTTTGTCTTCATTGTCTGATGTTCTATCTTCTAAGTGTTCTACTCTTCTGGTAGTATTCTCAATTGAGTTTTTAAGTTGGTTTATTGCTTCCTGCATTTCTAGGATTTCTGTTTGTTTGTTTTTTATAATCTCTTATCTCCCTGTATAGTTGATCTTTTGCTTCTTGGATTTGTTTATGTAATTCATTGTCGAAGTGATCTTTCATTGTCTGATTTTGCTGTCTAATGTCTTCCTTGAGACTCCAGATCATCTGAAGCATGTATATCCTGAATTCTTTATCTGACATTCCATCTGCTGCAGCTATTACCTCTTCTAAAGTTGAGTTGACCTGCATTGCTTGTGGTCCTTTCTTTCCTTGTCTTTTCATACTGCTCGCATTTCTTTCTGCTTGGTGAAACTGTTGTGTTATTGAATTTTCCCCCTATATATTTATATTGCTCTTGTATAGTTGAAAAGTCTCCCTTGAAGGGCGGGCGGTGGCTGTGCTCCTCCTCCAATTGGGGTGATCTGTCTACCATGCTGTCGGGCTGCTGGGTCTGTTCTGCCGATTGGTCGCAGGTCTGCCTACCTTGCAGGCGCGGGCGGCGGCTCTGCTCTGCCCCTCCTCCAATTGTTGTGACATGTCTACCATGCCCGCGGACCCCTGGGCCTGTTCTGCTGGTCGGTCGCAGGTCTGCCTACCTTCCAGGCGCGGGCAGCGGCTCTGCTCTGCCCTTACTCCAATTGGGGTGACGTGTCTACCACGCCAGCGGTCGCTGGGCCTCTTCCGGGTGCGGGAAGCGGCTCTGCTCTGCCCCTACTCCAATTGGGGTGATGTGACTACCACGCAGGCGGGTCGCTGGGCCTGTTCCAGGCGCGGGCGGCGGCTCTGCTCTGCCCCTACTCCAGTTGGGGTAATGTGCCTACCTTGCGGGCATGGGCAGCGGCTCTGCTCTGCCCCTACACCAATTGGGGTGACGTGACTACCACGCCAGCGGGTCTCTGGGCCTGTTCCAGGTGCGGGCGGCAGCTCTGCTCTGCCCCTATTCCAATTGGGGTGATGTGACTACCACGCCGGCAGGCCGCTTATTTACTTTTCTGTAGTTCATTTTAATGTGAATTTAGTTTTCCAGAATGTTTAAAAGGCTCATGTCAGCCTCTCTTTTCTAAGCTTACATATCTCCCTGCTCAGAAATACAGTCTGTTGCTTTCTGAAAAATTTCTGGCTTGCTTCCCACTCCCCACCCCTCGCATACACATACACTCATCTGGGGCTGATCTTTGTCCCTGTTGTCTCTCTCTGATTAGTCTAGATTCCACTTACAACAGTTTCTCTTTATTGTGGGCTTTGTGTTTAAAGAAATCACAGGGATTAGTTTTCTCCAGCCCAGGCCCAGTAGCCCATCTGCCTCACAGAAGAACTAATGTGAGTTAACTCTTCCCTGTTTCAGTTGCTGACTCAAATTGCACCACGTAACTTCCCAATGACTACCAGGTTTCTTCTCAGTTTGCTCAGATGCTCTGTGGCTTTCTTTCTTCAACAGATACTGGTGATAGGCAGTTCTTGATGTTATTGGTGGTTCATAGATAATATTTGTCCACATAATTGTGTTGTAAATGTTTTTCATAAGTTTTTAAAAATTTGTTGACTAGTTGCTCCATCTGTTTTTTCGTTCGTTTGTTTTGTTTTTTGGTCCTGGGGATTGAACCCAGGGGCATTTAAACGCTGAGCAATATCCCCAACCTTTTTATATTTTATTTAGAGACGGGGTT
Source organism: Ictidomys tridecemlineatus (assembly GCF_052094955.1). Classification (NCBI taxonomy): domain Eukaryota; kingdom Metazoa; phylum Chordata; class Mammalia; order Rodentia; family Sciuridae; genus Ictidomys; species Ictidomys tridecemlineatus. The sequence continues at coordinate 69,408,673 of NC_135477.1, forward strand.
TTGCCAAATTGCTTAGGGCCTTGCTAAGTTGCTAAGGCTGGCTTTGAACTTACTAACCTCCTGCCTGAGCCTGCCAAGCCACTGGGATTACATGTGGTGTCACCATGCCCAGCTGTTCATCTGTTTTTAAGTTGGGGAGTCAAGAAATCCCAAACTTCTGCTTCTGTCCTTTCAAAATCCAGATGCACTAGATTTATTACCTGATATGTGGGGTGGTGGCAAGAAGCTGATCATATTTTAATAGGCTTAAAATTAAGAACAGTTGTCATATTCTTTCCAAAAAGTTTGGGGAAAGCTAAACAGTCATTCACTGCTTCTTATAAAAGGCTTTTAACAGAAAACAAAATCATAAAACTTGAAGGCAATGAAAAAATGACAGTTTTGCTCATGGTGTTGAAAGTGGTTTGTTTATCATTGTGTAAATCCCACTCTCAACGAGAGACACATCATATTAGCTAGCATAGATTGGTTGCCACTTTTTTTTTTTTTTTGCTTTATTCAGAATTTAATGGCCAACTTAGGTTTTGTAAACCATTGAAGGATTACTGTTCACTGTTGAGACATCATTGATCTTAACCAAGAAATTTACTGATTAGCACTTGTCCTTATTGTCTAGATGTAGAAAAAAATAAATACACTTTAAACTTGTTCAGAAGAGCTCCATGGAGTAATCTATTTACTAAGGGCCAATTTGCTAATATTCATTCACATGAAGGCAATAAAGTGTTGAAATGCACATGTATTTCAAGTTCCTTTATGTATAAAAAGGGCAATGTGTATGTGATCCAATTAGAATCTTAGAACTTAACTTTCAATGTAAAAAGACCAGTTCTCTGCTACACAAAAGTTCAGCCATATGCTTGATGTCTATAAAGTTAACTCTTTCTCCTTCTCTTCTTCTGCAGAGTCTCACTAAACTGCCAAGCCTGACCTTGAACCCACTACCCTCCAATTGCAGCCTCTCAAGTAGCTGGGATTACAGGCACATGCTATTATGCCCAGCCATGTATATAAAGATTTTTCTAAAAATCTACATGTCACTGGTGGCAAGCTTGTAATTCCAGTGACTTAGGAGACTCTGAGCTGGAAGTATCACAACTTAGGGACACCCTGTCTTAAAATAAAAAAATAAGAAGTACTAGGGATGTAGCTTAGTAGTAGACCACTCCTGAGTTCAGTTTTCAGTACTACTAAATAAATATTTTTTTAAAGGTTTAATTAAAAATTTTTAAAAGGGTGGGCAAGTTATATTACTACTGTGTAAATATTATGTTTGATGATATGAATATGTATATTTTGCCCTTCAATTTCTCTTTTAAGGTCTCAGCCAGTTTCTTCTCCAATCGTCCTTCAGTTTGGTCATGCAGAGACCCTTCTTCCACTACTTTCTCTCATGGGCTACTTCAAAGACAAGGAGCCCCTAACAGCTTATAATTACGAGGAACAAATTCATCGAAAGTTCCGAAGTGGTCATATTGTACCTTATGCCTCCAATCTAATATTTGTGCTCTACCATTGTGAAAATGCCAAGACTCCTCAGGAAGAATTTCAAGTGCAGATATTATTGAATGAAAAGGTGTTGCCCTTGGCTCACTCACAAGAAACTGTTTCTTTGTATGAGGATCTGAAGAACCACTACAAAGACATCCTCCAGAGTTGTCAAACCAGCGAAGAATGTGAATTACCAAAGGTGAACAGCACATCTGATGAGCTATGAGTAATTGAAGAACGTTTTTAGTTCATCAGTGCTTCCCCATAGGGAGTGATTACATGTTTATAATAAGTAGACAATATCTTGGTTACAGAAGCTTTCATATTACTTGGCTATTTCTGTCTTTTCACAGAAAAACTAAGTTTTTTGAGGAGGGTCTGGACCTGATACATAGATAAGAAATGATTTTCACTGGAGCAGCTCTCTTAAGGAAATAAAAAAATCTTTTCAGAGAGACAACTAACATGGCAAGTGTTTACAGAAATGAAATTTTTCCAACTTCTATGAGAAACCTCACACTGAAGTAGAGTATGATTTGAAAATGATACTTGCAAAGTCCTAGATTATCAAAACATATCAATTGGATGATCCATAATTTGATTTAACTGGTCTAATTGTGCTATAGATCTGTTTTTTCCCAGGTGGAACAGTTCTAGTATTAATTGTGTCTCTTAATCAGAAATGTTGTTATTAACTAAGAGTATCATTTTAGAAGAAAGCTAACATTTAAGACTTTGAAACTGTGTTAAGAAACAGACTGATTTAAAAGGGCATCTTCACCGAATGAAGCAAGAAAAAAGTAAGATAGTTATTTTTGTTTATAGTATTTTATAAAGTATTTAAACTCTTTCAACAATTACTTTTACTTTTAATAAGTCTTGCAAAACTATTTCAATTATCATCAGACCTGTTTTAAGTATACAACAATGGAAAGACAAAAGAGGACCATTAGCAACAAGTCAGATGGATAAATCAGAGTTTCTTAAATTCATTGTTTAGGTATCTTTTTCATTTTGTCCCTTGGCTCCCATTTTTAAATTTTATTATGTGAAGTGTATCCTTTTTTTTCTTTTTATATTTGTTCTTAGATATACATGACAGTAGAGTATATTTTGGCATATTATATATACATGGAGTGTAACTTCCCATTCTTGTGGTTGTGAAATGCATCTTTTGGTTGTTTGACTTCTTTTTCATTAAAAAAAAGAATATCATCCTAGCTGACTTAGTTTCATACATCTGAACTCATTTCATAGAAATACTTCTGAGTTCTATCAAATGCCATGAAAATATTTTCTACAATAAAAAAATTCTTCTTTTCCTGATCTTTTTTGCTCTCCTTGTTGAAATTCAGTCAGTTATTGATGTTGGAATTTCATACAGCCTTGACTCAGGCAACATAAGGCAATTTTCCAGTAGAAGTTTCTTCAAATGAACAGATTATTGTTAATGCATTTTATTTTAATCTATCTTCTCTTTAAAGATTATATCTTTCAGAGGAAAATGTAGGATTTTTGTCAAAAATGTATAGCTACTTTTGGGGTTGGAGTTGTGGTTCAGTGGTAGAGCACTTGCCTGGCATGTGTGAGGCCCTGGGTTCGATCCTCAGCCCGCAAATAAATAAATAAATAAAATGAAAGATTCATTTACAACTAAAAAAGAAATTTAAAAACAATGTATAGCTACTCTTACAAAATAACATGAAGTAAAATCTCAATTTACTAGAATCCATTGCACTAATTTTTTGATAGTTTATTTTTGAGGGGATACATATACATAAACAAACACATATTAAAAATATGCATGTGTCTGTGTATAAATTGTCAGGTGTGATTTGGATTAGGACTCTTTTAATCAGATTTCAGTAGTTAAAAATGGAAAATCCACTTCAGGCTTAAAGAAAAAAAAACTAAAATAGGATCTTTCTTAGTACTATTTTCTAGTTAATGTTTAATTTTTCAGTCAATGAAGTTGTACACTGATTTAGGGATATGATTAAAAAAATTTAAACATTTTTTGTGTACAAGAAAACCTCTTGCTCCTTTCATTTTTGCAAAATATCATTGGGACACCTTTAAAATCATATTTATTGTTGTATTATGGGATTTTGCCAGTACCTTTTGAATGAATTTTCTAAGTTTAAAAAAAAGTAGTACTAATAATTAAGTAAAAAAATACGAGTCAACACTTGAGGACTTTAAATATGGTGTTTGTGCTATGAAAAGTTTCATTTCTTTATGGCATTTTGAGAAATGGAATTACCTACAATGGCAAATATTCAGAAATGGACATGGAACATATTAATTCAGATATTGTCCCTAGCACACAAATCTTAAAAGGAAAATATAGATATTACAAGAAAAGAATCCCGAGTTCAGATGAACTTGGAATTCTGTTTCCTGTGGATGCCCCATTCTTAACATGCTGCCTTGTTTGACCTGAGAATTCTTTTTAAAGAAGAATCTTCTAAAGAAGAATCCTCTTGTAAATGATAATGTATTTGAAAATTTTTGTATTTAACAATGTCACTTGGTACTGGGAATTTAGCTCTGTAGTAGCTAAGCATGCTCAAGGCCCAGGGTTTGATCCTCGGCACCATTAAAGAAACAAACAGACCAGGTCATTTAGGTTTCTTTCAGATAAGAGAATAGTGAATAATGGAATTAAATACAAGTCGAAAAAGGCTGTACTCAGTTGTACATTAGAGTAAATAGGTGGTATTATTAAAATTTTTATCTTAAAATACTGTTTTATAATTTAATTTTCACTTAAAAAATGGAAACCCATTCAATTAAAAATCTGAACAAGAAAGTATCAAAATAGTGTATTGAAATTAGAAGATTCATAGATTGTTGATCTTACAATGAATGATGTTCCTGAAGTTGATGATTAGCTGGTAAATGCTGATGCATTAGTATACTCATTATGATTATTTCTGCAAAATTCTGCTGTTTCTTTTCTTTTTAATTTGTAAATATGCAGATAAGAGAATAAAATAATAAGCACTCATGCCCATCCAAAATGCCAAAATTAACATTGTAATATTTGTTTTAGAATGTTACAAGAACAGCTTGGAGTACTTTTGTAGACCTCCCCTTTTTTCTCTCACTCCTTTCCTAGAGGTAGCCATCAACATAAAATCTGTATTCACTGTTCCATGGCATGCTTGACTCTGGAAACTTGTACTTTTGTTGTGGTATTTAAATTTTTTTCTATAAAAGTTCTTATACATTGTGTATTATTCTTGAATGAGTGATTGAACAGCATTTTTTTCAAGACTTCTTGATTCTGATCATTTTTTGCAAATTAATTATTTGTCTTCATCAATACCTATTGAGCACTTTTCATGTAGAAGCACTAGACTTCGTCAATAGGCATGTGAAGATGAATGAACACTTAAAGGGTTGTCTTAATAGAACTTGAAAACAAATTTATCTGGTGTCTCGCACTAACTAAACGACTTGATTCTTTTAATGTAAAATATCAAAGACTATGAAAGTTTTATAAGAATTGCTTATTTTTATTGTTAAATAGGACCACACAGCCATCTTTATAAAGATGTATGGTAAGTATTTCAGAATGGAGGGGAAATAGGATGCATTTTTTATAATATTAAGGAGGCTGTGATACTATTCTGGTGCTATAATTCTCATTTAGGAAATGCCTGAAACTGAGGAGTCTCATAATAAAAAAGTTTTTATCTAGGACATATGAAGAGTTGAACATAGTAAAACTGTCTTAATTAACAAGGGTTCATTTATAATAAGTGACCAAATTACTCAGGTAAGTTAAAATCCAGTCCCTATTGTTTCTGCCATTTGGGTTGATGAATTATGCCTGTTGACATTAGCCAATTTTTGGTCTGATCTACAACTTGATGTGTGTATTGCATTGTATTTAGTTTTTTCTGGTTATATTATTGCTTTTCAGATTCTGCTAATACACAGTCACTCACTTGAAATTATTTTTGTGGATAATTCTGCTCTTTTAACACCATAAGCAAAAAGAAAAAAATGCTTTTTTTTTTTCCAGGCATAATCAACTTTCATGATTTGAGTGCTTTCCTTTTGTAAACTGCAGAATTGATGCATGCCCTTAAAGATTTCAGAGTTTAATACAACTGAACCAGAACATAAAAGTGCAAAAGTTTGGCACATTTCTCTAAGATGATGTTTCATGTGGTTCTCTAATAATATTTAGAATTTGACTGCCTTTTGCCAAATGTAAATGAAATAAATATTTGCAATATTATATAATCTAGCAGTTAACTCTGAATTTATGTCACAGATCCTTATTTCTGTCCACTCCATTCTTTTCTCCAGTATTTCCTTCCAGTCATCTGGTGGTCTATTCTACTCTTAAGCATCCTCACATAAACCTATTCAAGTGTTTTTTACTTGTTTTATGAGACAATTTCATGGCAGGAAAAGATTTGTCATGTTCTCTCTGCTTCTGGGCTCCCATGAGCTGAGCAGCTCTATTCCACCAGGTCCTTCTGCCATGATTCTGCCTCATCTTATGTCTAGAGCAATGGAGTTGGCTGACCATGGGCTGAGATCTCTGAAACCACAGTCCTCAGTGTAGGCACAGTGGTTTGCAGACCATTGACAGGCAGCAACTGGTAATAAAGCAGCTTCCTAGTAATAAAGAAATGAGACCAGAATGTGAAACTAATTAATATAAAGAGAACTCACAATACCTTGAGAAGTTCTCTGGCACCCATAAAATCATTAAACAAACCACAGTGGGCTGAATCCCCAGACACTAAATAGAGATTTCAGAAAGTCTTAACAGGTTTTTACATTGTGGTTAACTGCCAAGGCACTTAACACAAAAAGTGAGACAGGTTTATCCCTGATTTATTTTTGTGAAAGGACAGACAAAACGAATTCAGCAAAACAGAAATCCACTGGAAAGTAGTATCAGAGACAATATGTCACCTGAAGCATAAAAATCAAATAAAACAAAAAGGATTATGTAGACCCTTTAGTTATGAGGTCCTTCTGCTACTCAGCTCATGTAGACCCTTTAGTTATGAGGGAAAGGGTTTTTAAAAAATAATAATAGGTGCAGTGACACACACTTCTCTAATCCCAGTTGTTGAGGCAGGAGTATCTCGAGTTCAAGGCTAGCCTGGGCAATTTAGCGAGACCCTTATCAACAAGACTTTCTAGAAAATTAAAAAGGACTGGGGGTGTAGCTTAGTGGTAAAGCACCCCTGGTTCAGTCCACAGTTTAAAAACAAAAGATTTGGGGTTTTTTTCCAATTGAAGTAGTTAGTTAATTTGTAGTTTGAGCGTCATTCCTGACACATTTAGGACAAAGTTAACTTCTAAAACATTATTTTATCATATTAAAGCAACACATTTTAAAATAGAAGGATTCTTTTCCTGTTTTTTGAAATGGAGTCTCACTGTGTTGCCTAGGCTTGCCTTAAATTTGTGAGCTCTGGCAGTACTTACATTGCAGCCTCCCCAGTACCTGGGAGTAAAAGTGTGTGCTATCACACACAGCTAGAAGGATTCTACTCTAAAACTAGTCTCAGTGTAACATCTTTCATTTAATATAATCCTGGGTTTTAAGCAATTCTGTAGACCCAAGTAATTCATATTTACACTTTTGTTTGTTGTACTGGGAAAACAGATGTTTGTTCATTGAAATGATAGCTTTCTGAATTAGCGAATATAACAGTCTTAATTAGAATATTTACATTTCTAAAATAGTTAATATGGAAAATTGGGATGAAAATCTAGAGATTTTCTGTTTTTTTTCTTAAGAGTTCATCCTACCAAGCTCAGTTCCGATGATTTTAAAAAATTTATTTATTTTAATTAGGTATACATGACAGCATAGTGTATTTTGATTAATTGTACACAACTGCAGCACAACTTTACACTTCTATGGTTGTACACGATGTAGTATTACTCCAAATTCTGATGATCTTGATTAAACATTAAAATGTTGTTGCTTTCAATTTGAAATAGCTAAATTATGAATGGATTAAGAAATTGTGATATATATGTATGTATTTGTGTGTGTGTGTGTGTGTATATATACACACACACACACACACACACATACCTACACAATGGAGTTCTACTTAGATATAAAGAAGAATGGAATTATGGCATTTGTTGGTAAATGGATGAAAATGGAGAATATCTTGCCAAGTGAAATAAGCCAAACTCAGAAATTCAAAGGTCGAATATTTTCTCATATGCGGAAGCTAGAATAAAATAAACCAAAGGGGCTGGAAAGAATAGGATATCATAAAGATAAAGGACTATTAGTAGTATAGAAAAAGGGAGATTGAGAGAGATGGAAAAGTGGAGGTAATGCAGAATGTACTCTTTTAAAAATCATGTGCATATATAAATATACCAGAGGGAATTTCACCTTTATGTATAAGTAAAAAGAACCAATCAAAAATAAATAAATAGAAATGAAAGGAAGTCTAGCAGGGTAGAGGAAGGAGAATGAGGGAGGGGAGGCAGAAGGGTAGAGGGAATCATGATCTGAAATCAAATTCCATGCATGTATGAGTTTGTCGGGATAAACATAACTACTGTGTATAACTACAAAGTGCTAATAAAATAAGAGTGTGAGTGCTTTGGAAACTTTCTACAAATACTCTCATTCTGGAAAACAATCCAGCTTTGATATAGATTATATAAGAATGTACTTACTGGTGAAGTATATCTTTGGATGGTTATATTTCTACTTAACCAATAATGTTCTTTCCCTCCCTCCCTTCCTCCCCCCTTACCCCTTCTTCCTCCCTTCCTTCCTCCCTCCCTTCCTTCCTTCCTTTCATTTTTTTTGGTGTCAGGGATTGAAGGCAGGGACACTTAACCACTGCACCACACCCCCAGCTCCTTTTTAAATATTTTATTTAGAGACAGGGTCTTGCTGAGTTGTTGAGGCTGGCTTTGACCTTGTATTAATTGGAGATGAGAACATTATTTTTGCTTTAACTAGAGTTGCCCTTCCTTTGAGACCATTAGTTTCTTTTCCTTGCAAGTTTTCCTTCTCTGCCTTCCTGCAAAGACAAGACAGAATAGTGCTTTTGCCCTTCTCTGTGCAGTGTTGCTCTCTGAAGTTTTATGTCAATATTTGCATTATGGAGATTAAGATGAGAGCTTGACTTTTAATTAGACTATTGTTTCAGTTTTGTAGTCTCCTTAATCCACCCCCTTTTAAGTCTCAGTTATTGCTTCTTCAGTACTATGTATCTGAAGAGTGGAAGCAAAATTGAGATTCCTGAGGCAGAATATGTGAAAAGTCCAGTCTTAAAAGAAAATTATTTCATGTAACACAGCATAATGTAACAAAGTACTTTGTAATTCTCAATTCTCAGCAATGTACCTGATGTTACTTAGTTTATCCATAAAATAAATCGTGTACTAAATAATAGTTGAGCAAGAGAAGTATACATGCTAAGTGCTGTAGATAATACTTTGTGTTATTCCACTTCCTCAGTATAGCATATGAAGTTGGTAGTATGAAATCTATCTTGCAGATGAGAAATTGAGGCTGAGAAAGTAAGTCATTTTTTTTTGTTTGTTTGTTTTGTTTTTAACACTTAAAGGGCTGTTCACATTTCTTGTAACCTTATCAGTGGTATAAGTGGAATTTGGACCTAGGTCATTTGGGGCTTTTTGGTATGCAGATGAATTGTAAACTACACTATAATCACTGGATTCTTTTTACCATTGCAATAAAACTGCTTTTAAAGATGTTATCCTTTGCACTCTGACTTTACTATAACTGCTGAGGCCAAGAAGTTGCAGGAAATGGGAGGTAGGAAGTGTGATTAGAGCCTTGTAAGTGACCTTTCCTAAGACTCTGTTTCTTGCATCTGCCCAGGCTTGGCTGACTGCACCATGCACATGGTCTAGAAGGTTTTCTGAATTACCCAAAGGGTGGGGCAGGTTAATCGAGTCTTGTGTTTTAAACTATCCCTTTGAGTTATGTTTGAAGTATTTCAAAACGAGGGACAATTCTGGCCTTGTTGGAGATTTCAAGTTTTAATTCCAGAATAATGGGAACTATAGTTAAGAGATTTATTTTCCTTTTTATTGCTTTTATAATAGAACCCTTTTGAATACTAACTATGTGTCAGGTTTAGTATTAGGCACTGAAGATAAAAAATATTTTGTGCTCAGATATTTTATGTACATATTGTGCATGTTAATTAGGTGTTATATCATTTAGAATGTCGTAGGAAAATTTTCCCTCAAAAAAGATAGTTTCTGCACTTAAATCAGAATTATGTCTGTGGTCTACATTCCCACCCCATCTTCATTCAGTGATGCAGCTGTCAATTGCTTATGCCAACCCTGTAGCCTCTCTCCTGTAACTCACCTGTTGAATCCTTAGAGCCAGGCTCATTGAGCACATAGCAATGACAGCTGCTTTACCAGTTATCCATAAAATGGAGTTTTAAGAAGGATGAAAAAGGCTAGAATTTGCTGCCAGCTTGCTGGAGGCAAGTTGTGTATGTTGCCCTGTATCAATGACCTCTGACCCACTTTATATAAATTGAGTTTGTTGCTTTAGCCACATTGTAATAACCGTGTGTCACAACAAATATCACATGAGCACTTAATTGTTTTATATCAGAGGAATCTTTTTACATACAGATATTGCTAGAAAATGTTTCCCAGTCTGCATGAGAGTAGAACTTGACTTTCCAGTGATGACTTTGCCATTTACTGTGTAGCATCACTTGTGGATTTGTGTGCTGATATTGCCGGCTTTTCCTGTATAGTTACTGCTGATTCATTTTCCTGAACCTTGCTTAGTGTAGGGAGCAGAGAGTAAGTCAAGAGGGCTTTGTACTTTCTGGGATCTCCTGATTTATTTTTCATGCCCCATATTTATCTGGTCCTATTTTTTCCTTTATCCTTTTGTCCTTGTTCTTTTTAATCTGGACTTATAGTCTCAGAGATCCTGGTCACAGTGGGGTTGTACTGGAAGGGGGCTTCAGCTGGCGAGATCTGAGAGTTCATAGGGCACATCTGTTCAAGTCCTTTTGGAGTTTAAGGTAAACTTTTTGTGTAACAACAGTTTGGCTGCTGTTGTTGACTAGTCCTCTACATTTTCAGAGCGTACAAAGGTATGATTTGGGGATATTCCTATTTATAGGTTCATCAGCTACCTAAAGCTTCCGTCTGTTTCTTTCCACCAAGAAAATGCTTATATAGTTTTGGTCTTGTAGCTATCAGTGGTCTGTTCCCACCCCTTTACTTGTGGGAATTCTTGGGGCTACTTCACCTAGTTTTGTTGTAGATATTGTCTATGAGATTTTGATTTTGCCTTTTAATTGACTTTATAGGTGCAATGGGTTGGGGAAATTTTAAAAGTGATGCTATCACTGTCGTTTTGAAATTTTCCTAAGTCTTTTAGAGGATTGTGTATTTGGCATCTTTTAACATACTTATTAACTATTCATCTTTGGTAAAGTGTCAGTTCAATTATGTTGCCCCTCTTAAAAATGGATGGAGCCAGATGAGGTGGCACACACCTGAAATCCCCACTACTCCAGAGATTGAGACAGGAGGATCAAAAGTTTGAGGACAGCCTAGCCAACTTAGTGAAGCCCTGTCTCAAAATTTTTAAAGAGTTCAGGTTGTAGCTCAGTGGTAGAGCACTTGCCTAGCATGTGCAAGGTTCTGGGTTCAATTCCCAGTACAGGAGAAAAAAAAATGTGGTAGTTCATCTTCTTATTTTTGAAAATTAGTGTTCTTCATACATTCAGGCTACAAATTCCTTATTAGATGTATGTTTCACAAACATTTTTTCCCCAGTCTGGTTTCTTTTGATCAGCATTATATTTATACTATTTATTCATGTCGTTCCATGAATTGTAGTTCATTCATTCTCATATTCCATTATATAAATATAATTTATTTTCTTAATGAACATTAGGGTAATTTAAGATTTTTGACTATTTTTTTAAATTTATTTTTTATTTTTTTTATTGGTTGTTCACAACATTACAAAGCTCTTAAGTTTTTGACTATTAAAATAGTACTGAAATTAACATTCTTGTGTTCTTTTGTGAATATGTATGATTGTAGATGTATGCAATTATAATTAAAGATCATAGGGTCTGTGTATGTTCAGCTTTGGTATATAGGTTGAGCATCTCTATTCTAAAATCCAAAATGCTCCAAAAATCCAAAATTTTTGAGTGCTGATATAACATCACAAGTGGAAAATTCCACACCTACCTCATGTAACCAGCCCATAGTAAAAATGCAGGCACACTAAACATATGTAAAATTACCTTCAGGCTATATCTATGAGATATATATGAAACAAATTAATTTTATGTTTAGGCTTTAATATTTCAAAGATATCTCATGTATATGCAAATAGTCAAAAATCTGGGGAAAAAAATCCAAAATCTGAAATTCTCTGGTCTAAGCATTTTGGATAAGAAAAATAGCAAAGTCATCTAAACAGTTTTCCAAAGATATGCAGTGTATACTGTCACAAACAACATGTGAAAGTACCATTTGACTGACAGTCTCCCAACATTTGGGATTATCTTTCTTTTTCATTTGACTCATTCTTTTGGTTTGGTAAGATGGGTTTAATCTGCATTTCTTTGCATGACCAAATGACCATTACATAACTTCTCTTATGGTATACTTTAAGTCTTTTGCCCATTTTTCTATTAGTTTGTCTACCTTTTCTTGTATTGATTTATAGGCTCCCTTAACTTTTTGATTTTACTTTTTGATATTCTGAAGTGTAAGTGCAGAACTGCCTTTATTTAGTCTGAGAGGATAGACCTGAAAGTTCATCTCTTTCTAGATCTGGAAATTTCTCAATATTTCTTTCATTAAATATTACTTCTCAGTCATTTCCTACATTCTCCTTACCTAGAATTCTTATTAGATGTATGTTGGATCCTTGCAGTCTGTCCACCTTTAAATCAACCCTACAAGCTTCTTGATTGCCTTTCTGTATTTTTTAACCCTTTGCCTCTCTATGCTACTTCTTGAGTAATTTCCTGACCACTGTTATCTAGAGTTTTTCTGATCTATTGAGGTTTTATTTCTTTTTTAGGGCTGGGAATATGGCTCAAACGGTAGCACGCTCGCCTAGCATGTGTGCAGCCTGGGTTCGATCCTCAGCACCACATACAAACAAAGATGTTGTGTCCATCAAAAACTAAAAAATAAATATTAAAAATTCTCTCTCTCTCTCTCCCTCTCTCTCTCTCTCTCTCTTTCTTTTTAAAAAATTCATTATTTCATTATTGCTTTTTAAGTATATAGTGACTACTTAAAAATAATTTCCAGTTCCCATCCCTTCTGTTCTTCTTAAATGCAGGGGATTGAATCCAGTACTTCTAATTGGTTTTTTTTTTTCATATTCACTTGTTTTTATTTCTGTTGTTTTATCTTTCATTTTCTTAAAATTCAAATTAATCTTCAATTTCTCTTTGACCATTCTAAAAGTTTATTTAAAAATCTTTATTAGCCTGTTCCATAAAATTAATTTTAATTTCATTCTGAATGAACTCCTGTCCTTATAGTTGATTTTATCATTGGTTTTTATTTTTGTCCTGTAGCAGATTTTATTTGGAATGTCTTTGCCACACTGTTTAGCATAAAAATTGTATTTGTCTACTTTTTCCTCTTTCTCCCTTTTTCAGTCTTTCTGTCCTCACCTCTGTTTAGTGTTTTTTTCAGATGCCAAAACTATGTCTTGGGAGGGCATCTGGGGGACTCTTGTATCACCAAGCCATTCCTAGTCACACATACAGGCTTTGTCCTTCCGATTCCCAAGGCCTATTCTGAGGCCTACTGCTTCCTTAAAAGGTTCTTGACAGTGAGATCTCCAGAACCTGGTTTCAAGCATAAAGACATTAATTTTCCATTCATTTGGGATTTTCCAAATTCATTTGTGATTCCTTTATTTCCCATTAGATGTCAGAAATTACCAGCTCAACCTCCTCTACCTGCTTCCTGGCCAGGAGCATCATCCCTCTCCCTGTTCCATGCTTCTCTTTCTGTTTCTGGTTCATGGAACATGAGCCAATTTTTGAGGCCCTTCACATCTTATTTTTCATATTTTATTTATTTATTACTATTTGAGCACAGGGAGTGTATTGATGTGTGGACTTAATAGTCATCTTTGTCAGAAATCCAGTTGTGTATGTTAAATTATTTTAACTACTTACATATATGGGGAAAGTTAATGAATTCCTCTGAATCCCAGCTTGTTCATCTGTAAAGCAAGGCTACTGATCCAAGGTCCTTAAAGGCTACTTTAATTCTAAATTCTATAGATATATAACCTACAACCTGTGACTGCACCCATGCTCTCTCACCTAATGTGAGGTAGGGGACTTGGAACCCATGTTTTCTGCTTTCTGATGCAGGGGCCTGTTCTGACATACCTCACTGCTATCCTTGTAAACATGGCAAAGAATCAAATCTAATTCGTGGCATGCTGTTTCTACCCATTCCATTCCTCCAACTAGAACACTGCTGATTTCTCTACTTTTTATTCTAAGCAGAGCTGGCTTTTAGAACACTTTCTGGAATTGCAAACATAAGATCAGATAAGATTTTGAAAGTAGACCTCTCTGACATAAAACTTGATTCTTGCACTAGAGCAAAGGGCAGAAGTTGAGAAAGAAGCATTTTAGCATGGTTGTCATAATCTCAGAAAACTGGGAGCAACAATCTGTGTAAATAGAATGCCTGCTGTGAAACTAGAAGACATGACCATCAGAGGGTTTCCTTAGATCATAAACACAATCACTACATCAAGGAAGAAGAGCCTCATTAAAAAAGAAAAAAAATGTTGCCTTTTATTTAATAACTAAACCAACTAAAGGTATGATTTTTAAATTTTCAGGAAATGCATGACTTTTTCTTCAATTAAATCTAGACTCATGTTCTGACTTCCTAAGAGCTAACATACACTATTGCTTAAAATACCAGTCCATAAACAATAGGAAGGCTATGTGTGTTTAAGAATGAAATAGAACAAAAGCCCTGCTGCTAATGAGCTGTATGACTTGAGGAAGAGGTGACTTACCTTCTTTGCATCTCACCTTTTTATTCTCATCTGGAAAATGAAGAAAGTTTCATCCATAGAGTCTACAATAGTGATAGAACAAGCTAGAAAATACTTGTATCATGAGGTTTCTTTCCTCTTCAAATTCTAGCTTTTGTGTTTAAATGCAAAAGGTCTTGGTTGAATTAGTTCAATTTTACCCCCCTCCCCAATTAAATAAAAGCATGTTAATATAAGCTGATTTAAGTTTTCAAAGATTATTGAGAATGGATGAATGGGAATTTAAAAGAACAACTCCAAAGATCAGACCCTATTATGAATTAGAAGACCCTATAACAAGCTCTCTCCAGTGTACCCTGGCTCCCACTTGGGACCTGTGTTGGTGCAACTGGTCAGAAGTGCACTGTAGAACAGTTGCACAAGATGCGTGAGATCCAGGTAGACAGTCTGTGCTCTTCTGCTTTGTTTTCCATCACAAGTAGGAACATTTTGTCATGGGAAAAACCAAAAGCAGTTAACAATCCACTCAGGGCATCAAGCCATATGGAGGCCAGTGTTAGAGTGGATTGTTACTGCATTTGGCTTTTCCTATGACAAAATGTTCCTACTTAGGATGGAAAACAAAGCAGAGGAGCACAGACTGTCTACCTGGATCGCTAGCATCTTGTACAAAACACTTTCCCCCAGTTGAGATCACCTGCTAATTTTCTATTTTGGGCCAATGACAGCTTAGTGACAAAAGCATGGGGTTCATTATGACTTAATTGAGACTTCTGTGTGTCAAAATCCAATGGGGCCTTGTAAAAGCAGTGCCTCCTGGATCAGTTGGATCACTGCTTTTTGATCCCTGCTGTGACAAAGTGGAGCCATCCCCTCCGGATGCCCTTAGTTCACTAGTTGTGAATCCTTAAGCCTTCTTTCTCTCAATTCCCCTTCTTCACTCTGCTTATGCCTTGGTACAGATCAGGATCAAGGGCAAAACTGGTGACCTGAAAAGGGAAGGAATTAAGTTCTGAGTAGGGGGCAGGTTTGAGGAGTTCGGGATCAAAGTTTGAATCCTTTTTGTGGTTGTAACAAATTGACTTCCAAACTGGAGGAGGCTTTCTGCATCTTAAAGGGCCTAACACATAATAGGGGTTCCATGAAATTTGTTGAATGACTTGAATGAGGTAAAGTTCTGAGTCCGATAGGGTTGTTGCCCTTGACTCTATCTTCTGGCTTTTTCTCTCAGTAGGTGGTCCAGCCAGACCATGGATATGCCTAGATCAGCTGAGTTCAAGGTGTGGAATCTGTGCTGTCTAGAATCTTTGCTTCTTTCCTAATTTTCTGGTTCTTCCCAACTCCCTTTTTGTCCTGTTACAGTAATCGGATCCAAAGAAACCAGCGTGTGAGCTTTGAGAGGAAGGGGCTGGGGGAGTTGCTTTGCTCTCCGGCCCCAGGAGTGCACATAGCCTTGTGGAAAGGATCCAGGCCAGCCGAGGTCAACAGGTCTACACAGGGGTTGGGGCCAAAGTCTGACAACATGCACCTGCCTGGCCTTGTCCTTTGCACTTTTGTTTTTGTTTCCTCAATAATCTAATGTAGGAAGAGGGCCAAAGGAAGAGAAGGGGAAGAGAGGCATTTGAATCTTGAGTCCCTGCCAACCTTCTCAGTATATAAATCTCTGTTCCTTTTTAATATCACTTATTTTATTCATGGAAATCTGTTTGGGGAAAGCTGTGGTCAGAAATTGAAACATTGTCCATCTGTATGCCAACTTACTGTTCCAAGTCACCTCAGCTGTACTGACAAGAAAGAATAGCAAGAAGCACTAACAGATTGCACCCATGCTGTGTGCTGGGCCCTGGACCAAGCCCTTTACCTACAGTCCAACCTGTCCTCACAGTAACAGAGTCCAAAGTCAGGACACGGTATGTCTAGGAGATGAATGCCAGCAATCTGACCCTGGAGCCAGTGTTCTCATCCATTGTTTGTCTCCCTTCTCCTCAGAAACACTGAGCAACAGCCATCAGTATGCTACCTCAGCCTGGTTGGTTTACAAAAAATGTTTCCTTCTGAGAATGGAAGGAAGTACCTCTGCCTGAAGGAACACCACTTTTGCTGCAGGGGCCATGTTTGGAATTCCACCTTAGACTTCCTTTCGACGTCAGGCTTTTTCTGGTACACCAAATGATGCACCAACACTCTCTGTCATTTCCTTGATGTGAAGGAGTACATCAGATGGGGTCCTGAGTGGATGGCTTATGCTTTTGTAATCTCACCTAGGAAGAGTTGTCATTTAGGTTTAATCATTATATGTCTTAATAGAAGTTCTCCAAATCTGAGTTTCACATTTTGTCAATCATTCCTAAAATACTTATTATGTTTAAATAACAATCCTTTGTGGCATTTACATATCATTTTTGAAAGAACATTGACCTAAAAATTATTTTTAGGGTTTCAGAAAAAGAGATGAAGAAACTAAATGTGGTGTGATGACTAAAAACCAGAGGGAATGGGCCAATGAGGTGGTACACACCTGTAATCCCACTGACTCAGGAGGCTAAGTCAGGAGGAGTGCAAGTTCGAGGCCAGCCTCAGCAGCTTAGCAAGACCCTGTCACAAAAAAACAGACTGGAGATTGTAACTCAGTGATAAATCTCCTCTTGGTTCAATCCCCAATACCCACCTGCCCCCAACACACACAAAACCAAAAAGACAAGAAAAGCCCAGAGGGAATGGTATGTTTCTTTAGTGAAATAATGTTTTGCTAATCTAAAGTGAGTTTCAGTCCAAGACCATGAGAAGGTCAGCCAAGGGACAAAAATACCATATTTCTTTTCAATAACCTAATCAGGTGCCCTTAGAAATCATTTCTGTCTGTCCATGAAAGAGAAAAGACAGCCTTGTATTCTCCAGAAGCATAATGAAATTTTAGATGATTCTAAAAAATGTCTGGAATATATTCAAGCAAACATTTTAAGGAATAACATTCTTATATATCAAGCACATATATCTTTGTATATAAAATGACTTCATTTCTCACACAAAATTGACTTTTTACCATGACTGGTTTGAAGTTTTCTGAGCTAGAAAGAGGAAGCTTGAATTTTCTTCACTTCTTCCTCTTGGCCTCCCAGCTTTTTGCGAATGTGAACTACTGCTGATTCATTCACAGACGCTCCATTTAAAATAATGACACAACAATACAAGTTACAGATATGTGAAAGGTCACAGAAAAAGCATCATAAAAAATGTAATTCGAGCTGGGAGTGGTAGCACAGGCCTGTAATCATAGCAACTCAGGAGACTGAGGCAGGAGAATCACAAGTTCCAAGATTTAGCAAGGCCCTGCCTCAAAGCAAATAACAAGACTGGGGATATAGCTCAGTGGTAGAGTTCCTCTGGATTCAATCCCTAGTACCATAAAAGTGGGGAGGGGAATAACAGGTAGAGTTGTCCCCAAGTTAAATGGTCAAAGAATTATGGCTTCTGGAAAAGAGGTTAGTTTCTAATATGCATTTTCTGATGACATTTTCCACAGAGAGCTAGTTGATCTATTGTAATCCCATATATGTTTTAGCATCTGATGCCCAGAATTTGGCTTTATTCCTCGGGCATTTACTGAGCATACGTGTACTAGGCACTGATAAAATAAAGAGATGGTTTCTATGTCAGGGGAGACAGACCCTTCAGAAGATGATTGCAATGTACTGTGTAATACCCTAGTGGAGGCATTTAGCAAGCAGCTCATGGGATGGTCAGAGAATGCTTTCTCCATAAGCTAACTCCTCAGCAGAGCCGTGAAGGCCAATCACTGTACACAAGGTGAGAAGAGAACATGGTACCAAGTCTCAGCATGATGAGAAGCTGTATTTAGGGATCAGCAAAAGCATTTCCATTAATCACATGACTATAGAACTATAATATTCTTATCTGGCTCAGAACAATAAGAGTTATAGCAGTTATTGGTTTTCTTGAAAAGTATAAAAACGGGGATTTTGTATTTGGACAAATCTGGTTTCAAATTCTGATTCTTCATGTACCAGCCATATATTCTTGATGCTGTACTGTGTCTCTGAGCCTCAGTTTTTTATTTGTAAAATTAGCACAATATTTGTTTTGTATGGCTTCCTATAGGTAACAGGAGATAGCATATGTTAAGACCTACAACAAGTAAGATTAATAGATTTGTCAAATAAAAATACAAGACATCCAGTTAAATTTGGATTTTGGGAAACAACAAATGAGTTTTTAAGTGCAAAAACGTCCCTGATATTGCATCAGACATATACTAAGTCATTATTTGTTTATCCGAAATTTAGAACTGGATATCCCAGTAATTTTACCTAATGGTAAATGCTGATAGTAAGCAAAGTGTAACTTAATAAGTTGTTGGTATGATTAGCATTTTTTATGCCAGGGAAGCACTTGGAGGAAATAAGAGTTTTGAATGAAAGAATATACTCTGTATTGTATTGTATGCACACAGGTGTGGGGAAGATGGTGGGAAAGGTGAAAGAGTTATTAGGTAATGCTAGGAATACAGAAGCTTCTCCAAGTTGAAGAACATATTTTCTTAAAATTTTTTCTTTCAAGTTAGTTTAACACCAACAACAGCCAAAACAAATTCAACGTATTTGAAATAGCCACATTTAAACTTCAGGCCAACAGGATATGAGTGTTGACATTACAACTTAGAATTTTTCAGCAGATAGCTTTCAGTTCCTTAGTATGTCACACTCTACGTCTCTTCTCTCTCCTAGTACTGCCAGGGTGCTGCACATTGGACCAGCTGAAAGGGCACCGAGTCTAGCACTGTTAGTCAGTGTCTGAAACTGTGGAGAGGGATTCAAAGAAAGATAAGCACCCTCTTCCCAAAAAGTTTATAGTCCTGTTTTTAAAGTCTAGAAAAGAAGAGATGATAGATCATTGTCACATTGAGTCACCTCCTGGAACTCATATTCTGTGAAGGCCAGGTCAGGTTCATTGCTACTTCCCCACCCTGAGTACCTAGCAAGCAGTAAGGGCCCCACAGACATTTGGTGAATGAATGAATCAGTGTGGGCTGGACTCACCAAGGAAGGGTTGATGGAGTAGTTTAGTCTGAAATGGACCTTACAGGAAGAAATTCTGACTGAACAGAGAATTGTCACTCTTGTCATCATCATTGCATTTACTGTCAACCAGCCACTGAGCACAGTATTTCTATTAATTCTGCTCAGATGTTTCCAATATTCTGAAAAGTTTAGGTCTTTCTGGCTCCAAAGTCCATTTTCTGCAAATCAGATTGCATATTATTTTAGGGAGAGCTTCCCTGACCAGCCTATCAAGAAGCATTCCTCCTGTTGCTCTCTATCTCAGCCCATGTTCCTTTGTAACATTTATGAAAATTCAGGATGAATTTATTAAATATTTCTGGTCTGCCTCTCTCCAATCCATGAGGGCAGGGATTGTGTCTGTCTGATCACTTCTGTGGCTCTAATACCCATTAGCCTGTTCATTCCCTGAAACTTACTAAGCACTGTAAGATAATAAATGTGAATTATTTTCAGGCACCCAGCTTGTGCTAATTGTTTGATTAATAATAAGAAACTAGCGGGGCACATGCCTGAAATCAAGGTGGTTCAGGAGGTGAAGGCAAGAGGATTGAGAATTCAAAGCCAGCCTCAACAAAAGCGAGGCAATAAGCAACCCAGTGAGACCCTGTCTCTAAATAAAATACAAACAGGGCTGGGGATGTGGCTCAGTGGTTTAATGCCCCTGAGTTCAATCCCTAGAACCAAGGAAAAAAAAAAAAGAAAGAAACTAATGCCACAAATTGGTGGCAGTGGGATCACTCTATAGATGCTCTAACCAATTGGTTTTCTCAAAGGTGAGAAAACAGTGGAGTTTAGAGTGGTCAATTCAAGGATGGAATTGTTGTCACTGAACCCAAAATATGAAGCGTTAATGTGCACTGCCTGACAACAGTATAAATGGAAAGTCATTCTTCGCAGGACACAGAGGTAGGGGTAAGCAAGTTAAAGAAGATGAAGGAGTTATTAGGGACATCAGGTGCAACTTAAGTCCTAGAACCAGGACCTGCTTTGACCAGGAATTACTGTAATAGCCAAAATGTTAACATCTGTGTTGTTCCTGCTGCAACCCTTCCCATCCATGATCCCAGGATTTCTGATTTCATCTCAGCCAGCTTCTTGTTTGTGCTTGTTACCTTATTCATTTTTAAAATAGATAAAATATCCACATTTTCCTAAATCTTAAGTGCTACTTGCATCCTAAAATTAATTATGTTTCCTGTAGAAATCTAACCCAAACATTTGAGTGAAATCTTGAATGCCAGGCTCTGTTTATATTGTATAATGTCTCATTGGCCCTTCCCCACTACTTTTTTTTTATTGGTTGTTCAAAACATTACAAAGCTCTTGATATATCATATTTCATACATTAGATTCAAGTGGGTTATGAACTCCCATTTTTACCCCGTATACAGATTGCAGAATCACATCGGTTACACATCCACATTTTTACATAATGCCATATTAGTAACTGTTGTATTCTGCTACCTTTCCTATCCTCTACTATCCCCACTACTTTTTTTAAAAATTGGAAACAGATTGACTGGATTTTTTAATGTTATTGTATTTTTTATGCCTTCATTTTATTTTATTTATATGGTGCTGAGGATTGAACCCAGTGCCTCACACATTCTAGGCAAGTGCGCTACCACTGAGCTATAACTGCAGCCCCCTCATGCCACTCTTAAAATATTAATTATCCTTGGAAAAAGAAAAGTTGCATTCAGCTCTGACAGATGCCTGTGATTGTGGGGAAATGTCCTTCCTCTGCATCTTGGATTGTAGGACTAGGTATGCAAACCACGTCATCTATTTTCTGGTAGTTTGTTTCTTTTTATTTATTCTGCATCTATAAGGAAGAGATCCTCTGGAATTTAGGAAATAGGACTTTAGATCTTCAAAACTGACTTCCCACCCTGGGAAGAATAATCTCTAGCAGTGTGTGATTAGCCCACACTCATCCTGTCCCCTCTTAAAGCTCCTCTGCTGTATCTCTGGGCTTCTCAAACCAGGCTTTGGTATGTAGACATTCTTTTTGACATCTGGTAGATGACTGAGCAGGATTTCTAAGATTTTATGCCAGCATGACTTTTTTTTTTTTTAATCTCCTTTTCATGGGTTCATGAGTGTTTTAATAGGAAAAGGAAGAGGGCAATCCATGTTGCTTGGTTTATGTCCTCTGGAATCCTTGGCTGAGAATCAATGAAAACTTTTTCATTTTTCTCCTGGGCTTTCAAAACAATTTTCTACTTACTAATTTGTTTCTCCTCCAAAATATGAACCCTCTCTCTGCTATCTGGGTTTCATCCAGAAGTGTTTTAGTCGGCTTTTAATTGCTGTGTCCAAAATACTTGAAAAGAACAACTTACAGGAAAAGTTTATTTAGGGTTCACAATTTCAGAAGTCTCCATCCATAGATGGAAGCAGGATTAGGCAGAAATTGAACAGAGGTGCAGTCCCAATGAAGGTCTCAGGCAGCCCCACAAGTTCTGGGGCTGGGATGGTCCTTTAGATGCCTTGATTTGTACAGGAGAGCAGGACTTCAAATGGTCATTCTTTAGATGGGGCTGCTCTTAGAGGAGGCATGACCTTGGGTGAAGCAGTGTAAACAGAGTTGACAGTTGGAGAAGGCCCCAGGTGTCACAGCAGTGTCTACCTCAGGCAGTCACTGGGCTGTAACAGCTCTATACTTTGGCCTCATGGGTCACAAGAGGCTGAAATGAAGTGATACTGAATGCAACTCTTCATTGAGTCGACCAAGGTACAAGGGCAAGATCATAAACTTCTTGCAATCGATTATAGTAAAATAATAACCAGATAGTCTTCACTTAAAGCCAAAAATTGTACAGAGTATTTCAGGCTAAAGACGTTTTTTATAACAATTGGTGAAGAAATTATGGGCTATATAACAAGATAAGTTAATTCTGCAGTGGGAAGTGGTTAGAGCTAATTAAAATTCACCTGCTTTAAAAGAAGACAAAGAGAACTAATACAGAGACTCCTGGATTCGTGAAGAGAATCTGTGTGGCATCTATCATATCCTGATATTTTATATAAGAGTCTGAAAGAAAAATAATTGCAACTTTATGTGCCTGTGGAATAGGCTCTTATTCATTCAACTCTAAGGGGATCCCCTATTTATGTTTTATTATCACTTTGTGGGTCAGCAAGCCTCAACAAATGGAAACTATGACTTAGTTACTTGGCTTATACTGTCTCAGAAAAAAAATAATGATTAGTGACTGAAATAATTTAAATCAGGGGTTACAAACTCATCTACCTACAGAGGCCCAGATGGTCAGAATCTGTGGGGAACTGGCACTGGTCATACTGATGGAGGTGTGGCCCAGCATCAGTCAGTTCTTCACTGTTGTTGATGTGGAGATTAGGGCCTGATGCTGCCAAATAATTTGATTTTTAAAGAAAAGCTGGAAATCTAGATTCCTATGTGAAATTTCCAGATGTTTTAGTATAAGAAACAAATTCAGATTAAACACACACACACATACCCACTGTGTGAGCCAAATAATAAATGTCATAGGTGAAAAAAAATCTGTAAATTGCTAGATTGTAACCTCTGAGATAAAAATATTTAATCAGAAAACTTTTTGGTGAGGTTAGAATTAATGTATGGATAGAATGATTCTAGAGATTATTAGAATATTGTTATTTAAATAGATTGGTCACCAATACCAGGAATATCATTGACATGCTTAGAAAGACCATAACTACTTATTACTTTATATTTGGCAATTATAAGGTCAGTAAGAAACTTGAAGTTTTTTGATCAAAGACCATTATAAAACATTTTGAGACCAATAAATCTAATGCTATTTGATCTTCAAAGTCAACAGTGAATAGTATGTACACCTACTATTTTATATTACAGTAGCCTTTTTTGCCCTGGAATAATATGTCCCTGTTTTTAGGAATTACTCTCCTTACTCCTATTCCAGTTGTGGGTCCATTGGAAGCTGCCATGTTTTTCCTTTACCTTGATTTCCTATTCACTCTTGATTGGCATGGTCCTCAAAGCCTGGCCAATGGCATACAAATCAGAATTCCCTGAGAAAGAGATTCAATCCCTCCACAGTGGCAGGGGCAGACAGTAGCCATATGGAAGAAGTTGATCTATAGAGAAAAAGGGAGCTCAGATCACTTCAGAGAGAAGCAGAACAAGTAATGAAAAGAAAGACTATCTTGGCTGCATTTATAATCCTAGCTGTGGTTATTTCTGAGCCTTTGCTTAAGGAAATATAAATCAAAACTATAATGAGCTGCTAATTTAGATTATGGCACAAAAATGGCCGTAATCAAAAAGACAATAACAAGTGTGCATAAGGATGTGGAGAAATCAGAATCCTCATTGTTGGTGGGTTGTAATGTGACATAGCCACTTTGAAAATACTTTAGATGTTCCTTAAAATGTTAAGCATAGAGTCACCATTAGGACCCAGGAATTCTACTCCTAGGTACATACCCCCCAAATTTGGAAACATAAGTACACATGTGAGTTCATAACAGTTAAAAACTCATAGTAGCTAAAAAATTGGAAACATCCCAATGTCTATCAATTGAAGAATGGACAAATAAAATATGGTAATTCACTCAATGGAATATTATTCAACCATAAAAGGAATGAAGTACTTATATATGCTACAATGTGAATTAACCTTGAAAACCTTATGTTAAGTAAAAGGATCTTTTGTAATCACAAAAGGTCATATAATGTGTGTTTGCATTTATATGAAATGTCATGAATAGACAAATTCCTTAGGAAAGATCCAGAAAGATTGGTGGTTGCCAGAGGCTTGGAGATGGGGAGTAAGAAATGCATAGGGTTTCTTTTTGGGTGGAAAACATTCTAAAATTGTTAGGAAATAGTGGTACTATAACTCTAGGGATATACTGAAACAAGTGAATTATATACTTTAAAAGGTTGAATTATAGCTCAATAAAATTATGAAAAATAATTAGGCATGCTAATTTCACAACAGTTTTATCTGTTTTTCAGTTAATGCATTTTTTACGACCATCCTACTTAATCAGAAACCGAATAACTAGCAAGAACCAATGTATTAATAATCATCAACAACTACAATGTCTGTCATGTACAAAGGAGAATGTGGGATACCAGAGGTTGGAAATACAAAAAGAGGTTTAAACAAAACCAAACCAAAAACCAAACTCAAAAGGTGTCAAGGTGGAGGAGTGGTCAAACAAAGTCCGGGGTGTGGTGGTCTTAAGAAAGAGGCTGTATCAGGGCTACCTCATCTGGCTGTGCTGCTGTTCACCATCCAAGAGCATGAAGATAACAGGTGAATAAAAGCTAAGTCTGTTCTCTGCCCCCAAAGCCATGTGGCCAAATGTACGGTGCCTGTCCCAGAGAGGGCATGTTTTTCTAATCTGCACAAAGTTGCTGTGTCACCTAGTAACAGCTATTGATATAGAAAGAAAATAATAATAAAAGGCAACAAAGGAAGTGATAGTCACCAAGGGGTGGGGCAGTTAGAGAGGTCTGCCCAAGAAAAGTGGCATTGGAATTTGGGCCTTGAAGATGGGCCAATTTTAGATGTATAAGTAGACATAAGGGGAATGAGGAGGACATTTGAGGTGTTGGAAAAGGTGACATAAGCTGAAGTGGGGATGTCGGAATGCACAGGCAGATTTAGGAATAAACATATGGCCCCAATTCATTCCCTTAGCAAATGTTTACTAAGCAGCAGTGGGGTGCCAGGCCCCAAGGTCATCACTGCAGTAAGACAAAGCCTCTCTGGGTGGCAGAGTGGCACAGGTCAGTGTCAACCCTAGTGACTCAAGAGGCTGAGACAGGCCACCTCGGCAATTTTGTGAGAGATTTTTCTCAAAAACCAAAACCAAAACAAAACAAAAAATAACAGGGCTGGGATGTAGATTGGTAAGAGCACCCCTGGGTCCAATCCCAATACTAAAAAAAAAAAAAAGTCTCTTCCCCCAAAAGCCCAAATACCTGACAGGACCAATAGTGGGATATTGCAAATGCTCTGGGTACTCTAAAAACAGTGACTCATGTGGGGAGTGTTTTTCACTCTCCAGATGATTGGGAGATAATCCTGGTTGGTGAGTGCTGCAGGAAAAAAAAGTGACTGCAAGTGCTTTCCTCTGTAGATAAAGCAGATGAGGAAATTCTCGGCTTGGAAATCTTAGGGATGTTAAGCCTGCAAAACAGGCTTTGCAAGGCTGATTGATTTTATGGTGATTAAATTGTCCTCAAGATACTGTCTCTGATCAAATTAGATATGGAAACACTGGATAAATGGAAGCGCTCATGTTTCATTTTTGCTCTAATGTAGTATGCTCAAAATATATATAACACCAGATAATTTCTTCTCCTTATTCTAATGGGACAAGAAAGGACAGCTGATTTCACACACCTCAATACCAACAAACTAAATAGGATTCAAATTAATTCAGGGCGACTCATTAGTTATTTATGGTGAGGAAACAGTAATGAAACGTCCATCTAGTGGAACTGTAAGGATTTATGAAGACCTGGCTGCCCAGAAGCGCATGTAGTTCTCCCTTTATGAAAACGAAACACCAGGCACATTATCAACCTGGATCTAGACTAATTCTTTTTTTTCTGAAAAAGATGCATTATGGGATAATATTAATTTAATGATTTCAGGATTCACATCGACTGAATATTTAGGGGACCCAGTTGAAATTCATGAATCCCTCCAAGGCTAGAAGTGATCAGTTGACCAACAAGAGACTTGGCCAAATAAAGTATATTAGTTTCTTGATGGATGCCATGGCACACTCCTGTCATCCCAGCAACTTGGGAGGCTGAGACAGGAGGATTGCAAGTTCGCCACCAGTCTCAGCATTTAGTTAGCAAGACCTTATCTAAAAATAAATAAATAAAAGGGTTGGGGATGTAGCTCAGTAGTTAAATGCCCCTGGTTTTAATCCCCAGTGCAAAAACAATAATAATAATAATAATTAGTTTCCTAAACAGATTTTATTCAACTCTAGGTTGTATCTTACGTCTCAATGTCTTTTCTAGACAACCAGAAGTTTTCAATCCAGCTTGAAGCACCAGTTTTATGTTATTGTAGGTGACACCATGTATTGTTTTCTGTGGTAATATCTTGCAGGATAGAGAAGGCAACTGATCAGAATGAATCTGTGGCCTATTGAGTTGTTTGTGGAATGCTGGAGGCTCTAGTCCCACAGGAAATGGGAGAGGCTGAAAACAAAGGACTTGAGATTGCCAGGACCATGAGGTGATCAAAAGGGAAGCAGTCTGTCCTCTTGGTTCCCTCAGAGTTCTTCAACCATGAAACTAGACAGTCTTCTCTAGTAAACTCATTAAAGGTAGACTATTCACCCAGTCTTTCTTTTATAAGAAAAGAATATCTCTGGGTTATGTATATGCTATTTTCTTATTGTGGCAAAATCTAACAAAAAAATGTCATTGTAACCATTTTTAAGTATACAATTGAATGGTGTTAATTGAATTCATGCTATTGGAAAGCCATTGTCACTATCTATTTCCAAAATCTTTTATCAGCCCAAACAGAAACTCTGTACTCATTGAGTAATCACACTCCATTCCCTCCTCCTCCCAGCACCTAGAAAATTCTAATCTGCTTTTAGTACCTATTAGTTTGCCTAATCTAGATACTTCATGTTTCATATAAGTGGAATCAAACAAAAGTTTCCTTTAGTATGTAGCTTATTTCAATTAGTCTAATGTCTTCATGTTTCAACCACACAACATGAATGAGAACTTTCTTCCTTTTTATGACTGAGTTATATTCCACTGTGTATACGTATACTACACTTTGTTTATCCGATTATCTGTTGATGGATACTTGGATTGTTTCCACCTTTGGCTATTATGAATAATGCTGCCATAAGCACTGGTGTACAAGTATCTGATTCTCTTCATTTCTCTTGGGTATACACGTAGGAAAGGAAATGCTGAATCAGATAATACTTCTGTTTAACCTTTGATGAAATACCAAACTCTTTTCCACAATATCTGCATCATTTTACATTCCCATTAGCAAAGTACAAGATTTCCAATTTGTCTATCTTCTCACCAACACTTGTTACTGATTATCTTTGTTGTTATATCCATCTCAGGGAGCATGGTACCTCATTGTGATTTTGATTTATACTTTCCTAATTGCTAATGATGTTGAGCATCTTTTCACATAGTTACTGGGCATCTGTATATCTTCTTAGGATAAGTGTTTGTTCAAGTCTTGTGCCCATTTTTAAATTGGGTTGTTTGTATTTTTGTTGTTGAGTTGTGGGAGCTCTTTATATGTTTGAGATATTAAACCTTTTTTTTTTAAAGAGAGAGAGAGAATTTTTTTAATATTTATTTTTTAGTTCTCGGCGGACACAAAATCTTTGTTTGTATGTGGTGCTGGGATCGAACCCTGGCCACACACATGCCAGGCGAGCGTGCTACCGCTTGAACCACATCCCCAGCCCGAGATATTAAACCTTTAGCAATGTGTGATTTGCAAATATTTTCTCCCATTTTGTAGGTATCTTTTCACTTTTATTAATGTAGTCTCTGTTTTTTAAGGATATCTCCGATTCTTAAGTAGAAGGAGGAAGTTTTCCAAGGGAACAAAAAAAAAATGCAAGGAAGAGATCATGGGAATAAGGTGGGAAAAATAGTAGGAGGTAAAATAAATGCACTCCTACGTAGGACAAGGATGCCAGTATAACCTTTCCAGGATTCTTAGTCCTCTAAGAGGGTTTGACTGTGATTTCCAGAATGAGGTGCTTTTACTTCCTTTCAACTGACTTGCTGAAAATGAATGATAATAGCAGTTTAGAACAAGATTTTGAAAGTCCTTCAGACCTAGGCTAGAATCTCAGCTACCACTTACTAACTATAGGTCTGGGGTGTGGCATTTCCTCTATTAATTTCTTCACCTTGTGGCAATAAAATGAAATAATTAAAGAATTTATTTGCCCTTGAACATTCCGTTTCTGTTTGTGGTTTATCTTACTTCTTTTTCCTGTTGGAACCTCACAACTTTAAAGTTCTTCCCTTGAAAACACTCCCATTTTCATATCCTGTCATCCTGTTGTGTTATGGTCATTATTTGTGGGGAAAAGGGAAAGTTGTACGAGGAAGGTTGGGGAGGGTAAGCACAAGGGCCTTGGGAAGAGTCTGTTTGCTGGCTTCTTCTATTACATCCTCATAAAGAATTGCAAAAAAAGGGGACAACCTGCATGCTTTGTTCTGTTACCCTTAAGATTCTGCCCTGAATTAAACTGAAGAAGGTATTGTATCTGGGCATGGTAGTGCAAGTCTGTGATTCCAGTGAAGGGGGGAGGCAGGAGGATTACAAGTTTAAGGCCAGCCTGGGCTAGTTAGTGAGATCCTGCCTCAAAATAAAAAAAATAAATAAAAAGGGCTGGGGATGTGGGCAGTGGTAGAGGGTCCCTGAGCTCAACCTTTAGTATAAGAGAGAAAGAAAGAAAGAAGTGGGGTGGGAAGAGAAGGGAAGAAGGGAGGGAGGAGCCACAATCCCAGTTCCCAGCAAATGTATTTTTTATTATTTATATTGTGAAAGCTTTGAAAAATACTTTTTTTTTTTTTTTTTTTTTTTGGTGTACCAGGAATTGAATTCAGGGGCACTCTACCACTAAGCCACATTGCCAGCCCTATTTTGTATTTTATTTAGAGACAGGGTCTCACTGAGTTGCTTTTGTGCCTTGCTGTTGCTGAGGCTGGCTTTGAACTCATGATCCTCCTGCCTCAGCCTCCAGAATTGCTGGGATTACAGGTGTGCACCACCTGCCCAGCTGAAGAATGCATTTTAACACATTGTGGAAATGTGTGAGCTTGAAAGAGGAGGGAAGTGAAGCAAAAATATGGGTGCTGAGTGTGAAGGCCAAGTTGGCCCAGGTGTTTGGAATACAGCAAAAACTCATCCTGACTATAGTTAAATGTGATTTATTTCCTCCAGCACTGAAAAGTGCAGGAGCACCTCTATTTTCAAGCAACACCAAATGCAGACGCTCAAACAGTGTCACCACAGCTACATCTTTTTCATTTCTCTGCTCCTTTCTTTCTCTTTTGTCCTAAGTGTATTGATTATGTTTTCTTCTTTTCAGGTTTCCCTCTTCTACTGTTTTCTGTGTGTGTATAAGTGGTTACCTTTAAATATTTAAAACATATCTATTCTTCCAACAATAAAGGTGATGGCCTTCTGTGACTTCTCTCCATGCTCTTCACCTCAACTTTCCTTTTACTACTCTCTAAATTGTAGTTCCAGCTTGTTTTTAAACATGTACTTTTAAAAGCATATTATTCATTTTGATTTACTACTGTATTTTTAGTTATTTATTTTTGTTGTGGTGGTGGTGATGGGCCTTGCACACACTGAGAAGCACTCTACCACTCAACTACATCCCTGGCCCTATTGCTATGACTTTTTGTACCATTCCTTAAAATTCTTCTCTTGCTGGAGTATACGCTGGTGTAACTCTTTCAGAGAGAATGTTTGATTGGGAAACTTTTGAAATATTTGAAAACATCTTCATTTTGTCTTTTGCTTTTGAATGATAATTTGGGTATAAAATTCTGGATCTAAAATTATTTTCTTTTAACAAAATTGACTTCTGGCCTCCACTGTTGCTTGGCTAATCTCATTCTCAGCCTTATAAGTATGATATCATTTCTTTCCCATAGCTTTTAGGATGTTCACTTTATCTCTAATGCTCTGGAATTTTATATGATGTAATGATACAATGATACAGAGGCATGTCTGAAGTATTTTATGCACTTAGAAAATAAGAGAAAGAAATTGCATGGGCATATTCTTAATTTATTATACTACACAGTTTATGGGAATTTTCAACATCAGGACTCACTGTTTCCTCTTCAGTTTTAATGCATCCCTGCTAGTATCTCTTCAACATTACCTCTTCACTGTTCTTTATATTATTTGCTTTTTAACACTCTATCAAATATATATATGAAATATCTAGATGTGTCTTCTTTGAACTTTTCTTTAGTGTTTTCATTCTCTGTCTCTTTGAGATGCATTCTGGTAATTAAGCTTTTATCTTCCAGTTTACCTACTTACTCTTCACAATAAAGGAGTTGCTCGTCTATAAATTTATATATTTTTAATAACTATGCTTTTCATTTTAATATTCTAGTTGGTTCTGATGTTACAGTGCATGCTATAATTTCCAACTTTCTCTAGTTCAATGGCTTTTACTAAATTTATTTCTTTGGGGATTTTTACAATACACTCATTTGGAAATCTGCCTTCCAGCCCATATTTGTAGGTATTAAACATCAACAGCAAAAGATTTATTTATGAATAGATTAAATTGATATAAGTGCCTAAAGGAAGGAGAAGCAAAAAGTCTCCTCTCTCCATTTTTTATCTTCTCAAAGGACACAGAGGCATTTCTGAAATGTATTTTACTTACTTAGAAAATAAATGTAAGAAGTTGCGTTCCTCCAGAGAACAGCTAGAAAGTAGTTTTACTTTTGCTCCCCTTCAAACATTAATTTTAAAAAAGCCCAAAGGACACATAAACCAAGAACTGTTTGTCATATTCAAAAGTTTGTAGATGAAACATTCTGACAAGGCAGAACAAGACAAAACATACAAAATACAATCATCATGAATGTTGGCATCCACAAGTTTATAATCTGAAACTTAAATAGTGACACAACATTATAAGAATTAAGAATAGACTTAGTGTTTAACAAGTGAAATCTGAGGTTAATAAACAGATTTTTACTTTGATTTTAGTAGAAATTTAATTAGCTTTTCCCTCTTAGTAATTCTAGTTTACCACCTGTGCCTCACTGGGAGGGTTAAGAGACTGGATCTAGTTTTTCAAAGTTGCATTGAGAAGCCTCAAGTTTTGTTTGATAGTTGCTCAATGGGGAAACAAGCAAACATGAAGCAACTGGTTCTGATGAGGTGGAACAAGTGTTTATTTAGGCCTGCTAATTCGAAGGATCTTATTACAGGTGATTTCACGAAAATAAAGTGTACTGTTGCTTTGATCATTTCATCATTGCTAACCATATTTCCCATTTCTCTTTATGCTCCCCCTGCAAGTGGTATTTTACTCTGTAAAGTTCTGTTTTCTTATGATTTGATTTGTTCCTTTTTTCAGAGATAGAACAATTTGAAATACTCATGAATTAGAATTTTGTCTGGCAATTTTGGAATACCACGGAGAAAGATGGAAAGCCACCGAAATGTTTATTTAGCTAGAAGTTTCTTAGCTTATAGCAGTTTGAGTAACTTACCTCCCACATCACTTTACAAGTAATGTGTTTTGCTAACAATGAGTTTGCAATGTTAAATAATAATCTTAAGAAACTGCTGTTTTTTTTCCCCTTTGGTTTGTGGGGGGTTTCTTCTGTGTGTCTTTGAAGAATTATTCTGCCAAGGCATCATCCAAGAGCAAACAAACTTATCAAGAAGCCAGACGCTTGCTTTGTGTTATAAGCAGAGGCACTATCAGAATATGTTTGAGGACTAGAAAACCTGTTTTACAAGTGGATTTTCATGTGTTTGGGGAACTTTTTTTTTTTATGTCAGATGAATGAGCAAAAAAAAAAAAACAAAAAAACTAAATCCTACTGTAACCACAAATGAGAGTTTCTAATGATATTTTAAAAATTACATTTTGACAGAAAATTTCTTTTGCAGTAGAAATGACAGTTATGTTAAATGTATTTATGCTTTTTTTTTTGTCTATTTAAGTGAACCACTGTGCTATACACATCACTGGCCCTATGCCTGCTTAAAATAAGCTTTTCAAAAGCTTATTTTAAAGCCTGGGGAAAATCAAACATACCTATTTGATAACTCAACTTTCTCCTCATCTGTACCATGAATTGCCTCATTGAAATTGAGTTGTTTCTAACAGAAACTCCTATTATACATGGTTAGTCACTTTTAGAACTTTCCAAGTGATCATAGAACTGACTCAAGCTTTCTGAGCTCTTTAGACTGGGCTGTGTTTTGGTTTGGCTCACAAACCTCAGATTACTCTGGTCTTGAACAGAACCACCAGGCTTGCCCTCGCAGATTTGAATGATCAATTCAGTGTATTAAACACTGTGCTAAGAGCATAGGCAGACGGTTGTAACAGTTCCCACCCACAGTTCACAGTTGATGTCTTATAATACCTTACTGAAAAGAGGGTTTTCTTCTGGGTTGGGGATGGGCTAATGCCAGGTAGAACAAAATTGTTGTATCAGATAAATTTCCCAGTTACCCTTCAGACATAATATAAAGCTTGGCCTCTAAAAAAATATGCAAGTAGAGAGGAGTCACATTATTTAAAAAACAAACAGATACATAAATGACCTGTAGAATTATCCTGAGATTCTCAATAAGTAATAACATTTGGGCATAGTTCAAGGTATATAATAAACACAACAGTAATTGGTTGAACATTAGTACCTTTTATGCTTTATTGGCTATATGTATCCCCTATTGCTATATAACAAACCATCCCAAACTTCAGAGGGTTAAAAAAATGACCATTTGTTGTTGCTCAAGAGTCTGTCAGTCAACTAAGTGGTTCAACTAGCTGTGGCTGGACTCATTCATACATGTGCAGTCAGCCATGGTACATTTCTAGGCAGTTCTTCTGACTTGAGGCTGGCTATCTCATAGGTTTAGGGGTCAATAGGATGTCTGGTCTAGTACTGGGATGAATCAGATCTGCCTCGTGTGCTCCCTCATCCTTCAGCAGGCCAGCTTGGGCTCGTTTACATAGCGTTGTCAGGGATCCAATAGACAGACTTGAAGCAAGCAAAGCCTCTTGAGGCCCAGAGTTGGGACAGATGTATCATTTTCCCTACCAAATCTTGTCATCCAGAGCAAATCACAAGGCCAGCCCATATTCACAGGGGTGGGAAAATAGACTCCACCTCTTAGTAGGAGGAACTACAAAGTCACATTGCAAGAGATGTTTGAATAATTGAGTCAAGTTTTACAATCAATCTACTGCTGTGTCCTCAATTAATTTGAAAGATGATGTGAAAGTAAAAGATTTGATTTATAAGCAGCAGAACAGTGTTTTTATTTGAGGTTATAAGTTCCTTTAAATTTCATTCATATATACAGATATATGAATGAAAGAAGATCTGGGATAGCTCACAGAATCTAAGGATGAGCTTCAGCCAGGACAAGGACAGAACCCCTGGACCAACCAGAATCTAGAGCAGCAAGAACGAATAGTCCATTCGAAGCACTGCCACTGGATTTCTTAATTCCTGGAGAGCAAGTCCAGTCGGCCTCTAGGTTAATGCCCAGACCTTGGCCAAGGAAGGAGTCTCCTTGGCTCTAAAGTTTCTCAAGACTATGTACAAAGAGGCTGAACAATTCTTCAAAGTAAGATGGAAGACTGGGAATGTAGCCCAATGGTAGAGAGCTTGCCTAGCATGCATAAGGCCCTGGGTTCAATCCCCTGTCCCAACAAAGTTTTTTTTAAAAAAGGTAAAATGGAGTCCACTGTCAGATGGACAAGCAAATACAACAATATCCTCTACAAAGTTTAAACCACTTAATCTACAAAAATAAGATCAAATAGTGGTTTAAATCCCCGAATTTTGGGGCATGGAGAGGTAAAATGTCATTTACCTCCTCACCACGAGTTCCCGTGAGCGAAAACTGGAAAGCAGCTAGAGGCAAATGAGGCAGGTTGTGCAGAGAGGAAAGGTAACTAAGAAGTGGCTTTCCTCTACCCAGTGGATGACCATGAACTTCTTTAATTAACTCCTGTCTGCTGTGCCTAATCAAAGCATGTCTACAGACAAAAGTCTTTGCTATGCTTCAAATAATATGGTTAATACTATTCCAAATAGAGAAGAATGTTCCTTAGGTGTTGTGTAAGTTAGGAATGTTTCTGGCTGCTGCTGACTTTATCTATAGGACAGTTATTGTCACTAAGTCAGAAGCTCCAGAGCCGTGGTCCCAGGGTAGACCTAGCAACTTACTTAAGGTCTTCAGCACCCTGGCTTCTCCTTCGTTTCCGCTCTTTGATCCTCAGTGTGGCATGATGTCTCCCCTCATAACAGTATGATGGCAGCTGCAGCTCCCACCATTATGTCTTCATAAGGCTGTCCATCTCTAGCAGAAAACAGAGAGAAGGGAGCAAAAACGAACAAACCACCACCACCGCTACCAACAGAAAGCCCCACAGCCTTTTGTTTGCTCGCCTCTCTCTGCCTAACACTCGTTAGTGGGCTTCCTGTTAAATCTTATTGACCAGAACATAGCCATCTCAAAACAATCACTGCAGAAGGGGAACAGGGTTGCCAAAATGGGCTCTCATGCTGGACCCATTGTTGTCTGTCTGACATTTATGGTACCTCCACTCACATTTTCTTAGTATTGTCTCTAATTTAGCCCCAGATGGATCCCGGCTGGCTTCTTGGAACATGGACCTCATTTAGAAGGGCTCTGTGCTTAGTTAGAAGGCCACCGCAGACAGGAGTTCAGTAAAGAAGAACATAGTCATTGACTGGGTAGAGGAAAGCCACTTCTCTGTGTGGAAACTCATTTAGAAGTGCTCTACTGGTGCTGCCTTGAAATTCTTAACAATTTTTGAATAAAGAGCCCTGCCTTTCCCCTTTGCCCTGGAACCTGTAAATTGTCTAGCTGTTCCTGGCTGACTCATGTCTCCCCGTTAGCCTCTTGCCTCAAGCATGCCTGTTGCTTTCTCTCCTTGGCTTCCCTGAAGGTGAAGCCATCCCTGGGTGCTCAATCAGCTGGTGGACATGGATGGTTTGGTAGGGAAACTTTGACTAGTGCAGGATGGGAACCAATGGAGAAACGCTCCTGGGTCCCATCTGTCAAGAGTACTCTGCACAGTTCTTAGAAGGTTCTGGGGGAGTCCAGCTCTATTACCTACAGCAGTGACTTTGATAACATGTCCTTCCACTAGGCTTTTCTTTCTTCCCTGTTCCACACTCTCTGGATCATCTTCCAAATAAAGAGCTGTATTCTGGTCTTATCTCAGGCTCTGCCTTCAGGGGAATCCAAGCTCAAACACTATCCAATAAAATCCAGGGTTTCTTTCAAGAAGAAAGGTGTGTTTCCATTTGCCCATTCATTAAGCAACATCCACAGCATCAGACATAGTGATTGCAGGTCGATAAAGAGGATCCATCCCAGATCCTGTATCCCAGACTTCCAAAACAGAACTCTAACATCTAAGGAGTACCTACTGTGTGCCAGACACTGTGTTACTTTCAAATATGTTCACTTACTTTCTTTGCACAACGG
The DNA here is from genome assembly GCF_052094955.1 of Ictidomys tridecemlineatus. Classification (NCBI taxonomy): domain Eukaryota; kingdom Metazoa; phylum Chordata; class Mammalia; order Rodentia; family Sciuridae; genus Ictidomys; species Ictidomys tridecemlineatus. The sequence continues at coordinate 69,444,564 of NC_135477.1, forward strand.
CCATTTCCTCCTTACAGATGAGAATACCAAGGATCAGAGAAGTTGAGCTATGTCTCCAAGGCCAGTAAGTGGAAGACTTAGAATTTTAATACAAGCTGTCTGAGTGTTCTTCCAACAGTATCCCTCTGCTAAAAGGAAGGACACCTGATCAATAGACCCACTGACTGCTGCTGTGTGGAGGTGGGTACAGCTCAGTTTTGAGCCTTGTGGCCACTCATTAAGAACAAAGCTCTTCCTGAAGAACAGGTAGTGGACAGATATGCCAGCAAAGAGGCAGTCTTTCCTCTCAGCTTTTGGTCCTTGAATAAGAATATTCACAGCAGGGTTTTGGGAACACAGTTATAGCCAACACAAACTTTCTTTAAACCAATAGAAACCTGGCAGCAGTATTTTCCAAGCCTGGCTAGACACAGCATTCTATTTGGTTTTGTCATGTTCAGAGACTCATCCTATCCCCTCACAGACCCTGCAGGGCTGGTAGCAGACTACATTTACAAGGTGTTCTGGATAATGAGGTCAGGCAAATATTTGAAGTGGCAGATCACAGACTACAGGGACACTACTGTCTTTTTCCAAGGCAAGCTAGGAAAAGAAACTGGATGCTACTCCAGATGATGTCTGCAGTACTAACTGAATTGGTAAAGGGTGCCAGTGTCTGGCTGGCAGTCCCCAACAGGATGAAAGAAAGAACTGTAACATTGTTGTTCTGGAAGGATGTATTTTTAGTACACGGTACTAAGGTGTGACTCTCTTGCATGGAACACCAGAGTGGAAATTTACTTAGGCTAAGTTGTTACCACATAATGAAGAATTGAGTGGAGTTGAAATTAATAAAAATTAATAAAAATTGTATTCATAACCTCAGACAATTTTCTGAGAGGGACCCTCAGATTTATTTTTATTTTAATCTCTTACACAAATTACTCAGTATTTATAAGATAAAATTTGGTATGTCTCTACCCCTTGCTGATTTAAATTTCTCCATTTTTTTTTCTTTCATCTAACAAGACATCGCAGCACTGATCTCAAATCTTTGTTAGTTGTGCCCTCAGACAGAAACCTTGTGCATAAATCTTCAATATATGTATATTTATGAATTTAGAAATTATATCCCAGTAATGCAGAATTAATACTTTATATACAATGTAAAACAGACCAGAATTAAATTTTAAAGAATAAATTGGAGATTAAAAAAATGTTCCTTTTGAATTAGGAACAGTACAAAAACCACTGGTTTTTTGTACTGTTTGCTAATGAAAGAATGATGAAATACACTTCTTTCTTTTAAGAAATGAAACATGATCATCATTCCATGATACTTTGATTCAAAATTTGGGGCTAGTTTGGCTTATTATAATACTTTAAAATTTTTTATGAAGGCTTTATTTCAATGGTTTTTATTATATTCACAAAGATTGTGCAAAAACCACCACTGCCTAATTTTGGAATATTTTTATCAACCCCCAAAGGAAATTCATGCTCATTAGCAGCCATTCCCATTCCTTTCTACCCCCTAGTCCCTGTAACCACTAATCTATATTCTGTCTCTTTGGGTTTGCTTATACTGGATATTTCCCATAAATGGAACCATACAATATATGGCTTTTTTTTTTGTCTGACTTCATTCACTTAACATAAATCTTTTCAAGTTTCATCCATGTTATGTATCTGTACTTCATTCTTTCTTTTAGCCAAATGATGTTCTATTTTGTGGGTATACCACACATTTTAAAATTTCTCCATTAATCAATGGACATTTGGGTTGTTTCCACTTTTGACTATTATGAATACTGCTGCTTTGAACATTTCTGTAAAATTTTTGTGGATATTTGTTTTCATTTCTCTTGGATATAAACTTAAGAGTGGGACTGCTGGGTCATTTGCTAACACTGTTTAATCCTTTAAGGAACTGCCAGACTTTTCCAAAGTGGCCATACCATTTTATGATCCTGTCAGCCAATGTATGAGGGTTCCAATTTCTTCATCGATTGATGAACATATGGATTGTTTCCACTTTTTTCATTTTGTGGGCTATCTTTTCAATTTCAAAAATTGTAAATCATATATTCGATAAAGTCTAGTATGAATAAAGAACTCATTACTCAATAAAAACACAATAGCTAAAAAAATGGGTAAATAATTTGAAAAAATATTTCTCTTAAGAAGATATGCAAATTCCATGCACATGAAAAGATGTTCAACATCATTAGTGATTAGGAAAATGTAAATTCAAAACCCAGATACCACTCATAGCCACTAAGATAGTTATAAAACATCAACTGACCGAAAACACATAGGTTTATTTTTGGACTTGCGATTCCATTCCATTGATTTATATGTGCTAATACTTGGTTTTTAATTATATTAAAGCTGAAAAGATAGCTTATAAATATTCCTCGATCAAACACAAAAACCTTACATCACAGTGTATCTTTGCTAATCATTTTCTATAGCGATCCCCAATTATGCACATTTGGTTGGAGAGCTGACTAGTGAGTTCCCATCTTTTCTGATGTCTGTGCTCTGTGAGTTATTCTTGCAAACCAAGAGTAAGGTATTCACTTCTTTTCCCTTTGTAACGCAGAGATACAAAATTCACCAAAACTCCTCCTGTAGAAGACTTTAAAAACAGTATAACAAATTATTTTTCTGACATTTCAAAAATGTTCTGAGAGTCTTTAAAAGGTATTATTCTTTTATTTTAGCAACAAAAACTGCAGGGCAATGGGAACAATTCCAAGATTAATTAATTTAGGTTGATCCATAACCTATTTAATAGTGTGGCTTAGCCAGGCATGGTGATGCATGCTTGTAATCCCAATGGCTTAGAAGGCTGAGGCAGGAGGATTGAAGGCTCAAAGCCAATCTCAGCAGTTTAGTGAGGCTGTAAGCAACCTGGTAAAAACCTATCTCAAAATAAAAAATAAAAAGAGGTGGGGATGTGGCTCAGTGGTTAAGCACCCCTGGGTTCAATCTCTTTTTGGTCCCTTTGGTACCAAAAGAAAAGTATGACTTAAAATTCCCTGTGTGTGAGATCTTTATTTTTGTTGTTGTTGTTATTGATTTCTAAATCAGATATATTATTGTTAGAAAAAATGCTACTGATCCTTGAACTGTATTGAGGCACATTTTGTAGCTTATGTGGTGAGTTTTTGTTAATGTATGCCCAGAGTTGGCCAAATTACTAAATTGTGGGCACAGTTTCTACACAACTGTCCTCACTTCTGATATCAACTACCAGGAGTTTCAGCCAGCTATAAAATTCAAGGGAAAAGTCTTCAAGATTAGCTTTACTTTTTTTTAAATGGTACTGAGGATTGAACCCAGCGGAGCTTAACCACTGAGTCATATCCCCAACCCTTTTTTTTATTTTGCATTTTGAGACAGGGTATCCCTAAATTGCTGAGGCTAGCTTTGAACTTGAGATCCTCCTGCCTCAGCCTCTGAGCTTGCCACCAGGCCCCTCTTGCCTTTGTTTCTGACATCAATCGTAACTTTGTGGCAGGTCAGAGTGTGTATGGGGGCGGGGTGTCACAAAACTAGACTCAGGTTCAAAAATTCACTAGAAGGACCCAGAGAACCCACTGACAGTCATTATACAATAGTCAAGTGTATTATGAGGGAAAGATACTGTTTTAGTTTCACCTTTTGAAAATACCATATCAGGATTTTGTTTTTTAATACATTTTAAGTGTCCATGGCTTTTGATTGAGAAGTGTATACCACTGACTTTTTTGGCAATTACTGATTTGAGTTTATTTTTTTCTATTTTATATTCATATATTTTTTGTGCTCAATTGACCTTGCTTTTTTTGTTCTTTCTGGACTTATTTTGGATTAATTTTTTTTTCATTCCATTTTTCTGATCTTTATGGGTTTGGAGCATATAGATTTCATTTGTATCATTTGGGTGGTTATCCTTGGAATTTAATATGCACACTTGAAGTATAAATGGAATAACATATTTTTCTTTAAAGGGAACTTTAGCAAACCTTACTCAAAACAGCTTCCTCTGAGTTGTGTATTATTATTGTTCAACCTTTTATTTTTACTTTTTTTTACCCCTAAAATGATACATCAGCATCTGGGATGTAGCTCAGTGGTAGAGTACTTACCTTATATACAAAAGACCCTGAATTCAATACCCAACATTCCCTGCTCAAAAAAAAAAAAGACACATTAATTTATCTTTTCTGTAGGCAATGTTTATTTATATTTATCCATATTTATTTCTGTTGATCGGAATTTATTTATTTACTGACTTATTTTGTGGTAGTGGGGATTGAACCCAGGGGCATTCTACCACTGAGCCACATTTCTAGCTCTTTTTATATTTTATTTTGAGACAGGGTCTCATTGTAGCACAGAGTGTGGGGTTGGGTGATTTTTTGCAGATTCAAAGAATGAGATTCTTCGCCAGCAGTGGGCAAAGGCAAAGTACAGGAATGTATTGAAACAAAGTGAAGCAAAGCTCCCACGTTGGGAGGGGACCTGAGAAGATGGCCAGTGAGTGGCTGTTGTCTAGGGGTTTCTATGGATCTACGGACTTAAGAAAGTCAGCTCCCTTCCCAACACTGGGCCAGCACTCAGTGTTCACAAGGTGTTCATACAGCCTTTAGATAATCAAAGTATTGATCAGGCATCTTCCTTCTTTGGAGAGGCGTGGACTCCAGGTCACATATGTCCTGAATTCCTATGGACTCCAGGACACGTAGATCCCAATTTAAAAATAACCTTTTGTAAGTTTCTCAGCAAAAACTTACAGCTGTTATTTGTGCTCTACTGTCCAGGAAGTTGCCCAGGGGCACATTTCCCTAGCCACCTGACCTCATCAATGAGTTGCCCAGGCTGGACTTGAATTTGCAATCCTCCTGCCTCAGCCTCCCTAGTAGCAGGGATCAGTCACATGTACTACTGTCGCCAGCCTTGTTGAGGTTTTAAATCTGAATCATTCATTCCTGAAAAAACTTCAGTCTTTATTTCTCTGAATAGTTTATATTCCCCATTCTCTTCTCTAGTTCATTCTAGAAATATGATAAGACATACATTGGCCCTTCCACAACTCAACCCTTCACACCCACCTGTATGTGTATATATTATATATATATAATCTCTTTATCTCTCTGGGCTGCATTCTGAGTCATTTTTTTTTTCAGATAAGTTTTCCATTTAACCAACTCTGCCTAGATAGAGACTGAATACACAAAAGACAAGGCCAGAGCCCTTGTGGTAATGGGATTCTGACCCACGTGTGAAGCCCAGGAAGGCAAATTGCAACCTCCACGGCAATCTGTCCAAACTGTCAAGACTTGCTCACTGACCACCGATGTTCCCATTTTTTACTCTGGCTTCTCACTGAGAGCTAAGCAGACCAAGCAGAGAAGGCCAGACGTGCACCTCAAACCAATTACATATAAGGCTCACTTCTAGCTAGTCCACCTCTAGCCAATGACTCTTGGTGTCAGAGGACAGCTGGAAACTTCACTTTTGGTTGCCATAAAGCTTTTCCATGCCCATGCTTGCTTTAATGTCTCTACCAAACTCAAGCCATGGCAGCCAACTCCTTGCTATATAGCAAACTCTGGATGAACAGTCTTTCATTTGGGTCTTCCTGGTTTTAGCACCAATCAGAACTATACTGCATTTGATGCTTCCGTTTGGATTCTTTTTAATCTCAACTTTAATATCTTTCCGTTTTAGAAGTACCATTTGATTCTTTTTCAAAACTGGATATTTTTTAAATTCTAATTTGTTACACATGACAGCAGAATGCATTACAATTCATATTACACATATAGAGCATAATTTTTCATATCTCTGATTGTATACAAAGTATATTCACACCATTTGTATCTTCATACATGTACTTTGGATAATGATGTCCATCTCATTCTACCAACATTTCTAACCCCATGCTCAAAACTGGACATTTTTATACCCTCTTGTTTTTATATATATATATATATATATATATATATATATATATATATACACACACACACACACACATATATTTGTCAACGGACTTTGTTTATATGTGGTGCTGAGAATTGAACCCAGTACTGCACATATGCTAGGCAAGTGCTCTACCACTGAGCCACAACCCCAGCCCCTTCCTGTTCTTTTGCCATCACTTTTATCTCTGTCAGCATATTAAATGTTTTATCCAGTGATTCTAACATCTGAAGTCTTTATGGGGGTGCTTTTATCATTTGGTGTTTCTGCTGTCACTTATTCATGGTAGTATTCTTCAAGTGTTCCTTGATTATCTTTTTTTCTTTAAATTCTGAGCCCACAGTTGTGCTGTGAGAGTTGTGTGAATGTCCCCTGAGGGCATATTTGCCAGTCCGGCTGCAGCAAAATAACCCGGGGGTGACGAATAACTTGTGTACATTGATACAGCAGGAGTAGGAGCCATTTATTGTAGGACAACAGAGCTATTTATACATTTTGCACAGCTTATCTTAATTAGCATAAACTAGATACATCAGTCAACCAATAAGGGATCTCCACACTTAATGGCTCGCTTTTGTTACTTCTCAAACCACTCCCTCTGGCATTTTGCCAGGCACCATTCAGACTTGTTTACGAACTCTAATATTCCCCTGGCAAAATACCAGGTGTTATTTTGACTTGTTTACAGACTCTAACACATATTCTCTCGGAAACATTTGCATTTGCTTCTGGGCACCTGGGAGCATCCAAAATTGCATGAAATTAAGTTCTCCTTGTGGTTTTTCAACCCACACTGTCCCTTTGAAGGACACTGCCCATAAGTGAACTCTTATCTCAGTCCTTGTGCAAATTAAAGAATCAAATCAATTTGTAATATAGATTAAAATTGAGTATGTAGATAGACAAATGCTGTTTGATCATAATCTCCTAAATTCTTAAAGAAATACTCCTAAAAATTCTTAATATATAAGAAGTGATTCTAATATGAGGAAAGTATATAACAAACATAATAGAACTTATCATCCTCTTTTGTAGAATGGAAAGTAAGTCTATTTTTGTAACCATAAAATTATTTTTAAAAATATGTATATGTTCTATATGTATACATATTTGTGTGTGTGTGTGTGTGTGCGCGCGCGCGCGCGTGCGCGCGTGCATGCATATAGGCTTGAGGCCGTAACTCCATAGTAGAATGCATCCTTAGCATGTACAAGGCCCTGGTTCAATTCTTAGCACCCACTGCCCCCTACACCCCAAAATTAAGAGTTGAGTCCCAAGGATATAGACCATCTGTTGGCTGCCCCATGCAAAACATTTTTTTGAGAATCTATCACATATTCAAAGATCATTTCCCTGTATTGTATCAGAATCCATCACTCTTATAGAAACATTGGTGTCAGGGTCTAAATGACATCTCTACTGATTGTGTCTTTTTTCCAATTCCGGTCTGACTTCTGTCTTTCCAAGTTCATTCACTCCTGAGTTCTTCCTCTGGATTACACTGTGCTGGGGAAACAAAAACAGTTAAATCAGGAGCTCACAATTCAGTGATAAAAACCAACTTTGAAAAGTGTTTTTTCAACAAAGTTTTCTGAAGCATGGAGAGAGAAAGGAATCATTTAAACTGAGGGACAAGAAAAAGGTCACAGAGAAATAGCCATTTAGCTCTGCTGGAAAGGTATGAAGAATTTGCTGGAAGCTATCTTTCCTGACAAAGATCTGGTTTCCTTATTGTTCTGGCCTGCAAAAGAGAGTTCTACTTATGAACTGAGAGGTAGTTAGGAATTAAAGAGATTTTTCATCCACTGGGAAGAGTGGGAATTGAGGCTGGAAAAGTTGGGCTAGCTTCAGTTGGCCCAAAAGAGGTTTCCAGAACTGAGAAAATTCCAAGATTTATCTCCTAAGCCCTAGCCCTATAGTTGCATAGAAGCTGAAATTATTTTCCTACTTGTCTTTTGGATGCCAATAACCATTTCTTTCTGTAGTGTGTGGTGGCCCTGAGGACAATGGAGCTGAGAGTGGGTGGCAAGTGGGGCCTCCTGTTGAGGAGAGGTAGAAATGGACAAGAGGATAAAGGGTAGTATTGTCTCCACCCCTTCCCTCTTCTCTCCCTTCAAGTCTTTGGCTGGTACCAAGTGGGGAGAAGCGGCAAGCAGATACTCAAGCATGGTGTTTGTCATGGTATTACTATGTTTCCAAAAAGAGAGAAAGGTAGCAAATTAGAATTTTAACACAAGAGATGAGAGTCTAAAAAGAAGGGCTTTTTTTGGAAGGAGGAAGGCTAGACCTGAGAGAAATACACTCACAGGTACTACCTAAAATGAGGAAGCCCAAGTCAGCAGGCAAACTCAGAATCCAGGAGGAGGTAAATGGGCAAAACTTGAATTCCTGAAAAATTGAGAATGGAAAAAAATGAGCAATCTTAGTTCTAGAAGAGCTGATATACCTGATGCAGGAATAGAGGTACAGGTGGGTCAAGGACAGTAGCAACTAAATATGATGCCTTGCCTGGAAGGGGGGACTAGGCAATGATGTGATCATTGACAGGAGCCCAGTTGCCAAAACAGGCACAAAAGACTGGAAACAGTGGGACTCAGGGTTGTTGAATATCCTGTAAGTCTTGATCTTGCCTAAAGTTGGACCTATTGATGGCAGACTCACCTCGAGAGACAAAAGGAGCCCAAAGTCAAGCAGATCCAAGGATAGCCTTCTGAACAAGAGAAGGACTTTGGCATCCTACCTGGCTTTGAATCCTGTTCCACCTGCCAAACTGACTTAGGCATATTGCTTTCTCTCTTTGCTTTTCTTCTCTCTTTACAGTTTTATTATCTGTAAAATGAGGATGATTATAAGTACCTCATAAAGTTCTTGTAAGTATTAAATAAAATGTTTTTTAAAGCATTTAGGGACTTGGGTGATTACCAGTGCACAGGTGGTAGGAAGAATTCCCCACGACAAAGGGAAGCAGTTAAGAGAGTTCATTGGAGGAAGCTACGCTGCATCCCGGCAGCAGGGACATAACAAAGACATCTGCCCTCAAACTCAGAAGGGGTCTGGGTTTAGATATGCTTCTGAGTTCTTTGTTTGCCTTTGGCAGGCTTTTTGCTAGGCAGGTTATGCTAAATGAGGGATGGTCAACAGATTCCTGGGCCTTGCCCGTAATGCCTGTGGTGCATGTACCAAATGCTCTTTCCTGGGTTTTACATTAGATGCATGAGATGCAACTAATACTTATGAGGTCTTAAGTAGGAGATTCTCCCTTCTAGGTTACTCCAGGTCAAACTTGAGAGTCTTTACACACGTTCCTAGGGATGGTCCACAATCTTTTTGAAAAACAGGATCTTATTGTTTACACTTAGGGGAAGTTAGTTCTTTCAGTAACTGCAACAGTGCAGGATGAAAGGGAAATTCTTAGCCTCACATCACTTCTGCTGATAGAGGTGACATGAGAGGTGACAAGGGTCCCTAATCCTGCCTCAGTACCTATACAGAGTAGTCACTCAGCTATCACCACCATCATCACGATCATCATCATCAAATATTACAAGGAAAGGCTGATTAAAGAATCAAAGTGTGCCAAAGGTATATTCTAGACTCTAAAAGACACCCCTTTGAGCTGTCTGATTCTGAATCTAGGGAAGCAGTTTTAACAACTTTGTAGTTTGTAGGCAACGGACTAAAATACAACATAATTCCTGTCTATAAGTACACAAATTCTATCCTATTTAGTAGAAGTTTAGTTGATTCTCCCCTTCCCATCCCTTGGGGGAAATACTCCTTTTCTATAAGCAAAGATACTCCGGAAAAATTCAGGGCCAGGGAAAAATCTTTTGATGTAAACCACCTGATATACACTTTAAATGGATGAATTACAGCCAATTTTAGCTCAATTTTATCTTAATAAGACTGTTAAAAAAAATAGTTGTGGGTTTTTGTTGTGTTTTAGTCCCCAGCACTATTTTGGCGTCCAAACTGCTTGTCAAGAAATAACATTCACCCTGGGCTGGTAAGTGAGAAGAGGGGGAGTTACTCCTGTGGCAATGCAGAGATAAAACACATCTGGGAAATGGAAATACAGGTAAGGAAGGAGACCAGCTCAGGAAATTTGATTTGCTCAGTGATAGAATATCCTAGGAGGAGAATTTACCGACGTAAAAGGCCCTAGAGCATAGCACTGAGAGTGTGAATGCTGTCTAGAGGTTAACAACTCAAAAGATCAGAGAAGACAAGGATTCCTCTTCTCTAGCACACCTCCCAGGCTCCGTGCACCAGCCTCCCCAGCAATCATTTCCCTTTTGGGACAAGATGGTCTCTTCCAGCACAAAATGGACTCTGGGCTCTTTTGCCCTAATTCAAACTGCTTTCCCTCACTGCTCTCTAGATGTCCAGTAAGCAATTTAAGTAGGTGATGTCTGACCTGCCCCCTTCACACCACTGGGTTAATACTGCCCTATCTCCGAGCCCCTTACCTGCACGTGGAGTGACCTGTCCATCAATCCCTTTTCCCTTGTACCACTTCAAAGGTTGGAAGAGCACCAGCCCAGTTAAAATACTACCTTTCCCGAAAATCACATTTTGAAATTCCCTGTAGGAGCTGCTCGGGCCACATATTGACTTTCATGGGTGCACTTTTCCTTCACAGGCTCTCTCACCATAATGGCTTTACATTTTTTTCTGGTGTGAGAAAAAGCAAAAAACATTCTCTTAACTCTAAGCTCATTTTTCTTTCTCCTGATTTAAAAGAAATCAGACATTTTCATGGGCCCTATAAAATATTGGTTATTATGGTTAGTTGCCAAGTTTCTGTTCGAGACTAAAAGGCTCAGAGGTCACTCCAGTTGAACTGGGCTGACTGGGCTACGCAAAATAACCACACAAGAGGCACAAATACCTTTTACTTTGGGGTCACTGTGATGGCTCCTCTGACCTTAAGGGTCCACAGAAGAGAGAGAGAGAGAGAGAGAGAGAGAGAGAGAGAGAGAGAGAGAGGAGCAACAATCCTAGAGCAAGGCTGTCAGGTTCAAATCCTGCCTCTGTCCCTCTCTGAGATCTCTTAATGTCACTGTGACTCAGTTTGCTTCTCTATAAATGTGTGTTAGCTACTATCTCTACAAATTATTGTGGATACTAGGTGCTCAATAAACATATATTGAATAAAATGAATGAAATAATGAAAATTCTTATTATACCAAAATATTATTTTCAGCAATATCAAACTACCTTCAATAAGGATTTGAAGGGTGCCCATAATTTTTTCTGTTTTTGAGAAAGAGGAAAGGAAAACCCCTCTGGGAGATGACCTACTTGGTAACACATAAGTAGGTCATTTCCTACACATTATTGGGTTAAACAATGCTTTTCATCTGGGCATGTGTAAGAGCACAGCTGGCCCAGCCTCCAAAGTGAAAAGACTCCTTTCTATAGCACAGCTCCTGACACACCTGCAGAGACACAGAACCGAATCCTTCCTCAAATGTCTCCTTCCACTTCAGTCAGATGGAGCCTTAGAACATTCTTCTATGTATGCTGACTTAAACATTGTCTCCTTGCAATTTCCAGCCACCTATCCTGCTTCTGCTTCTTTGAGCCCACTTAGAAAGAGGTCATTGTCTGTAGACACTTAGTTCCCAAATTTTCAGGTTTTTTTTTTTTTTGGAGGGGGGTACTGGGAATTAAACCCAGGGGTGTTTAACCACTGAGCCACATCCCCAGCCCTTTTTTTATTTTGTATTTTGAGACAGGGCCTCACTAAGTTGCTTAGGGCCTGGCTAAGTTGCTGAGGCTGGCTTTGAACTTTCAATTCTCAGCCTCCTGAGCCACTGGGATTACAGGCATGACCCACCTTGCCTGGGTCTAGTACTATTTTGTCTTCTCTCTTCCAAAGTAGTATCAATTTCTTCCATCCTGTTTCTGGGGGCAGTGAATTACAATTTCCCCACCAGTCTGATCTTTCTCCACAAGGCACAATCCAATGCCACTCCTAATACATAGCATCTCAAAGTAAACATGATGTTCCTGCCCTGCTCTCACCAGGTAGAAAAGTTGAGATTGCCACCTCCTTGTTCTGAAGACACAGAATGGTAAATGCATTCTACTGTTGGTTTATAATGAGTTAGTGATCAGCTAAACTCTCTAGATTCTTTTTATATCAATAATTTCAAGTCAGGTTTTCACTATCATTTGCTTCTACATTCATTTTCTATGTAAACCTGATGTAAGACTATAGCTTACTATGATTACTCCTAAAGCTACTGCTTTCGGAGTATGCTGTAGCCTACTGAGCCTCTTTTAAACTTTGGATGGTTTTCTTGGGATTGGCTAATAACTTCACTTAGTATTATCTTCTCTAACTCCACCCATTTACCTGTAAATGCCATGATTTTATTCTCTTTTATTGCTGAGTAAAATTCCATTGTGTATATATGCCACCTATCCAAAGTACATGTATGAAGACATGAATTGGTGTGAATATACTATACATACAACCGGAGATATGAAAAATTGTGCTCCATATATGTAATAAGAATTGTAACGCATTCTGATGTCATACTTAAATTTTAAAATTTACATTAAAAAAAACCCTTTGGCTTTCTTTTAGCAATCACATTAATTTTCTTGCCCAGCCATTTACCATCTACAACTTTGATGAGCGTACAATTTTTTATGTCACTGCACATGTAATCTTGCCCAGGACAGGGTCAGACCACCCACTTAAGGGACTGCCTCTCAGTTGACTTTTTTTAATAGAGTTACTCAATTAATTCTAAATGTTCTAATTGCCATCACTTAATAAAAATGCTCTAATAGGAAAAGACATTATAACAGGCCAATTCCAATCAACATATAGTTTGCCTAGGTCAGTAGTCTGAAAACTTGAATGCCCTTCAGAATCCCTTCCCTTAAAATACAGATTCTCATTCTCCTCTGAGAATCTGTCAATAGGTTTAAAAGAGTTCTGGAAAGGGGCTGGGGATGTGGCTCAAGCGGTAGCACGCTTGCCTGGCATGCGTGCGGCCAGGGTTCGATCCTCAGCACCACATAAAAGAAAGATGTTGTGTCTGCCGAAAACTAGAAAATAAATATTTAAAAAATTCTCTCTCTCTCTCTAACTCTCTCTTTTAAAAAAAAAAAGAGTTCTGGAAAATTAGTAGTTAAAAAAATACCCCTAAATGACCAGCGGCTTGGGTGGATGAGGCAGGAGGATCACACATTCAAAGCCAGCCTCAGCAAAAGTGAGGTGCTAAGCAACTCAGTGAGACCCTGTCTCTAAATAAAATATCAAAAAGGGTTGGGAATGTGGCTCAGTGGTTGAATGCCCCTGAGTTTGATCCCTGGTATCCCCCTCCAAAAAAAATACCCCTAAATGATTCTGATATGACTAGTGCTTAGAGACCAAGTGGTCTTGCCAATCAAAGTATATCTATAGACCAGAAGCAGCAGTGGGCCCCCATAGCTGATTAGAAAGATGGAATCTCAGACCAACTGAGAGTTTGTATTGGTATAAGATCCCAGTATTCATAGGCACATTAAAGTTCGAGGAGCACTATCTATGTAATTCCTAAAATTTAGCTCTAAAATTATTCATGAAGGAAATAAGAAGGATAGGAAGGAGCGTTCTGCCTCATCTACTTACCAAATTTGTACAATTTAAACTTGGGCCAACACTTCTCTTTGCCTAAATTCCAACCCTGGGTAGGGTAATTGTGCTTATCTCACAAGGGCATTATGTAAAAGAATTAATGGATGGGAAACACTGAGAATAGTGCCTGCCCACACTCAGCTCTCAATGTAATGGATTAAATTATGACCTCTAAGAGGTTATGCTGAAGTCCTCTTTGTACCTGTGAATATGACCTTATTGGTAGATGTCATCAAATTAAAAGAAGGTTATCAGGGAAGGTTGCAGGCCAACATGACAGGTGCACCTGTTAAGAGGAAAATGCCACGTGAAGACACAGACTCACAGGGAGGAGGCCACGCAAGACACAGGAAGAGATTGCAATCACACACTGCAGGCCAAGGAATACCGAGTATTAACAACACCACCAGAAAGCTAGGAAGGATTCCCTGAGGGGTTTCAGAGGGGAGGTGGCCCGGCCAACACCTGGATTTTGTTTAACTTCAGAACTTTGTGACAAGTTTCTGTTGTTCTAAGCTACCCAGATTAGTACCTTAGCTATAAATATGATAGTTGTTACTATTATTAGCAGTGAGGGCTGGCACTGGGCCGAGCACTAGGGATAATGAGGAGGATAATGAGGTGAACAAGCTGGGTCTCGCCCTCAGGAAGAATGTTGCTAGGAATTGTGCTGGACGGACCGTAGTGATGACCAGATTTTACCCATCTGGTGAACCCTTCAGAGGGGACTGCTACAGAGGGCAGATGGGAAAGTGCTAATCAGTCCTGGGGGTTCAGAGAATGGTAGGCCGGGTATGTAAGAAGCCAAATATATTGTCCCAGGCAGAGAGATAGTATTCGACAACTCCTGAAATGACAGAGATGACCAGGAACATCTCTGAAATCATGGATGCCATTTCTTGAGTTTATAAGTTGTCTGGAGACTTGAGTTTCTATTTATCTATTTGTTTATTTATTTTGGTACCAGAGATTGAATCCAGGGACACTTAACCACTGAGCCACATTCCCAGCCCTTTTCAAAATATTTTATTTAGAGACAAGGTCTCACTGAGTTGCTTAGATCCTTGCTACATTGCTGAGGCTGGCCTCAAACTTGTGATCCTCCTGCCTTGGCCACCTGAGCTGCTGGGGTTAGAGGCATATGCAACCATGCTGGCTCTTTTTTATTATTATTATTATTATCAACTCTAAGGTGGCACAGATTCATTGATGGGATGCTTATAGGAAAGAAATAAAATACTAGAGTGGGATAATTGAAGAGCGTCCAATGAAGGAACTGTTTACAAAGCTGTAGTCAGGGTTGACAGAAGCACAAGGATTAGGGAAGCAGCCAGGAGCTAGCAACAATAGACCACTGCTTCCAGGTAGTGTCCAGAGGACAGCTGGTCAGGGCCCCCCAAGGAGGCATTCAGGACCAATCTGCACGTGATAGGGAAGAAGCAGGGGCAATAAATATTTGTGATGGTTAACTTATGAGCCAACTTGGCTGGGCCTCAAAACCAGATTTTGATCAAACACCAGTCTTGATGTTGCTGTGAAGATAGTTTTAAGATGTGATTAATATTTACATCAGCAGACCTTAAGTAAAGCAGATTAACCTCCATAACATGGGCGGGTCTCTTCCAGTCAATCTGAAGCCTCAATAGGAAAAAAAAACAGAGATTCCTCCGAGGAGGAAAGAGTTTGGCCTCAGACTGTCTTCTGACTGAAGGTTACACCAACTATCACCCGTATGCAACCTGCCCTGCAGATCTCAGGCTTGCAGTCCCCACAGTGAACAAAGGCAATTCCTTAAAACCTCTGACTCTCTCATGCGGATATCTTACCTGACCTCCCTTTGGTTTCCTGCCAGTGAAACTAACCAAGTTGGGGGCGAGGTAGCCCAGGGGTGTTGACTTCAGAGATCAGCCTCCTGGGGTACAGGAACAGAGTAGGGAGGACAGGATGGACAGCTGATTTGGAGGATCAGTTCAAGATTGTCAAGCACCGATGTGTGCTTTTGCATAGACAGGCACACACCTGGCCGTGTCCGACTGTCCCTCATTTTTCACTTCGTGTTTCCATGCTAATTCCCTGTGGCACTCGATTCCCCTGCACTGAGCAGTTTTTGTTCATGCTGCTGTGCCTCTGTACACACGGCTCCATCTGCCTGTGCTGCCCTTTGCCCTGTCCGTTTGTTAAGTCTTGTTTATCCTTCCAAATCTGGCTCGCGTGCCGCACTCTGTGTGAAGTGGACAAAGGTCTGCTGTGTTTGCCGACCCCAGCTTCCCCCAGCTTTCTTCCCTGTGAGTGCCATGGGGTTCTGTTATTGCATGGATCATACAGAATTCAGTGGTTTACACAAAGGTCTGCACAGTTAGCACCCTGTGGACAGAGCAGGGGTGTGACCCATCTCCCTCTCACAACCTCCCGTTGAAAGCCTAAGCAAGTGGCAAGCAAGCGCATGTGAGCCATGAAAGAGGTTCTCCGTCTTCTCCTCAAAATGCAGATGTGGCAAGTCTGAAACCACAACTCTAGCTTTTCAAAACCCATACATTCTGAACAGACCTGAGTTTCTGCACAGCATACATTTTGAGACAGCCTAGGAAATGTACTGGAGATTTATTTGTTGGCAAGTGTCTAATGTCAACCTCACTCAAACCGACTCCCCACAGCGTGTCCAATAACACCCTGAGCCACATTCTTCAGCTGCCCCAGACAGAGTGCAGTGCATAAAAAGACATTTCAACAGTTGGACAAGGCTCTCTTGGTTCCTCTCCTCCTGAGGTCTCAGCACTGAGTCAAGCTGTTCTAAAGCCCTTTTCAAAATTGTTTCATCTGATGAACGCTGGAGATTCATTTTGTGGAGTTCTGTTAAGGAAGGATTGCTTTGGGCACATATTTGTATGTGTTTGGGGGGAGTGTGAAGGGAAAACACAAGCCCATTTATTTAGTCCAGTTTTCTGGTATGCTCTTATTTCTGTTTCCTTACAATAAACTATAATGTCCAATTTCAAGCTATTTTCAGCATCTCCCTAAGCCTAATGCAAAATTTCACACTGCCACTAAATGCTGAAAGCATATTTCAAGCTGAATTTTATTGCAAGTAACACCCCCCCACACACACCAAAAATAAGCCTCTTTTGAACTGTCTAAGAAGGCTAGGATGTAGACAAGAATGGTCAATATGATAATCGAATGAAGGAGAATAACTCCATTAATTGCAATCCTGCTAGATCTTGTGCCATTTCACATAAGTTTAATGTTTGGGGAAAAAAACTATTCTATCAACATTCATTTGGGGGATGTGCTGGTACAGGGCACTGGGCTGGTTGGCAAGAAAAGCTCAAGGAGACATCAAGCTTTCAAGGAGCCCATGGTCAACCATAAGATAAACCAGGGGAACAAGAGATTTGGTGTAATAAGCTTTGAAGCTTTACAGAAGGGGTGGCAAGATCTCAACAGGTAGAGAAGCGGGGACTGTCTTTCTAGAAAATAGGAATGATGTGGACCAAAGTGTACAGCAGGTCATGTCCAGGATCCCTCCAGTGAACAAAGGCCATGCTGCCTCTGGGACAGGTGACTTAGAAGGGACTAAGGCTCAAAGTATGGTTTGTGAGTCTTATACTGAGATGTTAAGGCCTACCTAAAGAATTTTAGTCAGGAAGTAGTACAGGGCCATGTAAGAGTTTAGATGAGGAGGTTTAGACCTGATCTGTGTTAGAGTCAGTGATTCTGGGGGTGGACAGCATAATGGATGGGTTTAAAGTCTGTTTGAAGGCGGAGAGCTCTCTTCATGTTTATAACTTTTCTTCTTCAAGCCATACTGCTTAGATTTTATGATATGTTACACATTAACAAGTACAAGTTGAATCTCCACACCCTTCTCTCAGAAGATAGGCTTCCTGACTCCCTGAAATTATTCCCTTTCCCGTTTGCATCAGGAAGATTAACTCCTACAATCAGGAAACACGTTGCTTCTTGTATGCAGCTGACTGGGGATTTTTGCTCCTTCCAGGAAAGGTTGAGTATTTGATGGAAAATATTTATCTATGTTGGGGGCAACTCCTTGGATGAGAATTTGTCTCAAGGAAATAGGATGACCACAAAGGTTTATCTGAGGGACATCCTTCTCTATATTGCATATAATAAAAAATTGGTGGCAGCCCAACTGTTCAAGAGGAGATTAGGTAAATGTTACACAGCCAATTAAATATTTTGGAGGAGAATATCAAATAATATGGGTGAATGTTATAATTTAGTGCTAAATTTAAGAAGCAGGTTATAAAATGATATGATCCCAGTTTAAAAAATAATCAATAATTCATAAAGAAAGTTTTTTTAGGGGCAGTATAATGGGGATTGAACCTGGGGGTGCTTTATCATGGAGCCACATCCCCAGCCCTTTTTAAATATTTTATTTAGAGACAGGTTCTTGCTAAGTAGCTTAGGGCCTCTCTAAGTTGCTGAGGCTGGCTTTGAACTTGAAATCCTCCTGCCTCAGCCTCTAAACTTAAAATTGTTGGTCAAATTTATACCAAAGTGAATATCTTTGGTTAGTAGATATTTTAGGTGATTTTTATTTTTTTTTTTGGTCTTATGTTTAATACATTTTCTTCATTGAAGATGTAGAAATAAATATTGAATAAATGAATATTAAAAAATGAAGTTCTTGTGGTTAGAAAAACTGCTATTTATAAATGACTTACACAAGAGGGATAGAGTAGAGTTGGGACCTGTACTTAGTTACTGTGTATCTCTTGTGTGAGCCTGGGCTTCAGAGTCTAGACATGAATTCTGGGACAATCGCAGATAAACATTAAGACACTTTACCCTTTAAATTATATACATTTTCCATGTCTCATAACATCAGGTATGAACCTTGTCATAGTGCCCTTTGCAGTAAGTAATTCTCGGTTATGTGTCTGCTTTTCCTGGTGAACTGGAGCACTTTGGGTGCATGAATAGTCTTTCATCTCTTCTATTTGTTAAGATCAGTCTGTTTTCAAGTGACAAATATATTACTAAACCGATTTAAACAAAAAAGGAAATTAGTATTAGTTTTTGTAACTAAAAAGACTAGAGGCAGTTCTATTTCAGGTGTGGCTAGACCTAGTATCCACTGATGCTACCCAGACTGTCTCTCTCATCTCTCATTTTGGTTCTGTTGGCCTCTTTGTCTAATTATTGGAAGCCTCAAGCTCAGATCCTCACAGCTTCAGCCTCCATTGGGAGGAGGAGATCCTCCTCTTCCCAATAGTTTCACAAAAGTGAAAGGATTGCTTTCTTCAAGTTCCATGCACAGCACTGTGATCAAGGGCTTAGAATACACCAGGTACCCCTCCTATACCTGTGGTGGTCAATGGGGAAGGGTGTCAAGGTGCAAGGTTCGTCTCGTCTTAAAAAAATGTGTGTGTGTGTGTGTGTGTGTGTGTTGTGTGTGTGTGTGTGTGTGTGTGTGTGTATCAAGAGAAGCGAATTGGTAATTTCCCAAAGGAAAATCAGATGTTGTCACAGGAAAGGGAGAAATGGATTGGGGGCATGGAGAAGGCACTGTCAGCTATACTTCCTTTTGTTAACCTAGCACTTTGCTCTACTTTCCATCTACCGGGCAAGTACTCAGTGAAGCTTATAGAATAAATGAAGGGCCAAGACAAGCACTCACTTTTTTCCCCTGTAAAGAAACTTTTCTCCCAGTTCTGATCACCCAGGTGCACTCCTGATTCATGCTTTCTATGATTACAAATTCTTGCTCTCACAATTTTTCAAATAATGGGCTCAATATCAGTTATTCATAGAAATAATGAATTTTGTGATTCTTGAAATCCTTTTCTTGTTCCATCTTTACTAAGCATTCATTTCTTAGTCAAGGGAGAATTTCTATGGGATTGATGAGCACAGCCATTATAACTCTGTTCCAATCCAGAAACTACCATTACCTGATTTATTATTTGTCATTGACAGATTGTCAGAACGTTTCTATTGTAGGTGGGAAGTAGTCCAACTCAAATATGGATCACTTTACTTAATGATTGCAGAACTTTTTTTGCAGCAAAGCAAAGAGCAGTAGAAATTCTGCTACTCACCATTGTGCAGGTGAGTTGCAAGTATTTTTTGTTTCCTGTGGTTGGACTTCTATATTATGATCTTTGAAAATTTAACACAAGCACACATAAAAAATTTTAAACAGTTCAATAAATATGTCTTTCCTCATGGAAGCAACAGCTGCTTTTCATTTCTTTCTAGAGATATGCAAAGCAAATATAAGCATAATCATATCAACTTATCTCCATAGCTTCCTTTTCCCTTTTACACAAACAGCAACATCAGTGTACCTATTATGCACCTTGCTTTTTTCACATAACAGTACACATGTCTCAGAGATTGTTCCTTATTAGAACAGATAGCTCTACCTTGTTCTTTTTAATGACTGCATCACATTCTACTATAAGGATATACCATGATTATTTTAACTAACCCTCTATTGATTTATGTTTTATTGGTATTCTTTTGCTTTTTCACCAATAAGGACTTTCTGATTCAGCTGATCAAGTGTTTGTTTGCCTTTTAAGAGACATCACTAGGAGCTTCCCAAAAAATAAACAACAACAACAAAAATCTAAAGCCGTGGCAATGGGAAGGAACAACTTGTGATTCCAAGTAAGCTTCTAAATGCCTTTTCCTGGCACAGGGTACCTGTGCCCTCGCACCCATTATTACTCTGGTACATGGTAAAGGAAGGGGTATTATATTCTTGCCTTTCATCATTTATAAATTCAAGTTCTGAAACCCTCCTATGGCCCCAGAGTGACCCTAAAGCTCTGAATCCTAAAGCTCTGTTCCTGCGTTTAACTGAACTGCCCTCCCAGGCACCCAGCTGACCTCTGGCACGACAATTGTGATTTGTGTACCAAGTGAGAGGCTAGGTAGGGCTGAGCTGGGCAGACGTCCAGAACAGTGGCTGTGGGACAGTCATCAAAACAGGTTGGGAATCAGAGTTGGGAAGCAGCCTCTGCCCTCAGGGAACACTGCTCTTCTCTCAAGAGGGGAAGCTAAAAGCTGCCTAGATTTGGGGGCTTTGACATTTTCTTGGGCATATCCTGAGGGTTTACACAGCCCCTTGCTAAGTGACAGATAAGTTTATATACTTCTTAATGGAGTACACACACTTAAGTTGTAAGATTCCTACCATGAGTACTTAGCCAAAAGAGAAAAAAAAATTCAAGTAATGCAGAGAATGCCCTAAACGTCTGCCTGATGAGCATGCTCAGGGCAATGAGGTGTTGTTCCCGAGAGCAGCAATACTTGTTGACTGGAATCTGTTGATTGAAAGACCAGGCAAGTGACTGCAAGAGATTGACCCATACCTGGTGGCAGGTATGAGAGTGGTCATAAGGGAAAGTGAGAAATTCATTGAGAATAATTAATGAAGAATTAGAGAATCTGAGAAAATGATTATTAGCATTGATCATATCAAACTATGCATTTGGAGCTACACTTGGTTTTGTATCTGAGGGATTTGCAGGTTCCTGTTGACTGTATATGAATATCACCCTTAGAAACAGACTTCTAGACTTAATGCATGTTAGCTATGAGCCCCACTGCGTTTCATCTGAACTTGCCTGAAACTTATAGTGAAGTTCATTACCAAAATTCACTAAATGGTAGGACAGAATTCAATCCCATGCTGTCAGCAAGGCCTAAACACATAGCCAGTACCTTTTACTGCATCCTTGTTTATGACCCTATCATCTATATAACTGGGAGAATCAGATGGCTTTGAGGTGACTAATGGACTGGCTTGCCCAAGACTAAGATATTCCCCAGGACTTTGAGTTTAAAAACCAAGATAGACCCAGGCAAACTGATGGTATGTTAACTGTTTTGGGTTTTGAAAGGCACCAAGACATACTATGTAACCATTAATTTTTCTATTCGGAATCCTTCATCTGATATTCTGTGACTGGATCTTGTCCTGAGTTATAGGCACATATACAAAGTGGTGAAGGTTAATTGGTGCCTTCAGATAAGTAAAGCCTATTAGATATAATGCAAGTCCATTTGTAATGGGCTTTAAGCTCTTGGAGTCTTTATTCAAGTCTTGGACTCTATTAATAACATGACTTCAACAATATAAGTAATCACTGGCTGATTTATGTACCTTATAAATATATTTTCACTATTTGCTGGATATTATGAATTGTAACAAGGTGAGTGAAGCCAGTGATAGAGAGTTGTGTTGCAAAAGTTTTCCCCATTAGAGGAGAAATTGAAGCAAAATGAGTGATGGTAGACTTGGGAGGCTGAGGCAGGAGGATCACAAGTTCAAGGCCAGCCTGGGCAACTTAGTGACACCCTGTCTCAAAATAGAAAATGAAAAGGGCTGGAGTTACAGCTCAGTGGTATAGTGCCCCTCCATTTAATCCCTAGTACAGGGTGGATAGAGAGGAAGAAATAAAGAGGGGGAGAGAAAGCAATGAGTGATGATGGGAGGTTCTCCAAAGAAGTTATATAAGTGGCCAATAAGCAATGAAAGATGTTCAATACCAATAGCCAGGGAAATGCAAACAAAAACCATGAGATACCACTTCCCATTCTCTAGGATGACAATAATAATAATTAGTAATAACAAGAACAATAGGCAGTTGATAACAAGTGAGGACGTGGAGAAACTGGAACCCTTACACATTGCTGATGTGATAATAAAATGATGCAACTGCTTTGGGAACAGACCAGCACTTCCTTAAATGGTTAAACATAGTTTATGCTCCTTCCTAGCAGGCACTCTATCTTGAGGCGTAATTCAGGAGATAAGAGTTAGTTGGTATTGCTGAAGGTATGTGAAAAAATTATAGAAGTTTTTTTTCTAAATCACTAAAATTAAAAAACAAAAGGAGTTCTCTAAAACCGTCTCAGCTCCTCTTTTCACTTATTGAGGATGACTTTTCCACAAATAATACCAAGTTCATGACAATTTTATTCTGTTTTAAAAGTGTGTAAAAATTATTGTATCCATAGGCACCAAACGGACAGCAGGTATAATAGCTATAAGCATGCACTGGTGGGGCCAGACCCTCTGGGTTTAAATCTTGACTCTGTTGTTTACTTAGTCCCTTTGTGCATCATTTCCTCTTCTATAAAATGGAATAGCAACAGGACATCTTTAACAGCTGCTAAATTTGATGGTTGAATTAGTTAATATATGAAAGCATTTACAATAGTGTCAAACGTTGTGTGCGTGAGCTTCATTGTTTCGACTTAGTCAACTAAGCGAGGGGCTTAAAATAACAAGTCAATCTTAACAACTCAACATCACTTGGTTGTACCACCTTGGGAATCTGTAATTATAAAAGAACCCAAGCATCAGACCACAGAGGAGTTAAGTTGGTACTTTCTCAGCAGAATTCTTAAAAATGGTATCCATGCCAAGTAGAGTAAGAAATGGAATGTAGAATTAAGACTATGTTTGAGAACAGATTTTTAGACAGAGAGAAGTTTACAGAATCCATGGATTTTTTTCCCCCTAATTTATTTGAAAAGAGCACCATGTGCCAGTTTGAGAGATTCTCATCCATCTGTCATTTTGGGGGATGTTTGTCTCTTGTGTGAATCCAGTACCCAAGTAGTGGGCTTATCCTGGGACAAATGAGTTAAAATAATTGCCTTTCAGTAAAATAGACTTTTATGGTTTACATGTAATGATATCACAATTCCTGTTACAAACAAGTATTTTTTGGAGGGATACAAGTACACACATATTCAACTTACTGGCATTTTATTTTAGATTCTGCTCAAAAACATCTCAACTTGACTGACTCATCTTCATGTGGACAAAAATTTCACATACCAGTATGAACAGAAAAGTGAGTGGAGAGTTTGGAAAGCGTTTGGTAATTGATTTAGATGGGAGTACCAGAATCTTGTTTTGCTAGGGTCCTCCTTGCACTTCAAGATAGAATGACAACTCCTACAAGAGCTTGCACCTCTCTTCAACTTGGTCTATAAAGTCTACTCACACTATGGGGTTCAGCGGTTGTTTGTGCTGCAAGTTTGAAATAATACCATTCTTTTCAAATACTTAAAAATACGGAAATAATTTTGGTTCACAGCTCAAAATATGTGAGTGTGGCCAATTTCTTCCAGAAAGAAAAAAATATATATTCTATGTTCTTATTCCAAACTTTGAAATTCTGGCTGTCCTTCTGAAAGGACCTTACAAATAAAATTGCAAGGAATGCAGGTGTAGCAAGAACGGAGATAACAGCCCGCCCAAGAGTTCCCATTGTGCCATTCCATAGATTTGAGGCAGTACTTGATGATGAAGTGTGTGAGCCACTGCATTGCTAACCAATACCTGAATTCCCGGAAGGGAGCACGGTGGGCCGCATCCGGGCCCTGGCTGGAACTGAAATATGTTACTGTTTCAGGCCACTCGGAGGTGGCAGGTGCAGAGAAGCAGAGAACAGAGACCTGACCGAACCCAGTTGAGCCCCTTTATACATGAGGCAAGGCAAAGCTGGGTAAGATAAACACTCAGAGCTGTTTGCTTCCTCTGTAAGATGGAGAGAGTAATATTCCATTGTATTTGCAATGGTGTAGATCAGTTATCTATAGCTGCATTAAATGCCGTGGTCTTCAACAACGAACATTTATGATCTTGCTGTTTCTATAGGTCAGTATTTCAGGCATGGTTTAGCTGGGTGCGATCAAAGCTGCAATCAAGGTGTCAGGCGGGTTCAAGATGTCTCACCTCAGTGACTCTGTCCTGCGTGTGATTGCTCATCTTCAGGTTTGACGAAGGGAGGTTTTGCTTCCAAGCTTGCTTTGTGGCCATGGTTGGCTACTGGTTGGAGATACCAATTCCTTCCCAGGTGGACCTCTTCCTAGGGCAGCTCAGAGTGTGGCAGAGGGAGTCAGAGATAGCAGGGGAGAGTGAGGTTGATGGCAGTCAGCCTCTCTGTAACCTAATCTTGGAAGGGACATTCCATCAGTTTTGTTGTATTGTTAGTCCTCAGAAGCCTGTCATTAGTCCAGCCCCTTCCCAAGGGAATGGGACAACGTGCAACGCCTGGGGGGCGCGGGGGGGGGGGGGCAAGGGGTTAACACATAAGGAAGTACAGGCCTTTCCTAACCTCTGGCATCAATCCCAGAAAGGAATTCTTGGGATTAGTTTCTGGCAGCAGTCACCTTTACCAAAAGATTAAGCAGCAGCTGAATTTGACACCTATATAGTTCCACCCTTGAATTCATCCTGTATTGGGTAAACTCAGTTAATTGACTGCTTGCTAAGATTTTTGCCATGTCAGACTAGGCTTTGTAGAATAATAAAGATTAGTTTACAGATGGATCATGTAGACACTACATTGTAAATAGCAATATTCTTCGACTCTTCAGAAGTTATTATTCTACAGAGAAGTTGCTCATGTCACTGGTGAACACATGAAGTCCTAACAAAGTAGCACTGAAGCTAAAATGTTCACTGAAGAATTCACAGCCAACCTGTGGTTATAAATACATTCTTTAACCTGGCAAACATCAAGGAAAACATTTTGTGAGATTCAGTTGGCTATTTCATGGAATTTACAATGGAGAATATGAATATTAGATACTTGAAAATCGTGACCTCCTGATGGAAAATATAGACTTTGGTTTGCCATGTTTGCACCAGATGTGTCAGAAAGTCAAAGGTAACAATAATTGGAGACAAGTCCTGAGTATGGTGAAGAAAGAACTGAAGTTTTGGTGGTGCTAAGAAATATGGCCAGGGAGCTTCCAGGTGTAGGGGAGAGGATAAAAATCAAAAAAACAAAATTTTTTCCTCTACCTCTTGGCTGGGGACTAACAAAAGACAAATTCATAAACTAAATAAATAAGTTAAAAGGCTATTTTACATGCAAATGGGTAGGGAGGCTTTACAAAAAAAAGAAATCCCCAAAGCAGTTAGGCTTGAGAGTGTCAAAGTCATTTTTACCAAGGGCTGATAAATTGTGGAGGTGTGAAAACACAAAGGAAAAGAGGTTTGGGCTTTTAGGGCTGGTAATTTGTAGGAGGGTATATATGTGGGGGAAACTCCGGAAGACAAAGGTTACTTCAATAAGGCTTGTTAGACTCTTTTGGGTGCTGATTTTTTTGTCTCCTGTGACATGGGTTGCTCTCCTCTCTCCCCGAGACAAAGGGCAGGAGGAACCTCTACAGACAAAGTTGTGTTACCTTTACAGAAGGAGAAATGTGACCCACTTTAAGGCAGAAAGAGGGAGGGCAGAGGGTCCCTTTGAAGCCAACTGGAAGCTACTTCCATGGTAAACTAAAAGTGTCACCAAATTTATATGTTTTTGACTGTCTTCCAATTTGGGGGAGGATTCAAGACATTTCTATTTTATCTCTTTAAAAATGTGAAATAAGTGAGAGTCTATAATAAAGTTTCCCATTAACTTTGAAACCCCGAATTGTCGGCCATGAAAAGGCAACTCTATATTAACACACGGTTCAGTTCCCTTCTGTAGATTTATTGAGTGCTGCTCAGCACCATGCTGGAAACTTCACACATATCTCTTTATGCAGTTCACGGTGGTCCAGGAATGTAGTGATTATGTGTTAGTCCTAACAGGGTCCACCCAACTCCAATTATCCTAGTCAACATAAAGGGTTACATTTACCAGGTGGCTATTGGAATAACTCACAGAACCACAGGAGCCCTAGGAAGTAGAGTATTTCTGGGAAACTTGCAGGAACCAGAAATTAACTCATTTATGAGTTGGGGATCTCACTATGTTGGCCCTGTGTGGTCTGGAACTCCTGGGCTCTAGCGATCCTCCAGCCTCAGCCTCCTGATTAGCCGGGACTACAGGCCTACACCACCACACCTGACAGGGACCAGGATTTGGACACTACTGGATCTCTCCCCACTTGTCACTCTTTATGACTTGTACACATAGGAGTGGCCACCAGCATCTCTGGTCTTATACACAGTATTGACACTTCCTAACTGAGAAGGGAAAGGGCTCCTTTCACAGCTCCAACATAAAAATCGAGGAAAAGCACTCAAAGTGGACATACAGCTGCCCGGGGCTATGCTCAGCCTGCAGCACCCACCCCTATGGAACAGAAGAAGGGACCAAAATATATGCCTCCAAGCCTAGGATCCTTTTGGTGCATCCTTATACATTTGTTAATAGACTGGCCCACCCTCCTATCCTCACTCAGAGTGCTGATGAAAGACAGTTTGAGGCTGACCACTCGTAGAAGTAACTCAGCCCCACTATTCTACCTGCCTCTGATTCCACTCTCGGGGTGACTTTTTCTCATTGTGTGGTGCAAATTATGTTTGTAAGGAAAAAAAGGACCTAGCAGCT
This sequence comes from Ictidomys tridecemlineatus, assembly GCF_052094955.1. NCBI lineage: Eukaryota > Metazoa > Chordata > Mammalia > Rodentia > Sciuridae > Ictidomys > Ictidomys tridecemlineatus. The sequence goes on from NC_135477.1 coordinate 69,471,489, forward strand.
CAGGAGGCGGAGGTAGGAGGACTGCGAGTTCAAAAGTCAGCCTCAGGGCTGGACTGGGGCTCTGTGGTACAGTGATTGCCTAGCAGGCGTGAGGCATTGGGTTTGAACCTCAGCACCAAATAAAATTAAAATAAAGGTATTAGGTCCACCTACAACTAAAAATAAATGTTTACAAAAAAGCCAACCTCAGCAACTTAATGAGGCACTAAGCCACTCAGTGAGACCTTGTCTCTAAATAAAACACACACCAAAAAAGGGCTGGGGATGTGGCTCAGTGGTTGAGTGCCCTTGGGTTCAATTCCCAGTACCGAAAAAAGGAAATATAGTTTTATTATTTTATTAATCAATAAAGTTTAACAAAGTAACTGGGTATCAGACAATATCCCCAAACCCATAGCATTGCTCCAAAATAAGAATAATAGTAGTAGGGTAGGAAATCCATTTATAAGTCCTAGGAATTACTTGAATGTGAGTATGAGACCTAAGAAAACTGAAGAAAGAGAGAGACCCTGTGACAGAGAGGAAACTTAATCTCTGTATCAGTTCTTCCCAAATTCCATGTTTATTTTACTTATTTACTTATGAACACTTTCAGAAACCCTACACAATTTTAGGGAGCAGGGAAGGGAGCTTAATAAAATAATTTGATAATTCTCCTGGAAGGGAAAACAGGCAAAAAACAGTTTTAGATTTTAAAACTGAGCTGCTTCTCACATGGGTTCCATGTTAAGTAGTGATAAGGACTTGGTAGTGTGACTCAAGGATTGTTAGTGGTGGCCTCTGCCAGCTACATTACATAATAGAGGAAGCACCACAAACCAATAGAATGACTAATTATTAGAAGAAGGAGAGTGGCGTGGCAGTATTTTTTTAAACATTGGCTGATTTCTACACCTAATGTTTTCATATCCTGTACTCTTCGCCATTCAACCAAGACCATTCTGACTCAGGATTGAAAGTAGAAACTATAATCAAAGTCTTCTGATTTTGGTATCCAAAAGATAGAAGCCCTTAAAGAAAGAACTCAGAGCCAGGCATGGGGGCACACACCTGTAATCCCAGCGGCTCAGGAGGCTGGGGCTGGAGGATCGAAAGCTCAAAGCCAGCATCAGCAACTTAGGGAGGCCCTAAGAAAGACCCTGTCTCTAAATAAAATACAAAAAAAGGGCAAAGGACTGGGGATGTGGCTCAATGCTTAAGCGCCCATGGACTCAATCTCTGGTGTACACACACACACACACACACACACACACACACACACACAAAAGAGAGAGAGAAGAAAAGAAAGAGCTCAGACTAAACAAAACATTGGGAGAAAAAGCAAGCCAGCCTAATGAAAAGCCCTCCACTAAAATTAGAGATAAGTGACCTTGTGGAGGAATTCCAGGGTGAGACTCAGGAATGTGTGTTTTACAAGCATTCCAGGGGATTTCTGTGCGTGCTGAAGTTGGCCAACCAGTGGGCTGGCTTGGTGTCTCCCCACCTGGCTGCACAACAGAATCACCTGAGGCAGTAACATATTCTGCTGCAGGCCCCTCCACCCCCAGCAGACATCTCTAGAATGGTAAGGTGGAAGGAAGTCCAGACAGCAGATTCCTATTTTACAGCTTCCCAGATGACTGTAGTGACAAGTCAAAGCTAAGTATTGTTGGTCTGTTTCCTTTCCCATTTATTCTATTAGATTTTGAATTTTTAGAATACATCCAAGATTATCTCGTCAATATACACATTTCTTCTCTTTGTACTTATTTTCTATATTTACTATAGAACATGAGAAGGCATGGATGAGTTGGAGGACCTATATCTAAGGCAGAGTGTTATCTCTGGACAACATGGGTATCACCAGGGAGCTTGTTAGAAATGCAGATTGTGTAGCCCACTTTCCACCTGCTGGATGAGAAACTTGGATGGTCAGGGACAGACAGCAATCTTTAGTTTCAACAAGCCCTCCAGGCCATTTGATCCTGCCAAACATTTGAGAATTAAAGATAAGTTTACAGGAAACAATAAATGTTGGTGAGGATGTGGTGAAAAAGGTACACTCATACACTGCTGGTGGGGCTGCAAATTGGTGCAACCACTTTGGAAAGCAGTATGGAGATTCTTCAGAAAATTGGGAATGGAACTACCATTTGACCCAGCTATCCCACTCTTTGGTTTTTACCCAAAAGACTTAAAATCAGCATACATAGTGACGCAGTCACATTAATGTTTATAGCAGCTCAATTCACAATAGCTAGACTATGGAACCAACCTAGGAGTTCCTCAATAGATAAATGGATAAATAAAATACGGTATATATACTCAATGGAATATTACTCAGCTTTAAAGAAGAATAAAATTATGGCATTTGCCAGTAAATGGTTGGAGTTGGAGAATATCATGCTAAGCAAAATAAGCCAATTCCACAAAACCAAAGGCCAAATATTTTCTCTAATATGCAGATGCTAATTCACAATAAAGTGGGGAGCACTAAGGAAGAATAGCATTACCTTAAATTAGGTAGAGGGAAGTGAAGGGAGGGGAAGGGATGTGGAGATAGGAAAGATAGTAGAATGAAACAGACATTATTATTATATGTATACCTGTGACTACATGACCAATATGATTCTGCAACATGTACACTCAGAAAAATGAGAAATTACATCCCATCTATGTATGATATATCAAAGTGCATAAATGCATTCTACTGTCATATATAACTAAATATAACGAATTAAAATTTTTTTAAAAAATTAAAAAGCCTGTTGCCTAGGACCTTACCACCACCACCAGATTTTGATTTAGTTAGGCAGGTATGTGGTTCCTTAGATGATTGTGGTATACAACATGATGATTGTGGATGATTTTTAGTATTTGATGACTGAAAATATTATTATAAAGATCTATTGACTTCAATAATATTTTAAGTGAATATGAATTGAACTATTACTTATTCAGAAAATATACAGGATTCCTATAAACTCTCTTACAATACTTTTAGGAGGCCAAAGGCCTACTAGTTATGGACCATTTACATTTTTATCTAAGAGAGGAACAGAGATTATATTGGTTTTCTACTGCTCATCTTTTTTTTTTCTTCAAAGAGAGAGTGAGAGAGAGAGAGTGAGAGAGAGATTTTTTTTTCCAATATTCATTTTTTAGTTTTTGGCGGACACAACATCCTTGTTTGTATGTGGTGCTGAGGATCGAACCTGGGCCGAACGCATGCCAGGCGAGCCACATCCCCAGCTCCACTGCTCATCTTTTTAAGATGTGATTGTCGAAATTTATAAAATCCCTCCAGAAGATTTGGAACCCACTAATAAACTAAATTATGCTCTTTATAGAGCATTCTAATTCTTTGCAAATTAACTGTCTGCTTACAGTACCTATGACATTCCCTAATAATGATAATATAGATTTATTTTTTCACATTTCTCAGGTTCTCGTGCAACAATGTTTGAGAACCTCTGGGGCTTCAAAGAACTCCCTCCTTTCCAGAGCAGAATTGTTTTTCTAAATGAAAAATCAATAAAAGGAAAATAAAGCACTTACTATATAGACCCATATCGTTTCATAATTAAAGACACATCTGTTTAATTATAACTTTGATTTGTTTTTCCATATTTTTTATTTTATTATAATCATTATTTATTTATTTATTTTGATACTGGGGATTGAACCCAGGGACACTTAACCATCAGCCACATCCCCACCCCTTTTAATATTTCATTTAGAGACAGGGTCTCACTAGTTGCTGAGGCTGACTTTGAACTTCCAATTCTCCTTCCTCAGCCTCACGAGCCTCTGGGATTTCAGGCATGTGCCACCACATGCAGCTCCTTCCTTCATTTCTTTAAAATATGATTCTTAAAGTTCAGCTAAGTTTAAACTTAAAACTTAAATTGGATATTTCCATAACTTAAACAAAGTAACAGTTAAATAATTTAAGTTAATGATTTAAATTTGGTTATTTCTCTGATTTAAACTTTTAAACAATGTGGATTAAGTTTTCTGCCACTTTGCTAAACATATTTTAAAAGAATCTGTTGAAGTATGAAAAATTCAGTCAATTAATTAGCTGACCTAATTGGTTTGCTTGTAATTGTTGTTTTCATTGAGATCCATTGAAATTTGGAGAGCATTTCCATAAATGCCCTAATAGTTTCTATTTTGTGGAATGTAAGAGTACACTAATAAGTAGATTTCTTTTTAAACAAATATAAGGAATAGTTGAAAACTTTGCACAGCATTCCACCTAAAAAATAGCAGAAAGGTTTTCCTTTTGCTGGGAGTGAAGACCTTTCCCTCTGGGCAAACTTTGGTTACAGGGTCATTGATGCAAATGTCATCTCCAGTTGTCACTAGTTTTTCTCTTTCGACATTACCTGTCTTTACTGATAGGCTAGGGTACTTCAAAAAGAGACCCAGGGAACATCATGGTGGGAAGTAAATACTTTGTGCAGCCAGAAGACAGCTCAGGCAGTGTTAGCCATCAGTAAATAGGGGGGCTCCTATCTAGTTTCCTTTTATCCTTGAAAACTCAGGTTAAATATCACCACCCATAGCATCTCCTGTCAGTCAGCAGTCATTGTTCCCACTTTTTTGTTTTGCACTTTCCCTATGACTCTGAATATCCATTCATTCCAGCATTTAAGACATTTCTTTGAGCTGAGTGCATTGGCGCATGCCTGTAATCCCAGCAGCTATGAGGCAGGAGCATTGTGAGTTCAAAGCCAGCCCTAGCAATTTAGTGAGGACCTGAGCAACTTAGTAAGATACTATCTCAAAATGAAAAATAAAAATCAAAAAAGGACTGGGGATGTGGTTTAATGGTTGAGTGCCCCTGGGTTCAATCCCTAGTACCCAAACAAAAACAAATAAACAAACAAAAAAGACATTTCTTTGGAATTATTCGTTTATATGTCCATCTCCTTCACCAAACCGTTAACACCTCAGAACAATGATTTCTAGTCTTGGACCTGAGAAGTGTCCCAAGTTATAATGAGGACCAGTCTTATGGCTAACACACTCTGATGGGCATGAAGAGAACGTGCAAAATCACACTGTTGCATGATTGTCTGTGGCATCTCTTCTATTACAACCTTTCCTGCTCTTCTGTTGTCTCCTAAAATCAGCAATATAGATACTTATAATTTTCTGAGCATGCCATATTATTTCTTTCATCTCTCTGCCTTTCAATTTTTAAATTTCCACACCATGCACTTTGGAGAGGGAAGGGCTAGCAAACCTGTTTTTAGTCTCAGTTCATGTATCCTCTTCTTCAAGAAAATCATGACATCAGTCTCCATTCTCCCTTCTCCTGAAATGGAACTGGATGTCCCTCCATACTGCTCCCACAGTGTCCTTTCTTGTAGCTGACTGGCCAGTTTAATCTATACTCTCCATTTCTTCTAGAAAAAGAAAGAAGGAAAGAAAGGAAGGAAGGAAGGAAGGAAGGAAGGGAAAGGAAAGAAAGAAAGAAAGAAAGAAAGAAAGAAAGAAAGAAAGAAAGAAAGAAAGAAAGAAAGAAAAGATAAAAAGAAAAAAGAAATCATGAAGGTCCACAACAAATTGAATGTCCTTCAACAGCAGGATGCACTGTAAAGTCTACACCCTTCAGCACCTAAGCGGGATGCTTGCTGACATCCATTGTTTGTTCTTTAATGTATGTATGCCCCACTACTTGTTAGTGTAGTAAGGAACTGAATTAGATGTAACTTAAATGAATAACATGTGAGTGGTAAAAGAGTTGTATTTTCTATAAAAACAGATAGATGTTTTAGAAAGATAAACTTCTCAAAATTGTACTGTTGGATTAGTCACAGGCATGACAACAAAGATGAAATAAGGAAAGTAGTGATCTTGAAGGAATCAAGATAGTTGTTTCTCTGATTGTTTCTTAAGTGCCCTTAATGTCTAACTTTTTAAAATTCCCAGCTGGAAAATGGATAAAGCTAGCTAATGAAAGTGGGTTGTGGAACTCCCATCAGTAGACCCATACCATGATAGAAGCCATATCAAAATATTAGTAAAGTGTATATATGTGATATGTCAAAATAAAATGTCTAAGGCATGCATTTATCATTTTTACCTTTGCCAATTATCCATTATATTAAAATTACGAGGTTAGGGGGAGTCTGTTTCCTTCAAATAGATTGTGAGTTTCTTGAAGACAGGGACCATGGCTTGCTCTTATTTGTTACATAATGCTTGTGCTGAGAGGACTTTCACTAAGTGCATTCTTACCCAGTGGAATGCTGCACGTTTTGTAACAGGGAGTTTCAACATTTAGGTCTCCTTTAGCATTTGAGCATTACAGCCACTAGGGGGGAATATAGCTGCATTCCTTTGTGATGATCATCCAGGGGAGGTTCTTCCTTGCTGGATCCACTAAAATGGGATGAGACCTTCTAAAAGGCTTAGGAACCTGTGTCACAGATATCTCACCAACAGTAACATTCTTTATATATGTTTCCTCTGTTGGCCAATTCCAACTCCTCTAAACAATAAAAGGATCAACTGGTAAGCACCACCTTATTAACATACTCAAGCCCAACCAGTTTCAGGAAAGAAGAAATAAGGAGAAAGCCCAGCCCTCATGTGAGTGTTGTGAGTAATATCAAGGATTATATATATTGGTATAATGCAGTCTACCGTGTTTTACAGGGGAGTCTTGGAGGAAACATTAATGAGGAAGCTATGGAGAACGTGTCCATTTGAATGAACAAACCTTGACCCTTCCTCCCATTTCCTGAATAAATCTTCTCCACTTCTTGTGTGCCAGAGTCATAAACTCCCTAAATTAGGCTTCTCTAGTTGCTCATATCTGTTCAGCAGGAAGGCTTTCTCATAGGATCAAGAGGACAGATGAAAAAGAATTCAAGACATTGCCTTTAGGAAGAAAGACCCTAGGAAAGTAAGGGTTTTATTTCTTTATTTTTTCAACTTTTTAGGAAGTTGCCATGCTGAATTATGACTAAACTGTGACACTGAAGGGTCATAAAGAACACAGCCCAAATACAAGACGGCTAAGTCCTCCAATTTCACATGCCTTTGGAATAGTTTTTTAAAAAGAAAGAAAAAGTTTTCCAAAGTATTATTTGAAAACTAACTAAATTGAAAACAAGATAAACATTCTGGCTTACAGTTATCATGGGGTCCTGAAATAGTTGACCTAGAAGATGAGTAATTCAGTGGTCATATCATTTGAGGAGCCTGCTGACCTGGGTTTGAGTCTCGGCCCTGCCTCGCCTAACTAGTGATCTGGTCAAATTATCTTCCTTCCCGGAAAACAAGTTTTACATGGGATCTAAAAATCTTTCCCAGGTCATAATAATTATGTATTTCTTTTCCAGGAAGTAGCCCTTAGGGATTTACCCTTAACTTCTTTCTGTTTCAAGAACACAGCTCTTTTTTTTTTTTTAGATGCAATATGAACTAAAACACAGTAATCATTCAAATTGCATGGTTTCTCAATCTACACTTAACTTACCTTCTCTTTAGGACAGAACTTGACAAGGTCCAGGATATGACTGGAACTAATACAAATGGATTTTCCAGGGAAATAAAAACAGGATATTGCTGTTTAAACCTCAGATAAATTCAAAATGATCTAGTTTGTGTGCAGCACAGAAACTCAAAAATCGGCATTTGCCTCCTAGATGCTTGCATTTGAAGGGAGTAGTGGCAGTTTACTCAAAATGAATAAAATAAGTAAGCTGACATCTCAAGACTACAGACAGGCAGGGTGCCTTTTAAGATTTTTGACTCAAATTTATTTTTTTCCACCTTCCCATGGAGAAAGGAAGTCAGTGAATACTCAGATCTTCAGATGCTGTCTGGAAACTTGGCAGTATTCAGAAATACAATTAGGTATAAAGGGAAACTTCCATCTTCCATGTCCTTAGAGTATAACTTCTCCAGTTCTTTCACAGAAAGCAGATCAGAGTTAGAATGATTGTGACTCTTGTGTGTCTTCTTGGTTCTTTTGAGGGCACTGTCATGTTAATCTATTCGTGGCACCATGCAAGGAGTTTAATATGAAACTAAGCTGCTTGGGGCAGTTTCTCTTCCTCCCCTCTGCTCCTACCTGACATTTGGGTCTCTTCAGAGTTGCTTCTCACTGATCTCTGAAAAAACCTTGGGGCCAGGAGCCTTCTCACTTTGTGCCTTTTTCTCCTTTACAGAGCGCATCCTAGTTGGGGGATGTACTGAAACAAGTCTCTGAACTACCATTGGCTATTGCCTGGAGCTGGACTAGTTTACCTAAATTTGTGAGGCGGGGTCGTGCCTCTGCTGGCCAGTCCGCACTGTGAGGATAGTATTGTGAGCTTAAATGGAATAAATATATGTAAAACCCTTAGCATGGTGCCTGGTGTAGAGTGCACAAGTGGTCCTGGAACCTCGCGGATTTTCTAATCATCTTGCTTGGTGCAGCTGGTGTACAAAGTCTGCACGGTGGGGGCTTGACAGCCTGGTTTGAATCCTCTCGCTTGGAATATCATCTTGGCAAAATCTGAACGTTTCGATTGACTCATTTGTACAATAGAGAGAAAGTAGGACTTGCTGCCTCGGGCAGGGCCAGGATGGGGAAGGGTTCGGGGTTGGGGGGACTTGAGGACTACAGCAAAGCTCAGGGGAGTGCCGAGTAAGGACCTCTCCATCTACAACGACTTTTAAGTGATGTATGTGAAGACAAATTGCACCTCAGGGCCCTGTGAGGACCGTGCCGGCGTGCCTCCCTGAGACTTCAAGCATCCCTGTCCTTATCCGAATAAATTCTTGGGTCCAGAAGGCCTGGATGGAGCCAGAGGTGGAGGACGCCCTGGAACCCTCTAGGTGTGCTGGGGGCGAGGACGAACTGGACCCGGGGTTGCGCGCGGGGAGTGCCCGTCGACAGCTCGGATTGCAACATCTGGCCTCGGACCTGGGCTGGCAGAGCGCGCGCCCGCGAGTCGGGGGCCGGGCCCGGGACCCCGCCCAGGCAGCTCGCCGGGTCCCCGGGGCTGGGCGCTGCTGGCGGAGCCTACGGGGCGGAGAGGAGGGCGGCGGGAGGAGGAGAAGGGGGCTGGTCAAGGGAAGTGCGACGTGTCTGCGGAGCCTTTTTATACCTCCTTCCCGGGAGTCGAGCAGCCGCCGCCACCATCACCGCCGCCATCCGTGCGACCTTCGGTCTCTGGTCCCAGAACCCGGGCTCCGCCACCGCCAGCCAGAATGTCTGGGGTCAAGAAACAGAGGACGGTAGGCTTCCAGTCTCTTGCCTCCCCGCCCCCTCCTACCGTGCGGCGCCCACCCCCGGGCACTGGGGTCCCTCCCTACCCGGAGGAGGCAGCCACCGCAGCGCGGAGGCTCGGGCGCCGGGAAGAGGAGGAGGAAGAGAAAGGCGCGGAGGAGGAAAAGCAGGAGGGCGAGGCGGGGTCCGGGACTCCCGGAGCAGTCCTCATCCGACAGCTCCTTTCCTCGCTGCGCCTCTCAGAACCGCGCTCGTGGGTGATTGCGCCTGAGAGAGACCCCCCGAGTTTGCAGAGTGGGTCTGGATCTAGATAGCACCAAAGATAGGAAATTCCCTTTCTAACCCTTACAGCGCTCTGGGACCCGCCTTTTCTTCCATGGGACCTCTGCGCCAGCAGAGTGGGTGGTGGGCTGAGCTGACTCCGGTTCTGCCAGGTCTGATCGCTGAGCACACGTCAGCGACAGTCACTGAGGTTTTAACCATGGAACTCTCTTGGAGTGGACTTTAATGACAGACTTTCATAGAAGAAACTGCAATTATCTAGGCTAACTGCAGGAAATTGCACTTATATACAGTCAGGACTTAACCCTCTAGCATGCTTCGGTTCCCTGTTGACAAGTTTAGTATTGAGAATTAGCACCTCGGTTTGGTGGAGCAAGATAAGAGGACTTTTCTGAGAGGGGGGGGTGCAGTTTTCTCCCGAATCAGTCTGGGCTCTTCCTTTTCATTGCGAAATATGAAGGCTTATTAAAGAGAAAAAACGTTCCTTTCCTATGTAGTAACACAGACTCTTACAAATTTTGCATCCTTAAAAATAGCAGCACTTCTGTCAGTTATACCCCAATAAAGGTGGGGAAAATGACAGCAATAATCATAGACTCTTAAGAGTTGGAAGGACAGCATTTGGGTGACCCCAGATGTGGTCTACAAGCCTTGATTAAAATCCTGCCCAGCAGTCTGGCTGTGGACATTCATCTTTAACCACACCACTGCAAGCCTCAGATGATTGTGGTGACCACTAAATAGGTAGTCCTCTCTCAAAGAGTTAAACGTATGCTTGGCACCTTGCAGGTGTTTAATAAATGTTTACCATTTTTCTTATACAATGCTGAAATATCTTTGAGGTGTACAGTACTTATGGTGGGCTGGACAGGATGTGAAAAAAATTGCAGGGGGAAGGAGAGTGGAGGGACCATGCAGGTACTAGAAGTGTGACTTGAGCAGCAAGGGAAAAGGGTGGGGACTCTACGGCCTCAGGGAACCACACTGGCCCCAGAGGAAGGTGGCATTCGTTTTGGGTGGGGCAATAGTTGGGGTTCAGCTGCCTCTTAAAGGAGTGATTTTTAAAGGCGAGAGAGACTCTTGGTATCATAATTTTCTTGTAAAATATTAAGTGATGATTACCTGTTTTCCTATTTTATATGGTTAATTTCTATAAGATTCTAAGGGGTGACATCTAAATGACAAGCTGCTGTAGCAATTACTTATTCTATAATGGGGTTTTTATTCTTGCCTCCCTGCTTACATCAAGAATGCCTTCTAGTCCCAATGTGGGGCTTCATCAAGCATGAGTCAGAAAGGGATGAGGGTTCTCTCTTCTTCATGCCTCCAGTTAGCAAAAGCTTGTAGAAGTGGACAGTTGAGGACAGGGGTTTTACAAATCCATCCTGGGGACTCTGCACAGTTACAAGTGAGAAAATTGAGGAATGGGGTTTGGTTTTTCTATTTACACATTTTGAACCTTCTGTTTTTTGTGGGGGCTGTAGGATTACATTAACACCTGAAATACCTAACTGAAACAGGACTTCTGAATTTTTATTTAACCTAAAAACAGTTATAATCCAGTTACCAATCCAAGTTCCCAAAAAGGGCCAGATGGGTACTATTGGTACTATTTACAGCAAGCCCATGTGCAAATACACATGGAATCTCTCAAACTTTAAATGTTAACTCAGAATGTGTTTTAGCTCAGAGCCACATGCAAGGCCTCTGAACTAATGAATTATTCGAGAAGTAACTCTTGCTTAGCTCAGAAGCCAGCCTAGGAGTGGGGCTGGGCTGATCTTTTCAGTGATTTGTAGTTGCTCTTAAATTGTTTCCTGCATTATGAGTAGAGGAGGGTCAATTCACACAGCAGTCGCTGTGGTAACTTCTAAAGTTTGGAGACCCTCCCGTGTGCCAGGTGATGACCCTCTGAGTCCTTATGGTGAAAACTTAAGTATGACATAGGTTGATAATTAGTACACATGCACCAGACCAACCCCAAACTGAATTAGCAGATTTTTGTCAAAACAAAACATCTTTACCATATTTTTCTTTTTTGTCTACTCTCTGAATGAATGTAGCCTTTCAGTTCAGAGCACTGTAGGAAGAGCAAATAGTTTCAGGTTAAATGAAAGCATGTAGGATGATTTTCGCATACTCTTAAAAAAAAGAAAAAGTGTTGTTTTTATAGAGGAAGGTAATACATTCCTTCTGTGTGAGCCATCTTACCATGAAAAGCAAAGAAACAGTGGCCAATCACATCCCTCCTTTCTAACCTTGATTCCCTCCAACCCTGGCCACCCTCCGAACCCATCCTTTGCACACACACACACACACACACACACACACACACACACACACACATATACTCAGGAGAACAAAAGGCAGGCTGCCTCCAGGGGTCTGGAATGAAGGGAAGGCAGAGACCTGGGCCTTTGTCCTCTTCCACCTTCTCTTTTCATTTGAAAAGGAGAAAACTTTTTTATTGTGACAAAATGTACTTGATGTAAAATTTACCATTTTAAAGTGTATAGCTGGTCCTTTCTCCGTGTATCATTTCCAATAAGCATTTTTTAAGCCCACAGACAGTGTAATAATGTTCTGGGAAAACCCAACCAAAAAAACATCAATTGAAATATTATGTTATTTTCTAAAGGATCAAACAAGTCAGTTTTAGGAATGAATGAAGAATATTAAAAACCATAGGGCTACCAGCCTCGGTGGTGCATGCCTGTAATTCCAGCTTCTTGGGAGGCTAAAACAGGAGGATCACAGATTTGAGGCCAGCCTGAGCAACATAGTATACACTGTCTCAAGTTTTGTATATATAATCTTCATATAATACTTAATTCTTATTTATACACACACGCACACACACACACACACACACACACTTGCATATATATTTTTAAAGGGCTGGGAATGTAGTACAATGGTTGAACATCTCTGGGTTCAATCTCCAGCACTGAAAACATAATAATAATAAGGCTCTTTATAAAGGTTTATCTACATTTTCATTACTTTTAAAATTCTGTATGATGCTGCATTATTTTCCAAAAAATAGCGACTTTTAAAACCATTTGAAAACACTACTTAGGACAAGACATGAGTTTCTAGATGAGGAACCAAGACTTTCTAGAGCCGTTGACTCATACACACTGAAGTTCACCTCAGAAAACTGAGTATTATCTCCAGGGGAGGAGCAACACCAGGGATATAGACACGATTTAAATTCAGGCCTGTCCAATATCGACACTCCTGTTGCTGCCCCTTCTATACCTCTGTTTCTGGTTGTAACCTGTCTGGCCTATTGTTTCCTCATCTGTGAAATGGGACAAGAATGATTTTGATCATTATTACACTGTACTGTTGTGGTTTAGCATACCCAGGAAGAAAGCACACATCATTAAAGAAAGAGAGAGAAAGCAAGCAAGCACAGGTTATACTGTTCTGAAGGCTCAGTAAATGACAACCATCTAAATATTTAATACGGGAAAACAAATGCAGAAGTATAGACGTGACAGTTTGAATCCTTGTTGTGAAAGCTTGAATAGAAGATTGATTATTAGTGTATACACAACTAAGTAACCCAAATACTGTATTAGCACGTTTTTGGCAGCAACTTTGGTCAAGAAAGGCAATCTGCATATAAGTAAATATTGATCTAACTTCCCTCCACCCTTCCTGTCCCTTCAGCTGTTTCCACATCTACCTTAAAATCAATGTTATCCAGTTAATGCTGTTATTCCCAATAATAGACCATCTGTTTGGACTTTACTGTAAAGATAAATATAGTTAACGTTGAGCTTTATATCTCTTTGAGATAGTTTTCTTTGTCTTTGTCACTTTTCTGTTAATACATGTCACTCCATGGTTTGCATAGGGTATAATTAGGCTTAACTCCACCATGGAGCCTTTAAGGAATGAGAATCTGAGAAAAGAGTCAATGATGTCAGTCTCAGTCCTAAGAGATTACTGTTTATCTCAAGATCTATCACTAAATAGTAATGGGCATACATTAGTCTTTGTGTTAGGAGAACTCAGAAAGTAAAGATAAATAAGCATCAATGTAATGGTGACTTAATTGACCTTTTAGACCCTGGAAGATCTGTTCATATGTTCTGTTCATCTGTTCATATGACTGTTAGCACAGCATATATGTTCAGCATCTGCCAAAGAGCCTGGCATAGAGTAGGTGTGCAATAAATATTTGTTGAATAAATGGCTACAGAATTCTTAAAGCAATAAATTTGTTCTCAGGATCTATATTTTTATTACATTTCTCACTCTCCCCTTTTATTGATCAGTTCTTCTGTGCTTGATTATTTTTGGGTATTTGTCATTACTGATGAAAAATTACTTGCAAATCTTCTTTTGAGGCTTAGGATGAATTGCCTTTTTTCAGGGAGAATGAGTTACTTGGAGTAGTTCTGCCTTGTGCCTGGCAGCTCTCCTACTCTGGGACCAGTTAAATTTAACATTTTTTTTTTTTTTTATCACCCAGTTGATGTGAATCTGGGTTGCGGTTTTGCACGTAGGACTAAGCTTGTGGATAGGACTTCTCAGGCAGCCCCCTCCCACACCTCACCTAGGATTGACATGCCAAGGCAGCTATCCCTGGGGAGACGGGTTCCAGAGTGGAATGAGGCTTCATTCTGCTTCCTCTTATTTTTCAGGTTTTGGCTCTTAGGAGCCTAGAATAATGTGAAGACCTTTATATTCTCCCTACTTATGTGGATCCAGGGCTTTAATTTCTGTTCCACCCTTACCAGTGAGGCTGTTGAAATCAATTTTAAAAGTCTCTCATGGGCTGGGTTTGTGTGGCTCAGTGGCAGAGCACTTGCCTCACACAAGTGAGCACTGGGTTCAATCCTCAGCACCACATAAAAACAAACAAAATAAAGATATTGTGTCTATGTATGACTGAAGAAAAAAAATTTCTTATCGGCAAATATGCCCTGATAAGGATGAAAGTATCTCCCTGCAAAAATAAATAAATAAATAAATAAAATAAACACCAGAAAAATAAAGGAAGTATTTCCCAGCTCTAAGTTTCTGCTTTCCCCCAGATTTCAACCTGGCAGTTCCTATTCATCAACTGCTTTCTGTCTTTTAGTTCTATTATTTTATATTATAACCAGCAAATTTTTAGTTTTTGTGTCCCCCGCCACCCCCACCTTGTGGAAGGAGGAGTCTTGAATGACCTAACCCATCACAGCTAGAAACCAACCTCTTCCTCATCTGAATTCCTATATATCATTAACGTTTCATATCTTACCTGTACTTTACCATATCTGCGTCATTCTTACAAAGGAAGTGCTTTAGTGAACAAATGAACTTGAGTCAGCTAATCAGAAATGTGTAATTCAATCCCTTTCCCTTACAAAGTGCTCCAGAAGTGGGGGTGGTGTGTGTGCTCCCCTTATCTTGGTGGCCTCTGCCTGATCCACATCCTTGGAGAAGGTCCACATCCTTTGCCCTGTTTGACCTTCAGTATTGATCTAGCCCAGGTGCTTTCTTGTCTGAAAGGCCCCTACCATTTTAGCCACTCTCTCTTTCATTCTCTCCTGGGTTCCCTGGGGTTATCGTGTTGCTCCAACAAACTTCTGAGGCTCTGGGAAAATCTTGATGAGTCTGGTTAAGGGCCTTGATATTTCCTCACTACTCTCAGCAGTGTGGGCACGACTGGCCTCCTGCTTTGACATGCTGGAACACCGAAAATCCCTGGGGGATGCTGAAGTCCACCTGGGCCTCTTCTCCTCTGAGGTCAGAAACACACCCAATGCCCTCAAAGCTTTTGGAGCCTCCAAAGCTATTTGGCTTCCATCTTCCCCAAGCCCAATACTCCTTCTTTCAGATTTACCCTGGCCTCTAAACTCCTTTTGCTGCTCTTCTAACAAAAAATTAAATAAAGTTTTCCCGGAAGGTTAATGGGTTTATTGCAAGCCTTGAATTTGTTATACATTTGGTCTTATTTTTCTTTCCTGATTTTTTAAAAAAAATATTTATTTTCTTAGCTTTAGGTGAACACCATATCTTTATTTTATTTTTATGTGGTGCTGAGGATCGAACCCAGTGCCTCATGCATGCCCGGCGAGCGAGCTACCATTTGAACCATATCCCCATTTCCTGCTTTTGATATTCATATATTGTTTTCAGTTTAGAATAAATTGTTGCACAAGATTCAAAAATATTTTAAGTCTCTGCAAAAGTACAACTGAATTAGAATTTGAAATATAACTTGTCTCTGATGGCATGTGGTGTGTAAAATGGCTTTCATCATCTGGCTGGTGTGACGTTCATTAAAATCTTATCAGCAACTGTTTCTGTATTTCAAATGTACTCCTGAAGTTGATTTTACTATAATTGGTATTGTGGAAGCATGACTATAATATAAAGACAGCAAACAATCTGTCTAACATCAAATAATAACTTTTGGCAGTAAAACTATATATCCTATGATCTGTTACAAAGCTTTTCCAAAATATTTATATAAATATATCAAATGCTGCATCATTAATAAAGCTCATTTCTAAGCTAGATTAACATTTGCTTTAAACATCTAGTTAACATCTGCTTTACATATTTTGTTATTTAAAAAATCATTATTTTTGTCCACCAAACATCTACATCCAGTCTAATGATATACAATTACCTTTTCTTTAACTTATGCTGACTGGGTGCTTTGAAAATCATTTGCAGACTTTATTTGTTGATTTAAATGACTTCCAATAAATAAAATTTGAGATTTTATTCTTACACACCTCATTCATCTACATCCTTCCCTGATTATTATTTTATGGATGATTCACACCTTCCAATTTCCAACAAAATTGGCAATATAAGACAGTAATTATAATTTTTGTCCAGCATTAAAAAACAATTAAATTTTTATCCTCCGCTGGTGGTCCCATTCTGTTTTTGTTTTTAATCCCTTGAAGGGTTTGATAATTTTTTTTCTTACAAACTCCTGTCAAAATCCTCACTTAGTATTTGTTTATTCACTAAGTAAATATTTCTTGAATGACCAAACCAGTAGCTCTGTTTGTTTCACAGACTGTATCTACTGAAGCCTTACATTCTTTGCCTAAAGATTTCAATTCATTCAAACTAACTACGCAAAACACAGCATTAACTTTTTCTAAGTGAATCACCCCACCCACAACCTTTATATTCTATAAACTTTCTGCCCAGTAAGTCTTGCAATGGATTTGAGCCAAAAGCATCAACAACCCCAACTGACTTTTCCTACATATTTAAATCCTCTTTCTACTAAGTTAGCTTTATTAAATTATTTACTTTTTATTTAGGCTGTCCCTGCTCAAAAGTATGTGTGTATTTTTAAAGAATCCTAGCAGTTCACTTCTGGAAAGAAAATTAAAAGCCCGCTTCTTTAAGCTCTTTATATTATAGCTGACATAGTATTTAACAGCTCCAGGAGCTGGGGGTGTAGGTCAGTGGTACAGTGGAGGGCAGGGGTAGGAGGGGGGGTCTGTGGCCATCTTCTTAGCTGACTGGTTGGTGATGTGAACCTGAACTGAAACTCTTATCACCAAACTATACATCTAGCACTTCTCTATCACATGCCCTTTGAAAATGGCTCTACCATTTCCTACAGCTTTGTTTCTTACTTACCAAGAAACATTTTCTATACAAATATTAAAGACAGGGGCTGGGGCTGTAGCTCAGTAGCAGAGTGCTTGCCTTGGAGGTGGGAGGCGCTGGGTTCAATCCTTAGCACCACATAAAAAAGTATACAAATAAAATAAAGGCATGCTGTTCACCTACAACTACAAAAAAAATTTTTTTTTTTTTAATGATAAAGACAAACTCTCCCTCTCAGGTGGTTTATCAGTGAGTGAGTCACATTACACCCTCAGACTTTGTTCTGACATTCTGGAGATAGAATGACAGACCAAAGAGCAGCATTTGAAAGATGTAAATTTACAACTTTAAAATATCTTCGGTTGGCTGGCCTTTTTCTCTATAGACAGTTCAACCTATTTTCCCCTCACACACTCCTCTTAAGTCTTCTCAAACTGTTTAATCATCTTATCAGAAAAAGAGATGCCAATAATTATATAATGGGCAATGCAGAGAAAACCATTTTAGGCAAATGCTAGACCAAGTTCAGGTACACACTAAAGCCTCAATTCAGCTTTATATTATTCCACTGTTTCCTGTTCATGAAGCACCAAGAATCCATTACAGTAATCATGAGGTCCTGTCAGGTAATTCTCTAACTTGCTGACTCTCAGTAGGGGATCTTTTCCTTAATTATATGAATAATTGAGTCACTATTATGACAGTGTTTTGAGTAGTTACTAAAAAATAAGAGAAAAAATTTGCATCCATACCTCAGGTTTTTGTTCGTTTTTTCGGTGTTGGCGATTGATCCCGGAGACACTTTACTACTGAGCTACATCCCCAGTCCCCTTTTTTATTTTTTATTTTGAGACAGGTCTGAGTTGCTGATGGTCTTGCTAAATTGCTGAGGCTGGCCTCGAACTTGCAATCCTCCTGCCGCAGCTTCCCAAATTACTGGGATTACCAGTCATCCCTGGGGTTTAAATTAACCATACAGATTTTTAAAAAGGTTAAATAAAACTCAACATTAAAATTCCAACTGGGGAATTTATATAAATATACAAAAACTGGGAGTTTTACTTTTTAGAGCATATTTTGTTAGAAGTGTCCCACTCTGTTGTGATCTCTCTATTGCCTACATTTATTGAGCACTTACGCATCTGGCACCAGGCAAGGGGCTTCCTGTGCATTAACTCATTTGGTTTTCACCACCTCATGAAACAAGCCTACGAGCAAATAGTCTGAAGGGAGCTCATTTAATTGAGATGAGCCTTTTGAGAGTTACCCAAAGGAGAAGCTAAAATCTTCCGAGCTTCTCTGTGGTTAGTTAGTGCACATGCCCCTGTTTACCTTAGGAAGTGCAAATGTGAGTATCCCTTTTCAATGACTCCCCCAATCCAGTTCATGTAATAGATGTAATAGATTCTATGACTCTGAGAATGAAGAATAGTTCGATCATGTAAACATGTATTTTAATTTTGCCCTTGAGGATGCAGATTCAAGCAGTGAAGAAATTAAAAAGATGCTGCGATTGCTTTGAAAGTGATTTTCCTCAGGGCCTCTTTGAAACGTTATGTAACTTTTTAGAAGATGTGGATTTTAGCAAATGCTGCTAAAAGGCAATAAATGTTAGCTTGGATGAGGCTCTGTGGCCAGTTTTAGGAGTAGGAGTCCCTTGGAATCAAACCCAATGTTTCACCTTAGTAATACAAGGCTTCAGTGTTCTAATGGCTGAGTGCATGTGCTCAAGAATAAGTGTTCTTAGAAATAATTGCAGAGACTTACATGTAACTCTAGACATTGCCTTGTTCATTATGTGAGCTCTGCACAGTCAGGCATTCATGAGTTACAAGTTCCCAAAACACCACAAGCTATGGGCCTGTTCTCTGGACCTAGGAGAGGTTTCACTGGCATTTCCACAGCTCAGCACAGAATTTCACTCTTTCACGGCTCAAGAAGCCTGTGTCATAAACACAGCCTCATTGCCAGTATTAAGAAGATACACAGAGGTGACACAGAACAGCCCCCAGTGGAACTCGGGCAGGGGGAGGGTGAGAGGGGCCACTATGACCTGTGTTGAACACAATAATTTTGTGTGGTATTACCAAGAGGGTAATTGCTACTTCCCTGTTTTACAGCAGAATTTCTCTGGTTGTGCATAATCCTTTATTTCATTATATTCATCAAGGCTTGTTCATACAATTTATTCATTACCATAGAAGCTCTCTCTAATGAGTAATTATGAGTATTACAAAATCCTAGATGGGAACATTAAAGAGATGAAATAAATCCCCTACAGTCTTCTTGTAAGCCAATATAATAGTAGAGACAACCCAAGTTTGCCAAGTTCAATGGCCTACTCCAGTGTTTTGTCTCAAAACAGAAAGAAGCTCAGAGATCCCCGAATGGCATGGGAATGAAGGGTTTCTTATCAAGATTGCACCAAGTTGATTGTGTGCTGTGAAATGTGATATGGCCTCATTTTCATGGAGAGAGAGCTAGTACTATAAATGCTGCAATGCATGAATTAAATGATTCAGCTCATTATACATATTTTATATGTTTCTAACAAATGATCCTTGAAATAGAGAAAGTTGTATATTGCCGTTTTTCTACCCTTTTTGGGTGTATGTTTATTTTAATGAGGATGCTGGGAACACAACCATTTCTTCGCTGCTGATTCATTTGGGCTTGCCTCCTTATTTCCATGAAATAGAAAAAATCTAAAGCCATTTCTGCCTACAGATCACCATGTGTGGCTTTGTGGGTAGTTGTGAATAAACCTAAAACACGGACATAGTCAGAGGCCTGAGGAAAGAGAAGGATGCCAGAGTCAAGGAGATGTCTTGTGGGGGAACTTGATCCTATAGATCAGGAGCTAACAAATTAAGTCCTATGGGTCAGATTCAGTTCTCTGCTTGTTTTGGTAAGCCTGTAAGCTAAGAATTTTTTTTTCAAAAAAAATTTGAAAAAAAATTTTTAGATGGGGCTGGGGAAGGGGTCAAAGAAAGAATTACACTTCATAACTTGTTAAAAGTATAAGAAATTCAAATTTCATTGTCTACAAGTAAAACTTACTGGAGCCTATGATGCTTGTTTTATACAATGTTTATGCATGCTCTCACAGCAAGGAAAGATATGTATTTGTGACCGAGTGTGTGAGGCCTGCACAATCGAAAATATATGTCGTCTGACCCTTTAAGAATAGTTTGTCACCTCCTGATGTAGAGAATGTTAGTTCTGATGCTGAGGCTGATGTCCTGTCAGTAAGTCACTGGATGTGCCTGAATTCAGAGACCTGCATACCCGGCTATACCTCAAAAGCCCTGTTGAATTGTTTGCTGTATTTCTGTTGTTTTGTTTAAAACACACACACACACACACACACACACACACACACACACACATACACACACACATTATTTTTAAAATATTCTTATGGATCCCATTATGTGTCTACTATAATGATATTATTGAGGTTATGAGGTTATCATTCATTAATTACAACATTTTCTTTTATAAAGATTCTGGGATTCTCTTTATGCAGTATTCTCTTTATAAAGATCCATGGGAGATATTTCTTTTCAGTCTTAGTACCAGAAGGTTTTTTGTTTGTTTGTTTGGCTGGGTTTTTTGAGCCTTCCTCCCCATAGAATCCTTTGGAAACTGTGAATTCGGCGAATGTCCAGGTTTTCCCCTTTAACATGCCTGTCAGACTGCTCTGGAGTGAATTTGTGGCTTACTTCCTTTTTTTTTTTTCTTTTCTTTCTTTTTCTGTATCATCTATATGCTTAGGTTAGTATCATTTCATTTTATACCCCTAGGCTGATTTTTCTTTTACTCACCCATTTCTGATTCCAACTGTTTGCTATGCTTTATGTAAGTCACTCTGTTTTTAAGGAACCATGAAGAACATTAAAAATATATAAAATTAATAATAAAGGACACTTGAATGTTCTAGAACTTCAGAGAGCTCTCCATCACTGTACTACCTCAAAAAGCACCTCGCCTTCTGCCTCGTGCTTGGGACTGCTTAGGGCTCTGTGAGTATAGGGTCCAGCGCCAGTCCATGAAGTAAGTAATGAGGGCTTTCTAACATTTCTAGAATGTTCTACCTTCCTGGAAGCGTGTTAGTAAATCCTTTCAAGATAGATAAAGACATAGATTGTAGATCAGAAGTTCTTTATGTAAGGTACTCAGAATTCAGGAGGATGGTGAACTTGGATGGGAATATTTTTTATACCTATAACAGAAATCTACCACTTCCTTCAAATATGATCACAGGCAACACCCTATAGTAATATTAACAGTACCCATGACTAAGCCACCAAAAGAAACCACAGAAATTTTCATTTCATTTTACTGTAACTAAACGCTGCAATATTGCAAATATCTGTGTTCTTATTACCATAGAGTTGAGATAGTCATAAAGTAGGAGCTGTGGCACACTCTTGTAATCCCAGCTACCCAGGAAATGGAAGCAGGAGGATTACAAGTTCAAGGCCAGCTATGGCAACTTAGCAAGACCCTGTCTCAAAACAAAAAATAAAAAAGACTGGGGACATAACTCAGTGTCCTTGGGTTCCATCCCTAAAGCTGAAAATCATCATCATCATCATCATCATCATCATCATCATCATCATCATCATCACAGCTATCTAACTAGATAGCTAGATATTATTTGGTATTGATAAAGGAGCATATTTATTACTGTGCTACAATTTTTTAAAAATCATTTTCATACCTGTTATTTTTTTACTTTTTGCAATCCTTTATGTCTTAGGCCTTAAAGACATTTTTTTCTGAGGAGGGGACCATAGGCTACCAAAGAGGTTCTTGACTCAAAAAAGGATAAGAAAACCTCCGCAAGGATGTACCCACATGAACAAACACACACACTCTTTGTTCATAGGCTTCAGGGTGTTTGAAGACTCCCCCTTACAAGTCCATGTCTAGCCATATTGCTAAAATTCAAGACAGTGAGCTATATGAGAAAGGGCTTTATTTTGTTTTGATTTACTTAAGGCCCCATTCAATGAATCACTTATAGGAATTGACTTACACTCTCTTCTTCATCAGACCATTGCCATGGTCTGTCTTTTAGCATTACCTTTACTCTACAAGAAGAGGAGATTATGTGTCCCCCAAAGATAATTCTCTTGGCTTGTATCATGTTAGGCTCTTGATAATTTTCAGTGATAAATTAAAAGTCTACCACTTCACACTCTGATTTGTAGTTTAATTTTCTATTTTAAAAACATTTTGTTTGAATTTTTACAACACATTATGTGCTGATTTCATAAGTTTGGAACTGGATCAAAAGTGTAAATGGCATAGTACCTTTCATATTAGGTTAATGACAAGTACCTTTCATATTATTCTGTACCATGAATAGTTATGTCATTGTTTTTACAACACAGAGTTATTATCCACAGTTATTTTTCGTATACAGGGAAGCCACAGTTCAACTGAGAACATAATTTCTGCTAGTATGTATGTGTTGTCCGTCGCAGGTTAGGATTTGCTTATACCTGTTGTGGCTTTAGGCTTCCTTGAGTTCTGTTCATTATGCTGGTATCTAATGTTTCCCTTAATTTTCTGAGATCTGGGTGGGACCTTAGAAATTTTATAGTGTCATGTTTCTCAATCCTTCTGAGCTTCACAAAATACGGATGCCTGGACTCCATTCCCAGAGCATCTGAGTGAACTGGTGTGTGGTGGGACGTTATAATACTTTTAAATGTTTAAAAATGACTTCTAAAAACAGAAGGGAAGCTTTTTCGGTTCAGCCAGGCTTGAGAATCATGACCCAGCATAATCCCTTCATACAAACAAGAAGCACTGCCACATGCCTGAGGGCTGCTGGCTAGTTAGTAACAGGTGGATTTTCTCTATTTCAGAATGCTATTTGTCCTTCTCAGATTTTTTTTTTTTCCAAAAAAACAGAAGGTCATTTACCGGCTAATGTAGACTTTTGTGGTCACCACACTCCTCAAGAAATATTTAAAATTAAATATTCCAACCTATACACTAAAAGCTTCTCCTGTTTTACCATTACCTGATAAGCAAAGAACTTTCTGGAAAAACCTGGAGGCTATTTTTTCTTAACTGTTCTTGCCTGCCCACTTATCTCTGTAAATTTGCCCTATTCTCCTATCACAATTAAGAGAGTGGCTTAAGTAAGTAGCTTGTAATTCTTTTTTTAATATTTATTTTTTTGTTGTAATTGAACACAATATCATATTTTATTTATCTATGTGGTGCTGGGATCGAACCCAGGGCCTCCCAAGGGTGAGGCGAGGGCTACACTGAGATTTTTTGCTTTAATTTATCCGATCTTGGGTTTGTGATCCACTTTGTTTGTCCCACTAGGTTTAGAAATTAATAAAATGTTGCCCTATACAGCACTTATCTTCCTAGAGGTTATTCATTCTTAGTGCAGTAAATAAGCCCAAAGACAGATATTTAATGCAGCTATTTAGGCTTATACAGATTAGATGAATCAAGTTTATGGCGATTCTTAAATTGATAAACAGGTTTTCTGACTTATGGGTTTTTAAAAAAATAACAACTTTTCTTTTACTTTCATTTTTCTTCTGTTATTTTGAAGTGAACTTAATTACAACTATTTTTAAAAAAAATTATAGATGACATTAAAATTTTTCTTTAATTCCCATATTAAAATAATTAATTGGAGAAAATATATCGCATGATATTTTGAGATCAAAAATGAGAGATCAAATGGGGTAAATATGAAGGAAGAGAGAATTCTATGCTAAATCCTTTCATCAGCCCTGTACAGAACCAGCATGGAGAACTCAATGGAATAGCTCCCTGTGGAAGTCTGGTTGTCTCATCAGGTTTTCTGACTTATGGGTTTTTAAAAAAAATCACAACTTTCTTTTACTTTTATTTTTCTTCTGTTATTTTGAAGTGAACTTAATTACAACTATTTTGAAAAAAATCAGATGACATTAAAATTTTGGATCATCTTGTTTTTCTTAGGCAATACAGTATCAAAATGTGTACAACAAAATCCCTCCATTGAATTACTACTGGAGACCTCTGCATTATTTCTTTGTGGGATGACAACATTCACCATATAAGACTAATATTGTATGTGTCCATATGTCCATACATATATTTATAAATGCAGTACACTGTGAACCACAATGTATCTAGGCCTGCCAAAGGATGAGTATTAAAAAAAAATGTGATCCCCCAAAATAATCTTGTTTTAAAGATATGCTTAGCCTGTGAATAAAGATAAACATTGTAATGTGTACTTTAAGAATTGATTTTAAAACGAGAAGGTTTGATGGAGCAAAGATTTAAGCACTTAAAAAAACAAAACCGGCCAACGCCACAGGACTATAATTCCAGCAACTCGGGAGGCCTCAGCCTCAAGAGAATTACAAGTCTGAGACCGGCCTCAGCAATTTAGCAAGGCCCTAAGCAACACAGTGAGACCCTGTCTCAAAAGAAAAAAGGTTGGGGATGCGACTCAGGGGTTAAGTGCTTCTGGGTTCAATCCAAAAACAGTATCTATAGTCAGGTAATATTTGGGAGAAAAAGAAAATCATACATATATTTATAAATGCATATAATATATCTAGAAGAATACATAATAAACCAAGAATATTACTGCCTCCAGCAAAGAGAACTGAGGACAGGGAGACTTGCTTTTCTTTTTTTGGTACCAAGGATCGAACCCAGGGGCGCTCAAACACTGAGTGCCACATCCCCAACCCTTTTTAATATTTTATTTAGAGACAGGGTCTCTTTGAGTTGCTTAGGGCCTCAATACATTGCTGAGGCTGGCTTTGAACTCTCCATCCTCCTGTCTCAGCCTCCAGAGCTGCTGGGATTACAGATGTGCTCCACCATGCCCGCCCTCCCTCCCTCCCTTCCTTCCTTCCTTCCTTCCTTCCTTCCTTCCTTCCTTCCTTCCTTCCTTCCTTCCTTCCTTCCTTCCTTCCTTCCTTCCTTCCTCTTCCTCCCTTCCCCTTCGTCTTCCAACCCCCACCCCTCTCCTTTCGTTCTTTTTCTTTTCTCTCTTTTTTTTTTAAAGGAGGAAAATTTTATTTTGGCATACACTGTCAGAGGCTTTAGTCTGTGGTCAGCTGGTTCCACTGTTTGGGGCCTGAGGCAGACAGAACGTGATGACCGACGGGTGTGGCCGAGGAGAGCTGCTCTGCTCACTGAAGCAGGAAGCTGACAGAGAGAGCACCGAGATTTACTTTTTGAAAACAGAAAATTAAAAATATGCGTGGAGATAATATATCCAGACAAGAACTGTGAAGGGTCTGAGATTTCTACCCCACTTATGATCTAAGAAGTTAGTTTGCCATAATTTCATGGATACTGGCAGAAAACAGGAGACTTCTGGGTCAAAGACGAAGGACTTTATTACTCAAGGCATAACACGCAGAATGAGCACCAGCAGGCATGTCAGTGTCCCTAGCCCCCAATTCCCATAGGATTGTCGGATACATCTAGAAAGATGCCTGCACAAACTGTGTGGCATTACAGGAGAATCGCCTAAGCATAGGGAATAACCTATTTAACCCTAAGCATGGAAAATCTGAATCTGAACCTAAAAGGGCAGTAAGCAGGCTGGACCTGTGCTCTGGCTTCCAAGTTGTTCACTATACAAACATCCTTGAAAAGATAACCTGGAATAAATGGCAGTTAGCCCCACTCACAATACTCACAAGACTGCTCAGAGACACAGGTACTTATGAAGAATTGCTTATTTCTCATTATGTATATGATCCATCCATTCATACACACATATGTATACGTGTCTATATAAAGTTTAAAGGTAAAAGTAACTTCTGATGCTTTAAGGTTTTGTTTGTTTGTTTGTTTTTGTTTTTGGTACTGGAAATTGAACTCAAGGGTGCTTTTTAACCCCTGAGCCACAGCCAGCTGATTTGTGTATTTTATTTAGAGACAGGGTCTCACTGACTTGCTTAGGGCCTTTGAACTTGCCATCCTTCTGCCTCAGCCTCCTGAGCGGCTGGGATCAGGGATGTGCCACCGCGCCCCACTTGCTTTAAGGCTTTTTAACTAGGTTGTTTGAAAATGTGTATACATTGATTATTGGTTAGATTATTAGACCTGGGTCTGCTATCACCTAACTTAACTTGGATCGAAGGTCATTATGGTCACAAACTCCAATTTTATATCGGTCCACTATCTGCAAAGTCAATTTATTGGTCAAGAGGAGGGATCTCAACGGACAAAACAAGTGATTCAGCACAACTCATTTTCCCTGACTACAACAACTATCGTCACCAGCAATGTCACCTTGGGCACTTTCATTACTGAACAGGGATTTTTTACATAGTCTTCAATTTGAGAACTGGCGCCAACATTTTCTTTAGTGAAACTTTCTTTGGTCTCATTCTAGTTCTGTTTCAAACTGAAATGAATTTTGAGTAAGTATGAATTGAAAATTGTAGGGAGGGGTGGGATTCTTTTTGGCTTTGGCACCTGGGTACTAAGGGGCTACAGGAACAAGCTTTCATTCATCGACAGAACACATTGGGTTTCTGTTTTATAGTTCAGGGTGGGCCAGAGGCGCCATGGTGGGCCTGTGATGGATGAATTGACATCTTGTTAGAAAGGTGTTGAGCCCCTCCTAAGTCACCTTGAATGCCCAGTTTTTGCAGCAGAAATGACCCATATTTTAAAAGTACAAGTATAATATACATTAAGAAAAACATATAAATCTTAAATGTGCTGCTCAGTGAATTGTCATGAAGCCAACACAGTTGTGTGACCAGCACTCGGATCAGGAAGTAGACATTTCCTGAATCCCAGAAACCTCTTCCAGCCACTACCTCCGTCTCCTAATGAACAATTTCAGTGCATTTTGCCTGTTTTTGAACTCTTATGAATGGAATTCTACATTATACACCCTTCTGTGCGTGGCTTCTTTTGCCCTAATTTATATTTGTGTTATCCATATTGTTTGTGGGTCCCTGGGATTTGTTCATTCTCATCGTCATAAGTGGTTCTCAGTGGAGGTGACGTTGGCATTGTTCACTGACATTTTTCTAGTTGTCACAACTCAGGATTGTCAGAGAGAGGTTGCTGATCACCACCGTACCATGCGCAGGACAGTGCCTCATGACCAAGAATGATCAGGCCACCAATGAGAAACCTTGCTGTGTAGGAGCATTCATAAGCCTTACACTGTAATGTAGCTTCTGTTCTTCCAGCCATTTTGCAGATGGGGAGACTGAGGCTATGAGTGCTTCCTGAGAAACCATAGTCTTATTGGAATAGAGACAAACAGGAAGAATCTTTATTTGTTAAATAAAGTGTTAGAGTGAATATGACTAACCGTGTACAGTCTCGGTCATGGACAAAATTGTGTGTTTTGGAACTGCTTTACGAATTTGAAGAGATTCTAGATAAGAGAATGAAATGGACTAGCTCAAGGTTTTCATCAAAGAATGAAAGGGCTTTTTTTTTTTTAAATAACTTTATGGAGGAACAATTCAATGCTATGAAATCCACCCATTTTAACTATACAATTCAAAGATTCCTAGTAAATTCACACAGTTGTGCAGTGATCACCACAGTCTAATTTTAGCATGTTTCCATCACATCAAAAAGATTCCTGTTGTCCATTGGCAATCATTCCCATTCCTACCCTAAGTCCCCATCGGTCTGTTTTCTGTCTCCAGATATTTCCTTTTCTGTATGTTACCTATAAATGGAATAAAACAATATGTGGTCTTTTGTGACTAACATTTTTACTTAGTTCAAGGTTCAAGGTTCAGTCATGTTGTAGCAGTACTTCAGTCTATTTTATGACTGAATAGGATTCCATTGTGTGGGCCAACCAGACAAATTCTTTTGTCCACACACAGGTTAATTCGGGGTGTTTCCATTTTGGGACTTTCATGAGGAAGTACATGAAGTACTTTTGAGCAGAGGTAGGTAAATGGCTAATACAAGCAGGCTTTTGAAGAAGAGCATGGGGCCAGAGCATAGGACCAGCCTGCTTATTGCCCTTTCAGATTCAGATTCAGATTCTCCATGCTTAGGGTTATTCCCTATGCTTAGGTGATTCTGGGATAATGCTCTATATCATTTTCAATGTTTCCCAAAATTATCTGGCCAGTGCCCTCTTCCCTGCCACCCCTACAATGTAAAATGTATTAATATCTCCACGGACAATCTGAAGAAAGCAGTTCATGAAGTATTGATACCACCCAATTTTACCACTTATGGTGAATTCCTTATTTATACCATAGATTGAATTTTCATGAATCAAATTGGTTATTTTAGATTTTTTAAAAAAGTGACTCTTCATTCCCATTCAAAAAACTCTCATACTCTTTTAGTGCTTCTGCTATGGTTGGTTGGCTCTCTAGTTAGTGACCATGAATAATATGGCATCTTACCCATGCGGCAGCCAACTGGATCAAGGCAACCTGAATGACTTATTTGTCATGAAATTTTATCCTTAGCATCCTGGTTACCCAACTGGGTTGAATAAATATGGGTTATCTCCATTGCATGTGTGTTCACTTTGGCATTCTGGATGCAGAAGAACTTGAAATCTACGTAAATAATGAAAATATCAAAGTTTCATGTCAATGTCACCCGGGCCTTTTAAGTGGTATTTTTATTTTGTCCATGCAATAAAATTCAGCTTTACATTTCTATCCAATCTCAACAAATGTCCCATCTGTTAAAAAAAAAAAAAAAAAGAAGGAGAAGGTAAAGAAAGAGAAGAGAGGGGATAGGATGGAAGAAGAAAGAAAACACAAAAACCAAAATTCTGTTTACCCAATCCTACTTTCCATTTTGATAGTTATGTCCAAAAAAAGATCTCTGCTTAGGGTGTGCTTGGTTAGCTTGGTTCTTTGATCCACAGAAGAGCAGAATAACAGCCCCACAGGGTACTGGGTTCAATCCCCAGTACACTCCTGAGGATGATTTTTCCAGCTGAACCAAGAAGACCCTGTTTTTTTGTCAGATTTAGTAACTAACATTCAAACCAGACAATTTTAATAATGTGCACTCTGAAATATATTGCGATTTTTCACTTGTCAATTAAACCTCAGTAAAGCTGAAGAATAAGTGAATGAGTGAATGATTTATTTATATGATAGATAAAAATTGGGGCTGGGGTTATAGTTC
The DNA here is from genome assembly GCF_052094955.1 of Ictidomys tridecemlineatus. Classification (NCBI taxonomy): domain Eukaryota; kingdom Metazoa; phylum Chordata; class Mammalia; order Rodentia; family Sciuridae; genus Ictidomys; species Ictidomys tridecemlineatus. Next base: position 69,500,722 of record NC_135477.1, read on the forward strand.
AATGGGGGAGCACTTGCCTGCATGCATGAGGCACTGGGTTCAATCCTCAGGACCACATAAAAATAAATAAATAAAGATATTGTGTTCATCTACAAGTAAAAAAAAATATTTTAAAATAAGTAAATAAAAATTTTAAATAATTTCAAATTAAAATAATATATACTTGGAGGATTTCCCAGGGCTATAAAACCATGTTAACTCTGTGGGAACATTTTTTCATTTTTGATTTGGAGCTTTAAGTCTTCAACAATAAAATTTTTTTAAGAAATTAAAAATAAAAAAGATTAAGTCTTCAAGATGGAAAGTGTATGTATGGTAATTACTCAGATTATTTGTGTTAGAGAAAAATTATAAAGTGTGGCCTGTAGAAAGATGTTTGAGCTGGGCATGGTGGTACACACCTGTGATCCCAGCTGTTTGAAAGGTTGAGTCAGGAGGTTCACAAATTCAAGGCCAATCTGAGCAACTTAGTAAAACCCTGTCTGAAAATAAAAGGGCTGGGGACATAGCTCGGTATAGAGTGCATGCCTAGTATGCTCAAGACCCTGGGTTCAATCCCCAGTAAAACACACACACACACACACACACACACACACACACACACACACACACACACACACGGGATCTTTGGAAAAGAAACTATTCACAAGCATGACTGGTAAATAAAATTCTCACCCTCAGTGTCAAGCCATCTGCATCCGGTGAAGGGGTTAACAATGTAGATTTTAGAACCCATAACGTGGGGATGGCTGCAATGTTTCCCTTTTATCCTCCTTTAGGTGGATAAGTGGAAGGGACTGAGCATTAAGAAGTAGCATATAGGAAATCAGAGACAGTTTGAGACATTTTGAGGTAGAGCCAAACTGTGAAAGGAGAAGCATCTGGAATCCTCTCTTCTCCATCTGGCATAGAGGACAAGGAGGGTTTCTAGCTTTTCTTAAATTTTTATTTAATTCACGTGACCATTTAATTTTGCTGTTCTTTACATCTGCATTCGATCCACAGATGCTGAGGGAAGTGCAGACTATTCCAACTTGTGTTGTCTGTTCACATGAAAACTAGACTCAGACCCACATGAGTCCACAAGTAATTTTTGAACATCAGTTCAACAATGTGGCCCCTGTGTATTCCTGACAGGCTCTGCCTTATGTTCACTGGGCTTCCATCACCTGATAAGAACCAGAGACTGAGAGGGTAGATTTGCATTAGTGTGCAAGGTTGCTGTATGACCATCCTGCATTATTGTGGTTGGAAATGTTTTGTCTCCCATATGGATTCGTGGAAACTTTTAAACAGAGTGTCAGGTTCACTAATAGCTATTTGAAGCTTCTTCCATTTATTCAGGTGAAATGTTTGCATCTACTATATAGGAGAAAGAATTGACATGTAGTCTGCACGGCCTTTTTTGAATCTGTACAGTCATACTATATCAATTTGTGTCATCAGCAAAATGCAGCAAGATAAAGAGCTGTAGGCTGGGGATATAGCTCAGTCTGTAGAGTGCTTGCCTTGCATGCACAAGGCCCTGGGTTCAATCCCCAGCACCACAAAAAAAAAAAAAAAAAAAGAGTTGCATATGTGTGATCAATGAAGGTTGAAGCCAGCCCTTCAGGTTAATCCTGTTTTTGATTTTTTTTTTTTTAAATCCCTGTCTTCTCCTTCAGGAGCTAGATTTTTGGCTGGACTGGCTGGATATTGGTTCAGGAGTCTTTTTTCATCTGTGTGCATGAAAGCAGTAATGGGGTACATGATTAAACCATGTGAGGCAGTATATTAGATCACACTGTCATCCAGTTGTACTTGCCAAGGTAAGCCATGTTTCTCAGGCTCTCATCCCAGCCCCCTAATACTGCTTCTAAGTCCCCAGGAAACAGCTCACATATGCCTGTGACAGGTCCCATTCACAGTGTGACTCGCCAAGCACACAGTCAGGATTCAGGATAGCTGCTGTGTCTTTGAATTCTAGATTATTTGCTTAGCCTGTTTTTGAGCTTTAGATAAATGGAGTCATACCGTATGTGCTCTTCTGTGACCATCTTCTTTCAACATGTGTCTGTAAGACCCATCCCTGAAGCTCTGTCTAACTCTCCTTTGTTCTTTCTTATTGTTGTGTTGGATTTCATTGTGTAAACACCTTGATTTATGTACCCAGTCTACTGTTGATTGACAGGGGTCTGAATATTTGTAACAACACTGTAATGTAGCTTCTGTTCTTCCAGCCATTTTGCAGATGGGGAGACTGAGGCTATGAGTGCTTCCTGAGAGACATATAGGTAGAAGCTATAGATTTTCAAAAAAGCAATAGATTTTTTTTTAAAAGTCAGCTTCTTAGGCTTGTGTCAAGAAGTTAGTACCAGAAAGTTTATGGGGGGCCAGTTCTTGGCCTCTCCTTGGATGGAGATGGAGGGGTATGAATAAGGTAATCTATTCTCAAAATCCATTAATAGGATTATATTGTTATGTTGTGTATTGTGTGCATGCATGAATATCTTAAAACAAATCCCATCTGTATGTACAACTATAATGCACCAATTTTAAAAAGTGGGAAAAAATCCATTAGTAGTAGGATACAAGATGTTCTGATTTCATATCTCTCCCTGACCATCTTAGACACTGCCAAAGTTTGTTGGATCTGCTAATGTATTACTGGTTTTTGGAATAATAACGAAAGTACACTGTACACTTCCTTCTGTCAGAAACCAGATGTTTCTGGATCAAGAATGCAAATCATACACCTTGTTTTCTTCTCTGAAAAATAGGAAGTACCCCGGGCAGCTTTTCAGTCTGGATGGAAGAATTTTGTTTTTATACTGACAAAAGTGGTTGTGTATGTATGCAGAAATATTTTGTTTTTCTAAGGTCATTTTACAAAAGCTAAGTGTGCAAGCTGTCTTCTGTAGAACTTTGTCCTTTTCTTCCACATACTCCTTTCCCCTGTGAAATCTGTGAGCTGTGCCAGCCAGGAGGAGAATGGCTTATTTCCAAAATTTAAAAAAAAAAGAAAAAAGAAAAAGAAAGCACTTTTACTCATTGGTTGATAAAGGGGGAGTGTGCAGCTGTTTAAATTGTCTAAATTCAGTCATTGTGGAGTCTGAAGTTGCCTTCTCTCTCTCACCTCCACCAAAGTCCTCCTCACCTCTCACTCACACATCTTCTCCTGGATTCTGTATCGCCTTCTACTAACTCCCAACCAATGAACCAGCTCTCAGCTAATTTCAAGGTAATGTGTGAAAGCTGAATGATCTTAATATAGGATATTAGGTCTTGGTAGAAAAATTATCTAAATTCTATAAAATCATGATGTCTGCAGTTTCACAACTGAGTTAGAACTGTGAATTCTAGAGATTGTTCTCTCACAATGCAATTGTTTATAGCAGTGATAGAGTAGTGAAAAACAAACCATCCCCTCTGATCAACACCAGAGAAGATGTACATTCCTTTGAAAAGATTTCCTAAAGAATAAGGCAAAGAGATCTGCACTGTTCAGATGATGTATAAATATAATAAATGCAAGGTTAGGGTTTAGAGAGGTAAACCCTTATTAGAATTCCAGATAAAAATACAGGATGTTCAGTTAAATTTGAATTTCAGACAAATAAAGAATATTTTTTGTATATATATGTCCCAAATATTGCATGAGACACCCTGTATTTTTATTTGTTAAATCTAGCAACTCTAGCTATTTTTTTTTCAATACAATTTCAACAATTAATATTTGCTGAGTACTTCTGGTTTGATGGAATGACCTCAGGAGCCCCAGACCTTATGTTTGTCTCTTAAACCACTGTATCCACAGGTTGCAGCATAGTGTTTGGCATAGAGTTGATGATTAATAAATATTTTTTGAAAATTTTAATCAAAGGAATAAACAAATTACAAAATATAATGATTCTTCTAACCTAGGTAGGAATGCAAGCTCTCATATGTATAAAGATAACGTGACTAATGTGATCTAGTTTTGGATTTCAGCTGATTTATTTACTTAATAGACTAGCCCACTTAGGTAAATAATTCAGATACTAAATTGGTTACTCCCACTTCAAAAAGAAATGGTAATTAAACTGGGGATTGAACAATGGTCTAATCTAAATTCAATGCAATATTTTAAATTTTCTGATTTTAATTGCCCTCCTAAACATAACATTGCCAATCTCCTTTTTCATATACACTCTTATTCTACAGTTCCTATCAAATAAGTTGTATGTCTTTAATTCTCTTATTTCTGACAGGGTTGAATTTGATGGAGTGGAAATGGATGGGCACTAACTAATCAGCTATAACCTGGAGCTTTACTATTAAGTAAAAATTATTGGTGTGAACTAGATTTTCCTTCTAAGGCATTTCTAACTCATTATAACACTTTTATCTATAATAGCCTTAAATGAAGGCTAGTTAATATATAATATTTTTCTAGTATAAAATTTAGGCATATAGAATTTCTCGTTGTTAGAATTTCTTATTTTTCGAAATATAAAGGTAAAACACAAATAAATTTAACATAATCATAAACTCCTCAAATCTCAGGATTGTAAGCCCTTAAGTATACCATTTATAATGGACATCATATAATCTCTTTCTCCTTCGGAGGAAAACCCTGAAGAACTATACAAGTTTTTGAGACTAAAACCCTAAACACTTTTTTATCTATACTTTTTTAGCCTTTCTTATATAGACTATTTCTTTCTTGCTTGAAGTGATACTCACATTCAGTCATTAAAATTGGAATCCCAATGGAAAGAAGAGATTGAAATTTTGGGGTCTATTTAAAAAAAATACAAAAACAATGTTTCAAGAAACACCGTAAACAAAGTCATAAACAACACATTCATAAAGTTAAGGGATATAGAACTGGTGGGAAGATTAACCGATACATTTATATATCGAAAGAAAATAAAAGAGAAAATACAAACCATCTTGAACATAATAAAAAGTGTGCAATGACACTCAAAATAGAAATCTGAACTAAAAATGTCATTTAAATACTATTTTCTTCCATCAGATTGGCAGAAATCCAAGTCTTGATAATATATTCTGTGTATGTGTCCCCAATGGCAGTGGGGACCTGGAATGCCCACATTTTCCTGGTAGGAGAGAGTTTTGTATAATCTTCCAATTTGGCAATCTGGTTCTATCTATCAGTATTACAAAGCCTCTACCGACTGATTAATAATCCCACTTCTAGGAATTAATCCTACATATACATTTTCACGTGTGAGAAATTATGTTTAAAGTTATTAACTGCTGCACCGTTTGTAATAATGAAGGATTGGAAACAATCCACTATCCATCAAAAAGGAAGCACTTGAATATCTTATTGTATATCCATACAATGGAACATTGTGCAAAGGCAAAAGGAATGAGAAAACTCTCTGTATTCTACAAGGAAAGGAGAGATCTAAAAAGGCAAAGTGTGCAGGGTGCGGAAAGGATAAATAAACAGTTCCTACACAAAGAAACTGTCAGGACGTATGAGAAACTCACAGAAAGGGTTACCTATTTCCATCAGAGGTGGAAAAGATGGATGGGAGATGATGGGATTTGGAGTGATAGAAGCTCTCTTCCACATTCCTGGCTGTGTGCCCAGGCCTGGCAGCCAGAGAGAGCTTGGCCTTTGGGGTGAACTTCAGCGGTCTGACTGACAGGACCATAGAATGTGAAGATGGGGAGTGGTGAGAGGGGAATGAAGAGACCAGGAGCTGCCCTGGAGGAAGGCTGACCCATGAGGGTGCCAGACCCGCAGGTGAGAAAGTCAAACCAGGTGCAGGGAGGTGATTTCCAGGAAGGCTTAGGGTGAATGGCTAGAGCCAGAGAATCCCTGCCGAGGGAGAGGACAGCAGTCCATGTGCAGCCCAGGAAGGGATCTGGGGCAGAAATGCCCAGGACATATCCAGGAGCCGTGTCTAAGTAGATGGAGTCGGGGGTCATGGGAAAAGCAAGCCCAGACTCTATCCTTTGGGAAAATAAAACAAAACGTAACATGCTTCCTTTCAGGAATCACTGATACACTCTTGTGCTTTGTCAGCCAGCCCTATGATAGCTTCTAAGAAGCCGTGGTGACTTCTAACCATTTGTTCCTGATGGTCTTATTTATAAGCTGAGCTTTTCAGATCCCCAAAGACTGAACAATTTCTAATAAGAAGATGGGGACCTGAGACCCTGAGTGACCAGCTATGTGACCTCAGACAAAACACATCTTTGAACCTTAGTTCTTCTTCTGTGAAATGGTCCAGATGAGGTATGTCACACGCCACTGTGTTTAGTGAGGCTCAGGTGTAGCTTTGGAAACTGTCAATCTCCCTGGTAAGGTGCTGACCACGGTCACGATTCCTGAGCATACTTCAGTCAATAGGAAACAGCTGCCCATTCTGCCCGCGGGTGAGAGGGCTATGTATGTTTTGCTCTGTTAGAAATAGATGAGCATTGGGAGGTGTCATAGTTGGAAAATAAAAGACAATATCCCAATTTTTGAGGGAAATCATTAAATTTCTTTCTACACTACATCTTTCGTGACAGGGAAAGCCTAAGCAGAGGGGAGCACTAGAGCTGCCTGAATTTTAACTGATTTCCTTAATTTTTAAAATTTCCATAATTTTTATTCTTATTCTAATTATCTTATGGGCAATAAGAACTTTTAATCATCACTAGAAGCAACTACTTTTCTTCTTCAAGTTAACACTAACTGAGGGCTTGACTGGTGCTGTTTTATGTACATCTTCCCATTGAATCCTCCTAAAAGCCTAGTAAGCAGCAATGACTGGTAATTCCATTGTATAAATGAATTGAGAGGTTAAATAATTTGCTCCAAGGCACAAAGGGGGCTGCTGGTGGAACGAGGCTGCCCAATCAGTCACTGTGATCTTGGTGTACATTCTGCTTCTTTAAGAAAACATACTTTCAAGAGAGGGAGGTGGGTGGGGTGGGGGGGTAGGAACAAGAGTCTTTCTACACAGTGATGTTATAAATGTTGTTGAACTCGTGATTACTAAGCAAGGACCCCAAATCTGTAACCCAGCTGAGACTTGTGAACATTTCTCCCATTTTTGAGACTCAGTTCTACCACCATGGCACCCATTTCCTTCAGCACTATCTCAGCACCTGGTCTTCCATCTTTGAACCATGACACTCAATTAACTAAATGTATGAAATGTCATGAGCATGACAAATTAACGAAGTGGAAACACTTAACATTTACTCAGTAAAATTTTAGCTTCTACAATATTGCAGGCACATGGATTCAAAGGTAAATGTGACTGGAGCATCCCCTATAAAAACCTTGTGTAAGAAGTAAATGTATGTCAGCAATTAAGTAGTTAGCCTAATCTCTTTTAGATTGGTTAGTGTTCCCTAAATTTGCTTAAGCATTAACATTATCTGAAGCACTGTAAAAGTTTGATGTTGCAACAGCAACATCAAAACCCCCGACAGCCAGGCATGATGCACACCTATAATCCCAGTGGCTCTGGAGGCTGAGGCGGGAGGATTAAAAGTTCAAAGTCAGCCCTAGCAAATTAGGGAGGCCCTAAGCCACTTGGAGAGACCCTGTCTCCAAATTAAAACAATCAAAACACAAAAAGGACTGGGAATTTTGCTCAGTGGCTAAGCGCCCCTGGGTTCTAACCCTGGTATACAAACAAACAAACAAACACACAAAAAAACAACAATAGCAATGAAAACCTTTTAGTGTCAGTACCTCAGAGCAACTGAATTAGAATTTCGTAGGGAGGGCCCTGTATTTTCAACAAGTGTCCAAGGAGAGTGTTACAATTAGGTAAGTTGGGGAACTCAGCTCTGAATCCAAACAGGATCCTGTAGGGCTGGAGGAGGAAGTTGCTAAGTGTGCCTGTGTGTGATGGGAAATTAGCCAAAGCCTCACAGCAGTGTGTAGACCACACCTTAATGAGTGAGTAAGCAAACAAGTAGAGAGGAAGGACATTCCAAGCCAGAAGCATGAAAAGGAATGGCTTGATCCCGGTGGGAACATGGGATCTGTGTGATGGTCAAGAAGGTGGTAGGTAAAGCAGGAAAATTGGCCATAGTCCCTACATGAAGTCTGTGGACATTAACCTAAAAGCCACAGGGACCAACCACCATAGGATATGACACCAGGGAAGAGACAGGGAATCCTGTTTGAAGGGTGTCAGGGGGCCTCCTGGAAACAATTAGCTAACTAAGAGTAGTGGAATGGGTTGAGAGGTATTAGCTAAATTTGGCAGAATTTAGTGATAGATTGATTTTTTTTTTTTTTTTTTTTTTTAGTGAGGGAAAGGACAGTAGACCAACTCCTTGATCAGATAATGGAGAGAAGTGTGAGTTATGGCCCGGTGGTGAGGAATCTGGGAAGAGGAGCAAGGGGTGATGACAGGAAGATGAATTCTGCTTGATCATGCTGTGTTTCAACGGCTCTGGGGATTGTAACTACTAGGCATTTGGATATCTGCTGATAAAGAATTGGGATTCATAGTGTAACAATGGTAGACCAAGCCTTGGGAGCAGGTGGGAATCACTAAGGGGGTTCAGGGGAAGTTCTGCTGAGGGAGAACTAATGAGAACCCCATTATAAAAATGAGCCGTGCTCTCTCTTACCCTCTTATCTTGCTTCCTCCTCTTGTCTTCCATAATGCAGCAAGAGGTTCCTCACCAAATGCTGGCTCCCTGATACTGGGTTTTCCAGCCACCAGAACTGTGAGAAAGAAATTTCCTCTTTTTCTAAATTGCCCAGTTGATAGTGTTTTGTTATAGCAGCATGAAACAGACTGAGACGGTGCCTGAGCAGAGTGAGCAGCATTCACACTGAATCTGCTTTTTTAATATAAACTTTCCAGAAGGACTTCAGGTCATTTCAAGCTGAAGAACTCTTTTAGTTTATAATGTAGACTTTTATTTGACTATCTCTGGGATGTTAATTTATATATTGGGAGGAAAAGCAGTGGAATAATCTGCTTGAGGAGGTGCTCAGAAAGCGTGTGGCTCATTTGACATATTTGAGCAGGGTTAAACAATTGTCCAATTGTTTTTTGGATTTAGGTGTTAGTTTTGATTTCAGTGCTAACCAATGCTGAATTAATTCTCATAGAGTATGGATAACTCAACAGAATCATAATCTGTTCACAAATCACAAATCATACACAGTTCTTTGAAACAGATTTCAAGGAATATTTTACAAATGCATTTGTGAGTGGGAGTTCTGTTCTTTTTAACATTTGAAGTGTGCTGGCTGTGAGAAGACAGACCACAGCAGGTCTTACTTGAAGACTTTAAAGTAAGACTTTTAGTGCACTGCATAACAGGAGCTATAACTGAAGTTTGGAAAGTGTCTTTCTACTTTGTATTGCTACTAAGGCCTATATCCACATCAGTCAATCAACAGAATATTTATTAAGCTTCTATTACCCATCCAACAAACATGTGCTAATACCCAATGAAGTCCTTTATTTTCCACCTCTTTTTAATCCTTGCAACAGTCAGCAAGAATCTAATAAGAATAGCACAGCCTCATAAGACGTAATGGTTAGGTTTAACTTGTTGTAGGTTCTAATGGAGCCAGAATTGAAACTGACTCTTAAGTTATTTGCTTTAAAAATCTCCTACCAGTTCCTCTGAGCCTGGCCCTATTAGGAAGTCAAAATGGTGGCTTTTACCATGCAGGTTGACACTGAAGTTCAAAACACAAGATTTAAATCTATAAATCCATAAAATGTAAGGCACACATCTAAAACATTAGGAAAATGCCACAGAATGTAATGTCTATAGGAGTTAAGGAGAGGCATCAGAGAAAGCCTGTGGGTTGTACTGCATGAAGAACAGGCAATATATGGAGAGTTGAGGACATGGAGACCCTTCCAGGTGGGAAGAGCTGAATGACCAAAAAAAAAAAAAAAAAAGGTGCAAAATTGTGTTCAGGAAATCATGATTAGATCTCCCACCTACAATAGAAGTTTTGCATCTGAGAGTAGAAAATGTGTCCTATAAGGGTAAATGGAGCCTGCAGTGGAGGCCCTTCAATGCCAAGCTAAGAAGTAGGACTTTATTCTGTAGCTAATAGAAAGCCATTTAAAAACTTTTGAGGGCTGGGTTTGTGGCTTAGTGGTAGAGCACTCACCTAGCACATGTGAGGCACTGAGTTTGATCCTCAGCAGCACATAAAAATAAAATATAATAAAGGTATTGTGTCCATCTACAACTAAAAAAAAAAAAAAAGAAAAAAGAAAAATTTTGAATACAAAATCAACATGATTTAAAAAGTGACCTAGAAAATTAGGGCTGGGGTTGTGGCTCGGTGGTAGAGCACTTGCCTAGCAGGTTTGAAGCCCTGGGTTCAGTTCTCAGCACTGCCTATAAATAAATGAACAAAATAAACGCCCATCAACAACTAAAAAAAAAATAAAATAAAAATGAATAAAGAAAGAAAATTAACCTGATTATCAGTTCTGGGGGTCAGTCAAGGGGCTCTGGGACAGGGGGAATGGGGGCTTCCCAAGCTTGAACAGACCCAGAAGGAGCAGGGCTCCCAGGGGACTGTGTCCAGGAATAAGGTCCAGAGAGTCAGGCCAGACCGAAGGAGATGTGTAGTTACAGCAGTGGGGACAGTGCACCCAGAAGGAGCCTGCAGAGTGTGGTCAAGAAGGTAAGGGAGGCCGGGTCTAGAGCAGCTATTCGCCACCCCAGGTGGATCTGAGAAGTGAAATGTGGCCATTTGTAGTCCAGTTGAGAGACTATCATAAAATACCATCAATTGGATGGCTCATCAACAACAGGAATCCTTCCTCACGCCTCCGGAGGATAGGAAGTCCAGGACCAAGGCTCCAGCAGATCTGGTGTCCCGTAAAGGCTGCCTTCTAACTAGGGCAGAAAAAGGCCCAGGCCACTCTGTGGACCCCTTCATGAGGGCGCTAATCCCATTCACAAGCGCTCTACCCTCAGGATCTGATGACTTCTCAAAGGCCCCACCCAATAATCACCACGATAGAGACTAGGTTTTGGGGAAAAGACACAAAAATTCAGACCGTTGGAGCCTATAAATGAAGAATGAGCTTCAGAATCTTTGGGAAACTCAGAACAGGTTATACTGCAGAGCATAGCAGAGATGGAGGTCAGTGGGTATGGACGGAGGCAGAGCATCATCAGGAAGCCTGCTCACTGTGTGTTGTGGAGTCAGGCCTGAACACTAGAGTGGACGTCCTGGGGACCAAGACATGAAGGGGTGTGGGGATATAGCTCAGTTGGCAGAGTGCTTGCCTCGCATGCACAAGGCCCTGGGTTCAATCCCCAGCACCACACATACACACACACACACAAAAAAAAAAAAAAAAAAAAAGACATGAAGGATCTAAGAGTGTTAATGGTGGAAATTGGAAGATCTTACATGAGTGACATCATGAAGAAAGCCTCGACATGACTTGAAGATAATGAGAGGAAGGACAGCAGTGGGTCTCAAGCCTCTTCCTGAGGTTGTACATGATGTGGAGTTTACACTGGTCGTGTATTCATGAAGCCATGTCCAACTCATTCTACTGCCTCTCCTAGTCCCAGGAGCAAGTTCCCAAGGTTATTTGGAGAACAGTTATTTGGGCCTTAGAAAAATTTTGTCATTAAGAACTTGTTTCCATGGGAAATGTGTTTAAAATAGTCTAAGGTATCAGGAATATTGCAACCTTCTATAACCCTGAAATCGAACTTCCTCTGGCTTTACTATCTTTCCTCCTGCTTCTCAGCACAAGTGTGAGCCATCTCCTAAAAGCACTGAAGAGGGCTTTTAGGATCAGGTATAAAGATTGTGAGTGTCTGTCAGGGTGTAAGCCTTTCTCCTTAAAAAAAAAAAAAAATATTGGAGCATTGTAATTATGTGCAACAGTGAGATTCATTGTGACATCCACACATGCACATTGCAAAATTTGGTCAATTTCAAGATCCTCGAAAGTAAACTCCACACACTTATCCACCCCAAACTTCTGGCTCTGTACTTCTTCATCTTGGGTCTCCATTCAAGAACAGGATGTAATTTCAGAATGATTTGTTCCAAAATAAATATTTACGCTTTTACCTGCAAAGACGCAGACTGCTTCTCGTCGGCTGTCCTATTTCCAAAAGAAAAGTGTAGCCCTTCTGAGTTTCTCCCCTCTGAGCAGTTTCAGATCTCCTTTCTTCTTCTCCTTTCTCTCTTGACTTTGACCCCTCTGTATGGAAAAACGAGGGGCAATGTATGTCATAATGGGAGGTCTGGGGACGGAGACAGGGCCAAATGATCTCTGTTTTGGAGGGACAAAAGAGAATCCAGAGAAGATGCTGCTAGGTCTCCTCTGTTTTCACCGGAACCCCAAATGTCACTGGTAATATTTTTAAATGTTGTCCATACACATTGTGAATATGTCCATGCTTGTGATATGTGTCCCCAACTGTTGCATCTGCCCATTTGTCATGCTGTCCCCTTCTGCTTTCTTTACTCTGTGATGTGCTTATGAAAGGATTTCTCATATAACCCCAAGCAGACTGAATCCTTAAATTAGAAGTAAAAATAATGAACTCAGCTACTTTAAGAAACATGGTCAGGAGGGATAAAGAATCAAGTAGTGCAGACGCTCAAGTGATTATGAAATGCTTAGGTTTTCATGGTTTTGTTTATTGCAAAATCTTAGGGAAATGTACTTTAAAAAACTTAAGGCCTTTGGTTTTAAATGGTTGTAGACTTAGAGAAAAAATCAAGGAGAAGATACAAAGGGTTCCCATATACCCTTACACCTCTTGTACCCTGTTAGGAACTTTTACATCAGTGTGGCACGTTTTTACACTCAATGAGCCAAAGATACATCAGGAAGGAGCACAGAGATACTGAGGAACAAAAGTGACCAAATTATATTGTTATGTTATGTGCATGTTCAAATACCTAACAAGGAATCCCACTATAATGTGTGATTATAATGTGCCAATAAAACTTAAAAAAAACAACAAAGATATGTCATTATTAGCTGAAGTCTACATTTTCTTCAAGTTTTCTTAATTTTTACCTCATATTATTTTTCTGTCCAAGGAATCCACTCCATGTCACATTTCATTGTCACGTCTCCTTAGTCTCTTCTTGTTTGTGACAGTTTTTCAGACTTTCCTTTTTCTTTCTTTTTGAATTTGTGTATTTATTCATTTATTTTTAAATTCTTAAAAATTTGTTCTTTTTAGTGTATTCTGACATATTACAAATACATGAAGTATAACTTTCCATTCTTGAGGTTGTACATGGTGTAGAGTTACACTGGTCATGTATTCATGTATGAACATGGGAAAGTCAACAAATTCATTCTACTGTCTTTCCTCGTCCCATCTCCACTTCTTTTCCTTCATTCGCCTTCGTCTAATTCAATAAATTTCTATTCTTCCTGCCCTGCCTTATTGTTTGGTAGCATCTGAATGTCAGAGAGGACATTCGGCCTTTGGTTTGGGGGTATTGGCTTATTTCACTTAGAATGATAATCTCCAGTTCTATCCAGTTACTGACAAATGCCATAATTTCATTCTTCTTTGTGGCTGAGTAATATTCCAATTTGTATGTATATCACATTTTCCTTATCCATTCATCTCTTGGAGGATACCTAGGTTGGTTCCATAGCTAGCTATTATGAATTGAGCTGCTATAAATGTTGATGTGACTGCATCACTATAGTATGCTGATTTTAGGTCCTTTGGGTATATACCAAGGAGTGTGGTAGTTCTAATCCAAGTTTTCTGAGGAATCTCCATACTGCTCTCCAGAGTGGTTGTACCAATTTGAGCCCCACCAGCAATGTATGAGTGTACCTTTCCCCCACGTCCTCGTTGTTTTAATTTGAATTTCTCTAATTGCTAGAGATATTGAACACTTTTTCATATATTTGTTGACCATTCGCGTTTCTTCTTCTGTGAAGTATCTGTTCAGTTCCTTTGCTCACTTATTGATTAGGTTATTTGTTTTGGGGGTTCTTTTGGTGTTAAGTTTTTTGAGTTCTTTATTTATCCTGGAGATTAATGCTCTATCTGAGGTACAGATGGCAAAGATTTTCTCCCATTCTGTCTGCTCTCTCTTCATGTTCTTGATCATTTCCTTTGCTGTGAAGAAGCTTTTTAGTTTGCTATCATCCATTTATTGATTCTTAATTTTACTTCTTGCACTTTGGGAGTCTTGTTGAGGAACTTGGTTCCTGAGCCGACATAATGGAAAGTTGGACCTACATTTTCTTCTATTAGGCACAAGGTTTCTGATCTAATTCTTAGGTCCTTAATCCACTTTGAGTTTTTTTGCATGGTGAGAGATAGGGATTAAATTTCATTCTACTACATAAAGATGTTCAGTTTTCCCAGCACGATTTGTTGAAGAGGATGTCTTTTCTCTAATGTGTAGAGTTTCTGGTGCCTTTGTCTAGCATGAGATAACTGTATTTATGTGGGTTTGTGTCTTCTGTGCTGTTCCATTCGTCTCAGACTTTGCTTGCTTTTGATTATTTTGGCAGTTTTGTGGCGTGCTGACCAGATATTTCACAGGATGCCTCTCAGGGTTTGCATGATATTTCTTCATCATGGTCAAATTGGGAAGTGATCATGTCCAGTGGGAAGCTGAGGCCAACTCGAGGCTTTGGCTCAGCCCACCCAGCATGCATCCTGGCAGATTGCAACTCCTAGCAATTGTCCTGATGTGTGTGGGCCTTGCTCCATCCCTCGATGATGAAGAGGGTGGTGACAGGGCACCTGGGTTCACTTTAGCCAGCATAGCACCCGTTATGGGGAGATGAAGTTCTGGCCAAGTCAGACATGGACCCCTGACCCTCAGGGCACCTAGAAGCAGCAGCACACCTGTGCTTTAGGAGTGGGCAGTGGACAGGGTATATCACAATCTGTCCCTGGTTTGTACAGCTGGAGGCTGGAACCAGAGGAAGAGGTACGTCAAGTGAGTTTACTAAGCAGCTGCAGGCCAAAGAAAATTGGGCAGATTCCAGGGCCTCTGAGCAGAACCAACTGAGGACCTAGGGCTATGACTCAAAAAAGAGGATGCAGCCAAAGTTCCCCAGGGCCATAAACCTGTCCTTCCTGCTTGGCTCTGTATGTGGAAAGGCTGGAGCTGGGTTGTTCTCCAGCTAATGGAGATTCCACAATCCCTTCCCTTCCAGATGATGCCTTGTTTGCAACTGTTGTACTGACCTCTGAGTTGATGTCTGTGTGCATAAAAGATCTGGAACACAATGCACAATCCCATGAGGAGAGGGTCTCCTTTACTTTTCTTGGCAAATGTGTGAATGATGCTTACAAACTATATTGCCATCCAGGATTTTTCAACAGTATATATATATATATTTTTCAACTATATATATGTTCTTCAGATGCTTTTTTCAAATACTATAAAAATCCACATGGGATTTTTAAAAAGATATTAATTTTTCAAGATGCCCCTTCATCATTCATATGTGTATATATATATATTTGGCTGCCATTTTTTCACAGTATTCAAATTTTTATCCATTTAATATCAGCCTGTGATTTATTTCCTAGTAGTAGCTTTGAAAAATTGAATCAACTTAGTTGTGGTGTATTTTTAAAAATGGTTCTCTCATTCTCAGCATTAATCTACTTGGCAGAACTTTCCTTGGTAGGAACTGTTGACAGTGATAAGTTTTTGTCCTGAAGAAAATTTATATCCATCCTAAAACTTCCTCAATGTGATCACAATTTTAATTGATAAATTCCAGATTTGAACGATTTTTGTACGGTCCAATAACTATTTTGGAAGATGATTCGATTTGTTCTTCTAAGAAAGTTGTCAATTCTTTTGTCTCAATTGTCACAGCTGGCCTTTTGCCCTGGCTACCTCATGTGGTTATTTCCTTTATAACTCAAGAATAGGTTAACACAAATGTAACCCTGGAGGGTTGGTGGGTTTAGGGAGGTGATGTTTATCAGGATAAGTCATGATATTGTTTGGATCTGAAATGCCTGCCAAAGGCCCATGTGCTAAACACTTGGTTCCTAGCCTGTGACACTGTTGGGAGGTGGTGGAACCTTTAACAGGTGGAGCCCATTTGAGGGGAGTGAGGTCACTGGGGGTGTGCCCTTGGGAGCCTGGCCCTGCCCACCTCCTTCCTGGCCTCCTGTGAAGCAAATAGTCCTCCTCCAACATGTGCTTCTGCCATGGTATAGTGTGGCGTTACAGACCCAAAGGCCACAGGACCAAGCAATCATGGACTAAAACCTCTGAAACTATGAACCAAAATAAGACTTTCCTCCCATAAATTGATTATTTCGGATATTTTGTCATACTTATGGAAAGCTAACACAGCTAATAAATACACTGTATTGTAAAAACTGCGTTCACAGAGTTGGATTTAACATGCTTTACTCATAATCTCTCTTTACACAAAAGATTTTAAAACCATATTTTCTTTAAGATGAACTTCTCTTCAAAGTATGTTTTCAAATTTAGTGACACTTCTTTTAAAACTTCCCTCTTGCTGGGCATAGTGGTGTTTGGCTATAATCCCAGTGACTTGGGAGGCTGAGGCAGGAGGATTGCAAGTTCGAAGCCAGCCTCAGCAACACAGGAAGGCCCTAAGCAACCTAACGAGACCTTGTCTCATAAAAATTTTTAAAAAGGGCTGGGGATGTGGCTCTGTAGTTAAGTGCCCCTGGTTCAAACTCTAGTACCCAAATAAAAAAGCAACAAAACAAATAAAAACCTACTTCCCTCTCTACTAAAAACTTTAAAAGTAGAATTGAACCTTAAACCTTACATGTTTATTGGTGGTAATTGCCTCGAAGTTGAGCAAAATGACCTTTGTGATGTCTTGCTGCCACTTCATTGACACTGTCAGGATGCCTTCCTTGGGAGGTTCCTAGGAGGTGACAGCAACAAACTCAGACTCTGCAGGTGAAGAGTGAGGGCCTTGTTATGGAGAATATACGGAAGATGGAACCCCATTCCTCATTAGTTTCTAAAAGCTGCTGCATCTTCCCCATTTTTCCTCTGGATGAAGTAACTAAATAATGGAGATGGTCACCATCATGATCAAGTGCAATGGAAAATGCTTGAAAGGTGATCCGTGGAGAGCTCAGTGCACATCATTAGACATTTCAGAGGGGCTGGCTGTCTCAAAGTTGTCTCAAGGTGTCAGGATATTAGGTGGCTGGTTTGTTGTCTGTCTGTTTTTGGTTTGGAGATTTTCGTGTTGGCTGTAACTGACCACAGGATGGCTTGTGTCCACGTATCTGTGATCCCTTGGGCATCAAGAATCTTATCATTGGGGCTGGGGATGTGGCTCAAGCGGTAGCGCGCTCGCCTGGCATGCGTGCGGCCTGGGTTCGGTCCTCAGCACCACATACCAACAAAGATGTTGTGTCTGCCGAAAACTAAAAATAAATAATAAAAAATTTTTAAAAAAAGAATCTTATCATTTTGGTCTCATCCATCTCTGGTTGAGAAAGCCTTTGTATTTTAAAAACGTATTTATTTTCAAATTTAACATTGAAAAAATCAGAATATGGAGACAGGATGGAAAATAATTTCCCAAAATTACCCAACCCCTAAGATCCTTATTACTATCACAATTTTGTCCTTGGTTTCCTGACTTTTTTCAACCTAGCCTTATGCATATAAGTATGTATGTTTACTTGACTTGTAAACTGTTTTCTCACTTGGGTACATATCAAGATGTATTTTTAGGCCAATAAATATAGATGCTCATGGTCATCATATGGATGTGCTATAATCTAGTTAATTGATGGACATGTTTATTGTTTCTGATTTCACAGTTTTAGATAATACTGCTATGAACATCTTGGACAATAACTGCTTTTTCTATATTATGATGTTGGGCTTCTTTGAGAATTAAAGAGTCTAGCAAAGAAACTCACAATGAAGCATTGCTTGTTCTCAACAAAAGTTGTGTAATTTTATTTCAATGAGGGAACGTCATTTTAGAATAAACTAAAAAGGAAAAGTTTTTTTAAGATGAATGAGCTTTTCAATCTTCAAGATATAAAAGCATATTATAAAATGACGACCATCAGAACCATAGGTATTTACATTAAAGCAGAAAATTTCTTTATTATAAATATATAAAGAATTGGGGGTATAGCTCAGGAGTAGAACATTTGCCTAGCATAGGTGAGGTCCTGGTTTTACTCCCTAGAACTACAAAAAAATATATATACATGCACACATAAGAATTCTGAAAAAAAAATCAAAATTTTAAAAGACATTCAAAGTAAAAAAAAAATGAGTTGTAATATATTTGAGATCACTGGAGATAATTATAGAAAAGACATAAAATTGAACCATTTAAGCACATTTTACATGTATTTAAAAAATTAAGCAAGGCATGATGGTGCACATCTGCAATACCAGTATTTCAGGAGGCTAAGACAGGAGGATTACAATTTTAAGGCCAGCCTCAGCAGCATAGTGACTCTCAGCAACTTTTTAAGGCCCTGTCTCAGAATAAAACGTTTAAAAACTGAGTGGGGGATGAAGCCCAGTGGTAAAGTGCCACTGGGTTCAATACCAAAAATAAACAAACAAAACAAAACAAAAAAAAAACCATAAAAGTTACAAATAACTTATTACAGGGAAAAACTAAACTGCATATTTATAGAAGTAACTAAATGAATACAAATCAACCTGGGGGAAAAATGGTAAAAATGCAAACACAGCAAAGTAATTGGACTATTTAGAAATAGGTATAAAAAGGTAGATTGGTAACTTGGTTTGTCTCCCTGGAAAATGAACCGGCTCTATATAATGAGAACTATACAGTGGTTCATCATTCTTGATATGTAGTCATATACTTTGCATTATACATCCTCAGGAAAAAAATCTGAAAGGGGAAAAATTCTTGAAATATTCATAGCTACACATATTAAGTCATAAAAATCAAGTAAGAATGATTTTTTAATTCTTAACATTTTAATGTAGTATCAAACGTCTTAAATATGCAGTATCTCATTTAATCCTTAACAAGGAACGATAATTCAGATCAGAGAGCTGAGCCTGGAAAACTAGGAGTTCTGTCGAGGCAGGAAGAAGACCTGGACATAAACCCACCTGGATCTTCTAGCGTCCAGGTGTGAGCTCATCCACACCCCTGATTCTAAGCAGTCGTTTTCAGATCTGTAAATGGATCACAAACCCCAGCCTCCCTAACTTCCAGGTTTTGTGCAAGGGACAGAGAGAGAGAGAGAGAGAGAGAGAGAGAGAGAATACATGTGAAAGTGTAGCTTCTACTATAGACTTGATAGGGCAATAGTTGAGGTTGCTTCTTTCTGAAAATGGACCTTGAAATGATGAGGATGGGGATGGGGAAGATGGAATACTTTTTTAAAAAAAAAACAGGTTTCATTCACATTATTATTATTATTATGTATAAAAACCCTATGTTGTAGCCACAGCTGGAGCCTGGGTCCTCTATACAGAGACTTTGGTGTGGGTTTTCACAAGATGGTCAGGGAATTCCTGGTAGGGAGACTTGGTGAGCACAGTCTCTTTCCAGAGATCAGGGTCAAACAGCTGTATGTCTTGGAGATGGCATTGGAGGTGGCCTTGACAGCGGTGCCAAGGTGGCAGTGCAGCCCCTGGCAGAAGTGTAGCAGTCATCAGTACCAGCCATCAGCAGCAGCTTCTGGGCACCGGAGCTGAGACCATGCCAGTGCCTCTGGGGCCAGGGTTGAGCTGTACCATCACAGAACCCCAACATCTTGTCACCTTGTAAGGGACAGTGTGGGGCTTGCCAATCTTGATCCCCCAGTAGCCTCTCCGCACAGGAACAATGGAGAGCTTGGCCAGGATGATGGCCCCTCGGATAGCCGTGGCCACCTCCTTGGAGCACTTGACTCCCAGTCCAGCGTGACCCCTGTAGTCCCCATTAGGTACAAATGCCTTGACCCGGGTCCGCAGGCCAGCAGCAGAGCCTGTTTCTGTACAGGCAGGATCTTCAAACCCTCATCCTGCAGTGATGCCCCCAGGAAAAAGTCAATGCTCTTCAGACTCCTTGAGGGAACACGTTTTCATCAGCAAGGGGAACAGTGAAACAGTGCAGCAGCTGCGAGGCCCAAGTTCAAAGAGGGCAAAGTGGCTCTAATTAGAAGAGTAAAGTGGGTGTGTTTGCGTCGTGAGGGAAGTGGCAGGGTACAGAGGGAATTCAAATATCCTTGCTCATTTTTACTAAAGATACGCACGACCCAGAAACAAAAGCGAAAACCCCTCTGCACCCTGACGTGTGCTTTCTAGCCTCCTCATTCCCTCGAGGCTCTCTCTTTCAGGACGGGCTTAACTGTGATGTGACTTGGAGTTGTCTGTGAGCATGTCCCGTCCCAACCCCAAAGCCATCTGAAGTCTTTCACCCAGATTGTTCTTTTCAAGTAAAGGCTGAGGCTCTCTGCCATGACCCAGGAGGCCTCACCCTGAGTTCCAGAAGCTGCTTTGGCACTTGGGAGCCGAGGGCAGATCCAGCCGAGAAACTCACTGAAACCCTGGGCTTGGTGACATGGCCCAGAGACTACTGACCTGGGGCAAAGGCCATTCTCCTTCCTGGTTAAAAAGTGTTCACGATTCCAAGACAGCAGGAACAAGGGCAGTAAGTTTGGGGTTAGAAAGAGGAGGCTTCAAACTGGTGCACGTCAGCGTGGGTACTTCCTGGCTGGACTTAAGTCATCAATCAGGGCAGCAATGATGACAGTGACATCATAAGTGTGTATCTGTGGGGTGTGTGCACGTGTGAGAGAAAGATTCACCCCCCACCACCACCATACAAAGTCCTGTCCACTGGCTGATTTGATCATGAGCCCACCTCCCCAGACTTCCCTTAGAGAGAACCCAAGTCCCCAGAACCCTTCTAAATCTGGATGATTTAGACCTAGATTACTATTATTTCTCCAGATTAAATACCATCTGGTACTTTTAGATTCTACATCCCACTGTGTGTCTGGTATTTTCTTTGCCATCTTATTCAAATAATTATCTTGTTTAATCCTTTCAGCAACCCCAAGAGGAAAGTATTGTTATTCTTATTTTTCGGAGAAATAAATGGGGATCAGGGATGTTAATCTGGTCAATCAAGTGCCTCAGAAGGCTGTGAGGTGGGCACCAATCTAAGTTTGCTTGACTCTAAAACCCATGCTCTTGCCACTCCTGTGCATGTGGTGGGGGAGAGACCTGGAAGAAAGTAGGGATTTTTGCAAGGTTTTTCTTGGGGACCCAGCATAGAAGTACGACAATAGCGTTGTGGTTTCTGGGCTACTTTCTGCTGAGTAGTGTGTTAGTCAAGGTCCTAAGGATGTCTGGGTGCTCCTAGGACCATGCAGAGAGGCAGGCATTTTTTCCTTCAACATGTGTTTTATTTTCTGTAGACGGTCCTGTTTCTGACAGCCACTTTCTTTCCAAAGTTGAGAACACCATATGCTTTTTAGAGGAGTGTAACGCTTTCAGCAAGGAAAAGTTTTTGGCTGCCCTGCCCCCTTTGCAGTTCAAATATCATTTAAAACATCTGCTTTTATTTTATTAGTTTGCCTTTTGCAAAAACATCAAGGGTGACTTTGAAATAAATAAGAAGCAAAATATCTTGCTGAACCAAAAGACCCCAGTACCTGGTGACCTAAAAATATTTTATTTGTTTAAATATTGCTTCGGCGATAGAAATTTGTATAAAAACCTGTGATGAGGAGTAGTTAGTTCATTTTGGTAAATTGTGAACTATTTTTAAAAAACAAAAAGCTTGTGGCTCAGTGGTAAGCACTTGCCTAGCTCGTGGGAGTCCCTGGGTTTGGTCCTCAGAACCACATAAAAAAAAATAAATAAAATAAAGGTATTGTGTCCAACTACAATTAAAAAATAAGTATGTAAAAAAAAAGCTTGTTAGGATGGCTTTTAATAAAATCATAACAGAGTTCACAGATTAGCAGAGCCTGGGTTTATTCTAGATCACTGCTTATTTACTGAAAAGAAAAACTGTCAAAAGAGAGAAAAAGGAACCCAATCTCTGTAAACAAATTAAACATTGATGGGGTTCACATCACAGGTGGGCAGTAGCAGTAGTCTTTTAGTCTAATATGCCGAGTTTGGGATCCGAGTCCCTTTCTATAGGTGCAGCCATGTTGAACCAGTTAACTCTACTATTTTAAATACTATTATGGCTTTTTGGTTTGCTTGTTTGCTTACTTCTTTGGGGGTGAATGGTACTTGGGATTGAATTCAGGGACACTCAGCCACTGAACCATATCTCCAGCCCTATCTTTTATTTTATTTAAAGACAAGGTCTCACCGAGTTGCTTAGTGCCTTGATTATACTAAGGCTGTTGATCCTCCTTCCTCAGTCTTCCAAGGTGCTGGGATTACAGGCCTGTGCCACCGCACCCAGCAGCTTACTTTTATAATGGCTCTTTTTGTGCATGTGGTAAATTTTATACACTATAAAATACACACCTTAAGCATACCTGTAATGGATTCTAACAAATGCTAATGCCCCTGTGCCTCAAATCCTTATCAAGACATAAAACTTGATATAACTGCTGTTGCATCATCCCAGATGTAACTGCTGTTCTGTCTTAGATTAGTTTTCCCTGTTTTGGAACTTGAGGTGAATGGAATCATGCAAATGTAGTCTTTCTGTAAAGTTTTATTGGCTCAGCATAATGTTTTCCATTCATTATCATCCCTGTTGTCTGTATCAGCAGTCCATTCCTTTTGATTGAAAAATACTATTCCACTCTGCATCTTTTTCAATTTGAGGTTGAATTTTTGCTTTTTATATTTTGGGGGAGTTTGGGAGTATCTATTTTTTTTTTATTGCTGGACAATTGACCATTTCCAGTCTTTAGTCTGGAATATTCTTGCATAAGAATATTCTAAGAATATTCTTGCACAAGTCTTTTTATGGAAACGTGTTTTCCTTTCTCTTGAATAGATAGGGGAGGTAAATGTTTTGTTCTGAAAGAAACTATCAGGTGTAGTTACAGGATGTTGTACCCCTCTATACCTCCACCATCAAATATATGAGGACATGGCCTTGCTGCCATTAAATGTTATCAGTGGCATCTCATTTTAGTTTTCATTTGCCTTTCTCTGATGACCAATGACATGAAGCATTTCATGCATGCTTCCTAGCCAAGTGTTTACTAGTCAAGATATTAACATTTAGCTTTCCTCTTTTTTCTATTTCCTTGTGCCATTTTTCCTAAAACGATTAAATTCAAGAACATTTAATCTGAATATCAGGTCCAAAAGTCAGTTCATTCATTCATTCATTGATTCAGTAAATGTTTATTGAGTTCCTACTATATGCCAGGGGCAACTATAGGAGCTGGGAATGTAGTACTGAGTCCCCAGCATCATTTGGATAGAAGAGAAGATGATCAAATACTCAGCCCTACCCCTTAGGGGAGGCGGAAGCTTACACACACACACACACACACACACACACACACACACACACACACACACACGAATACTATAGAAAGGTCTATAAAGAACATCTGCAACTGAATAATAAAGACGATCCAATTTTTTAATTTATTTTTTTACTGGGGATTGAACTCAGGTGCGCTTAACCCCTGAGCCACATCCCCAGTCCTTTTTTTATATATTATTTAGAGACAGGGCCTTGCTAAATTCCTGAGGCTGGCTTTGGACTTTTGATCCTCTTGTCTCACCCGACCAAGCTTCTGGGATGATGGGCGTGCTCCATCACACCCAACTGACAACCCCGTTTCTAAACACAGGGAAAGAATGGAACAATCATTTCACGTGGAAAGACCTCTGACCTCAAATCAGAGTTTAGAATCAGGATCAGATAGTTTGTTCCCTCCGTGGGCTGATTTTTAGCCCAACCAAAACATTTGGTGTTTGAATTTCCCCCAAGTCTCATCACTGATACATTTGAATTTCTGCTGGGGTTTTGAAAGACTTGTACATTGACCCAGGGGAGAGTGGAAGCAAAGTTTAGTTCTTGTGAGAAAGTAGCCCTGTGTGCTCAGGGACTAACCTCTGACCTGCTCACTGCTGTCTGGGGCTGACGTTAACCCTGAGCCTCTCCCTAGCTCCACCACAGGGCTCCACCAGCCACCCCAGCATGCCCCCAGATGGAGTGTTTAGGATGTTCTCCATTCAAACTGATTGGATTCGGGGAGGTCAGGCATCTATAGAAACAAAGACATATCCCTAGTCACCACCCCAGGTGCATAGCTAAATGTCATGGAATCACAGTCCCTGTGATGTCTCCTCACCTCCCCAGGGAGAACTGGTATTTAACATCAGAACAGTCTAATTTAAATTATATTCTGAAGGGATTGTGATGGATAACGTGAGAAATACCAGGTGCCCAAGAAATCAAACGTGCTGGAGAGTTGGGTGGGCAACCGGGCTGCTAGGTGGCCCTGCTGGCTTTTATCCCTAAGGCAGGCTGCCCTTTGCCTGGGTCTGAGGAGTTCGGGGTTACCATCTATGCGATTGGCTAAGTTTAAAATTGGGGCAGACAAAGGGAAGGGCTATCCGTAAAATGACTATAATTGGATCCAACTAAGGCTGAAGACTGTATTCTGAAAATGGACCACTGGGCTTTCTATTTCTCACTATTCTAAAGGTAGTATTATTGGTTTGTAAATTGATAGAATTAATAATGGTAACTCTGTTTCCAGATATAAAAGAAAGATAAGGTTGGCGAAGTATATGGATGTAATCTGTTATTACACTATAATTTTATTAGTTATTTATCAGGTTGTGTTGCATGAACCAATGAAACATTATCTACTAATTTAAGATTGATATTTAAAAATAAATTTTAAAAACTCATTATTTTCAGGAAACCAAATTCTTATGAATTACATTAACAGAAAAGAATAGATAAAGAAATTATGTGTATATAGTCACAGCTCTGAAAAATATACATATGTGGCTAATGTCTCAGGGTAATCTGCAGAAATGGAAAAAAATATGAGGAAGGACAAGGGTGAGTCTTTTTCAAAAAATGTTTTATAGACATTACATATATCGGTTTTGAATTAAAATTTTAAATGGATATTTATTGTTCTGGTGAAGAATATGTATTTTATTAATCCAATTTTGTGCTTGACCTTGTCTTGTTTTGTAGGACAACCAACAGAAATCTACCAATGTAGTGTATCAGGCCCACCACGTCAGCAGGAATAAGAGAGGACAGGTGGTTGGAACAAGGGGTGGATTCCGAGGATGTACCGTGTGGCTAACAGGTATGGACATACATATCGTGTGTGTGTGTGTGTGTGTGTGTGTGTGTGTGTGTGTGTGTGTGTACTGGGGATTGAACTCAGGGGCACTTAACCACTGAGCCACACCCCCAGCCCTTTTTGTATTTTATTTAGAGTCAGGGTCTCACTAAATTGCTGAGGTTGGCTTTGAACTTGCAATCCTCTGGCCTCATCCTCCCAAGCTGCTGGGATTACAGGTGTGTGCCACTGCCTAGCGATATAGATATATTTTTGAAATTGAAATGTGGCACACACTTTTAAGGAAATTAGTGTAACATCTTGCACTCCGTAGGTGCTTATTTTTAACCTTAGAAAGAGGCTGAGAGCTGTAGTAGAAAGCCTGGGTGTTACTCCTAATTCTCTCATCAGTGAAAAGAGAGTCAAGGCCTGACTCTAGAAATAACATCTGATCCAGAAGTGGGAAGTCTTAGGTTGTCAGTTTTCTGATGTCCCCAGACAAGTGGATTATGACACCCTTGCTCAACTCCAGGAAATTCAATACTCCTCACGTTCATCCCAGCATTGGCTGGCAGTTATGAATGGGGCTTTTCTAACTTGACACCAAGGATTTTCTGGCCCTGATATCAGACGTGGGATGATTAGAGATAGAGAGCAAATGTAAGGACACTAGATTTCCACCAGCTGAGGAGTGCCCTTTGTCTGTGGAAACAATAGAAATCACTAGCTCCCACCCAGGTGACCCAGTGAATCTTGCTTTTCTCATGTTTTTATCGTCACAGAATGCCAACGCTAAGGATTAGTGACAGAACTGGACTCAGGACCTAAGACTCCCAAGACCCTCATACTCTGAGTACAACAGAGAGAATTGTTGCCTAGAACTGAGGCTCTTTTTTTTTTCTTTTTTCTTTTTTCTTGATCCTGGGGACTGAACTCAGCCATGTTCTATCACCAAGCCATATTCCCAGCCCTTTTTATTTTGAAACAAGATCACTCTAAATTGCTAAAGCTGGCCTCAAACTTGCAATCCTCTTGCCTCGGCCTCTGGAGTCCCTGGGATCATATCATGCACCACCATACACAGTGGGAGATGAGTTTTAAGTAGCCTGGACTCAAAAGGAAAAGAAAAAAATCATTTCATACACATAGCTTTTCAGTAAATGTTTTACTGAATGGGATTATGGGTGTGCTCATAATCATCCCAGATGTAACTGCTGTTCTGTTTTAGATTAGTTTTATAATCCATAAATTCTCCCAGCCTCCATAAGACAGGTAACTAATCTTTTTCCTCCTCCTCCTCCTCCTCCTCTTCCTCCTTCTTCTTTTTCAGGTAACTAATCTTTATTCTCACTTTACAAACAAGGAAATTGAGGCTTAGAGAAATTCACTGGCTAATGCAGGTTGAGTGAGAGTAGCCAATGTATTCTAAAGAATCTGGAGGGCAGGACCTGCCTTACCTCTGTTTTGTTGTTGTTGTTGTTGTTGTTGTTTGGTTGGTTGGTTTCTGCTATTCTAGTCATTTCCCTTTCCTCTCCAAACCAGCCTTGTTCTTATCTTTTTCACTTTTTTATATCCTGGTACCTTTGGTGTCCTGCTTCTTGATTCCGGTGCTCTGCATGGAAGCAGCTTCTCCAGCCTCTAGCACAAGGAAGGGCAGTGGGCAGCGGGGCTTGCTCCAGGCAGGTGCTCAGAGCTCCCCTTCATGGACCCTGTGCAGCCCCCTCAACTCCCTTAGGAGACACCACTTGTAGCAGTAGATACAGTTGAGGAAACAACCTTTGTGTTTTTGTGTTGGAACATCCACACAAAGCCCACTCCTCTAATGTGACATTCCCTTGAAAAGAAAAAAATTTTTAAAAGTTAGGAGAGGGGAAAAGCATTAAAAGGATATATTTTCTCTTTCTTATTTTATTCTTTAGGAAAATGATGCAGGCATGTACAACTATAATGCACCAATAAAAAAAAGGTGGGAAATAAAATAAAATGGACCAAAAACATAAAAATAAGAATAAATTAAAAATCACACTGGGCACAGTGGCAGATGCCTGTAAACCCAGCCATTCTGGAAACTGAAGCAGGAGGATCACAAGTTTGAGACCCTCCTCAGCCATTTAGTGAGACCCTCAGTAATTTAGCAAGACCCTGTCTCAAAAACTAAAAAGGGTTGGGGTATAGCTCAGTGGTAAAGCAATTCTGGGTTCAGTACAAAAAGAAAATCACCTTTTCCTAGCTTGTTTTTTTTATTCTTATGTTTCAGAAGTAGGATATTGACCAGGCAGACCAGAAGAAACCATATACTTCAAATCCAAAAATTCAGATTTGAACTCTCACTCAACCTACATTAGCCAGTTAATTTCTCTAAGCCTCAATTTCCTTGTTTGTAAAGTGAGAATAAAGATTAGTTACCTGGAAAAAAAAAAAAAGATTAGTTACCTATCTATGGAGGTTTGGGAGAACTATGAAATGAGGTATCACTGTACTTAGTGTAGTGCCTGACCCATGGTAAAACTCTTAGTATATAGTGTTTCCCAGTATATTAAAAATAAATAGAGCAACAGTCTAGTTAAATAACAGTCTAGTTAAATACAGTTATTGCGAATTAGCTCTTTGTTTTCTGAGAGCTGAAGAAAAATGGAAGGAAATCTATTTCTCTCCTTTTTCTGATATGAAAGAACATACGAGATATTCAAGATTCCCTTTTCTCCTACCCCATAACCCTGCCTTGACTCTAAGCATTTATCATCTAAGTGTTTATTTGAAACCCAATAACATACTTGTAGAGAACACATTAAACAATGATTTAGCAAAGACTGACAACACATTCTTCGTGTAGCTATTTCTTCTAATGATCCTCTGTCAAAGCCAACAGCATGACTTCGAAACATAAGAAAATATCTGAAAACAGTTTATCTATTATCTTTTTTTTTCCATTGAAGTTTCCCTTCCTCTTAGACCTTCGTCCCTGCCTTGCTCTCGTTTTTTCTACCTTTTGCTCTTTCCTTCTGCTGTCTTCTCTGTGTTAACCTCTTGCCCTTTTCTTCTTCCCTCTCAACTTTTCCTTTTCCATGCTGGGCGTCGTCTGACAGTGGCTTAGCACCATGGAATATTCTTCAGGTTCTAAGATCTTCAGGACAAGTGAATTTTTGGAGTGCAGGGTGGTTCAGATTGCGTTTTCCTCTTTATCCCTGTGTTCTCCCTTATCTGGAAATTATAAAATCATCGTGCTTTGACAGCACGATGGAAGGCCCCTGGTAACTCTGTTGTCACATAAAGACCCTACAAAGCTTTAAATCTCTGATTATAAATATTCCTAAGAGCTCTAAATCCTTCGGCAGCCTAGCTCAAGGTGACTCTCCATTTTTGTGTTTTGAGAATCATTTTGGAAAAATCTGGAAGCACATGGGCTCTTGTGTCAGATGGATATTCAGTGACATTTGCAAGGGAGGTGGGCCTGCCATTCTCTAGCGGCTGTCTGTCCCCCTCCTCTCTGACTAATTGCTCCCATATGAGGGAACATAAGACCACTGTGTAGTATCTTCCGCTTTTCAAAAGAATCCAGAATCTGGGTTTATATGCACAATTTTCTAATCTTGAAAACAGGATTAGAAAATCCTGTTTTTCCTGTAGGCAAAAGAACACACCAAGGAGCGTATGTAGCCCTCAGGTCTCTATTTTATAAACCCCACTTTTCTATGAAATCCTAATCCTAATAGTGGACCAAGAGTTATGTCAAATTTTGAGATAGATGCAAGTACTTGGCTTTTAATAAACGATACTCTTTTTAGACTTTAATGATTTTAATTTAAGATCAATCAAATATTGTAACAAAGGTTTTAGGTACGTATAAAAGTGCCAGATTAGGGGGCTGGGATATAGCTCAGTTGGTAGAATACTTTCCTCACATAGATAAGGCCCTGGGTTCAATCCCCAGCACCACAAAAAAACAAAAATGTCAGATTGGTCTGAAGTTACCATCTTTAACAATCCAGGACAACACTAGTCTGTCTTGCTTATTCTGGTGACAGGTCTCTCTGGTGCTGGAAAAACAACAATAAGTTTTGCTCTGGAAGAGTACCTCGTCTCCCATGCCATCCCATGCTATTCCCTGGACGGGGACAATGTCCGTCATGGCCTTAACAAGAACCTGGGCTTCTCGCCTGGGGACCGAGAAGAAAACATCCGCCGGATTGCTGAGGTGGCTAAGCTGTTTGCTGATGCTGGTCTGGTTTGCATTACCAGCTTCATCTCTCCATTTGCAAAGGTAAAAAGATTCAGGTCTGGGCACAACTCTCACACCCAGTCTGAGTGCTCTCCAACTGCTGAGGACAGGAGTTTGGTGGAGCGGAAGGGAGAGCCGAATGTTTTATTTTCAACTTACCCACCATTTCTTCCTCTCCCCCCATGCTCCCTCATTTCCTCTATTTACAGTTGCTTAGATAAAGAGAGTTCCTTCATTTCCAGATGCCAAGGCCCCAGTTGACCTAAACTCTCTCATGTTCACAATTATAAAGGACATTGGTCAGAGTTGACAGGAAGAGAAAGTTAAACAAGCAGAACTCTTTAAGACTCTGTAATTTCAGTTGTTGGAAAAGAACGTTTAGCTTGCTAAAGAAAAGAACAGCTCACTACAAAGCTTCAGATTGTGTGTGTTTGATGTGCACATGGCTGAGGTGGAGTGTCACTCTTCATGTTTTAAAACTAGAAATTCCTAGGAGCGATGGATAGTGTGCTGTGTGCTTTGAGTACATCCTTTGGATAGAATATGCTCATGTTGCCAGTGCCTTCTTGCTAAGAGGGGCTGTTTTGCTCTGAAATTTCTTGAGAGAGCTGTGTTGACCAGAGTGACATTTCTGGACTCTCTAAAGGACTCTGTAGCCTCGTGTTATCTCAAGGCTGCCAAATGCCAGAGCATTCATTTTGTTTTGTGACAAAGAATTTCATTGTGAAATTTTGGCTTAATTCATTTTCTGTTGTAACAAAATACTGCAGATTGGATATTTTATAAAGGGTAGATGTTTGTTTGGCTCATAATTTAGGAGGCTAAGAAAGTCTAGAACATGGCACCAGCATCTGCTCAGCATCTGGTTAGGGCCTTCTGGCTGCATCATAACATAGTGGAGGGCTATTACATGGCGGTGAGACAGAACATGTGTGTCATGTAGTCCCATTGTGGGGGCTCTTTCCCGATGACCTTATCTCAAGAGCTTACTCCTAAAGGCTCCCCATCCACATATCATCAATACATGAATCTAGGGATTCAGTTTCCAACATAAAGTTTGGGGCACGTGTACAAACCATAACAAACCTCTTTTTCCATTCTTAAATGTTCTGTTTTTCAGGATCGTGAGAATGCCCGTAAAATCCACGAATCAGCAGGACTGCCATTCTTTGAGATATTTGTAGATGCACCTCTAAATATTTGTGAAAGCAGAGATGTAAAAGGCCTCTACAAACGGGCTCGAGCTGGGGAGATTAAAGGTATGAGACCCAGCTGGGTGCGATGGTGCACACATGTAATCCCTGTAATCCCAGTCAGGAGGCTGAGGCAGGAGGATCTAGAGTTCAAAGCCAGTCTCAGCAACTTAGTGAGGCCCTATGCAACTTAGAAGGACCCTGTCTCAAAATTAAAAGGGCTGGGGGTGTGGCACGGTGATTAAGTACCCCTGGATTCAATCTCTAGTACCAAAAAATTTAAAAAAAAATAAAAAGTATGAGAACCAGCCAGAAGCTCCATTGCCAATTATTTAGCCTATCAATCCTCTGATTACATCCTCAGGAATCTGTCTGAAGTTTCAAACTGTTTTCCAAAATTTCATATAACATACACAATTTTTTATCAAATCATAATATATGAATATGTCTATAGGTTTATTAAAATGTGGAGTTTTATCTTTCAAGAACTCTCATCTAATTGTGAAAGCAATCAAGTTCAGAGAAATAAAATGGATATACATATGTAAGGGGGGTATTTCAGAGTTTTCCCTTCTTTTTCTGTTTTCAATTCTAGCCCAGTGTGGTGATACCTGCCTGTTACCCAATGACTCAGGAGGCAGAAGTATTACCAGTTGAAGGCTAGCCTCAGCAAATTTGCAACACACTGCCTCAAAATACAAATTAAAAAGGACTCAGGATGTGGCTCAATAGTTGTGCAATCTTGGGTTCAATATCCAGTACTAAAAAAAAAAAAAAAAGAAAGAAAGAAAGAAAAGGAAAAATAACAATTCTAATTACCTGTAGATGGCTTGGACTTTGCTAGATATTATTCATAATTTGGGGCTTTCCATATTGAAAACACAGCTGTATATTTTTTTACCTATGGCAAGAGGTCAAGGATGGTAGTTTGCCCTTTTCTGTTATATCCAAACTCTCAGTTTAACATATTGTTCCAACATGGGTTATGCCTTAATGATTAAAAAATAATTATTCCATTGGGACAGATGTGATTTCCCCTGTATGTCTTGCAGGATTTACAGGTATCGATTCTGATTATGAGAAGCCCGAAACTCCTGAGTGTGTGCTTAAAACCAATTTGTCTTCAGTGAGCGACTGTGTCCAGCAGGTGGTGGAACTTCTACAAGAACAGGTGGGCACATGGTTCTCTCTTTCTTTTTCTTTTTTTTTTAATTTAGTTAAGTCATGAAAGACAATCTAGGCCTCTTTCCTAAAGCATTCTTTTCTGTAATTTTCACTGGAAATTGTTGCTGATTCCATTTCATTTCAGAACATCGTACCCCATGCCACAATCAGAGGCATCCATGAACTCTTTGTGCCAGAAAACAAACTTGATCAGGTCCGGGCTGAGGCTGAGAATCTCCCTTCGTTATCAATCACCAAGGTAAGGGGTACAGACTGGTCAAAGGAGAATCAGGCTTAATATCTGTCAGTATAATTCATTTACAGTTACTCTTGTTAAAAAGGAAAGTATGAATTTTTGTCATTTTTTTCCCACCTCTTCTCTGAGCAAATCTTTCCCCAAGATTTGCCACAAGGCGGCTGATCAGAGCTATGTAGGGGGGCAGGCTGGAAAAGTGTCAGCTATATTTGCCTGGGACAGTTCTACACAGCTGTGATTTACCTTCAGTCATTTTCAAGTGCAGGCATCCCCATAACTACTTGTTAGCAGTGGCTAAGGATACAGTCTGGAAAGCAAGTGCTTTATGGACAACTGAGAAGGAGTTTGAAGAAAAGTAGCCCTGATATCCAGTGATGGGAATGTTCCAGGCTTTTCTACTCTGCTGCTCCTTCATTGGGGACATTGCAGCCAGAGGGGAGGATTTTACTACCTGGAGGATATATGGTGCAGTCCCAGCAATTGCCCCACACAGTAGTCAGTTTCAGTTGGTCCACACAAGGTGATCAAGTCTTCATGGGGACCTATTGATTACCTATTAAAACTTGGGAGTTTCATAAGGGACAAGGTGAATGGGGAACTTGCTTCTGCTCATGAAGTCTTTTTAGAGTATTCTAAAAAGTCATGACCAATTTATAAATAAAACCCCAGTTCTGTGAGACAGATCCTGAGCACCAGGAGCACCAAGCAGGTGAGAAAACACATGATGACAACTAGGATGTGGAATGATAGTTCCAAACAGAGCAATCTGTGAGGCGGAGAACTTCAGCTTCAGATTGATTCTTTCAGTCATGGGGAAGATAGGAAAGGTTGTAGAGCCATGACCCATGGGCTGGGTTTTAAAGGATGAATAGGAGTTGAAAGTGGAGAGGAGGATGGGTAAAACCCAGGCTTGAAACCACTTGTGTGTTTAGACCACGTACACGTTGTCTGGAATTGTTGACCAGGAGTCCCCAGCTGGAGTGGAAGGAGGCAGAAGTCCCTCCGTGAGTCCTAGGGGCCAGAAGGGCTTTCATGATCATGCTAGTAACTTTGGACTTTATCTTAGACTCAGTAGTTTGCTCAATTCAATCAAATGACCAATAAGTACATGTGGTTAAAAAAAAAACCATTCAGCCAAACCAGGATTTTTGTGGAGAATAAATGAATGAAGACTGAAATTTCAGCTGTTGCATATTACAATGAAAGTTATAGGCTGGAGTGTCCAAAAAAAAAAATCATCTCAATTTGGAATCTTTTTACGGCTCTTCCATAGGAAAATTCTAGACCTAAGCCTATCTGACCCTGAGATCACAGGTTAGCCCGATATGTGGAAGCACTTAACAAAAGATTTAGCCCTCATCCTCCAGTCAACTAAATAAGAAAGAACTGCCTGGGACCAGATGCCAGAGAAACAGAATTTATGGAAATATTCACCTGCTGTTTGTGTTTTGCAGCTGGATCTCCAGTGGGTCCAGGTGTTGAGTGAAGGCTGGGCCACTCCCCTCAAAGGTTTTATGCGAGAGAAGGAATACTTGCAAACTATACACTTTGACACCCTGCTAGATGGTATGACTTTTGTTGTTGTTTCTTACTCTTTATTATTAAAGAAAAGATTTCTGCCAGCAGCTTGCACAGGAACGGGAACTATTCATCTTTGGTTTGTAAATGTCTTTGAGAAAAATAGATCTTTTACAGTGTTCCCAATTTTATTATGTGTAAACTTCCATTTGTAGGATTTTTTTTGATCATTTTCAAAAGATTATTATCTAAAATTAAGGAACTGAAAAATGAAGATTTTACTTGCACACAAATGCAAAAGAAGGTTAAGTCTGTTTCATCTCCACCTGTTCTTTGCTGGTCTTGATATTCAGAAGCACTGTTGCAGTCCAGCTCACCCACTGATGGCTGCATCCTGGGGCAGCCAAGGCCGGCTCCACAGAGGTTACTGACTGACTCATGGAGCACTTCCCATCCTCCAAGTTGCTCCTGTCATGCAGAGTTGCAGCAGCTGCTCTCCTTGATGAATGCTAGAGTGTCAGTGTTTATCCACACATGAAATACATTAGGCGGTTTTTGTCCTCTAAACTCGAGCTGGACTGACTCAAGGTAGCTTTCTGGGTTGGGGCTGTAGCTCAGTGGCAGAACACTTGCCTTGCATGTGTGAGGCACTGGACTGGGTTTGATCTTCAGCACCACATAAAAACAAATTAATAAAATAAAGGCATTCTGTCCAACTACAAAAACAAAAAAACTGATCTAAGGTCGGAAGCATGTGTTATTCAGAAGAATTCCTGACCCTTGTGTGATCATTTCCTTCCTAGAGCTGCTTGAGCTTATCAAATGTAACATTATTTCAAGGCCTTGGGAAATAGCTAAGGAAGGGAGAAGGAGTAGTGGTAGAGTCACACTGAGCAGAGCTCCAGACCTTTCAGGAAGAAAGAGCAAATCGATTTGCTCTTTCTTTGAAATGTTCAAATGCTGAACGTCTTTCTGATTCTGCCTGGGTCATGGGGTATAA
Organism: Ictidomys tridecemlineatus; assembly: GCF_052094955.1. Taxonomy (NCBI): domain Eukaryota; kingdom Metazoa; phylum Chordata; class Mammalia; order Rodentia; family Sciuridae; genus Ictidomys; species Ictidomys tridecemlineatus. The sequence continues at coordinate 69,535,251 of NC_135477.1, forward strand.
AGCTAGAATCAGAACTTAAAGACAGATAGAATGGGCCCTCTTCCCTTATTCTTCTGCTGTTCATGCCTCACAACCTGAGGCCTTTATTTATCAGATTAAATCAAATTTTTTAAAAAAACCACTTTCTTTACTTCTAGCTTGTCTTGACAGTGGTAATAATGTAATCTGTATAACATTTCTCTATTTTTAAAGCATTTTCCCAGGCATTATTTCATTTGATCCTTACAAAAGCCCTGGAAAACAGGTGATCCTTCCACACCAGGCTGCTCTCCTGATGTCCTTTCCAAGAGAATCTAGAAGGTCAGGATTTCTGTAGGAGGAAGGCTGATGTTTACATTGATGTCTCAGTTTCCACACATGCCAGACACAGGCTGCTTCAGGAAAATGTCCCTGAACTCTGCAGCCATCCATGATTATGAGCATCCAAACTGGAGCTGTGGCCAAAAGACAAGTAGAAGAATGAGAAGTTATACTCCATTTATATCCGATGTGTCAAAATGCATTCCACTGTCATGTATAACTCATTAGAACAATTTTTTTTAATTAATAAAAAAAGACAAGTGAATCACATCAAAAGAGGCCCCTTTACAGATGGTGCCTTTGACAAGTATTTGTTCCATACGGAAAAATGCCAGTGTGGCAGACAGGGTCGCAGTGGTCAGTGTTAATGGCAGCCCAGGTTCCTTAGCCTGGGATCTAGGTCTTCAGTGGGGGACAGAAATCCCAGAGTGGGCAGAAGTAGCTTGTTCTGAGAAGAGGAGGAGAGGTCATTCTCCTGAGCTCAGAGTTTATAGTGTCTGCTGAATTCTTCAGAGTCTCTGACCTGGGCTGGGGATAGAGCTCAGTTGGTAGAGTGCTTGCCTCACATGCACAAGGCCCTGGGTTCAATCTCCAGCACCACAGGGAGGAAAAAAAAGAGACTATGACCCAAAAAAGATGAAAAATTTGCTGTGGCTCTCTGTGTCCGCAGTGGTATAAATCCTGCCCAGGCCACTTAAGTTTGGTAACTGGTGGGGCTGTTTCTCAAGTGGGAAGAAGAATGTTCCCTTCCTCTGTGTTGAGCACTCTGTAGGAAGTTGCGTGAGTCTCACTAAATGCCTTGGAATCTGTATGAATCCCTTTATCCTGTGTCTCCAGTGGGGATATGTCACAAGGGGTTCAGGTGCAGATGTCATGCTGTTTCCATGACCCCTACCCCCTTCCACCCTTCCGGCCCCGTTTCTGGGGCTTTCTGGAAGATTCCTTGTTTCCTTATGGAAATTTTCTGCTGGCTGCACCATCTGCCTCTGCAACCAGAGTCCATTGGGCACACCTGTGCAACCCCAATTACAGTCAAGTTCTGCATACCCCCCAGAAACCTCCTCCATTCTTATGTCAAACAATTTTTTAAAAAAGTATACCAGCATATGATTTCCTGCCTGTCTCTGCCACTTCCTGTATCTCAGTTTAGTTTTAGCCTAAGCAGAGGTAGAATATCATAGTGGATAAAGGTATGAGCTGTGAAGCCAAACTGGGAGCTAGGTTTGTACGTCAGTGATGAACTATGAACCTGGGCCAAAATTACTTACAACACTCTCTGCATTTAGTTGCCTCATCTTTGGGAATATTAGTTACACACTGACTTTATTGGAATATTGAAAGTTTAAAAAAGTGCCCAGTCCAATAGTAAATGTCTCACGCATATTAGCTATTATCATGAACAAAACCCTACTGCATGCAGTTAAAAGAACTTGGAGGGTTGAAGACACTAAGTGGCTTCTACAGTCACATCTGTTTGAATTAGCACAGATCATCTCATCAGTCAGCAACAAATACTGATTGAGAGCCATGGTTGACCTGGCACCTGAGGACAGAGTGGCTGTGAAGGCAGACATTCACTTACTGGACAGACAGACAGGCTTCTCCTCTATGTCTGAGAGCATCAGGTTCTCCCACCACAGCAGTGGTTCTTTTGAGACCATAGAATTCTTTATTTCAGGGAAAACTGATGTAATATATACCACAGACGAAGTGGAATTTCTTCCCTAGGAGGGGCTGGGAGCTTGGCCTTCCTCCTGGGCAGCAGGCTGGTGGGCATCTAGAGGAAGCCAGTGGAAACTGCTTTCATACCATGGAACTTTCCACATTTTCCATACCACAGCAATTTCCTGGCAGTGCCTGGCTTGATGGCGTCAGGACTGGGGACACAGAATTGAACTCTCAAAAGAGATTTCTTTATATATCGTAAGATGGGGCAAGATATCATTCATATCGATATGATTTAATTTTTTAAATGGACGAATGCAGCTATATGAAGATCAAGCCATTTAAAAATTCTTTTGGTTGTAGATAGACACAATATCTTTATTGTATTTATTTTTTATTTGGTGCTGAGTATTCAACTCAGTGCCTTCCAGGTGCTAGGCGAGCACCCCACCACTGAGTCACAACCCTAGCCCCAATATAATTTAATTTTAACCCATTCATAAAGGTTTGATTCAATGCCACTGAAAATTTGAAATATTTTATGTATCCACAGACACATTTTCAATTGCATCTATCATCAAACAGCTGCAAAACAAAAGCCCAAAAGGAATTATTTGTCAGTATTTTGGGTAGTTGTATAGTATGAGGAGGACCCACTTCCATATGAATGTATTGTGTCACTTTATCTCTTACTGGAAGTATAGTTCCAGGGTTGTCACAGACCATCCTATCATGTCCCATTTGCATTTAAATATGGAGCATCAAGTTTACATTGATGACTTCCAAATGGGATCAAGACATGACAGCCTTGTGAGACACCATCACTTAATGGCAATTCTCCTGCAGCTGGCTTTCCAAGGCAGGACACCAGGTGCCACACACACCACCAGTCCTTACTAAGCACCAGTGACTCTGGGGTTTGATGTAGGCTATCACATTCAGTCTGGATAACACCACTGTGAAGATATTTTATCCACAGAAGGAAGAAAGTTGGAAAAGTCAAACAACTTACTTGAAGCTTGTATTCAAATCCAGCTTATCCAGGCTCTGACACTTGTGCTTATTTTCCTGGGCATGCTTTCATGTCCTCTAATTACCTGGGATTCCAGGAATCCTGGGGCAGTTGGTTTCTACACCTTCTCCCAGAGCCTGGTTTAGAAATCATTTGACAGTGGTTGTAATATCACATGTTTACAAGAGATAACTTCTTGCTGAAGTTGGAAGGGTTATTAACATATTATAATTATAAAATAATCTGTTTTTTTAAAAACAGGTAATCATCCTAACAATGTTTTTGGAATGTATTGAACAATATTCCATACAAATTCTGAGTTTTATTAACATTTTGGTGTTGTATATTCTTTGTTTTTAAACATAGCATAATGGAAGAGTTCAGTATATTTGTATGTTATAAATGTTATATAAGTGTCATAACAGGAATTGGTTCCTTGATATTGTTGCTTTAAGATTATTTTGGTGGAGAGCTGAAAACGTATTTCTTAATTGTGTTTGTATTTCTCTAGGCATGGTCCTTTATGGTATGTACTTTAACTTTCCAAGTAGTTAAATTATTATAATTAGATATGTTGCATTAATTCAAAATGGTTGAAGACATGACTAAAAAAATTCTTAATTAACCAGTTGGAATCGTTATCAATTCATGATCCAACCAGTTATAGTAGAATAATAGTACATTATATTCTGCTAATTGGAGTCCAAATAACAGGAAATTTCTGGATTAGGTGCAACTATTGTTTATAATGTTGTGTTTAGCTGATGAAAGTAAACTTGTTTCTAAATTATTGTTGCATATTTTGTTCATGAGTACTTTTAAATTTATAATTCTTTCCCAATGACTCTTGGTTCCCTTTTAGCTCCACAAATTTGGAAATTCCACCATGTTTACAAAACATTTTAATTAATGAAGGATAAAAATCCTTTTTAGATGCAACTTAAAGTGGATGCACCTGGTTGGATTGTGTATGATTGTACTTTATTTGTGATGTGTGATTATGCATGAATTTAATTTCAAGCTACATAATTGACAGTTATAGAAATGGGAATAAATATACATTTGCTGCGAAAGTAAATTTCTGAATTGCACCAGAATGAAAAGGTAAAATTCCAGAGGTATCATTTATCTCTGATATTATTTTCATCATTGTTATCCTTCCTTAAAAAAAAAATCCCTAGTTATATAACAAAGATTAACTTGGTGTTTAGACAGAAAATCTATACAACCCATAAGCAGATCTCCAAGACTGAAACAGAAGGCTTGAAAAATATTTTTAAAGCAAAAAAAAAAAAATCATTCAGTTGAACAGGAAGTTATCTGTTGGGTTTACATTCATTAAAAACAAAACAAAAACAGTACTCTTCCATAATGGGATGTGCTACATAATCCCAAGGTAATTCCCGCCAGAACTGGAATCACATGAAGGGAAAGGCAGAAAGCCTGAATCAATGTTTAAAGCCATGGAGGATGTTCAGCACAGTTAAGATTATGTATTAGAAAAGTTGAGAAAGATAATAAGGAACCCACAGTAAATCTGTTTATTCCCAAATGCAGTTGCAGCCACAGGTGTGGGGTCAGTAGGACTCCTTTCCATAGCATCCTACAGATGCACTCCTTGACCTGGACCACGGTAGGGGCGTTCTGCTTAGTCACTATGGATGCCTACTCCAGGGGGAATAGAGGCTACTTTGGGCAGGAACCTGGTGGACCAGAGGAGAAAATTGCAACGGGAAGTGAAGCATCCCTTGGATTTCCACCCAGAACATTTGATGCAACACAAAGTTGCAGGCATGTTGCTGGCAGGACGAGGCTTCCTCCAGCGTGATGTCCTACTTTTGGCTTTGCATTTTGCTTTATTCTGGTCAAGCCACTCTTAGAAGCAGAGTCAAATATCTTGGTCCTTCTTTTAGCAAGTATGGCTAGTAAGCAATCCACAGAAAGCATGATTTTTTTTTTTTTTTGTACCAAATATTGAACTCAGGGGTGCTTTAGTTACGACTTGGCTACATCCCATCCTTTTTATTTATTTATTTATTTTTATTTTGAGACAGGGTCTTGCTAAATTGTTGAGGGTCTCAAAATATTGCCAATTCTGACCTTGAATTTTCTATTCTTCTGTCTCGGCCTCCCTGGGATTATACCATGGAGCCACCATGTCTGGCATAAGCACAATTTCTAATTAGAATATCAGCATCCTTGAAAGTGGTATTCTTAATTTCCCTCTCTCTCTTTTCCTCACTTGAACTATGGTATATTTAATTATCTTTCATCATGAACCACCATTAATTTAGTGCTAAACAGTATGCCCACTCACATCAAACCAGAGAAATACATCTTTTTACTATTCCCCTCTTTTTTTTTTTTTAAGTGAGGAAACTGAGTTCAGAGAAATTGAATGACACACACTTTGTAAGTGGGAAACTCCTCACTTAGACTTTAGTGTTTTCTGCAAAGGGGTTGGCTGCTCTAAGTGTCCTTGACTTTGTTTGAATGACAAAAGCCTTAATTTTTGTAAGGCACATATCTAATTTGTGTCTTATTAAGGGTCCTAATGTATGTTGCAGAATTTTTATGATAGTCTGGGTTTCTTTGTGGTTGGTAGCTGCTGTCTGTATTCTATGATATTCTTAGGTCCTAATTTTAGAGAGTGTTTAAAAGGTGCAAAGTGATATGCCTGGAAAATTTGGTTTTATAGCTGCTAAGGTGGAGTCTCATGCCCCCAAACAACAGAATTCAAATATTTAACTCTGTCAGAGGCATTCTAAATGTTGAATTTGAAAGTTAGATTTAAATGATTTCATTAGTTTATGACATATTTTCTCAAATCCATGAAGAGCTGCTCGTATTTACTCTGGAATTGAATGTTTTCTTCATTCATCTTCCTTTGATTCTCTTTGGAATCTGTTTCCCTGATATTTCTTTTGTGTTACACACCTAACCAGTAAGTACAATTTCACCTGTAAGTACAATTGAGAGGCAGATGTGTTTATTAGAATGTTAGAGCATTGTTACAAAAGGTATTGGGGGGGCACGGTTTCATATTTATTTTTTTACATTGACATTGTTCAAACATGAGAGCCAATTTCTACTCTTTTAAGCTTCCAACTGAAAAACAATTACATATTTTAACTATTTTATCTAGAGACACTTCAAAATATTCTTATTAAAAAAAATAACCCCCTTATTCACTAAAAAAAAAAAATTCATTGGGGGACGGGAGGGGGGCGCAAAACTCAGTGATAGAGCACTTGCCTAGCATGTGTGAGACCCTGAGTTTAATCCTCAGCACCACACACACACACACACACACACACACACACACACACACACACACACAAAGTTTAACATAAGCAAACTTTTCGATAGAACTCTGTTTTCAGTAGTCCTACTAGTTATTAAGCTGGGTTTTCATGTCATGATGCCTGAGACACTCATGGGATTATTGGTGTTTGTGTATTTTTAGTTTCTGTGTTAGTGGTTCTAATACAAAAAACATAATCGACAGGATGCATATTTGCGTGTGTGTGTGTGTGTGTGTGTGTGTATACATACACACACAGACACACATATACATATATGTGAAGGGGGCAGAGTGAGGGAGAAAGGATTTACCATAAAAAATTGGCTCGTGCAATTGGAGGCAAGTTTAAAATCTGAAGGGTAGGCCAGCAGGCTGGAGACCCAGAGATGTAGTGGAAATCTAAAGGCACCCTGCTGCCTGAATTCCCTCTTCTTCTGGGGAGATCAGTCTTCTTCTTTTCAGGCCTTCAACTGATTGGAGGAGGCCTAGCCACATTATGAAGGATGAGCTCCTTAGAGTCTACTGATTTAAATGTTAATCCCATCCAAAAATTATCTTCAAAGAAACATGGAAATAACATTTGACCAAATATCTGGGTACGATGGCCTTGCTGTGGAGAGCAGACTCAAGAGTTCATAGAAAATCAGCCATCCCCGTTTCTCTGTCATCAAGAGTCTTCCTGCCTCTTCCTTTGTGGTCAAGATGTTGACATGCTATGTTGCTGAAGGCGCAGCTTCTCTGAACCGTGCATTCTATACCTTCTGATTCCTTGTGTTATAGACTGAGCAGTCGGAACATGCAGTTTACTTACATTCTTCTTAGAGACTCAGCATAAAGGTGAGAGGGACTCACTTTCCAAAGAAAGTGCAGGAGCTTCAGTAATGGCCTCCTGTCATTTCTTAATCCTCCTATTTTTTGGCTGATGGTTCTCGATTACAGTTAAGCTTGCCAGACTCATGACTCCCAGAAAAGTCAGATTACCAGTAAAAATATTGAAAGGTGCTGCTGTGCCTGCACCACAGTGAGCATCAGAAGGACTACGTATTTGGGGTCCCAGGGACTGTGGGTCGTCTTGATTTTTCCTGTCTTTTCAATTCAGTGGGTCGGCCATGCCCAGTGTTGTTACAAAGTTGGTTTCCAAGAAAAATTAGAGAGTGTTGATTTATTCCATCAAATTTTATTTTGTTTAATTGGGTTGTTAAAGACTTTAAACTTCCTCATGCACTGGGATCAGGACAAAGCTTTAAAAATGGAACCCAGGCCGAGTGTGATAATGCACACCTGTAATCGCATCTATTCAGGAGACTGAGGCAGGAGGATCATAAGTTCAAGGCCAGCCTCAGCAACTCAGTGAGCGTCTATCAGGAACTTAGCAAGACCCTGTCTCAAAATAAAAAATAAAAAGGGATGTGGCTTAGTTTTAAAGCATCCCTAGGTTCAATCGCCAGTACCAAACAAACAAAAGCAGAACCCCAAAAGAGATACATGGCCTTCCCATACCCAAAGTTAGGCCACCTTTGTGGGCCACGCAGCCCACTTTTCACCCACTGCCCATCTCCTGCTCTGGAAAGCCCTTCAGGACTTCTCATCACTAATTCTAGAAAAACCCACAAGCAGCCGGGTGCGGTAGTGCACACCTGTGATCCCAGTGGCTTGGGAGGCTGAGGCAGGAGGATCATGAGTTCAAAGCCAGCCTCAGCCATAACGAGGCACTAAGCAACTCAGTTTGACCCCGTCTCTAAATAAAATACAAAATAGGGCTGGGGATGAGGCTCCGTGGCTGAGTTCCCCTGAGTTCAATCCCCGGTTCCAAAACCAAAAACAAAACCCCACGCAGCTGACATAACCATGTTGGATTTGGGTTTTAAAACATTGTGAGACATCCTTAAGGGAGGGCACACCTTACTTCCAATGTTCACGCATCACACGGGTCTTTCCACAGATGGAGTGATCAACATGAGCATTCCCATCGTGCTGCCCGTCTCTACGGATGATAAGACTCGGCTGGAAGGGTGCAGCAAGTTTGTCCTGACGCATGGTGGACAAAGAGTGGCTATCATGCATGACCCTGAGTTCTACAAGCACAGGAAAGAGGAGCGCTGTTCCCGCGTGTGGGGGACCACATGTTCAAAACATCCCCATATCAAAGTGAGTTGTGAGATCTTGGGCTTTCCTGATCTATTTCAACCAAGAACAGAAATCATTCTTTTTAATTCCTTCACGGAGGATTTCAAAAACTGAGAAAAGAATGCTTTTCTAAGATTGGTTTTGCAAGCTTGGCTTTGGGAGATATTTTTTAAAGGAGGATACAGAAATGCCTTTCTGCTTGAGATCCTGGAGACCTCAGATCCTCTAACGGTCACATCCTTAGCTAAATGGGAGTGTGAAGATAAACTAGTCTGGTGTCATGAGTGGAAATCATGATACCAGACTAAATTTGTGTAGCTATGCACAAACTCACCGCTAGCCCTGTTCATCTTTAAAAAAAGATCAAGGAAAATATCTTCACACAGAACAAACCCAGTCGACCTCTGGAAGGTGAACTCAGAGTTCATGCTCTGTGGCCAGTGAGGGGGTCAAAGAACCTTTTCAGTAAACACCAATCAGCATAGTTAGTGGCCGAGCTCCCAGAGGAAGGATAATACATTTTCCTTCCTCTGGGATGTGTAGATGTTCAAGATTGAAAAATGTGTTCCTCTGGGTAGGATCATCTATCATAAATGAACCTCCTTGGGTTCATTCACAACGTCTAACTGCTGTTGGGGGTGGGGGTGAGAGTGAGAGGGCATTATGGGATCTCCATTTCCCATAAATAAAAATATGTGAAATTGGATTCAGAAACCAAGATAAACACATTAGGATGGAAAATGAAGAGAGAGAAAGACTACTAATTTGACTTCTCAGATTCCCCAACTGGAATAACTTTCAGCAAGTTCCCAAGTTTCATCAAGAGCAGTTCAAGGCTCAGAGGCTCTATGAAGCCTCCTGGTGGACAAGGTATGCTATCTTTCTGGACCTGTTTCTTCACTGACAAAAGAAAGGGCCAGGCAAGATAACTCTAAGGTCTCTTCCAGTCCCTTGACCCCAGAGAAAATTATGCTGCTGTTGTTCTCCGTTGTGAAATGCTCCAGGACAGAAAGGACATTTTCAAGGTCCCTGTTGGTAGATGTTAAGCCAGGGCTCAGACCCAGGAAACAGATTTGGGATCCCAGCAGGTGTGGAATGAGACGCAGAATGCGGTTAGGATAGTTAACATTGCTTTATTCAGAGGTGGAAACAGCCTCTAGCCTCCAGCTTCAGCCCCCAGCCAGTTCTACTTAGCTCCCTTTTTATATACAGTCCAAACAAAGAAGGCACAGTGCCAACAGGTTACATCAATGGGCATGCTCACAAGCAAATGTTTACAACCTTGAGCAGGTACACTGAATCAGAATGTTTCTGACCTTGGGCAGGGATTGTCGCTCAGTGGTAGAGCACTCACCTCATATGTGCAAGACCCCGAGTTCGATTCTTAGCACCACATAAAAATAAATAAGTGAAATAAAGGTATCATGTCCAATTATATATAATGTTTCTGACCTTGACTACACCTTAACCATAACATAGCCAATTTATGGCCTTGGCTACATACTAAAAACATAACATAAAACATAACAGCCTGCCAAAAGCCTCAGCAAGGGAACTGAACTATTGCCCTTTTGGTCCTGTCTCAAGAGTGGCTCCAGGGAATTTCTTAATCCGAATGAAAGAGGCTGTGCACCGGGCAAGCAAAGCAGCCTCTTCAGTCACTGGATATAGCTAGCCACCCTCTAGATCAGCATTATTAGCCAGGTGCAATGGCTCATGCCTGTAATCCCAGGAACCCAGGAGACTGAGGCAGGAGGATTGCAAGTTCAAGGCCAGCTAGGGCAATTTATCGAGAACCTATCTCAAAATAATGATGATGATGACAATAAAGGCTAAAAGGGCTGAGAATGTAGCTCAGTGGTAAAGCATCTTTGGGTTCAATCCCCAGAATTAGGGAAGGAGAAAAACAATAAGAATCTTCAACCTTAATGCATATCTAGATCAAATACATTTACACGGTTTTTCTCAAAGAAGCTGCCAACAGTTCTTGTAATTTCTGAATACTGACTTAGAGCTGTTTGAGGAACATTTTGTTCTAGGCTTCAATTATATTTCTGGTCATTTCTTTCCTGATCCTAATCATATGGGTTTGGGATCTTATCTTTACCCAGTGACCCAAAGAATAACGGCTTCTCATTATGGCAGATCAGATATTTCTATTCTTTAGGTCTAACATCCACATACACATGACTTGCACTTATAAAAAAAAAACAAAACCCTCAGGAAGCTCTTGGGTGATCTTAAGTGATTATGTCTTTCATCTTGTCTTGCTGATGTATGTCAGCAGTTGGAGTAAGAATTAGAAGCCAAGGAGTGCTGTCGTGACTTTGACAATATTGTCAGTGACTCTGTACCATTAAATTGTTAGAGAGACTCTGCAAACATTCTCAGTGAGCTAATGGTGAGAAATGGGCCATGGATAATCAGAGAAAGAAAGCCACTCACCCGGTATACACTACCCTTGGGTTGTTGCATTTACCGGACACACAAGAATTTTATTGGAAAACACAAACACTGGTTTTATTGGGAAAAATGCTCTTCGCTGTGCTTTTTTTTTTTTTTTTTTTTAGCTGCCTGGAACTCAGTCATACTTTAGCATAATTTTTTTTTTTTAGAACCCTAAACCTCCAAAAGTTGTTACTCCCAAAAGTAATCATGAGACTTGTATTTCCATGTGGCACTGGGAATGGCATTTTCTTTATGTCACCAAGGAAACGGTCTGTCTGTTCCCATCTGTTCTCATAGCTCCTCATTGATGACACTCCGGACGGTCCATTCAAGGACTCTGTTGAGTCACTGTGAAACCATGTGACATGATCCCAGATGAAATCATGAGGAAGAGCCGGTGAAACTTGTAAAAATCACGCTTGGAGAAACCCAGATGCCTTTCATCCACAGCTCTCAAAGCCTTTCCAGGCAGTAATTATTTCTCACAATGCTCTTGTGAAGTAGGAAAAAAAAATCATTTCTTCCATTTTATAGATGTAGAAACCAAGAGAACAAAGTGTGACTTCCCAGTGAAGGACAGGAAAAAGAGGTTCATAATTATGTTCTTTAACTCCACAATAAAGACCAGAAGTTCAGTTCGATCAATAGCATCACCTGGGCAGCTTTAAAAATTACCCATGATGGGATCCCACTCTCACTGATTCTGATTAAATTGGCTTTGGATCAATCCTGGTCCTGGGAGGTTTTAAATCTCACCATGATCTGAATGTGCTGAGAACCACTTCAGTAGATAATTACCCGGAGCTGTTTCCTATGACTTCACCTGGATATATCCAAGAACACCCCAAACTCAACATCTCATCCTCTCCCCAGATTTGTTCCCCCTCATGTGTCCCTTATCTCACCGACAGCCCCACCGTCCAAACGGTGATCTATAAACCTGGGTGTCGTTCTTGCTTCTTACTTCTCCTCTTGCTCATTCAACCACAAAGTTCTGCCTCCCAGGTATTACTTCAATTTATTCACTCCTGTTTCAGTTTGGGCCAGGACATTTCATTTCTTCCCTGTCCCTCTAATCTATTCTTCAGCCAGAGTGAACTGTTCAAGCTTTATTTGAGAACCCCTTTGCAAAGATGGGACTTATCTTTTAGCCTTTCACCACGGCCACTCAGCACATCTTCTCCTCCAGTCATCTCCAAGCTGCTCAGTAAATGATGCCCTCTCTCACTTCTGCACATGCTCGTCCCCTCAGCGTAGGACACTGTCCACTCCTGCCTCTTCATCTTATTCCCTCCTTTAAGAAAGTCAACCCTAACGCACATGACACATAAGCATGAATAAATGCCTTCTGTATGCTCCTGCCCACACCTGTGACAGGTAATACTGAAGGTGAGGCTGAAACAGGAAGCAGTGAGCCACTGATTAGAGGCTGTGGGTGTGGTGGAAAGAAAAGCCCTGGTTTGTAAAAATCCTAGACTTGGGTTCTGGCTTTGGTAAGACAGCTGTGTGCCCTTGAACTGTGCTACTTTCCCTTCACAAAACTGCCTTCCTACCTGAAAATGAAGACATTAGGTGCACATGATTTCCAGGTCCCTTAAAACTCCAGTTTCCATGACTGTGATAGACACTGCAGAACAGAATGTATATCCCCTGCTTGTATCACATTGGTTTTTCTTCTCAGTTCTTTTCTTTGAACCCTTTCCATCATGACCATATTTGTGGCCTTATTTTCCTGAACCTACTATTTCTTTTTCTACTCTCTCTTCTTTTTTCATTCTGGCCTCTGCAGCTTCCCACTCTCAGTTGTTCCTCTCCTTTCAGTTTGCCCACTCCCTCGCCTTCTTCCTCTCCTTGCCCTCTCGGGGCCCATTCTATTTGCCACGGCTTTCTTAGTCTTTGCTCCAGTGCTTGAACTCGTTATCTCCTCCTTTATGCATTCTTCTGGCCTGTGATTCCAAACCCAATTCCTCTTTCACCCAATTCCACTCCACCAGACTTGGTAAGCCTGATCCTCACTCTTCTGGGTGCATCCAGTTTTGCAAATCCCCTGGCTGTGGCCCTCCTTTGGCAGGAGGCTTGAGAGGGAGTGGGAACTTGTAGGCCACAAGCACTGGACCTCCCTTCCTACAGCTGGACCCAGTCTGGGGATAGTTGGACCACCGCAGAGAGGGCATTGTCCTTGCAGTCATTCTGCCCCATCCTAGAAATGCCAATGTCACACTTTCGACACTGCTCATCAGACTGACTTTCAGGCTGGGTGGTGAATGAAGTCAGCGTCTTCAATAGAGCAATGCAGTGCAGGGAGGACCCCTAGTGTCCAGATGAGCTACTGCACCACAGGGATTTTGGGTCTTAATTTGAAAATTTTTATCGGTTGTCTAACTTTAAGCAATGAGGACAAAGTTATATATAGTTATGGGTGTTTGAAAATATTCTTTTAAATAATTTGCCTGAGTAAAGGGCTTACAAAGGGGGCCATGAAAACAGAATCAAATACCTTGCCCAATTACCCTTGCTCTACCCCAGTTTTCTCATTTGCAATGCTACTGACATTTGGGGTCAGATGATTCTTTATTGGTGCATGGAGGGAGGTGGGCAGCTGTCCCGTGCAGCTCAGGATATATAGTAGCATCCTTATCCTTTACACACTGGATGTCAATAGCATCCTTTCTCCTAGTTTAAATGTGGCAATCACTAATGCCTGTCAAATGTCACCACGAGCAAAATGTTGAGAACCACCACTTGCTTACCACAATCCCATTCCCTGGAGCCCTCTGGGATGCAAGTCATTGTAAACCCCAATATCTGGCCATAACAGCAAGGTTCAAGGAACACTCCACTACTACCTTTGTGCCTTCCTACTAGGTGTTGTTTTTTTAATTTCATTTTTTTTTTCCCCAGCCAGGCTCTCATTGAGTTGCCCAAATAGACCTTACACTTGGATCCTCTGGACTCAGCCTCTGAGCAGCTTTCAGCAACCTTTTAAATCAATCAGCTTTCTCTTGCTCACTGCACCTCCTCCTATATTAATATTTCAGATGGACAAGTTGTCCTTATATAGATGTAATCATTCAGTGGTTGTCTCTTTGCTCCTGGCTTATTTCACTTATTTCACTCATTTCACCCAGAATGTCCTCCAGGTTCATCCATGTTGTAGCATTTAACAGGATGTTTTTTCCTCTTGAAAGCTAATGATATTCCATTGTAAGTGTGTACCACATTTTATTGATCCAGTCATCCACTGGTGAACATTTGGTTTGCTTCCACCTCTTAGCCATTGTGAATAGTTGCTGAGCAACATCTCTTCAAGACCCTCTCAGTCCTGTGCAGTGGCATGCACCTATAGTCCCAGCCACTCAGGAGGCAGAAAGCAAAGATTCTCTAAATTGCTCAGGGCCTCACTAAGTTGCTGATGCTGGCTTTGAACTTGTGATCTTCCTGCCTTAGTCTCCTGAGTCCCTGAGATTACAGGCGTACGCCACCACGCCCAGCTGTTGACCATTTTTCAATGCACACAAGTTTTTAAATTTGAAGTAATCCCGTTTGTCTACTTTTGCTTTTTTGCCTGTGCTTTTCTGGTTCCATATGCAAGAAATCACTACTGAATTCCTTGTTTCTCTCTATATTTTTACGTAAGAGTTTTGTAGTTTTAGGTATTACGTGTATGTCTTTAATCCATTTTGAGTTAAGTTCTGTTTATGGTGTAAGATAAGTGTCCTACTGCTTTCTTCTGCATATGGTTAATCAGTTTCCCCAATGCATTTTTCTGTTCTTTTTAGTTATACATGACAGCTGAATGCACTTTGACATATTATACCTATATGAATCACAACTTCCCATTCTTCTGGTTGTATGTGATGTGGAGTTACACTGGTTGTGTATTCATATTTGAACATTGGAAAGTTATGTCTGGTTCATTCTACTGTCTTGTTCTACTACCTGTTCCCATTTTCCCCCTTTCCCTTCATTCCCCTTTGTCTAATCCAAAGTACTCTATTCTTCCCTATCTCTGATTGTGAGTTAGCATCGGCATATCAGAGAAAGCATTCAGCCTTTAGTTTGTTGGTATTGGCTTATTTCACTTAGCATGATAGTCTCCAGTTCCATCCATTTACTGGCAAATGCTATAATTTTGTTTCTCTTTATGACTGAGTAATATTCCATTGTGTATATATACCACATTTTCTTTATTTATCTGTGGAAGGACACCTAGGCTGGTTCCATAGTTTAGCAATTGTGAATTGAGCTGCTATAACATTGATGTGGCTGCTTCACTCTGGTATGCTGATTTTAGGTCCTTTGGGTGCCTATCAAGGAAAGGGATAACTGGGTCAAAGTGGGGGGTTCCATTCCAAGTTTTCTGAGGAATCTCCATACTGCTTTCCAGAGTGGTTGCACCAATTTGCAGTCCCACCAGCAATGTATGAGTGTGCCTTTTCCCCAGTGCATTTGTTGAAAGGACTGTCCTTTCTCCCTGATGTCTTTAGTGAAGATCATTGAGAAAATGGGGTTTTAGTGAACAGTCTATGTCTAGCCTGCCATGCAGACTTTGCTACATTTTGCTGCTCTTTGGTGATTTAATTTTAAAGTGGATATAAGTGAAGGAAGCTTCATCTTTTGAGAGTTTCCTTAGAAATTATGCTAAACAATAATTAACTGGTAGAAAACGACTTGTCTGATTTCCCCGCCAGGGCCTCTATTTTGGGTCCTTACTAGAAATAGTCCAAGATACATCAGACTGTAGGAGCAGTATGCTAGAAGTGGTTCCCAAACCCTGGAGTTGTCCATGAGCTAGCCAGAGAATCTCCAAGCATAAAATTATGCTCATGATACTAAGACTGTGTAACTGTGTTGACAGTTGCACAGTTGATATAAAAGCAACCATGCATAAAACTAGCACCTTAGACTCGAAATGGTGACAGCTAACTAGATGTATGATCATTGTACTCTCCATCAATATGAGCTTGCATAAAAAAAACAACTTCAATTAAGAATGTTCTTTAATTTTTATTAGTTATTGATGGACTTTTATTTATTTATTTGTTTATACGTGGTGCTGAGAATCAAACCCAGTGCCTCACACATGCTAGGCAAGTGCTCTACCACTGAGCCAAACCCCAGCCCCAAAAATGTTCTTGATGAAGCTCTAAAAATGATTATTAAATCTTGACCTGAATTCATGTCTCTCTCACATCCTGTCACATTAAAGTACTTCCACTGAATATACTAACATACAATGGTTAGCTTAAGGAAAAAGTACTTGTATGATTGAGCTACAAGTGAAGTTAGATGCTTTTTTTGTTTATGGTTTTGTTTTTTATGAAATAGCTTTTTTTAAAAAAAAAAGTACTGGGAATTGAATCCACTGAACCACATCCTCACCCCTTATTTATATATTTATTTTTTTATTTTTATTTTTTGTAATATTTAGAGACAGGGTCTCACTGAGTTGCTTAGCAACTTACTTTTGTTGAAGCTCACTTTGAACCCACGATCCTCCTGCCTCAGCTTCCTGAGCCACTGGGAGTATAGGCGCATGCCACCTGCCCAGCTCCCTTTTTATTTTTTATTTTGAGACAGAGTCTGACTAAGTTGCTGAGGCTGGTTTTGAACTTACAATCTTGCCTCAACCTCCAGAGCTATGGTGATTACAGCCATGTGTCCAGCATGAAACACCATTTTTACTTGAAATAATAGGTGAAAAACTATGGTTATTCAGAGTTGCTTATTTGGCAGGTCTTTTCAAAATGAACAAAGTCCTGTCACAATCAAGAGTATTAGTTGCTTACGATTAATCTTTCAAGCAAAAAAGTTTTTTTGTAAAATGTATATTCATTGCCATAAGTTAGGCAGCTTCACAGTTCTTAGAAAAATTTCTGGTAAGAACAGCAGTAATATTAACAAATATGTGTGTTTTTTAAAATTCTATAATAAACCGTGTCAGCATTAGAAGACTTAAAAATTTAGTGAATTCTGGTGTCCTTCAACAGATGAGTGGATAAAGAAAATGTGGTACATAAACACAATGGAAATATTACTCAGCCATAAAGAAGAATGAGATTATGTCATGTGTTAGTAAATGGATGGAACTGGAGATTATCATGCTAAGTGAAATAAGCCACTCCCCACAAAAAAATGAAAGCCAAAGGTTCTCTGTGATATGGGGATGCTGACTCACAATAAGTGGGGGTGAGAAGTAAAGGTTCACCAGATTGGATGAGAAGGAGAGTGTCAGGGGGAGGGATGGGGGATGGGAATGGGAAAAACAGTAGAATGAATCAGAACTTTTCTGTGTTCATATATGAATACACAACCATTGTAACTCCACATTATTACAACCACAAAAATGGGAAGTTATATGATATGTCAAAACACATTCTATTGTCATGTATAACTAAAAAGAACAACAAAAAAACTCAGTGAATCAATATTTTCTAGTTGACCAATATGTTATATTACATAATCCTTCATGGGTAAAAGATTCATTCAAAGCATAGTGGATTTTTAATGTAATGGAATATGAAAAGTGCATAGAAAAAGTGTCAGATCTTACAGTGCAGCTTACCTTTAAAAAAACTGGCATTTATCGTATTTTGGTGTAGTGTCAAAAAGGAATATCTACAATTATATAAAAAAGCTAACAAGGGGCTGGGTTTGTGGCTCAATGGGTTTTCTTTATATACTTCAGCCCAAACAACATATTGCCACAGATTAAATGCAGAAGTAAGTGTGAAAAGCCAGCAGTCCTCTGTTAAGTCAGATAAAGAGATTTGTAGACATGTAAAATAATGCTATACATCCTGGGGGTTTTTAGGGGAAGGGAGAGGAATAATAGGATTTTTTTGGCTAAAAATGTTATTTATGTTAATGTGTAATAGATATATTAATGTTCATTTTAAATTAATTCATAACTATTTTCAAAGTTTCTCAGTTTTCATTTCTAATATGGAAAATGATGTTAAGGAGCTACGACTCCTGACCTTTTAATTTTTAAATTTTGAGTCAGGGTCTGGCTAAGTAACTGAGGGTCTTGCTGAATTGCCAAGGCTGGCTTTAAACATGTGATCCCTCTGCCTTGGCTTCTGAAGTCTCTGGGATTACAGGTGTGCACCACCCACCTGGCTTCATTTTTAAGAGCAAAGGAAGCCAAAAGACCAAAAAGTTTGATAAATAATGTGCTAAGAATGCTGAAGAATTGAAGGCAGCTCTTCATCCCAAGACTAATCCAAAAAGGAGGGAAAAGTTCAAATAAAATAGAAATCAATATTCATCCTGAACGACTTTAATCATGTTCTTTCTAGATGGTGATGGAAAGTGGGGATTGGCTGGTTGGTGGAGACCTTCAGGTGCTGGAGAGAATAAGATGGAATGACGGGCTGGACCAATACCGTCTGACACCTCTGGAGCTCAAACAGAAATGTAAAGAAATGAATGCTGGTATGTAAACTGCTTTGAGTGCATTTGTTAGTACTGCCTACCATAGTCTGATAAAAGAATTAAAGATATGAGGAATCAGTATTTTAAAATGAAAACATCTGGTATTAGGCCTGTAATCCCAGCTACTCCAGAGGCTGAGGCAGGAGGATAGAAAGTTTAAGGCCAGCCTCAGTGATTTAAACAATGTCCTAAACAACTAAGCAAGAACTGTTCTCAGAATAAAAAAAAAAAAAAATAGCTGGGCACGGTGACATGTACCTATGATACCAGTGGCTCAGGAGGCTGAGGCAGGAGGATCTCGTATTCAAAGCCAGCCTCAGCAAAAGCGAGGTGCTAAGCAACTCAGAGACACTATCTCTAAATAAAATATAAAATACAAAGTGGAGATGTGGCTCAGTGGTAAAGTGCCCCTGAATTCAATCCCCAGTACCAAAAAATTTTAAAAAATAAAAGGAGCTAAGGATGAAGCCCAGTTTTTGTAAAGCGACTCTGGGTTCAATTCCCAGTACCAAAATAAATAATTAAATAAACAGAAATAAAATAAAATGAAAATATCTATAGGTATATCTATGATATAGAAACAGTTCAAATTTGTAGTCTATTCATATGCTGGAACACTATGCAGTAGTTAGAAATATGCACAGACACAGAAAGATACCTAAAATGTATTAAGTAAAAGAGCAAATTGCAGAACAATATGTACAGCACAATCATATTTTGGAAGAAAAAAATCATTTTTAAAACCCTAACCTGTGTATATAAAAGCAGAAAAGTTTCTGGGGTAATATGGCACCAAATGGCAGATAACAGCAACTACCCACCTCTTGGGGATGGAGTTGGACTAAGGAGAAGGGAAGATTGTAATTCTTTATACATTTTGAAAAAGAGAAGGAAAAGTAATGATAGAATTATCAATGATTGTTATATTCTAGATATATATTAACTATATTTCACTACCAGAAAGAAAGTAAGGCTCTCAGAAGTCTATCATTGTGTGGAGTAGGTTTTAAGCTTTCTTTAAAACTACTTTAAAGCGATGGTCTTTTTTCTTTTCTTTTTTTTTTTTTTTTGGTGGCACTGGGGACCAAACCCAAGGGTGCTCTACCATTGAGCTACATCTCCAGACCTTTTTATTTTTTGAGACAGGTTCTCACTAAGGTGCTGAAGGCGGCCTTGAACTTTCAGTCCTTCTGTCTCAGCCTCCTGAGTCATTGTGTTTAGATGTGCACTAAAGTAGTATTTGTATCTGTAGATTATTGCGCCATGCATGGGCCCCAGGAAATGTTCTTCCTTATTATTCATCTCCTGGGGAAACAGGACTAGAGCAAGAGCACTGATTCTTCCTGAGCCTTGGTTTCAGTAAAGGCCCTGCAAAAAAATGTGTTCAGCCAGGCACAGTAGTGAATGCCTAGAATACCAGTAGCTCAGGAGGCCGAGACAGGATCGCAAATTTAAAGCCAGCCTCAGCAAGTTAGTGAGGCCCTAAGCAACTCAGACAGACCCTGTCTCTAAATAAAATA
The DNA here is from genome assembly GCF_052094955.1 of Ictidomys tridecemlineatus. Classification (NCBI taxonomy): domain Eukaryota; kingdom Metazoa; phylum Chordata; class Mammalia; order Rodentia; family Sciuridae; genus Ictidomys; species Ictidomys tridecemlineatus. The sequence goes on from NC_135477.1 coordinate 69,555,064, forward strand.
TTAAAATGAGCTGAGGATGTGGCTCAATGGTTAAGTGTCTTTGGGTTCAATCCCCAGTTAAAAAAAAAAAAAAAAAAAGTGTTCATTCCTGAGCCTCCCTTGATGGCTTCCTGTCTGCATCCTCTCATTGTCTAAGCAATCTTGCATTGATTCTTGGGGTTTGATTAACACTCCTGATGGCCAGGCATATTCTCCAGCTGATAGGTAAAAGCAAGTGGATGTAATGAATACACTGAACCATAAACATAGCTTTTCTTTCCTGTCTGTTCTTACGGACAAGAAACAGCGTTTCTTTGACCTTGACTTTTCTGCTTTTCTCTCCCAGATGCAGTGTTTGCCTTCCAGTTGCGCAATCCCGTCCACAATGGCCATGCTCTGTTGATGCAGGACACCCGTCGCCGGCTCCTGGAGAGGGGCTACAAACACCCAGTTCTCCTGCTCCACCCTCTGGGGGGCTGGACCAAGGATGATGATGTGCCTCTGGACTGGCGGATGAAACAGCATGCTGCTGTGCTTGAGGAAGGGGTCCTGGACCCCAAATCAACCATTGTTGCTATCTTTCCATCTCCTATGTTATATGCCGGCCCCACAGAGGTGAGCAATCCCTGAGCTGGGCAATTAGATCAGAATGCAAGCTCAAACTGTATCTAGAAGAGTGAATGAGTCTGTGATTTTTTTTTCTCTTCCTCATGAGCAAATTCTGGTCTCTTTGTCCAGTTTAACAATGTGGCCATTTTGTATTTGTAAAAATGCTAGAAACATCAAGCCAAACCTATTATATATTGCCTCTGAGAATATGGAGGCTGGCTTGTGAACCAGATAGGTAATGGAGCTCATCTGGGTTATTGGGCAAGTTGTATGTAGCCTAATATTCAATCATCATAAATGATTCAACATGCCCAGTGAGCCTCTTACAAGGGAGAGGATGTCCTTAAAAGATAAATGTCAGGCTGGGGATGTAGCTCAGTTGGTAGAGTGCTTGCCTGCATGTACAGGGAACTGGGTTTAATCCTCAGCACCACACAAACACACACAAAAATGGTAAATGTCTCCCTTTTATCCTAACCCAGTGAGCCTATCAGGGATCTTCTTTGTCCTACTGCACCAGCAGTGTAATGCTTGAAGAAGTCTGAAAGAAATATGATGAAAGTCTCAACCTTTGAGCTGTCCCAAACTGAAGTTCATGAATTCTCTTAAATCTCCATCCTTTGTATTTCTGTCTGAGCTTTAGAGAGGGCAGTGTTCTGTTGAACTGGAATCAATGTTTGCATGTGAAAGGTAACTATTAGCTCATGTTGGAGTCTGTAATTTCCTTTAAACTGTGATTTAGCCAAATAAGGAAGGACTGGATAGCAAAGTTTATAGTTTTTGTAGGTCAGAAGATCTGAGTGTTCCTAGTCTACTGTCCTGTTTGGAGAAGAGATGAGGAAATAATCCTTGAGTCCTAAGGAGGGAATTCATATGATCCTTTCTTTTGTTTAGCCTTTTTAAAAATTTGTTCTTTTTAGTTTTACATGACAGTAGAATATATTTTAACATTTAGACATGGAGTATAACTTCCTATTCTTGTGGCTGTACACGCTGTGGAGTTACATTGGTTGTGAATTCATATATGAACGTAGGCAAGTAATGTCCTATTCATTCTACTGCCTTACCCATTCCCATTCCCTCTTCCTTCCCACCGTCCAATGTGGTGAACCTCTACTCCTCCCTACACCCCCCCTTCTATTGTGAGTCAGCATCCACCTATCAGACAAAACATTTGGCCTTTGATTTTTTTGGGGGGGGGATTAGCTTATTTCACTGGGCATCATAAACTCCAGTTCCATCCATTTACTGGCAAATTCCATAATTTCATTTTTATTTATAGATGAGTAATATTCCATCGTGTATATATATTTTCTTTTTCCATTCATCTGTTGAAGGATACCTAGGTCAGTTCCATAGCTCAGCTATTGTGAATTGAGCTGCTATGAATATTGATGTGGCTATGTCACTACAGTATACTGATTTTAAGTCCTTTGGGTATTATGTGATTCTTTTCTTTGAAGCTTCTATTGAACCCAATAGAACCAAGCATGAAGAGGAGAGCACATAGTCTTATTTAGGAGTGGCTTTCTTGCAACTTTTAGGTGACCAATATTACTGAACTACTTTTAAAGCAGAGACCCATAGACCTGGCCTGTGGTGAACATCATGTCCTTTATATGATGTTTCCTAGGTCCAGTGGCACTGCAGGGCCCGGATGATTGCAGGGGCCAACTTCTACATCGTGGGCAGGGATCCTGCAGGAATGCCTCACCCTGAGACCAAGGAGGACCTGTATGAACCCACTCATGGGGGGAAGGTCTTGAGCATGGCCCCTGGCCTCACCTCTGTGGAAATCATTCCATTCCGAGTGGCTGCCTACAATAAGGCTAAAAAAGCCATGGACTTCTATGATCCAACAAGGTAGGTTTCCAGAGAAAAATTAGTCAAAATCTTTATGACTGGAATGATGAGGCAAAATTTTGGCCCTTTGGGAAACTCTCCAGCGCTTTTGCACACACTCCCCGTTAGAATGAAGTCCCTTTGGAGTTAAAACTTGGTCTTGGACATTTTTTTTTTTTTTATCTCCTGAAGTTGCAGCACAGTCCTATGCACATAGTAAATGGTCCATAAATATTTCTTTCAAGGACAGGGTTGTAGCCCAGTGGTAGCACACTGGCATAGCATGCATGAGACTCTCTTGAATTCAATCCCCAGCACCACAATATATATATTTTTTTCTTTCTCAACATGTCTGCTTTGAGCATGCACCAAATATTTAGGACATTAAGGGCAGGGGGCAACACAGAAGAAGATTTCAATGAGTATTTATGATACACTCATTCCCCAGGCTGAAAGCCCACAGAACTAGGCAGAAAAATAGAAAACAGTCCTAGGCCTCAAGACACTTCTCACAATAGAGTAGGTGACAGTAAATATTGAATACATAGTTGCCTTTTTCCTCTGCCAAGTTCCTGAACTGAAAATTTAGTGAACTGATCATTTTCAAAAATGCAATATTTTACAGAAAGGAAAATAATGTGGGTGTATAAACCCATAACCTAATTCCAGGAACCTTTAGGATAGATGTTACTGACCTACCCTGAGTTCTTTGCTGCTCTACTGTGACAGGCACAATGAGTTCGACTTCATCTCAGGAACCCGTATGAGGAAGCTCGCCAGAGAAGGAGAAAATCCCCCAGATGGCTTCATGGCCCCCAAAGCATGGAAAGTCCTGACAGATTATTACAGGTCCCTGGAGAAGCTCAACTAAATGCACCTTGGCTCCTAAGTTTCCTTCTGAAGTGCTCTTTGATTACCTTTTCTATTTTTGTGATTAGATATTTTGTATCCAAATTGCTTCTCAGTGACTGATTTTAAAATTAATATTTTGTAAAAAGGCAAAAACTGTTGCCTATAATTTAAAGCCAACTTCATTTTTATATATCAAAGTCAAACTGAAGATTAAATATTAGCAGGTAAAAGCAATGTTGTTATACATTTCAGAATGAAATTAGCTGTATTCTCTACCATATCAGAGCACGTAGGTCCCAGATTTCTAAAGCTTTGACCATGTATCTAGTTTACTTGCAAAAAAAGTGAAGCACATTTTTCAGTTTAAACTTGTCAACCTACAATCTCAATATCATGTACCAGTGGCAAAATAAATTGGATTAACAGCCCCTTCTGTACAACTGGAAAAAAAAAATCATCACCCTAAATGAGACGTGCCTCACATCAAGTTTCTTGCTAATCATTTACCTCATAACTATACACAGCCTTACTGCCCAATATCCTCTGACTGGAGAAAGCAAATGTGTGATAATGTGAATTTAGTCTTAGGAGTCTATACAACCTACTTCTGCCATGCAAGTTATATTTCCCAATAAGAGAAGTCTCAGTGGCCTTCCATGACTAATAAATTGTGATATAATAATATAGAGTACTTTAATGAAGGAATTTGTACCAATGGATCAATCTGACCATGTTATAGAAAGTTAATTTTTCTCCTTTGTTGTGGTCACTGTGTCTACAGAGTGGTTGGGGCCTATCTGACAGCAGCAGCAACAGCTATAAATAACCAAAAAGTAATTCACATCATCAGACTAGCAAGGAACTAGAACTGGAAAAGACTGCAGAATTATCAAATACTAACATTTTCTCTTAGAGGTGAACAAAATTAGGTGATATACATTCATGTGCCTTGTGAGCTGCTGAGCATTATATCAAAAAATGAAAAATTCCCATTAGGAAGTACTCTTGGCACTGAATGAGTGCCCAGGCCATTTGGATCCTGTCTGGTGTTCTGTCTACACCAGACAATACAGCTGGGTCTGTGCCCCCTCAGCTTCTTAGCAAAGTCTTTTGACCAGCGGGGGCTTAAAAAGCAGCCTTTTTGGATAAAAAAAGGTCCAGGGTTTTGTAAACTCCACTAATTTTACTGTAGTTGGAACTGAAACTTTTCCAAAGACTCAGGCTGTTCTGAGATGTTCTATGATGGCTTTAATTCCAAGAAATAATCTTTTGTGCTCTATGCATAAATTTTATGCCAAGGAATATATGAAAAAAAACAGCATATTTTATACATAGGTTTCTATTGGAGAAACCTAAACTAGAAAGAGAAAACTGATTTTTTTTTTCATATTGTCCATTTAAAAAAAAAAGTCTGGGCTAATACAAGTTCTTTGGAGAATAAATTACAATGGCCACAGCAAAATTTGTTTTTAACACAATAGTGCCTATACTCATTTAATCAGAGATACTCAATGCTGCCTTTTTAGAAAACAGGATATTTATTTAAAACATGAGATAGGATATAGTGCCTTAACCAAAATGTATTTTGTGATTTTAAAAAATATATTTAAAATTGCTCTTTTGCTGTAGTTCTATATTTAGTGCAATGACTCTTTCTGTGTACAATCGATGCTTGTTCTTATTTTAATAAATTTCTTAAAACAAAGGCTGTCTTCTCTGCCTGTAGCACTGGGTGTGGGCTGACCACACAACCCTTGAGAGCTGTGTGACCGACTGGAAAGAAACAGCAAGACCAAACTTGGGACTGTTTGTGGTGCTCATGTCGTTTTCCAACTTGTGCTGTACATGTAAATGACATTGGTCTCAGCCAGGCAGATTGATCTTTTCAAAAGTGACTGGGTTGCTCTGAAGCGGCTGCCTAGAATTTCACTGAAGGAGGATTTGACCTTTTTTCCCTTTCATTTAAGGCAATGAAGTTATCTTCTTTGCCACCTGTTTCTCAAAGGAACAGATCTTGTCCTCAAACGTGCTCCCAAGGAGTTTAAAACCAGCAGGCTTAGAAATAGTTGCAGGAATTTTTGTTTATTTTTCCCCCCTCAGCAATCCCTGCCCTTCCCCTAACTTCAGCACTGCTACTTTTATATGTGCAAAGAAAAATTACCTGTCTCCACCCATCTTTTCAGTGGCCTTCAAGCATGCAGGTTGTTGTTTCTTCTTGAGCCCCTGATTCATTGTCCTGAAGGCTTCATGCAATTTTTTTTTTTTTTTTTGCTATTAATCCTCACTTCCAAATAAAACTGGTATAAGCTTTCAGACAACCCGAAGCTGTCAACTCTAGTCCCTTCCTTTTTGACCCCAGACTTGGTGTCAATTAGCAGGACAAAATAGGACAAAAAATGAGCATGAAGATGTCAGTAGTGCTGAAGAGTGTGCTAAATTGTTCAGGATAGTGATACTGTGAAAAGATCCTGGAAATGCATACAATGATCATTTGGTCAAATATTATCAACTTTTTTTCCTCCTCAGTACCCAGGGGTGACTTACCACTGAGCTACATCTTCGGCCCTTTGTTATTTTAAGACAGGATATAAGTTGTTGAGGCTAACCTCAAACTTGTGATCCAATCCACCTGCCTCAGTTTCCTGAGTGGCTGGGATTATAGGCATGTGCCATTGCATCCACCTGTATCAATGATTCTACCAGGCCTTTAAATTTCCACCTCCTTTGCAAGAATCTTGGTTACTTAGGAAAAGCAAGTTTGTTTTCTTCTCACTTTTCTCTATTATTTCCCCTTAGTTCTAGCTCTGATCGTCTACATAATTTTCCTTACAGGCAAGAAATGAGGATATTAGAAAGGGGCACCCACTAGGTGGGTGTGATGGCACATGGTAAAATCAAGTTGACTCAACTGTTCTTATGTCTAAAGGTTTGAGAGAAAAATGGTGCAGCTTTGGCCTGAGATGTTTTAATGATTCAGGTTTTCATTACCCATTAACAGGTACCATTCTTGCCCTGGCATGCAATTAGTTCTTTGGTAAATGCTATTATTGGGCCACTCATGGTACACATTCATTAAATGCTGAAAATGGCATTCAAGCAACTCACAATATGTACTTCAAAGACTGGGTTTTTTTACGTTTGTTTTTTGCTTATGTTGTAATTTTACTGAATTACTGCAAATAAATTACTACCAGAGTTTAAACACTTTAGTCTTATTCTAGAAAAGGTAAACACAATACCTTTTTATGAGACTTAGCAAAAGAACAAGTGGATGCAAGAAATTCTTCATGAACTATCCTCCAGAGAGAAGCCCTTTGAAAGTAAGTTGAGAGCTTTGTCTTGGCAGTTTTTAATTCTAGGGTGGACTCTGGGGTATGGTTACAATGTATGGAAATGTGGGCCTGCCCTAGATGGAGGATATTTTGCAGGGAGATGGGAATTAAGTCAGGACCAGACTGTTGGGACAGATTGAAATCTGGAACCACCCCCCTTGTAAAAACAAACTGGCTAGGAAATTCCCTCTCCTGAATTTTGCCAAAATCATGGCAGGAGAGGGACTGGATGTCTTGCACATTCTCAAGGCAAGTGGATTCTAGAACCCTAAGAACCCTAAACATCTCAAGTTGCAATTCAAATCCCTCCCAGCTCAAATGCCAACAAGATCAAAAGACTGCTGGAGGGGTGGGTAGGGGTTTGGCTAAAATCAGTTGACTCAATCCAATCCTGCTTGGTACTCTAGCACATGCATATAATACCAACTATTTAGACCGAGTAGGCAGGAGTACTGCAAGTTCAAGAGCAACTTAGTGAGACTCTGTATCAAAATAAAAAGGGTCGGGGCTGGGGATGTGGCTCAAGCGGTAGCGCGCTCGCCTGGCATGCGTGCGGCCTGGGTTCGATCCTCAGCACCGCATACCAACAAAGATGTTGTGTCCGCCGAAAACTAAAAATAAATAATAAAAATTCTCTCTCTCTCTCTCTCTCTCCTCTCTCACTCTCTTTAAAATAAATAAAATAAAATAAAAAGGGTCAGGGATGTAGTTCACTGGTAAAAAGCCAGAGGGGTGGGTAATGCAAACAAACTAGCCCTACAGTCCCAGACCCAACATAACTATGTCTAGGTAAGAAAAATCACAATGTTAAGGCTGGGGTTGTAGCTTGGTGGAAGATCGCCTGCCTACCACATGAAAATAAATAAATAAAACAAAGACATTATGTAAAAAAAATCCCCAAAAAACAAAACAAAAAAAAAACAAGGTTATACTTCAGTTCCCATTGTTCTTTTGTGTCCACCATCTGGAACAAAAATTTTTAATTACAACTTAAAAAGTTACCCACTAGGTGGGTGTGGTGGCACATACCCGTAATTCCAGCACTCTGGCAGCTTGGGCAATTTAGTGAGGCCATACGAAACTCAGTGAGACCTTGTCTCAAAATAATAAAAACGGCTGGGGATGTGGCTCAGTGGTTAAGCAGCCTTGGGTTCAATCCCCCATATGAAAGTAAGTTTTAAAAATGTTATCTACCTAGGGAGAATTGGGTGAGTTAAGCAGCTCTCTATTATCAAGTAAAAGCAAACTGAAGGAATCCAATGGAGCACTCCCTGCAAGCCTGTCCACACAAACCATATACATGTTGTTCACAGTTCTAGCATGCTTACTTGTTCTAACATTGCCTTTATTTAGCAAATATCAGTGGCTTCATCATCTCGACATTTGCCATTTTTTGTTTATCTAGCTCTCTTTGCCGTAACATATAATTTCCTTTGAATACTTTATATCTTTCCTGTTACATTTTGTCTTAAAGAGTCAATAGGGAAACCAAGATAATTGCTCTCAAACCATTTTGATACAGAAGGCTTGGTTTTTGTGCCTGGTGCCAATTCAAATGATGAGGAAAAGGTCTTTGAGAAAACAATAAATTTTATTAAAACTTCTAGCAAAGAAAGAAGGCAGTGGACTAAAGTCCAAAGACCGCCACCACTCCTCACAAGGAAAAACAAAGGACCTTTAAAGGGAAATTCAAGGACTAGGCTCTGGGTATAATTATCAGTAGACATAATACTGTCCATCTAGTGACCTTGAGAGAGCTGTTGTTCACTTTCTGGCACCAGTTCCCAGCCTGTATTTTACTTGCTGGCCTAGAATGGGAAGAACATTAATATTTCCTCAATCCCACTGTTGGGAGAAGAGAAAGAAATACATGTCAGTTTAAGAATAAGCCATGTGTGATCAAGCAGCAAGGTTCATACTCAAAGCATGAAATGGACCCGTTACAAACTTATCCATGGATGAGTCCTGGAGGTTTGATTCTCTTGAATCGAGAATTTAAAGAGTTAATTTAATCCAATGAAGAAATAAATGCAAGCCTATTGAATAGCAATTTCTGCTAAAAGAAAAAAAGTTTTTGGAGTTTTTTGATTTTGTGTCCTATGTCACTTTCTTTAGCTTCCCTTTGATCTCATGAATTTCCCAGGCCCTTCAAGTAAATTCTTATTCCCTGTATTAGAGCTGATCATTTCCAACAGAATCCTAATTGGCATATTCTTGGTAATTTTAGGATTATGATCCCATAGACCCTGATCTTCCTTACACATGACTGCAAAGAGATTTTACTGCATGATACAGCCATCTTTGAGTATTTTAGTCATTCTTATACTTTCTGTCATCTATGCTGTGCTCTATTCTGAGTTCCATGCCTGAATATCGGTGATTATTTCAATGCTTGGAATGTTTTCAAAGTGAGCTGTCATGGTTCGAAAGCCTGTGTTGTCCTGATGCACTCCATGGCTAGCATTGACATTCTCTGGTAATTATTTCAAAGCACCAAAATTACTATTTAAAAGTATTCAAAACCAAGCACATAACTGCACATATTAGATAACCACAAAAATAGTCCCACCTCCAATTTTAGTAATGGGACTCTTGTGGGTCATTAATAAAAAACATACTTGCTACTAAGATTTTTTTACATTGCTACTTCATTTCTTTTAAGTTTGATCTAATCTGTTTATGATAATCTGCATTATATGATAGTCATATTTTAGTCAATTCAGTTAGGAATTATTTGTAAAGTTCAACTTGTTATTAAGTTTCAAGTTCCCCTGAATGATTTCATAAATGTGATGATGACTTGCACACAAATTTTCCATGTACACATAAAGCTTTAACTTTTATAAACTTAATCTACAATGAATTTAATAATAAAAGCCTATGATGATTTATTAGCTATATATAAGAAGAGTCTATGGTTTATTTAGGACACTCAGTTGATGGTGGAGTTTTGGTCATACAAGCTTGTATGTAGCCTTGGCCTATCAGAATTCTACTCAAGAGGGGCTTTTCAGAAGATGGCGGAATAGATTGCTTCCCTGGCAGCTCCATCTAGTGAAACCAAAAAAAGCAGGCAGGCAGCTTTTAGCAATGTGGGTGAATGAAGAAGAATTAGGGGGGGAATTTATTGGAATTTAATATTGGACACTCAAAACATATCAGAAACCCAGAAGAGATTGAATATAATACAGTAAAACTCCTCAGCCCTACAGCTGTGGCAACAGCTGGGGGCACAAGCCAGAATGGTCCCTCCGTAAACACAGGAAAGCAGTAAGGGAATTAGAGGAACCCCCAGTTCTCGGTAGGAATGAGGAGAGTCAAGATAGAGTTCAGAGAGCAGAATCATTGCCCAAATAAAAATAGTAAGCTATGCTGCATAATATCCTTGTATGCAAAAGAAGCTGCAGAAGATAGAAGGAACCACTTTGCAGCGGAAGCCTGGGGCTGACAGCTGGGGGAGCCAATTTCTAGCAGACCCAAGTCTGGTTTGAAAAACAAACTGGGTAAACCCAAGATGAGTAACAAAGAGTGTGCCTAAGTGACCAGGAGAAAATCAAGTGTGGAGAGAGGTTTAAAGGGGAATACTGGTCATGGAAACCCACCTGGCTTCTCCTTCCCCTTTCAGTCCAGCTGCTTGCAGGATTGGCTGGGAGAGAAGTCTCTGACAGGGAATTCAAGAGTGAGGGCAGGAGAGATTGAGTTTGGCGTCTGAATCAGAGACCAGGAATTGTGGGGTCCATAGGCAACGCGGTGGCCTAAGAACAGGCTCCTATACCACACAAATAGAACCTAAAGAAGATTCCTGGTGTGCAGTCTTCCAGGGTGGACCAGCAATTGCTGGGCCCTAGAGGTGTTCTGACTTAAAATCTCCAGACCAAATGGCATTCAGAGCCTGGAGCATAACTAAGCCTACACCCCATCTCCAGGATCCTTACCCTAGCAACCTCACCCACCCTGAAGGTGGAGCAAGCTTCATATTCCAGATACCTACACCTAACTATTGAGAAGGGAAGTTGAGAAACTTTTGAACTCCAACAGAAACAACTGTTCAATTTTTCATTGAGTTCTTTTTCTTTTTTCTCTCAAATTTTAACGTTTTTTGAATCAATTATTTTTCATGCATCAATTTGTTGAAGACTGGGATATCTGAATAGTATATTCAGTTTTGTTTTGTAGTCTTTTACTTTTTCCTATTTTTAATTTTTTTTAAATTTTACTTTATATTTTTTCTCTCACTTGTCTGTTTCCCTGGATTCTCCATCTCTTTTCTCCTAACAGCCAGCCTCTATTATTCCCTCTATCACTCTTCCTATAATTTCTTGTTTATATCCTCTCTTCTCCTTCCTCATAAACATCACATCATACAATACTACTGTTCTCGCTTTGTCCACCATTTGTAAACCCTTTTGCAGACTTACTGTTTTTATTGTGGGCAATAACTAAATACATCATTTATTTATTGTGACAAAATTGTAGATGTCTTAGTAGTAACTATTTGGTTTAAGGCTGTATATTGTTCGCATTGGGTGCTGTTATTATTTGATTCCCCTTTAAAAGTGAGGTACTGGAAACCTTCAGGGTAGAAACTGCACTGTGTCAGATCCACTGCTAGACTACAGGGTAGAAACTGCACTGTGTCAGATCCACTGCTAGATGGGTAGACACACAAATAATATGAAAAAACAAGGGAACAAATTGCCCCAAACAAACTAATATGCTCCAATAATAGAATCCACTGACACCACAGTGGAAGAAACATCAGAAAAGGAGTTTAGAATGTACATAGTTTAATCTGCAAGGTAAAGAATGATGTAAGGAATGAAATCAAGAGATAAAATTCAGGAGATGAAAGATCACTTCAATAGAGATTAGGAAAAGAAATCAAGCAGAAATCCTTGAAATGAAGGAATCAATAAACCAAATTAAAAATTCAATAGAAAGCATCACGAACAGAACAGACCAGTTAGAGAGTGTTTCAGGCAATGAAGACAAAATATATAATCTCGAAAATACATTTGATCATGGAAAGATGATATTAAGAGACCATGAACAGAACTTCCAAGAAATATGGGATAACATGAAAAGACAAAATTTAAGATTTATTGGGATAGTTAAACGTGCAGAGACACAAACCAAAGGAATATACAATCTTATCCATGAAATAATATCAGAAAATGTCCCAAATCTAAAGAATGAAATGGAAAATCAAATACAGAAGGCTTACAGGGCTTCAAATGTACAAAATTACCACAGACCCCCACACCAATGCTCATTATTATGAAAATGCCTAAAAATACATCATTCAATATGGATTACTAAATAAGCAGGGGTTTCTAGCCTCATATCAGGTAAAGTAGACTTCAAGCCAAAATTAATCAAGAGGGACAAAGAAGGTCACTTCATACTGCTTAAAGGAATTATGTGTCAACAAGACATAACAATTGTAAATATTTATGCCCCAAACAATGAAGCATCTACATACATAAAATAAAACCTTCTCAATTTCAAGAATGAAATAGACCACAACATAATACTGGGTGACTTTAACATACCTCTTTCATCACTGGATAGATATTTCAAACAAAAACTAAACAAAAAAAAAACTGTATAACTAAATAATACAATCAATAATTTGGACTTAATGAACATATAGAGTATTTCATCCATCAATGATCAAAATTACTTTACAGATCCTTCTGTAAAATAGACAATATATCATGCTACAAAACAACTCTTAGCAAACACACAAAAATAGATATAATACCTGACATTCTATCATAATAAAATTAGAAATCAATGATAAAATAAAAAATAGAAGCTACTCTAACATACAGAGACTATAATATGCTATTGAATGACCAATGGATAGCAGAAGAAATCAGGGATGAAATTCAAAAAATACTTAGTAAATGAGAATAACAACACAACATATTAAAATCTTTGGAACACTATGAAGGCATTCTAAGAGAAAAGCTCATTGCATTGAGCTCATTTATTAAAAGAACAGAAAACAGCCAAATAAATAACCTAACATTATATCTCAAAGCCCTAGAAAAAGAACAAATCAACACCAAAAGCAGCAGAAGACAGGAAATTATTAAAATCAGAGCTGAAATCAATGAAACTGAAACAAAAGAAACTATTCAAAAAAACTGACAAAACAAAAAGCTGGTTCTTTGTAAAAATAAATAAAATTGATAAACCCTTTTCCACGCTAACAAAGAAAGAGAAAACTCAAAGTAGTAAAAGTTCATAATGTAAAAGGACCTTTCACATGGACACTATAGAAGAATATAGAAGATAATCATAAACTATTATGAAAATTTATACTCCAATAAAACAGAAAATCTTAAAGACATAAATAAATTTCTAGAGACATATGACCCACCCAAACTCAATCAGGAGGACATACACAATTTAAACAGATCAATTTCAAGCAATGAAACAGAAGATGCCATCAAAAGACTAGCAACTTAATAAAGCCCAGAACCAGATTCTCAGCCAAGTTCTATAAAACTTTCTAAGAAGAATTAACACCAATACTCCTCAAATTATTCCATGAAATAGAAGAGAAGGGAATCCTTCCAAATTCATTCTATGAAGCTTCTATTACCCTGATACCAAACCAGACAAAGACACATCAAGCAAAGAAAACTACAGACCAATATCCCTGATTAACATAAATGCAAAAGTTCTCAATAAAATTCTTCAAATCACATACAAAAACATATTTAAAAGATAACACACTACAATCAAGTGGGATTCATCCCAGGGATGTGAAGTTGGTTCAACATATGGAAATCAATAAATGTAATTTATTACATCAATAGACTTAAAGACAAGAATCATATGGTTACCTCAGTAGATGCAGAAAAAGAATGACAAAATACAGCACTGCTTCATGTTCAAAACAGTAGAAAAACTAGAAATATAGTGCATGCCTATAACCCCAGCAGCTCAGGAGGCTGAGAAGGAGGATCATGAGTTCAAAGTCAGCCTCAGCAAAAGCAAGGTACTATAAGCAACTCAGTGAGACCCTGTCTCCAAATAAAATACAAAATAGGGCTGGGAATGTGGCTTAGTGGTTGAGTACCCCTGAGATGAAACCCTAGTAACCACTACACCCCAAAAGAAAAAACAAAAACAAAAACAAAAACAAAAACAAAAAAAACCCCAGGGATAAGCTATGTGTTAAACACAAGGCCAACATCATTCTAAATACAGAAAAATTGAAAGCATTCCCTCTTTCACAAGGATGCTGTCTTTCACCACTTTTATTCAACATTGTCCTTGAAACTGTAGCCAGAGCAATTAGAAGAAATTAAAGGGATTGTGGGGGGAGTGGTGCCTAGGGTTGAGGCTCAGCAGTAGAGTGCTCACCTAGCAAGTGTGAGGCCCTGGTTCAATCATAAAAATAAACAAAATAAAGGTATTGTGTCCAACTACAACTAGACAATTTTTTAAAAAAAGGGATACAAATAGAAAATGAAGGACTCAAACTATCACTATTTGCTAACAACATAATTCTATATTTAGAAGATCAAAAAAAATTCTATCAAAAAACTTCTAGAACTAATAAGTGATCAACACCCATAAATCAAATGCATTTCTATACATCTGTGATGAATCCACTAAAAGAGAAATTAGGAAAACTACCCCATTCACAATAGCCCCTCCCCCCAAAAAATGAAATGAAATACTTGGGAATCAATCTAACAAAAGAAGTGAAAAACCAATACAATGAAAACTATATAAGACTAAAGAAAGAAAGTGAAGAAGACCTTAGAAGATGAAAAGATCTCCAGTGCTATCAGAGAAAACTAATATTGTCAAATGGCCATACAACCAAAACTGTTAGATTTAAAGCAATTCCTATTAAAATCCCAATAACATTTTTCATAGAAATAGAAAAGCAATCATGAAATTCATTTGGAAAAATAAGAGACCCAATTAGCCAAGCAATCCTTAACAAGACAAGTGAAGCAGCAGGCATCACAATACCAGACCTTAAACTATACTACAGAGCTATAGTAACAAAAAGGGCATGCTACTGGTACCAAAACAGACATTTAGACTAATGGTACAGAATAGAAGACACAGAGACAAACCCACATAAATACAGTTATATCATTCTAGACAAAGGCACCAAAAACATACACTGGAGAAAAGATAGCCTCTTCAACAAATGGTGCTGGGAAAACTGAAAATTCATATGTAGCAAAATGAAATTAAATCCCTCTCACCTTGCACAAAACTCAACTCAAAATGAATCAAGGACTTAGTCACTTAGTCCTTACGCCTAATGGAAAAAAAAGTAGGCCCAAATCTCCACCACGTGAGCTTAGGAAGTGACTTCCTCAACAAGACTTCTATAGTGCAAGAAGTAAAATCAAGAATCAATTAACAGGGACTGGTGTTGTGGCTTAGTGGTAGAGCACTTGCCTCTTATGTGTGAGACCCTGGGTTTGATCCTTAGCACCACATAAAAATAAATAAACAAAATAAAGATATTGTGCCCATGTATAGCTAAAAAAATGTATATATTAAAAAAAAGAGAAACAATAAACAGGAAGGTTTCAAATTAAAAAGCTTCTTCACAGCAAAGGAAATAATCAAGACCATGAACAGAGCCTACAGAAATACAGAAATCTTTGCCACCTGCACCTCAGATACAGCTTTGAACTCAAAAAAACTCAACACCAAAAAAAAAAAAAAATAATAACCCAATCAATAAGTGTGCTAAAGAACTGAACAGATCCTTCATAGAATACAGTCAACAAATATATGAAAAAATGTTCAACATCTTTAGCAATTAGAGAAATGCAACTTAAAACTACACTGAGACTTCATCTTACTCCAGATAGAATGGCAATTATCAAGAATACAAGCAATAATAAAATGTTGGTGAGGACGTGGGGAAAAGGTACACTCATACATTGCTGGTGGCACTGCAAATTGGTGCAACCACTGTGGGAAGCAGTATGGAGATTCCTCAGAAAACTTGGAATGGAACCACCATTTGACCAGAGATCCCACTCCTCGGTTTATACTCAAAGGACTTAAAATCAGCATACTATAGTGAGGCAGCTACATCAATGTTTATAGCAGCTCAATTCATAATAGCTAAACTATGGAACCAACCTAGGTGCCCTTCAACAGATGGATGGATAAAGAAAATGTGGTACATATACACAATGGAATATTACTTAGCCCTAAAAAATAGGGCATTTGCTGGTAAATAGATGGAACTGGAGAATATCATGCTAAGTGAAATAAGCCAATCCCAACAAATCAAAGGCTGAATGTCTTCTCTGATATGTGGATCCTAATTCACAATAAGCAGGGCAGTGGTTGGGGAAGAATAGAGGTACTTTGGGATTAGACAAGGGGAATGAGGGAAAGGGAAGAGGAATGGGAATAGGAAAGATAGTAGAATGAATCGGACATTACTAGCCTATGTGCATATATGATTACACAATCAATGTAATACTACATCAGGTACAACCAGGAGAAGTTATATTCCATATATGATGATATGTCAAAATGCATTATACTACCATGTATAACTAATTAGAACAAACAAAGATTCTACTCAATATTCGGACTGAAAGAGCAACTAAGAACAAAATCATAAAATGTAAATTATCCAATTTATTTTCCTTATCAGAAAAGCTGTAATATTTGCCCACAGACAATATTATTCCAGTAAAAAATTCCTACACAAGACACTGTTGTCATTTTTATTCAAACACAGTCAAGGCTGGAGACATGTGCGTCTAGCACCAACGCCATGAGATTATTATGGTCCACACAGAATGTTTAGGTTACCTCAACCCAGCTCTTAATAACATGCTTTCTGGGTCTATCTGCAGGTGGGAGCCTAGATAAGCCAGAAAATGGAAAAACAGTAAAGGCAACGCTGGGTTGATTCAAACATTGGAGTTTCTAATTTCTATTTTAAAAGGAATGGGAAAAGCATGAGACACACCAGACTTATCAGAAGTCTTCTGACAATGAAACTTTTAGAGAAACACCACACAAGTGATCCTTTTAATCTCAATTCTCAGAGTGCAGGCCTAGGGATGATGAAAATGGGTTAAGCATGGAGAATGCTTAAAGACTGAACCTGGTCAACAGGATGTGTATAAATGTATGAAAGTAATAACCTTAACAATATGATAGTTAAAATTTCAGCACTATGTTTGTGTCAGACACTGTGATGAGTGCCTAATGTGCATTATCTCACTGTCAAACCCTGTAAGGTGGGTGCTACTGTTGCCCTTATTTTATAGATGAGAAATTGAAGCTTAAACAAGGTAACCAGTTTAAGACAGTGGTGGTATGTACAAACAGTCCCAGCTACATGAGAGGCTAAGGCAGGAGAATCATTTGTGTTCAGGAATTTGAGCCTAGGAAATACAGCCAAGTCCCTGCATCAAAAATACAAAAACAAACAATGGTAAAGAGCTCAAGAACATATAGTTAATTAATGGGAAGCCTGAATTTAAATTCAAGAAGTCTTATTTTAGACAAAGTACTTTTTTTTTGGTATGGAGGATTGAATCCAGGAGTACTCTTAAGTGTTACCAAAAGCAAAATTTTTCAGAAATCAGAGATCAGACTACATATGTGAAACTTGAGTCCAAAAGAGAGGTAACTACATAATATTAAAAGTTCTTTAAAATCATAGGAAAATAGTTTCTTCATCTTTATGGCCTTAATATGCCTACAAGAGTCACAGTTATTGGGATTAATGTATTTCTCTGGTTTCATTTGATGACAAAAATCAAGACAAATTCAGTTAGTTATCACAATTGGATATTCTGAATTTAAGATAAAAAGGACATAAGGGGATATATCATCACTGATTTTCAAACAATGTGCCATTAGATTAAAATGAAATGATAACTGAAATTCATATTAAAACAAAATAATGATTAGATACTAAAATGTATATATTAAAATATGAAATCTAGATTGCCAGATAAAAATTATCCAAATACAAGTTTTATAACCCGAAACCCCTATAACATTTAAAATAACTGAAAAAGACCAAGGATTAAGTGGAGAAAAATCAAGAGGGACCCCTTTATTACACATTTATAAAACACTAGTATATATACTACAGTTATTAAAAATGGGACAATTTTTCAAATTTTTGGTATCTTATATTTTGCATTCCTTTTTCCATCATGCTTACAATCTTTCATAACTTGCTTTCTGTTACCAAAGTGTTCTGCAACCTCTATCCCACCAGAGTACAAATTAAAGAAAAAACTATTCAATAGGTTCTTGTGAGAGACATTATCAAAGAAACTAAATTAATCCAATAACTCATTAACAACGATTGGGTTTTCAAAAAAATATAATCAAAACAAAAGCATCTAAAACTTAATTTAATCTTTCTGATGATTCAAAAAGCACCTTAAGATTGTGTCGTGCCATTTTACTCATGCTATGTATTTAGGTGCCTATAATAGAATTCTGGTTAGTAGATTTCGAACTAAAAATAAAGTTTTGTATGTAGTTACAGAGCAGTAAATAACTACAGATATAATATAGGAATTCTGATGTGTAGTTTTGTACTTAATGAGGCCACAATTTTTAATACATTGAAAATTTTTCAAATTAAAGCTACAAAATGAGTATTCTTAGTACATTTAGTAATAGCTACTTATTTTAAACTATCATTTCATTTTTGGTGACCAAATTATATTTGACCATAATTAAAGGACAAACATTTAAGAAACACATGGTTACAACAGAACTGTTACATTAAAAGAAGAAAGGAAAATAAGTCATGCACATGAAGGGCACGGAAATTTTTCAAACTTATTCTTTTGAAAGCCTTTCAATCCACCTAAATCAATCATTTAGAACTTAAAAAGTCTGCTCAATGTGCTTATGAAAAGAGGCAAAATCAGTGTTGACCATGTCTGCCTAATAACTATCCAATGCTGATCACTGAACAAGTATTTTTATTTCATTATCCTGTCAGCCATTATGACAAAGCCACGAGTATATATTCAGACGTAGCTGATTCAACTGATCAACTGCAGACAAAGAAATGTTCAGTTTAAAAAAGATTTAAAAAAGAAATGACAATTGGAAATGACTGAATCACTGTACCTATTGGACACAACCTTAAATCTTAGTTTTGCTATATACTATTCCAGTACTTTTGGATTCAGTAGTTGGGGTAAAAAAAAGTTCTGTATTCAAACATATCTACAGAATGTCAATAAAAAAATGAGTGGATATATACAATTAATATACACACATACATACTCTCTCTCACACACACACATACATACATATCTAGGAACCAGCACCTACCACATTCCCATTTCTCACTAATGACCCAATGAATCATTTATTACTTTAAGACCAGCTTAGATTCTATAAGGCTATAACAACATATGGCTAAAGAGGTCAAACGCAAGCACCCACACTTGGGCTGGATTAAATTGTTCCTCCTCATGATTTCTGAAAAGTAGTCATGCCATTTACATAACAACTATACCTCAATAACTTAGAATTCAGAGTAAAAAACCATAAACACGGAACTCCCTCAATGTTTTAAGAGCACTCCTTTCACTCTATTTCCATAATAAGAGGGCACAAGGAACTAGATCACCAAACTGTACAAATGATCTTTACTCTTAATCTAAACAAACATGTGTTAAAACATTCTGAAATGCTGCATCCTTTGATTTCTTCATCTTTTCAATTGCCCGATGGAGGTCCTGCTGTTGCACAGGCCGAATTTCATCTTCATCATGACTAAAATGCAAACAAATCCAAATAATTTTATAATACATTTCCCTAAAATATGTTACCAACATTTTAAAAAATACACGTGGTAGAAAAATAAGACTGTTAATGATAAAGTCTCTTTTCCCCAAACAACCACAATTAACACAGCAAATTCTCTCAGGAATTCTATGCATACTCAAGTCATAAGAGATTTTTTAAAGACACTGATTGCTAAAAGATAGGAAATCAATACCAAGAATATAATGTAAGTACAGAATATTACCAAAAAATGAAGATGTTACCCAGTATTGTCAGTTTATCCAAATAGGTATATACATAATTCCTATCAAAAAATTAAAAGTTATTTCTATGAAAATAGAATTGAAAAGTAGCATTTCTAGGTATACACCCATCTACATGTTTAGCTTTTTACAAACTGGAAGTAAAACATCATTTAAAAAAAAAAGAAAAAAACCAATCCAAGTCCTCCCCACTTTAATCTGAGGAAAAAATTAAGCATATTATGCCTCCTATGTAGTTCAAAGGTACTTGATGGAAAAAATATTGATAGGGAAAGTTTTGATAACCCAACCCAAGTCTATTAACTGGATTTTTCAATATTGAAATATATAAATTTCAGAAGAGAAAAACATGTCTTCTTATTAAGTAATCTTAAAATTTATGTTGTATAGGTTATTACTTTTTTTTTTTACTTTTTTTTTTGTACTGGGGGCTTAACCCAGGGGAGCTTTACCACAGATCTATATCCCCAGTCCTTTTTTATTTTGAGAGAAAATCTTGCTAAGTTGCTAAGGCTGGCATCAAACTTGCAATTATCTGGTGCCAACTTCCCAAGTTGCTGGAATTA
Organism: Ictidomys tridecemlineatus; assembly: GCF_052094955.1. Taxonomy (NCBI): domain Eukaryota; kingdom Metazoa; phylum Chordata; class Mammalia; order Rodentia; family Sciuridae; genus Ictidomys; species Ictidomys tridecemlineatus. The sequence continues at coordinate 69,575,302 of NC_135477.1, forward strand.
TAGGCGTATGCCAGTGTACCCAGCTTATTTTTCCATATTTGACAACAATAAAGACCTTTGGAAGGCAGATTCTTTAGCTGCAGAGGTCAAAAGTATTCCCCAACTTGCTAAAGTAGCTGGATTAATCTGGCAACAAATAAAGAGTGTCAACTTCTTCACAATGGAGCTTGAGGAAGTACTATCAACGAGACCAGAATCCTGCATACATAGCTACTGGTTGATAGGGTAGCTTTCACACAAACCCTTCTATACCCACACACACAAAGGTTTTGCAGAAGTGTGCTATGGTAACACCCTATACTTAAGTATAAAACTACCAGAGGCAAAATCAGGATCACTTGGACTAAGATCCTCAGGGAGTTCAAGAAGGGAAACTGACAAAGTGGCAAGAGTTTGAGAAGTCATTCAACCTACCCCGCCCCCCTGCAAAGAATACTAGTTTTAAGAGTCTCAGGAATTCTTTGTTAAAGGGTTGCTATTCTGAAAAGAAATGCATAGTAGTACTTGTTCAGGGCAAGTGACCTTTTGAGAATCTTCCTTAAAGGATAAAGTTAATAGGGCTGAATTATCCCAGTCCACCAGTATTCTTGCTGAAATTAATAATAGTACAAAATTTAATTCTCAAGTTTAACATACTTTGAAATTAGTTTCAAGAAAATTTGGTTTAGTAACAAATGGTTTGTTTAATAACATTATTACTAACAAATTAAGGATTCAGTACCCCTTTCATTTACACATGAAATTCCTGGAAAACAAGACATTCATTTCTATATAACGGAATTTGAGATGCAAAAATTATCTAGGTATGCGAGAGAACTCTCCTAACAGAGACAGGCTTGCCTAGGTTTCTGTCAGCTTTCTGGGACCCATGCCATGGATTACCAGAAGAAATTCAGCTTTTGTCCTCTAGAACCTCTCCACTGCCCTTTCTTCCTTCCTTTAGAACTCCCCTTTAGAAATCTGGGAGAAATAAAGGGGAAATAAATAAGGGGGAAAGGGGAGCTGCTTATTCAAATTTACCTTTTATTCCCCAAGTAGGGTTACTATTATGAAGCAAAATTTCAAAAAACTAAAACTAAAAACTCTAAAAGGTTTGATAAATATCAGAAACAAGTCTAAATATATACATACCTTTCTTCTGATGTAGAATTAACGTATTCCCTGACACAGAGGAGGGCAGCATCTCGACACATCTCTTTTAGGTCACTTCCTGAAAAGCCATCAGTTTCCTGGGCAACCTCTAGCAGGTCTACATGCCTATCCACCTTAAACAAACATGAAACGTGCTTAAGAAACAAATATAAAATATACTGCAAAGGATGCTTTCTGTCTCAGAGGTAAAGAAAGTTAAGCATATTGTCAAAGCAGAAACATTAAAAAGTACTTTCAAATTTTAGAATTTTTTTCAATAACCACAAAGTTTAGAAACTTGAAATTCAATTTTCATTATCATTTATCATGATAGAAGTTAGTTTAATGGATACACTGTGGAGTGATGAGGAAGAGTAGATATTTAAGCACTGTTGAGGTTCACTTGTGAACTTCTAAAGAAGATATCAAATTGACATATTTTATAATATATTCAACATACTTGGCATAGAGCTTGCATTTTTAAGTCCAGAGTCCATTACAAAAACGAAAACACTCTATTTAACATTCCTTTTAAATGTGATGCTTTATTTTAGTACTTACAGTTCTTCTCTCCATCCTAAGCTTACAGTCAAGTCAGTTAAGTCAAGGCCAAATAACAGTTTTGGGAGAATAAAAGCATCATCATAAACTTATGGATAAAAAGTCTATATCTGCTCATGCTACGTTGCCAAGGATATATCCTACTACCTCAGCCTCCCAAGTAGCTGGGATTATAAGCATGCATCACCTTGACCAGCCATAAAGGCTTTCTAAGATTTTATAATAATAGCACTGGAAAGAGGGAAGAGATGTTATTAATTAGACTTTATATCTAAAAAATTGGGGGGTTACCACTAAGTCATACAAAGAGAATTTGTAGCTTTGAAATCAGGAGAGGAAGAGGAAAAAAGGGAGTAAGAAATGCAAGAGCAATACTAATGAACAAAGACTAGGGGGTAGGAGTGGAAAGCAAAGGCATGGGAAAGATTAAAATAAAAATAAACACAAATTTACCAGTAATCATCTCAAATAGAATAAATCAGGAAATGACAAGATATTCTATGTTTATGTTGTTTATGTGTATGTAGTAAAAATGTAGCTGAGGTCTGAAATTCACAACTATGCTAAAGAAAATAGGCTTTGTTTATATTTAAAAAGAAGTTTAAAGTTGAAAATGACATACAAAGTAAACACTGAGAGAAAGTTAATATAGTTCTAGTTACATCAGATCAAACATTTTTATGCAAAATGCTTAACTGGGATGAGAAATCATTACATAAAAAATAATACACCAGAAGAGACAAAAACTCCCTGTACCTTTACATACCTAACATCATGGCCCCAAAACATAATTATGTAGAAAAATGGGCAAATTCATAATAATATTGGGATATTTTCAACATGTCTCATATATTGAAACATCAAAGAATAAATTCTTAGAGCCAGTTAAAATTTGCACCTGTGATCTAATGTACTTACATGTATTAGGACTCATACAGCTGACCAGAACAACTTAGGACGAAAAGTTTACTTTGGGTTCACAGTTTCAGAGACACAGTCCATGATCAGCCAACTCCATTGTTCTGGGGCCAAGATGAGGTAGAACGCATGGAGGAAATAAATGGTGGAAGAAAGCTTCTCAGCTCGTGGCAGTCAGGAAGCAGAGAGTGAGTTCGAGGTGCCAGGAACAAAATATAAATCCTAAAGGCATGCCCCCAGTGACCCATTTCCTTCAGTTATACCCTACCTGCCTATAGTCATCACAGAGTACAGTAGTCCTTTCAAATTATTAATTCATCAAGCAGATTAACCTACTCACTAGGTTATAGCTCTCGTAATCTAAGCATTTCACCTTTGAACATTCCCGATTTGCCTAACATGAGCTTTTTGGAGGGATACTTCATATCTAAACTATAACCACACATAAACCTTGCAAACACATTACAGGAATTCAGCATATAATTTAGATATTAGTCCTTTTTGGTTATAGGGTTGTAAATGTTTTTCCAATGACTTGTTTTTCCACTTTGTTCATGTTATCTTGTCATAGAGAAGATTTAAGTCTGATATAGTCAGATTTGTCTATTTTCTTTGTAGTTTTCACTTTTTTGTTTCAGGGACTCTTCTTTGTACATCAACAGATACATACAAGGATCCAATTTCTTTACCATTTGTAATAGTAAAAAATAAATAACCTACACCTATGCAAATATAAGGCATCTACTCTCAAATATTAATTAAATTGATATTCACTGTCAACTTCGGGAAAGTAGGTTAGATGGTGATAGGGGTGTGGGTAGAGATGGGTTGCTAAATTTGATCTAAATTTGAAAGAAGTTAGTTGTCTGTCTATAACTTAAAAAAAAAAAAAGAAAGAAAATTCTAGTCATGGGGGAGCAAGTTAGTTAACAGAGAAAGCATAGCCTAATGGTTCAGAAAAAGGTTCCATCACTTCTTTGTGTGATTCTGAACAAATTTTTATATAACTTCTCTGGGTTTCAGTCTCCTCAACTATAAAACAGAGCTAATATGTACTCCTTGTAGGACTGAGTAGTATATAAAACAAAGCACAATTCACAACAGTGTTGGTACATAGCAAGCACTCCAAAAGTACCCCCCCCTTTTTTTTTTTACTGTAGAATAATAGACATTAGACAAATCATGAATGGAAATTCTTTTCATTAAGCAATAAAGCCAATTCCCAAATTGAAGGTTTTTGAGAACTGGTAACAATATTAGAGCATATTAAGAGACTTCTAAAATAACTTGAAAGAAAAGCACTTGTTTATGTAGGTATTTACTTTACCTAAAATTAACTGTACACTTAATATGCATATTACTCTAAGTAGTTTACATACAAAAATCTAATTAAATTCTCAAAATGATTCCATTAGATTGTTGGCATCTAATTTCCAAAAGGAAAAAAAATGAGGCATAAATATACTGAACAGTATGACCAAGCAGGGAATGGTCAAGCCAGAATATGGGAGACTCTCAGGTCTGTCTCTGAAGCCCATGCCTGTTAATTATTTCTGTTTAAATTCAGATAAGTTTGTATAGGGGAAAAAAGTGACCTCCTTACTTTACAGTCAGACATGATACTTTTATTATATAAATTTTATTAGCATTAATTCTTTTTACACTTAAAATTTTAAGCCAAAACTACTACCCTACTTTAAAAACTTATTTATTTTATTTGGTACTAGGGACTGAACCCAAGGGAGCTTTACCACTGAGCTACATCCCCAGACCTTTTAATTTTTTAAATTTTGAGACAGGGATTTGCTAAATTGCCCAGGCTGGCTTTGAACCCTCTTGCCTTAGCCTCCCAAGTAGTTGGGATTACAGGTGTGTACCACTGCACCCAGCTTACCCTTTCTTTTTAAAAGAAAGCAAATAATGTTATGGAATATCTATTAATAAAGAACTGTAAGAGTGGAACACAGGATCATTTTAAGAGTATCAATCTTTTCTTCAGAGAACATAAACTCAAAAAATATAAAAGTCTGCTACTTTATTTCTATTAATAAACGCTTATTTATTCAGTAATGTAAAAACAGCAATGGTACTCACTTGTACTACTGATGTGAAGCATCTTTAAAAAAAAGTAAATAAATTTCTTTCATATTTTATTGAAGGAGCAATCTGCCTTCAGCATATAAATATTAGCTAGTAGGAAATGAGATGTTCCCATGTCAGCAATTATCTAGAGAACACTCATATTTTGCATCATAAAACTGATTAGAGACTAATCATTTGTGCTTTCATGAATAAGAAACAGAATGCTAAAAACTTCCTGTGCCCATGACAAATGTAATTCTAAAAGAACTTCCAAAGACATTGCTATTTAAAAAAAAAATCACACAAAACAATATTGAAACAGAAATTTCATCATTTACACTGTTGATATATATTTAAATATATAAATCATCTACATTATCTATATCTTTACTAGATACATACATGTGGTTTAAAAATATGGTTAACTTTCAGTTACACAATACAATATCTCATTACATTTTTTTAAAGTTAAATAAATTATACTGATAATCTGAAATCTCTGCAAAGTTGTCAAGAACTATCTCCTAATATCTGTTCAATTTCTAGGCACAACATAGTCGACCTATCTCCTCTGTTTATTTCTCCTGCTGATGTCTATTCTTGAGAAAGATTTATAAACTGTGTTTTATCTAAATAGTACTGCAACTACACAATATCTTTCTGAAAGCAGTTACCAAATATTCAATTAAAAGGCAAAATGTAATTTGCATTTTTTATCTAAGACAGGAATTCCTTACTAATATGGAAGATTTAGGAATTTCCCTGAAATCAAACAAAATATTCCATGCAAATATGTTGCTTTCTTAGGAAAGACTAGAGCTTTTATCTCATTCTTAAAAGACTCTACCACTCCCAAAATGGTTAAAACCATGGATCTGTAATCTTTGTAATTTATTCTGATCTTTGTAATTTGATAGGTTCTTTAATCTTTTTCACAGAGTATATATTACTGCTCTGCTTTAAATAAGTGGCCCAAATTCATGTGTCAGAAACTTAATCCTCACCTCAGTAGTATTGAGATCTCATAGGATTGGAGCCCTCAAGAATGGTTTAATGTTGGGCTGGGGTTGTGACTCAGCAGTAGAGTACTCACCTAGCAAGTACGAGGCCCTGGGTTCTATCCTCAGCACCACATAAAAATAAATAAATAACGGTACTGTGTACAACTACAGCTAAAAAATAAATATATATATATATATATATATATATATAAAAAGAATGGTTTAAAATGTCACCATGGGAGTGGGTAAGTTACTGAGTCTGCAGGCTGTTAGAGAGATCCACCACTCATACTTTTACTTTTGCACATGTGTTCAATTGCCCTTCTGCTTTTCTGCCATTATATACAGTATGAAAGCCTGCACTATCCATTGTCACCATGCCTTTAGACTTCCCAGGTTCTAGAACTGTGAGCTAAATAAGCTTCTGTTATAGTAATGGAAAAATGACTAGAATAGTTATTCTGATATACTTTAGAACCCTGCTGAAACATAAGGAAGAATTAATCAGAAAGAATATTTGCTATGGGATAGAAAGATTTAACACCAAGAAGATCTCAATTCTCTTGAATAATTATCCACTAAAAATATTATCTTTTTTCCCTCCAAAAGGCAAACTGATTTTAAACTTCATGAAAAATAACTAAATAAATAAATAAATAAAATGGGAATAGAGATAAATAAATAAATAAATAAATGAGATAGAAAAACAACATGGGGTAGTTCCACTAGATATTATAACTTATAAAGCCATAATAATTAAAACAGTGTGTTGCCAGTGTACACAAACACAAAAGACCAATGACCTGAATTCAAAGTCCAAAACACAGCCAAAATGTGAAAATTCAATAAAGAAACAGATGGCCTATTCAATAATTGGTGTTGGGACAAATGAATTCCCATCTTAAAAAAAATAAAATAAAAGCAAATTTGGATTCATACTGCACATTACCTATTCAGATAAATTCCAAATACAGCAAAGATTTACTTACTTACTTATTAATTTGAACCCTCTGAACTACATCCCCAGCTCTTTTTTGTCCTCTCCTTTTTTCCCCCCAATATTGGGAATTGAACCTAAGGCCTTACACGTGCTAGGTAAGCACTCTACAACTGACCTACATTCCCAGTCCATCTTGTCTTTTTTTATACATTTTCAAATTTGAACAAATTAAAAAAAAATTTTTTCAATTTTGACATAGTCTCAAAAGTTGCCCAGGTTAACTTTCCTTGCACTCATGCTCCTCCTGCCTCAGCCTCCCAATAGCTGGGATTAAAGATGCATGCTACCATATCTAGCTCCTTATACCCAAGATTTAAATATAAAACATAAAACCACAGCCACCATGATATTATATATCTCCTGATGGAAGAATATAATCTCACCTAAGAAGTAGTCCTGTCCTGTCTTTTCTATCAACCTGAACTTAAATATTACCAGTCTCCTCACCCAACTACCAAATTTAGAGGGTAACTGTCTGTATAAACAGCAAAATCTGGACTGTGGAAAATAATTCAAAAGGGAGGGGGAGCAAAAAAAAAAAAGAAAGAAGAAGAAGAAGAAGAGAAATGAAACTTTAGTTTATACATTAAACAAGACTTAAAAAAAAGTACCAAATAACTGCAAATTATGAACTCAATATAGAAAATCAAGTCAAACAAAAACCACTAAAAATAAAATCAAGACATTTAGGAGACAATTAAAAATTTGAACAGATTAGACAATGATAACTAAATTTTTGTTAGATGGATTATTAACAAGGTTATACAAATAAAATACAATACAATACAAATGAAATATTTACAGATGTAATACAATGGGAAATGTGGGAAGTTAGGAAGTGAGATATGAAAGGAGAAGTAGATACCGATGGGTTCAAGGAAGGAAGGAAGCCACAGACATACAATAATAGGGAAATCTATTTTAGTTTCTTAGTTTTAGTATTGAGTTCAAACAGTGAGTTTAGATATCAAAAATATATTTGGGGGCTGGGGATGTGGCTCAGTGGTAGAGTACTTGCCTAGCACATGTGAGGCACTGGGTTCGATCCCCATTACCACATTTTAAAAAAACAAAATAAACAAAATAAAGGTATTGTGTCCATCTACAACTAAAAAGTAAAAATTAAAAAATTAATATATTCAGGTTGACAGAGAGAGGAGACAGAACTTCTTAGGTGAAATTATATTCTTCCATCAGGAGATATACAAATCTTGATGGCTGTGATTTTGTTTTACTTTAAAAGTAAAAATATTAAAATTAAAAATATATGGAGTTTTAGAAAAACAAGTAACAAGAACTTAGAAAATATGGAAAATTCTTTTGAAAACCTGAGAAGAGAAAAGGATCTTTTAATTTATATTTAAAACTCAGAAGCCATAAACAGGGGAAAAATTATCAATAAAATCAAAAGATGAACTTAGAAACTTTGTCAAATCATACAAAGGACAAATCTCCCTAATATAGAATTTCCACAAATCTTTTAAAAAGGAACAATTCAATAGAAAATGAGTGAGGCTAATGCAGGAGAATACAGGTTTGATGCCAGCCCCAGCAATTTAGCAAGACTGTATACAACCTAGTGACACCCTGTCTCAAAATAAAAAATAAAAAGGGCTAGGGATGAGGCTCAGTGGTTAAGTGCTCCTGGGTTTGGTCTTCTGGGTTCAGTTCTTTGTACAAAAAAAATGGGGGGCGGGAGCGTGGAGGGATTTATAGGGGGAAAAAAAAAGTCAAACTCCTCTTAAAAATATATAGCAATACTCACTTCATCTCTAAAAAATGCAAATTAAAACTTTAATGAGATAACTATTTTCTAACCCATCATGTTGGCACAAAATTCTATAACATTCTTTGCCGAAGCTATAAGAAAAGAGGTACTCCAATATTGCCAGTATGAGAATAAACTTTCACAGATAATTTGGCAAGAGCTACCAAGACAGAAAGAAATACCCTGTCCTTAGATTTAGCGATTTCTCTTCTGTAAAAATTTGCTTTACTAATATTCTGGTACAAGGTTATTCAATGCAATATTTTTATAATAATGAAAGACTAGAATCAACCTGAATGTCCTTCAATATGGCACTGATTAAAAACATTACATTGTAGTTGTACAATAGTATCCCAGCAGTATAAAGAGAGAGAACAGAATAAGGAAAATATATGTTAATATGGAAAGACCTCAAAGATAAGAAAGCAATAACCAGAATAGTGAAATGACTTGTTAACATGGTTTATATTTTTTAAAAAAGGAGGAATAACAGTATATTTTAATTTCCTTATAAAGACATAACAACAATTTCAAAGTACAGAATACAAGAAAGGGAGAATTTTCCCTGTATACCATTCAATATATGTATTTTAATGTTTGAAACACTTGACTATATGGTCTATTAAAAAAAAACAAACCTTAAATACAAAAGATATTGAAGGGGCTGGGGTTGTAGCTCAGTGGTAGAGCACCTGCCTCACACATGTGAGGCACTGGGTTCAATTCTAAGCATCATATAAAAATAACAAAGATTTTTTTAAGATATTAAAGATTTCTCTTAAATCTAAATTCCAACTTCAAAAAATATTCCAACTAAGTAGAAACAAGACGCAAAACAAAAATTTATTTTCTTTACAAAAATAAATGTTCTTAGGTAACCACAGAATGGTCTAAAAAATATCAAAGAGTATTAATACAAAAACATGAAGCTCACCTTAACTAGTTCAAAGGTACTGAGTTACAGGAGCAAACTACAGTTTTACAGTAATTTTGATCAAGTTCAAAATTACATGATTTTCAGACACCTCATTCATTCCTCTTTAAAATAATTTTATGAACATAAACAGCACATTATAGAATGAGGAAAAATGATTTTCTACTTACATTTTCATTTTTCAAGATGAGCTTCAAGATTGCTTCTCTTTGTTTTAGAGCCTAAATGCAGAATAATTTCAGTTAGCATTTTTTTTTAAAGGACCAATTAGTTTTCCTAATTCTTCTTCCCTTGTGAACTATGTGATGATACCTAAACAAAATGACAGAAACTTTCTGTACATAGTGGCACATGATTGTCATCCCAGCAACTTGGAAGCTTAGGAGGATGGCAAATTTGAGGGCAGTCCCAGCAACTTAGTGAAACCTCTCTCAAATTTAAAAGGCAGGGCAGGGTACTGGTGATATCACTCAATGGTAGAGCATCCCAAGGTTCAATCCCCAGTACTAATAAATAAATAAATGAAACAGAAACAGAAACTCTGGTAGAGATCAAAGCAAGATCTTATTTTGATACTCTACAATAATCATCTGTGGGTATGCCATTGAATTCTATTTCTTATTCTGTATCCCCAGTGCCTATAATGTATGGGAAAGAATATGCCCTTAATATTTACTGAATGAGTGAAGGAATATCTAAGACTACAATGTGTGTATAACTCTACAATCTTCCTTACGAAATTTATGAAAACTCACTACTACCCTAAGATTGAGAGGGACTGAGGAAAGGGGGTTACTAAGAATCAAACCCAGGGGTGCTCTACCTCTGAGCTAAATCTCCAGCTCTTTTCATTTTATTTTTGAGACAGGCTAAATTCACCAGACTGGCCTCAAATCTGTAATCCTCCTGCTTCAGCCTTCAGAGTAGCTAGGATTATAGAAATATACTATTGCACCTGGCTGCCATAAGATGTTTTTCTACCAGTAACTGGAGGTTGGGGCAACACTTAACTCTCCTCCATTTAACATAAAATGTCCACGTTCACTAACACTTATCAGTGAATTTTTATTTAGTTCCAATGATTTTCCGCCAGTGATACCTCACATTATTATATTAGAAACTACACTTAAGGAATAATTATATAGATTTAAAAAAATATTTTTAGTTGTAGATGAACACAATAACTTTATTTTGTTTATTTCTTTATGTGGTACTGAGGATCGAACCCAATGCCTCACACATGCTAGCAAAGTGCTCTACCACTGAGCTACAATCCCAGCAAAGGTTTTGAAAGAAGTTGACATCAGTTTAGACTTTTAGAATTATGACAGAATTCATCCTTAATCCTCTTGAACCACTGACAAAAAAATGCTCATTACAATGATCCTCAAATCAAATTACTGAAAAACCAAATAAAACTCTACAGTTTCTGTAATTCACATGTATTGAGTAATGAAGGTTCACTTGGTATGTTATGTGATCACCAATAACTACTTCTGTTAATAACCATTTTATTTGATTAGGAGTTTTAAGATAAGGTTACACTTTGACACTGTAGTTAAACAGGAAAGAAAATCCTCTAATACATGTGCATATTCATTTAAAACAGAATGAAAAGGAAGTAATGAAGTTCCCATTTCTATGTTATCCATACACAAATTTATAACAAATTTGATGAAATCTGTTACAAATTAGTCTGATAACATATAATATATTATAACTTCAAAAAATATTACTTTCCATGTTGTACTCAAAGTTCTATACGCTTGTATATCAAAAACCTTTCTTTTTCTATTGGGCTACAAGGTATCTTCTATTATTTGATAAATACTATTCATCAAAACCTTGTTGTCCATGGGACTCCAAATGAATTACTGATAAAAGTCAGTAATCTTGGGATTCAGAATTACAGGAAAACTAATTTACTTTAAAATGTCTTGCTTACAAAATATAAAACATTCTTGCATAAAGCATATGAAGTTAAACTTGGTTACAGTCAACCTTTCCAGGTTTATCTCTATTTTCCTTGGTATCTAACAGAGCTACCCCTAAAGCTCACTCAAACTATTCCTGCCTTTGTTCATTCTGGTAGGAAGAACCCTTATTTTATTTGCCTGTTAAATTCCTACCATCCTTCAACATCCAACTGGATTCCGTAAATCCAAGGGCTCCATAGACAAAATTATTAGTTTTCATCAGATTCTCATGGTTCTTTGAACATACCTTTGTAAAACATGTTAACATTATTTATGTTGTCTGCTTTCCCAGTAACCCAAAGTTCTTTTGAGAAAAAGGGCAATGTTTCATTGACCAGAACCAGCAAGTATCTGACAAATATTAATATTTGGTAAGTATTCATCATACTAAATATAATTTATGCTCTCCTATATCAAGTTTTTAAAAAAAATCTCTTCATTGATTTATCAGGTAATTTTCAAATATAGTAACTAAATATGTGCATATTCTCTGAGGAACTAGAAGTACCAGAGATTCTAACTGTAGCAAATACTTTATCAGACTAATTTTACAGAGTCACAATCATCAAACTTTAGAAGGCAAATTTTTACTGCAACAAACTGATATGATAAGCTTCAGAATATAAATGGGACAAATAATTTTTAGTCAAGGATTACAAATGAAATTATATATATTTTTACAACCAAACCTGAAAGGAATAAAAATTAACTATAATTATATCATGTTGACTATATGGAACGTATCTTCTACCATGGAAATCTGTTTTTTTCTGTTTTCTTCAATATGAAGACATACAAAATTCAATATTTTAAGATTCTCTGCAAAATTTAAAGGGTATCAAAAAGTTATAATCATCTATTTGAGGATACATCTTAACTAACCAAAAAAAAAAAAAAATGCTAGAAAGAAGGCAGTAATGGTTCAACATGAGCCACAAATTTGCATTAAGTTAAGCATATATAATACTTTAGCTTTGGGAATTAGTATCCAGTCAGAGAGAAGTACTGATTACATTTACCAATAATTAATCAAAACCAAGTAGTTCTTCATGCTAGGCCTTCAGAATAAAATAAGTAACATTTTTTCCCCAACTTTATTCTATGCTAATCTAAAAATATAATTTAGATTTTTTAACATAACTTCCTAAAGAAAATCATTAAAATAACTAGGTAAATATAATGTAATTATAGGGGCTGGGGATGTGGCTCAAGCGGTAGCGCGCTCGCCTGACATGCGTGCGGCCCGGGTTCGATCCTCAGCACCACATACCAACAAAGATGTTGTGTCCGCCGAGAACTAAACAATAAAACATTAAAAATTCAAAAAAAAAATATATATAATGTAATTATATTCTTAGAAGAGAAGCAAAACCCACTGATCTTAGGGTAAAAAGAAAAAAAACAAAGAAGAGAGAGGAAAGCTCAAAGAAGCAATTGTGGAATTTCCTACTCCATTCCTTCCCTGCCTGTCATAAATGAGTCCTATGAAACAAAACATTCTTTCTTTAAAAATCACAGAAAGACTTGTTTAAAAGGTGAATATTTAACTGTTTTATAAATCAAAAGCACTTACAGGCTGGTTGATATGAAATCTTGTAGGCATTCTTCTCATTATAGCTGAGTCAAGGTCCTGAGGACGATTAGTAGCTCCCATTACTATGACCTAAATACAGAAAGAAACACAAGGTATTAAATATATCAATAATAACCTTTGAGGTTATTATTACTAGAACTTCGAAGGTAAAGAAAATTAAGTGGTTTTTAAACTGAATCCTTTAAGAATTCTAGTTTTAATCCAGTATTACTCAAGTATTTATAGAAAAAAGTAAAGTTAATCCTAAATAAAATAATAACCAATCTGGAAAGATTCATGCATTTCACTGGATGTCTAGTAACTAAAACATGTACTGTTCAGTTGCAAGTGTCATTATTAAAGAATTATAAAGATTTTTTAGAGGGTTGTTGTATTTTACAAAATACTTACCTTAAATATAGTTTGGGAGTATAGACAGTGGGGGATCATGTCCTTTAATAATAAATATGGAGAGAATCAATTCTCCACAAGTATGAGGATTCTGAAAATGTACTTTTTTCCCCTCTAGATTTCACATCATTGTCTTAAGAGACTATCAGCATTGTAGGCAATATCTTCTCAAAGCTAAATATAAAGTCAGGCACAGTAGTGCACGCCTATAATCTCAGCGGCTCTGGAGGATGAGGCAGGAAGATTGCAAATTCAAAGTCAGTCTCAGCAAAAGCGAGGCACTAAGCAACTCAGTGAGACCCTGTCTGTAAATAAAATACAAAATAGGGCTGGGGATGTGGCACAGTGGTCGAGTGCCTCTGAGTTCAATCTCCGGTACCAGAAAGAAAGAAAGAGAGAAAATAGAAGCTTTAAAAAAAAAAAAAGTTAAACATAAAGCAATCCAATTCTAAAAAAAGAGAAGAGTAAAAGGAAACAACAAAATGCTGTGTAGCGGGCTAGCTAGGTAGAGCAGTTGCCTAGCATGAATGAGGGGAAAATAAAAGAATTTTTAATACCAAAGAAAAAAATTGCTGGTGGTCCTATCAAATTCTGGGTCTATATCACTTAATTTATAAAGGATGTAGAAAGTAGAAAAAACTAAACCTTAAGACACAAACAAAACAACTATTCAGAAGTACATCTCTGAAGCAGGGGGATCAATACTTGGGTATAATCTAGTAATAGCATACATCTGCTATCCAAAATAAAGTTTTTTGGTATTTATGGAAACATATTTCTCTACTCTTATTTCTGTGCAAGAGGTTTTAGATTTCTGAAACATAATTCCCAGGCCAAGTTAAAATATCTACCAAATCTTATATTTTACTCATTGTGGTTTTTTTGTTTGTTTGTTTTGTTTTGTTTTATGTGTGTGTGTATGGTACTAGGGATTAAATCCAGGGCCTTGAACATGCTAGGCAAGCTCTCTACCCCTGAGCTACCTCTCCAGGCCTCTACTTCTACTCTTCACATTAAAATTATCTTTTCTCTGATAATAGATGGAGCCCAGTATCCTAACTACCTTTCCAGTATATGGTTACAACAGAAATAAATATAGTAAATTACCAAAGAAAATGATCACTGTAAATGGAAACCTTAGCAACTGAGGATACATTCTCATGGGGTTTTTTTGGTACCACAATTGAACCCAGGAATACTTAACTTCTGAGCCACATCCCTAGCCCTTTTTATTTTTTATTTTGAAACAGAGTCTCACTAACTTGTTTAGGGCTTTGCTAAATTGTTGAGGCTGTCCTTGAACTTGTGCTCCTCCTTCCTCAGCCTCCCAAATCATTGGGATTGCAGGTGTGTTTCATTGTGCTATAGGAGGGTTTTTGCTTTGAGTCATAGATTTAGATCTGATTATTTTAAATGTGAATGGATAAAGAACTTCGTTATCTGTTTTAAGACTTAATCACTTTTTAACATTTGCTTCTTTGAGTGAAGGTGTAAGTATCTACAATCACTCGAGCTTTATCATCATGAAAGTCCTTTATATAACTAGATTGCTTTGAATTCCTTGATTCTGTTTTCTAGCACTTCACCTTACTACTGGGTTTTTTGTTTGGTCTTAGGCTACTTGATACCTAGAATATTTCTTAAAATGTTACCCATTTTTAATTTTTTTTTCAAATATTTTCTTTTTTACTTATTTATTTATTTTTATGTGATACTGAGGATCAAACCCAGGGCCTCGAATGTGCGAGGCAAGTGCTCTACCGCTGAGCCACAACCTTAGTCACTCAAGTATTTTCTCAACTACAATATCTTTTATGATTTTCTGCGACTCAGTATAGTCAATATTCAATAAGCTACTCTATACCACTTGTAATTTCTCTTTTGATACTTAATATGTAAAAACATTTATGTATTCTTTACCTTATGCAGTTAATCCATTTAATCACTTGTTTGGTAGAATTTTTTTTTCTTTTTTACTAATTTTATCAATTTTAAGTTGCCAGTAAAGAAAAATGGGGATGAGCATCAATACTGGATTCTAGGGTCACTTAATCCAAGCATGGAGATGTATTACATTGTGAAGCTAACATTTCCTAAATTTATATTTGTATATATATTTTTCCTCCAGGTGACAGACTTGCTTAATTAATTAAAAGTAATTGGGATCTGAGAAATTCATATGAAAGTAAAATATATCTAAAGGGAGGGAAAGGGCAAATAGTGAGAAATTATACTGGCCAAATTATATTATTTATTGTGTGCATATATGAAGATGTAACCACAAATGCCACCATTTTGTACAACTATAATAAACCAACAAAAAATATGGAAAAAGCAAAGTAACATGTCTAAAATTTTTATTTAAAATTATTAATATCAATTTTAACCCCCTCACCCCACAATAAAAGTTTTTTTTTAAAAAAAAGGTTCTGAACAGAGGTATGAAAAATTGTTCTATATGTGTAATAAGAATTGTGATGCATTCCATTGTTATGTATTTAAAAAATAAAACCAATAAAAAAAATGTTAAAATGAAAAAAAAAAAAGGTTCTGGAGTTTAATAGCAACATCTTCTATTGGCTCTTTAATTCAAAACTCATCATAATCAAAAAAGCAACTGCTATCAATGGAATAAGGACTCATTGTTCTGCAAACTCAGTTGTGCTGTATCAGAACTATCTAGACCTCCTCAGCTCAAGAGGTTTTAATTTTTGAAATATAATCTCATAACAAGTTAAAATAACTATCAAATCTTATATTCTACTTCTATTCTTTGCTTATTTTTGCAATAATGGGAATTAAACCCAGGGCCTTGCACATGCTAGACAAGCAGTTCTAGAGTATGCTATATCCAAATGACTAAATATTCTTTGCCCTAAATAGATGAACACTATATTCTGAAATTAAAATGTTTTCTCTCAAATCGGTTGTCTGAGTTAAATTGTCTGAGTTAAATACCACTGTGAAATTTATGTTGTGCTTTTTTCTCTAACCATTCAATAGAGCTAAAGATTATTTCAAAATCTCATAAAAAATAGACTTTTCACAAAGGCAATTTAGGACATGTGGCCTAATTTTCTTCTTCAAATTGATGTGGTTCAGGGGCTGGGGTTGTGGCTCAGTGGTAGAGCACTTGCCTAGCATGTGTGAGGCACTGGGTTCGATTCACAGCACCGCATATAAATAAATAAAAATGCAGGTCCATTGGCAACTAAAAACATTTAAAAAAAAAATTGATGTGGTTCAGAATTTTAATTTATGGTAATGTGGTGAACTTTAAGAGACCCTTAAAGCCCTGTGGCAACAAGACATATAAGAATAATGAAATATAAAAATATCTCAAAGAAATTAATCTGGAGTCAGTACAATGGCATGTGTCTATAATTCCGGCTTCTTGGGAATTGAGGCAGGAGAACTGCCAAGTTCAAGGCCAGCTTCAGCAACTTAGTGATGCCCTCTCTCAAAATATAGAATAAAAAAGGAGTGGGGGATGTAGCTCCCCAAGGTTCAAGCCCCAGTGCTACCAAAATAATGATGATGATCTTTAAGTCTGCCAATAAAAAAAAAAGAAAGAAAGAAAAAAGGAATTGAGGCCATCAGTAAAGCCTATGCATAAAGAAAGTAAGCAAAAGTAGAAGTTGACCAAATACCCTATAGTCATGTATAAAACCTAGAATGTATGGTATGTATTGAATATCTTTCAGGTTATAACACCTTATTAGAGCACACGCTACCTGAAGCCAGGACTCATTACATAGTACATGCTCAAAAAGTGGTCAAATGTTAGAAAATTCACTTAGTAAAAGCATGCCTTCATGGGGAGGGGGTGGTATATATGTACACAAAGTTCTTCAGATTTCACAATTTGTAGCCAGGTAACATGCTGGATCTTGAAATTTACATATTTGGGTTATTTTTTGTTTTGTTCTTTTTTTTTTTTTTTTTTTTTTTTGGTACTGGAGTTTGAACTTAACCACTGGGCCACACTCCTAGCCCCTTTTTATATTCTATTTATAGAGAGAGGGTCTTGCTAAATTGCCAGGGCTGGCTTAGAATTTACAATCCTCCTGCCTCAGCATCCCAAATTGCTGGGACTAAAGGAGTGGGCCACTGGGCCTGGCTTGAATTTACATATCTGTGTTAGGGGGAAACAAAATCCAGCAGAAGGCAAATACAAAATTTCCTATGAGCAACAAACCTTCAACTTGAGTTTCAAAGAATTCACAAAGTTCTATCAAATAAAGTATCCACTAGGTAGCAACAACAAAAAAAAATGCTATAAATTCAAACTACAAATGATAGAAAGTCACAAGAATGTAGACGTACAGAATCATGTTAGATTTATTGAATACAGATTATAAAAATCAGTATGTTAATATATTTTTATGGAGTTATAAATCTACGCCAGGCACCTTTTAAGGCGCTGTACTCAGACTGGTTCCTTACAACAATTCCGTGGTAGTGCTCCCTTTCATATAAATTATTTCCTCTATACAGTACAGAATAACTATTAAAGTTGGTTAGTTGATGTCACAGTTCTGGTTTTCTGATTGAACTGGGAACATAAGTAACCAGCAAGAGCCTATCAAAAAGTGACCCAATAGACTTGAAAAACAATCTAAAAAAATTTCCTCTAAAAACAATCTAAAAAAATAAGCTCAATGTTTCCATTTACAGTAGAAGAGCTCCAAAGGAACACAGATTTATCAAATTGAACAACAAAAGGAGGTAAAGAAATTACTCAGAATGAAGTATAAAAAAACAATATGAAAATCAAAAGGCATACATCTAACTGGATGCCAAAAGGAGATGGGGAAAGGAAAAAAAGAATAATTAAAGAAATGCAGCTGAATTATTAAGAAGTGATAAAAGGGCCAAGGGAGGCTTGGGATGTGGCTCAAGTCATACAGCGCTCGCCTAGCATGAGTGAGGCACTGGGTTCATTCTCAGCACCACATAAAAATAAAATAAAGATATTGTGTCCACCTAAAATTAAAAAATAAATATTAAAAAAAAAAAGGGGGCCAGGGGTATAGCTCAGTGATAGAATGCACAAGGCCCTGGGTTCTGTTCCTATCTGTGTCTAAAAAAAAAGTTCAAATATATTTGTGTTTTTTTGAAAAGACAAAACAAGCTAGGGGCTGTAGTACACACCTATAATCCCAAAGGCTCAGGAGGCTGAGGCAGGAGGATTATGAGTTCAAAGCCACCCTCAGCAACTTATCAAGATCCTGCCTCAAAGTAAAAATATAAAAAAAATAAAAAGGGCTGCAGATGTGGCTCAGTGGTTAAGTGTTCCTGGGTTCAACCCCAAGTACAAAAAAAAAAAAGCTAAAGTAACATTAATTTTTCCATGTGACATAATTCATGAAGAAAATATGGGAAAATGGTTCTGGGATTTCTATTGCCAGCAATATGCAGAAAAAAATAAAATGCCAAATGAATTTTAATTTTACTTTTAAAATACATCATTGAGAGCAGAGGATGCAACTCAGCGGTAGAGCCTTGCCTAATGTGTTAGGCCCTGCTTTTCCCTAGCATACCGAAACACACCCATGTACACACCATTAAGCTGGCAAAAAATATGAAATATTCAGAGATCAAGTAAATGAAAGAGAGAACACAAAAGAAGAAAACTGAACACTAAAGCTGACTTTCTCTATAGGGGCATAACAAGAGAACTCACCCATTTTCACATCCTTGTAGCAGCAAGAGACAAAGTCTAGATAAAGGACTGTTTAGCATAAACGAAGAAATCTAAAGGAAGGCTCATGTGACAGTAAGTGAGAAAGTATACAAGTTTCAGCAGCTATTGAGCACAGTAAAATGAGAAGACAAAGGACATAAGAACTGAGAGTAGGGCTCAGTGGCAGAGTATGCCTAGCATATACAAGGCTCAAAATTTCAAACCCAGCACTACACACACATATACAAAGAACTGAAAAACTATAAGGAATTATGGGTAAGAGTCAAAAGGAAAAGAAAGAATAATAACACCCACAGACACTAGTCAATTCTTTGGCATAATGGTTCTGAAAATTCCAAAGAGGGGCTTTACCCTGATTTTCTCTCTTCCATCACCATCTATTTCAGGTACTTAAACGATCTGTCAATGTTAAACATGAAACTCTCAAAATGGATAATTTATACAAACTATTTCTTCTGAATTCTCATCACTTGTGTTTTTTTTTTAAATATTTTTATTAGTTATTGATGGACCTTTATTTATTTATTTGTTTGTAGGTGGTGCTGAGAATCGAACCCAGGGCCTCATACATGCTAGGGAAGCGCTCTACCACTGAGCCACAGCACCAGCCCCATCACTTGTATTTTTTGAAAAGACAAAACAAGTAGTATAAAGTATAAAGATTATGTATCTGAATACATTATATTATGATAAGTATAATACAGTATAAGTATAAATATTATGAAAAAACTTTTGTATGGAAGTATTAAGTGGCTCACCACATTTCCAATTAATAATAAAACAACCAGTTTAGTGTAACCAAGTTTTACTCAAATACCTGGCAGCTATGATCAGTATCCAAACCATCCCAGAGACTCATAAACTGAGCTTTCATCATGGCTGTAGCTTCATGATCAGAGCTTGAACGATTCCGTAGAAAGGAGTCTTAAAAAAAAAAAAAAAAAAAAAAAGGTCCTTAACTTTAGAAAGTAATTATTTACCCTTTATATAATTTATGCATTGGAAGAATTACAACATTCAAAAAATACACAGGCTTGAGGAATTTTTCAGAAGTAATGAAAGCCATGAATTCTCAGATCAAAACGCATTACTGTGGGTTTACTAGGCTTAGCAAATAGAACACCTAAACAAGATACAATCTTTAGATATCTTAGGCAGTAAGCAGATTTCTCAAAAGCAACAAGAAAGTCTGAAAAACAATGGAAACTGAAACTTCAAAATGCTGAGGGAAAATAATTCTGTATCATTTAAGAGATAAGGCAGAAAGAATTAACACTCTTTCATCTAAAAACAGAAAGAATTCACTCCTAACAACCTTTGCTGAAAGAAATTTAAGACTTTAGTAAGAAAATTAAATCCAGAAAAGGCAAGATCTAAGAAGCACTGGTGAATAAAAAACTGGCAAATGTGAGTAAGTGAAAAAGCAATGAAAATAACAGTAATAGGCAAGATATAAAAAAGAAAAAATGTTGGAAAACATGTAAAAGTTAGGGGGAATTATCAATGTGTAAAAGTTCTAAGGTCACTATATAGTTTGCAAGGAGGGCAGAGACAATGATTAGGCTTTAGACATTTAAGGAAAGTAGGGGGCTGGGGATGTGGCTCAAGCGGTAGTGTGCTCGCCTGGCATGCATGCAGCCTGGGTTCAATCCTCAGCACCACATACAAAGATGTTGTGTCCACCGATAAATAAAAAATAAATATTAAAAAATTCTCTCTCTCTCTCTTTAAAAAAAAAAAAAGAAAGAAAGAAAAAGAAAAATAGGTATAGCTGGGTACAATGACACACACCAATAATCCTAGCAATTCAGGAGTCTAAGCCAGGAAGATCCAGTTCAAAGCCAATCTCTGCAACTTAGCAAGGACCTAAGCAATTTAGTGAGGCCCTGTTTCAAAATCAAAAATAAAAAGAGCTGAGATTAAGCACTCTGGGTTCAATCCCCATACCAAAGAAAAAGACAAGTACGTATGTTAAATGTTTCACTAGAAGAAGAATAAAGAACTTCTAAATCTGTAGCAAAAGAAAAGTTTTGGTTATGTATTTGCCTTGGGAATTTTTTCACTGTTTTATTCTTTCAATATTTGGGGTTCTGGTATGCATCTTGAAAAAGAGTATATAGCTGGATTTAAAAATAATTTCAATCTATTTCTTTAATTGGGAAGTGTAGTTAATTTGCTATTTTTACGACAACTAATGTATTCAGATTTATTTCTACTATGCAATTTAGTGCTTTTTATTTAGCAATCTGGTGGATAGTCTCTTTTATAAGTTTGCTGTCTAAATGGAATTAGATTTCTATCTCATACCATATAACAAAAAAAATTTTTAAGAATATTTGTGGGGATAGTGTAAAGTATTGTAAACCAGACATAAAAAGCATAAATCACAGAGGAAAAATAAACATGACTACTTTCAAATTTAAATCACTGCAGCCATTTAAATCATTGTAAAAGAAACTACTATAAACAAATTGAAGTAGTTATAATAAACATCAACAACGAATTATCCAGAAAAATATAAATTCACCAAAGAAAAACTGGACATTACAAGCAAAAAACCCTAACAGTGAATCAACATATTAACCCATCCAAATTTACTAGTGATTAGTAAAACATGAATTAAAATAATGGTGTGATAATTCTTGGTTTTCAAATCGGCAAAAATTAATGGTAATATCTGAAAAAATAAATCTTAGTATGCTGGGAAACAAATTCACTGTTATGAGTGTCTAGGTATAATCATTTTGAAGAACTTGTAATCCTAGTGAAGTTGAAGAAAGTTCAACTTCTAGGAACCTATCCTAGATAAACATATATGCATAATAAAACATGTACATATATCTCCACTGAATACTGTTAAGAGAGAAAAGCCTATCAAGCAAGGGTATGAAAAGGCTATGATTCATTCCAAAACACAGATATGAGATACAGAATATTCAGCTGCTAGTTATGCCTTTTGTTTTATTAGCAGAGCCTAACAATTGTTAAAAATTAAATCTGGTTTTCTAAATATTACCTTTAAAATGACTTTTCAAAAGGCTCACATAGAAAACAACATACCTATTTCATCTATAAAGATGATGGAAGGCTGTAGCTTTATGGCAAGGGAGAAAACAGCAGCAGCCAATTTTTGAGATTCTCCATACCACTTATCAGTCAATGTTGAAGGTTGAAGGTTAATAAACCGACAGCCTGCTTCTTTAGCTGTAGCCTTGGCAATTAATGTTTTACCACAGCCTGGAGGTCCGTAGAGAAGAACACCTGAAAAATTAACATTATTTTATTATTATCTTCAAGATAATGAAATATTTGCTTTCTTTGGAGTAAAGTATAATAGATATGAAGGTATACAAATTTTTTAAAATATTTATTTTTCAGTTGTAGTTGGACACAATACCTTTATATTATTTATTTAATTTTATGTGGTGCTGAGGATCAAGCCCAGGGCATTGAACATGGTAGGCGAGTGCTCTACCGCTAAACCACAACCCCAGCCCCATGGAGATATACAAATTTTCTTAATGTTGGACAATAAAAATAAAATTCAAACTGAGGAAAAAAAATAAATACTTCGCATAAAATATTTATATAAAACACATGTCAAAAACTGAATTTTTTTGGTTGCCATGCAAGGGATCAAAGCCAGGTTCTTGAGCAAGCTAGGCAAGAGTTCTATCATTGAGCTATATTCCCAGCCCACTTTTCAATTTTTTTTTTAAATAAAAAACTTGAGCTTGTTTCCATAAACCTTATATATTTTTTTTACATCAGGCATCTCAAAATAATGGTCAAACTTTTCCTAAAGAGTAGACATATTTTTCTATTGATCACAATTCTTTAAGATTCACGTTACAACATCAAACTAATCCAAGTTTTGTTTGTTTGTTTGTTTTTGGTACTGGGGATTGAACTCAGGGGGCACTCGACCACTGAGCCACAGGATCTCCCTGAGTCACTTAGTGCTTCACCATTTCTGAAGCTGACTTTGAATTTGTTTATTTGTTTTTTTTAATTTTTATTGTTGGTTGTTCAAATCATTACTTAGTTCTTAACAAATCATATTTCACACTTTGATCCTTCTACCTCATCCTCCCAAGTCGCTGGAATTACAGGCATGTGCCACTGCGCTTGACCATCAACTAGCCCAAGTTTTAAACATTACTAAAGCTGATTTGAAATTTAACTCCATAAACTTTACCAGGACAAGTTAATATTTTCAAGCAGAATTTGCGATTTTTAATTCAAGTCCATTTATAACTGCTTAAAATTTACTTAAGTCAATTATAATCTGATCCTTCAACTGACATTTTTCTTTTGGATAGCCATGTGAAACAATAAAGAATAGTCATCTAACGACATTTCATTTAAAGCTGAAAACACATGGATGATTGCTGGTGTTGTGGAATTATTATATCTATTTTTTGATCATATAATAATGTGGGCTGCACATTTACTAGCAAATTCATATGTAAATATTAATTATATCAGAATTTTTAGAACCATTCATATGAAAGCCTCTGTATTTTGTACACTTTACAGTTACACCATTGTAACATATGCACTACTTTTAGAATGTCATATTTGTTTCAAAGTATTCGTTGATCGTTTCATGTTTTTCTCCTAGTAGTTTGGACAGAAGATTAATATTTTCCAATTATTTCTCTTTGTAAATCAAAATTAGTGTTACTAAGTAAGTAGTTGCTAGTGTCTGAAAATTAAACTTGAAATAAAGGCTTTTAAATCTCACAATCTTCTGGCAGATAGAGTTATGATAAATAAGGTATACATAAGGAGATATTTATATTGTACTTCTTAACCTGGGTGATAGTTACATGTTACCTTTATAATTATTCACTCAAATATTTTATCTATGTATGTTATGTTTCATTTTAAGATTCAACTGACATATTATCAGTGAGTTTAGCAGTTTAGTGGTCTAAACAGTGTTAGTATATATTAAGAGTGGTGAATGAGTAGTAGTCCATAAGTTAACATGAAGCATTTTGCTTTTTTTTTTTTTTAAATTTTAATATTTATTTTTTAGTTATCGGCGGACACAACATCTTTGTTTGTATGTGGTGCTGAGGATCGAACCCGGGCCGCACGCATGCCAGGCGAGCGCGTTACCGCTTGAGCCACATCCCCAGCCCTTGCTTTAATTCTTAGTTTCACAATCTTTTAACTAGTTTCTTGAGCTTAATTTGACACTTACATAACCAATTTAAACAAAACAAATATATGTTTATCTTGTGCTTTGTAGAAGCCTAAAAATTCATACTTCTTTTTAAGATGGATGTTTTTTGTGAGGGTTTTACTTGTTAAGTGCTACAGACAAATAAAAGATTTAGGATAAGAAAGAAAAAACTAAGCTGACATACAGCACTCGCTGTGGCTCGGGAGGCTGAGGCAGGAGGATGCCGAGTTCAGAGCTTCAGCAACTTAGTGAGGTCCTGGCAACTCAGTAAGACCTTGTCTCTAAATAAAATATAAAAAAAGGGCTGGGGATGTGGCTCAGTAGTCTTCAATCCCAGTATGCCTCTCACTCAAAAAAAGAAAGACATGACTAATTGATACATACATATTCCAATTTAAAATAATCCTCATTGGTGACAAATACACTATCTTATTAGTGTATTTGAAAAGCGACCAACTTTCCTTTCCGAAAGTGATTCTGCATTCTTTATTTGAATTGCCTATAATAAGACTGTATGCATAAACAAAACTAAAAGGATCATACTTACAGATGCAGTTATAAACATTCTCAATGCTTAAGTTTCAAGGTTTCAAAGTGGTGACTAACTACAAATGAGGAAATAATTTATAAAAATTTTAGAAGCTAAAGAATGATTGAGGGGGGGCTGGGGATGTGGCTCAAGCGGTAGCACGCTCGCCTGGCATGCATGCGGCCCGGGTTCGATCCTCAGCACCACATACAAAGATGTTGTGTCCACTGAAAACTAAAAAATAGATATTAAAAAATTCTCTCTCTCTCTTTCCTCTCTCACTCTATGTCTTTAAAAAAAAAAAAAAAAAAGAATGATTGAGGGGGCTGGGGTTGTAGCTCAACAGTAAAGCACTCGCCTTGCACATGTGAGACCCTGGGTTCAATCCTCAGTACCACATAAAATAAATAAGTGAAATAAAGGTATTGTGTCCAACTACAACTAAAAAATAAATATTAAAAAAAAAATGACTGAGGCTGGGGGTGATGGCAGACACCTATAATCCTTGTGGCTCAGGAGACTGAGGCAGGAGGATCTGAATTCAAAATCACCTTCAGCAACTTAGCAAGGCCCTAAGCAACTCAACAAGAACCTGTCTCTAAATACAATAAAAAGCCCTGGGATATGGCTCAGTGGTTAAGTGCCCCTGGGCTCAATCCCAGGTACCAAAATAAGTAAACAGAATAAAAAATTATTTTAAAATTATGACTTATACAACAGTTCACTGGATGGCAGCATTGTGTTTGGAGAATCTGATTTCATCAAAAAAAAAAAAAAAAAAAAAACAAAAAACCAGTTTTTACCATACCTTTTGGAGGCTGCAGAAGCCTAGAATTTTCAAACAAATGCTTCTTTTTGATAGGTAAGATGACTGTATCTTTCAGATCTGTAATGACATCATCTAAACCTGCTATATCACTCCAAGTAACCTGGAAAAAGTTAAAGTCAATATAAATTTTACAACTAATGTATACTCACAAAGCAAAAAATCCACCCCCAATTGTAAACCATTACATAATCTGGTAATTACAGATAAATAATAAAAAGTTAAAATTGTATATTAATATGAGTAAACACTTTGCAGCAGTAATGATATTAATAAGCTCAGTGACACTTGAAAAAGGAATTTAGAAGTCAATTTCTTTCTATTTAAAAAAAATTAAATAAAGCATTAGGGCTCTGGATGTAGCTCAGTGGTAGAGCATTTCCCTCTTATGGGAGAGGCCTTGGGTTCAATCGCCAGTGTCTTATGTGGGGTTAAGAATTTAACTGAATTCATTCCATCTGTGAGTAGAAAATACACTTCCACAAGAATACTGAAAAACAGCTCAAGATAATTAGCACCAGCTGATGGGGAAGAGTTTTTCCAGGAATGTACCTATTTTACATAAGATATTATCAACACAATAGGAATTTTAGAGATAAGGTGTATACTAATCAAACTGAACTTCTGATTTTTATTCATCAAAAGTAAAAACTGTCAAACTTATGAAGTGCTGGGAGCAGTTCTGTATGCCTGTAATCCATCTCAGCAACTCAAGAGTCTGAGATAGAAAGAGTGCAAATTTAAGGCCAGCAGGAGCAACTTAGTGAGGGCTTAAGCAAATCAGTAAGACTTTATCTCAAAATAAAAAATAAAAAGGGCTGGGAATATAGCTCAGGGTAAAGCACCTCAGGGCTAAATTCTAAGTAACAAAAAGAAAAATAAATGCTATGGTTTGGAAATGAGATTTCCCCAAAAAGTTCCTGTGTTAATTTAGGAATATTTAGAGGTGCAATGCTTAGATTAATGAGAACTGTAAACTAATCAATCCAACCTAATTTGAATGAATTAACCAGGTAGTAACTAGGCAAGTGGAACATGGCTGGAAGAGTGGGTCACTGGGAAAATGCCCTGTGATGGTTCACATTCCCTGCAACCCCTTCCCCTTTCTCTCTCTCTCTGCTTTGAGGACACTAAGAAGTGAGCAGCTTTTCTCTACTACACCCTTAGGCCATGATGCTCTGCTTCACCTTGGACCCAGAACATCTGGCAGACCATCAAAAGAACCTCTGAAACTATAAGCTAAAATAAGAGTTTATTCACTTCCCCCAAGTTGTTCTTGTCAGTATTTTGGTCACCAAAACAAAAAGCTGACTAACACAACATATTTTCAAATAGACATGGAAAACCTTCTGAATCAAAATGTTTCTTTTAAATAAAGCTAAAAGGGACTAAAAAAAAACAAAAACAAAATCTATATATCTATATAGACATTTATATATCTGTTTATAATATTAATGTGTGTATATATATATACATATATGTGTGTGTGTGTGTGTGTGTGCGCGCGCGTGTATATCCATCCATCCCATAAGCTGGGCCCACATCTATAATGCCAGCAGCTCAGAAAGCTGATGCAGAAGGATGCAAGTTAAAGGCCAGTCTGGACAATTTATTGAAACTCTGTCTCAAAATAAACTTTAATGAAGAGTCTTGGGAGTGTAGCTTTAGTGGTACAATGCTTGCCTATAGTGCACAAGGACCTTGATTCAATCCCCAGTGCTGCGCGTACCTGCCCCTCCAAGGGGAAAAAAAAAAAAAAAACAGAAAGAGAAAAGGAAATCAACCTAGTTCTAAGCTAGCACAGTAAAAGGGTCATTCAGAAGCACTGCTTTACTTTTTTTTTAAAACTTAGGGGAAAAAGTGGGTGGTGTTTTAGTCAGCTTTTTATCGCTGCTCTGACTAAAAAGACCTGACCAGAACAACTGTAGGGGAGGAAAGGTTTATTTAAGGGCTCACGGTTTCAGAGATCTTAGTCCACAGAAGCCAGACTCCATTCCTCTGGGCTCTAGGTGAGGCAGGACATCATGGTGGTAGAGTGTGAGAGAG
The DNA here is from genome assembly GCF_052094955.1 of Ictidomys tridecemlineatus. Taxonomy (NCBI): domain Eukaryota; kingdom Metazoa; phylum Chordata; class Mammalia; order Rodentia; family Sciuridae; genus Ictidomys; species Ictidomys tridecemlineatus. The sequence goes on from NC_135477.1 coordinate 69,602,959, forward strand.
GAAAACAGCTCACATTATGATCAGAAAGCAAAGAGGGGGCAGTGGGAAAAGATAGAGAGACACTATCTCAAAATTAAAAGATAAAATATTTTTAAATCTCCAGATACAAAATATATACCCAATAGCCATGCCCCCAATTAACCATTTCCTCCAGCCACACTCAGTTAATCCCATCAGGGATTAATTCACTGATTAGGTTGAGACTCTCACAACCCAATGATTTCTTCTCTGAATCTTCTTGCATTGTCTCACACATGAGGTTCTGGCACACAATTCAAATCCAAACCATAACCAACCGGTGGGGATGTAAAACAGTAGCCAAATCTGAAGAAAATATTCATAATAGCTGGGAAAACATACTATCCCTTATTGTAGACTAACTCACACATAGATACATTTAGGGCCCTAAAAGATGTCATTATAAAGTCATAAAACAAATTAAAGTAGAGGCTTAAATCTAGGGATGTGTACATATGTCTCTCTATACACAAATATTAAAAGGTATTGCACATTTTTATTTTCTAGATTTAGAGATGGGTCTACCATATTTTACTCAATTTGTATCAATAACATTAATGTATTAGATAAATATATTCTAGTATATTTATATCTGTTGCTAATCAAGTATTCATATAGCATCTTGGAGTTTATAAACTAAATTAATCTAATCCTCAAAAAAATGTTTATGAAGTATATAGATAGACAGGTATTATGCTATTATCCCTGGGCTATAGACATCAGAACTGAAACTTGAGAAAACCATTTGCCAAGGTCACAAATAGAAAAACTGGGATTCAGAATCCTGTGTTGCTTACCATAACATACCATAAAAATTTAGATTTTAATTGGATACAGTGGCACATGATTATAATCCCAGAGACTCAGGAGTCTGAGACAGAAGTTCAAAGCCAGCCTCAGCAATGTAGCATGGCCCTAAGCAACTCGGTGAGACCCTGTCTCTAAATAAAATATAAAAAGGCTGGGGATGTGGAGAAACCAGTGGTGAAGCACCCTTGGGTGCAATCCCTGGTACAAAAAAAAAGTCTAGATTTAAATTACACAAATCAAAACACCCACATGAGGAAAAAAGTTTTATAAAACAATGAAAAATACATAAAATTACAAGTTTTCCTAGGCAAATGTGTTCAAAATATGTTCAGAAAAGAGTAACATAGCAGGCCTAGCATTTGGGAACTTAAGAGTTCCCACAATTCCTTGACAACAGCTCACTGTTCCTAAACAGTGTGTGCCAATGATGTGGTTTATGGTTAATATCACTTTTCCTTCTGGGAGTCTAGAATTTCAAAACACGTAAGGAAGATGAGGACTACATGAATAGCCCCCAATTAAAAACCCTGGACTGTGTCTCTACTAAGCTTCCTAGAAGACAATACTGCACATGTGTTGTCACAACTTGTTGATGAAAGAATTAAGCATGTCCTTATGACTTCTCAAGTGGAGGGAATTCTAGGAAGACTATGCCTTTCTCCAGACTTTACTCCATTCCCTTTTCCCTTTGCTGATGCTGCCTTGTACCCAGAATAAATCATATCTGTGAATACAATTACGTTCTAAGTCCTGTGATTCCTCCTAGAGAATCATTGAACCTGCTCATAATCTTCCACTCCTTTAATATAGAACACTAGCCAAAATAAATAAATCATAATAAGATTAAGGATACATACATGCATGTTAAGAGGATCTACCAGATGAGCAGCAATACTCATTTCATATTCTGAAAGCTTCACATTTTTCACACCAATTTGCTTCATAAGTTTTTCTGCCTAGAAAGAAAAAACAAGCGATCATTGTTGGTTTGATATTAGTTACTGGTATTTCAAGATAGATAGAAAGACAGATAGTCTAAAAAGCAATAAATAAACAAGAATTTTCAAGGACTATTCTAGGTTTCTTGGTCTTATCCTTCCCTATTGTGAGACACTAAGAATTATAGGAAAAAAATTTCCACTCCACAGAAACCAGGGCAATTTAACCAGCTCTTGGGAAATGAGAAAATAGAATACAAGACTGAAGAGAGGATGTACTTCATAATATGGCCTCCTATGGTTTCAAGGAGACCTTAGGGTACAATGTGGTTTCTCTGACCTATTAGGATGAACATACAAGAAAAGGTAAAACCTCAAGATAAAAGTCCAAGTAGCTAAGGATACCAAGAAATGTACAATTGGTGTTTCTTTCCTTAAATTAGCAGAGAATCTAAAATAGATATCCAACTGCCTTCAAATTATCCAGGTATCTACGACAGGTGTCTGTAAATATCTAAACTTAAAATGTTTTGAGACACTGTCCCTTTCAGTTAAGAGTCAATTCCTGGGAGCTGGGGTTGTAGTTCAGCAATAGAATGCTTGCCTGGCATGTGTAAGAAGCTCTGGGTTTAATCCTCAACATAAAAATAAATAAAAGTATTGTGTCCATTTACAACTAAAATAATAATAATGTCAACTTCTGGATCTAGTTAACCAAAGATAATAAAATGACTCTAAATAACGTGTGTGTGTGTGTGTGTGTATGTGTGTGTATTCTGGAAGTAGGGAAAAATTAGTTTTAAATCTGAGTTCTAGCAATGCAACAAATGTTTGAAGACAAACATTTTCTGAGTGTGCCAAAGACTATGCCAAAAGAGTAAACAGATGAAGTCACTGAATCTTCAGTGATCCTATAAAGTAGAATGATTTTTCCCCTATCAAGGAAAAAGAAACTGAAGCTTAGCATGATTAAGTAATTTGCCTTAGATGAAAGGTTAACAAATGGAAGAGGCAAGATCTGAATCCAAGCCATACAACTATAGAGCCCATACTCTAACCACCACACATATTCTCTACTTAAAATGCAGAGGGCTGGGGTTATAGTTCAGTTGGCGAGGTACTTGCCTCACATGCACAAGACCTTGGGTTTGATCCCCAGCACCACCAAAAAAAAAAAAAATCTTCATAAATCTATATATACATTAAAATTTCAAATAAGTGAGCATTTTAAAATAAAGGTACTCTAGTATATCATGTTTTAATTTTTTTTTTTTTACCTTTTTTCTGTGACCAATGCTGTTTTTTTTTTTTAATGTTTTATTTTTTTACTGGTTGTTCACAACATTACAAAGTTCTTGACATATCATATTTCATACATTAGATTGAAGTGGGTTATGAACTCCCAATTTTACCCCAAATGCAGATTGCAGAATCATGTCGGTTATACGTCCACAATTTTACATAATGCCCAATTAGTAATTGTTGTATTCTGCTACCTTTCCTATCCCCTACTATCCCCCCTCCCCTCCCCTCCCCTCCCTTCTTCTCTCTCTACCCCATCTACTGTAATTCATTACTCTCCTTGTTTATTCATGTTTTAAAATGTTACAATTTTTGTTACGTTTTCCTAAGATGCTTTTGCTGATCTTGCTGTTTGTCAGGGATATTGGTGTTCTATAAAGGAAATTCATATCACAGAGCTTATGTTTACAGTTTAGCTAGGTTATTAGGAGAAATATGTGTTAGTCATATCCTGGTAATACCTCTTCTAAAAAAGTGCTATAAAGGGGGGCGGGCTGGGGTTATGGCTCAGCGGTACAGCACTTGCCTAGCATGTGCGAGGCCCTGGGTTCAATCCTCAGCACCACGTAAAAATGAATAAAGTAAAGGTATTGTGTCCAACTACAACTAAAAAATAATAAGTCATCAGATAATCACATAGAATAAATTTTCAATTTTTCACTTCCTATGAAATAAGTAACCTTTTCCAGGTTCCTTTACCTCTTGAAAATGCCTTCTCTTTCACTGTCTGTAAAGCTTTTATGTGTCAGCTATGGAAGGTATCTTATTTTAGCACTGGTAAAAACATTAATTTATTCTTCTTTTTCATTATGCTGCTATAAATGTGAAGCCATCCTACAGGTGTTCTTTTAGGGCAATGCTCTAAAACAGAGGATTTCAACTGGGGAAATGTGGTCCCCTGGAGATATTTGGCAATGTCTAGAAATACTTCTAGCTAGCACACTTGGAGATGGGGAAGAAGGGGCTATCAGCATCTAGATCATTGAAGCAGGGATGCTGTTAGTCATTCTATAATGCACAAGAAAGCCCCCCTCCACCCAGCACTATATACGACTAAAATGCACCAAGAGCCAGGCACGATGGCACCTGCCTATAATCTCTGCAGCTCTGAGCGCTGAGGCAGGAGGATTCTGAGTTCAAAGACAGCTTCAGCAACTTGGCAAGGCCCTAAATAGCCTTGTGAGATACTGTCTCAAAATAAAAAGCTCAAAAAAAGGGGCTGGGGATGTGGATCAGGAGTTAAGCACCCCTAGCTTTAATCCCTGGTACCAAAAAAACAGGTAGGAAAATTACTTTTTACTGAATACCCACCCTCTTTAAAAAAACTATTTTACACTGTTTTTTTTTACCCTTTCACATTACTTTATTACCCTTTCTTGCTATTTTTTTTTTCTTCTTCATGTGAAGTACAATTATTAAAAGATGTTAAGAAGTGGAATAGGAAAAAAAAAATGAAGAAGAAGTAGTGGGATAGGAAACAGTGAACTACTATTTTTGCCTAGAATGGGGAAGGAGGAATTAAGGAAAAGGAGTAATAGAAAAGGAACTATTATGTGTAACACTCATTTCATTCAGGTTCTAAAAAATTCGTAAGATTAACTGTCCTTTTGGAAGAATAATTTTAGGAAGTTACTTTAACAACTTAAAAATGAAAAACACAGAGGAACTAATTAAACAGATCAGAAACAAGGACAACCTATGATTCTTTCACTGAGGTCACAGCTGAACTGCTCCATTTTAAGTGTAGGTAGAGGAAATCATTGATAAACTATCTTAAGAAATGCACTTAAAGCAGAACTAGCAGAGAATTTGAGTATCTTTACATGTTAAGTATAAGCCCTTAATATCACAAACTTATAATAAAGACTAGAAACATCTTTTTCTAGGAAATGTGGAGACAGGAAACTTCTTTGTTAGCAGTAGTGTACTTATTGTCGTAATATTAGGGTAATATCTGATATTACCATAGGGTTCTGAAAGCTCCTGGGTAAGATATCTGTACTATAGTGCTCTTCTACTATGTTTATGTATAAAACTCAATGATAAACTGAGTTATTTTCTCCTCCTCGTTTCCTTTTTTACTGCTTTTCTTTCCTTATTCCTCTTATCTACTCTCTCACTCAGACAATACTGTACATTCCTTATGGATTTCCTATCTTAATTTCCTATTGACCTTTACTTTTACTGTTCTAAGATTTGGTTCCAGTAAATCATACGCTTTAAAAGTCACATGATTGATGATACAGTGATACAGTTTTACAACTGTTTTCTGGGGTAACAAATGATAGTTCTTCCAATTGTCATTATATGATGGCTATTTTTAAAATTACTTAGCAGCTGAGAGTTTCAGTTTAATATTCCAGTGTACAGTTCTTTATAAAGCATTTGAGGTATTATTTCTCTCAAAATAATGGAAACAAAATTTGTAAGATCATAGTTGTAATGACAGTATGACAAACAGGAAGAAAACTAAGGCCACAGTTACACAGTTATGTACATTATCTTCCTGTATATGACGAATTTTGGGTACTGAATCTTTTCTGTGGTTTATTACTAAATAAATCTATCTCAGGAAAAGTACATAGTCTAACTAATGTGACAAACAAAATACTGCATTTATAAATGCCCACAACAGTTCCAGTATGAATCACTCATCCTGTACATTAAAGCTCTTCTTTATTGGTCATGTTGAGGCTTGAATTCAGGCGTTGCACATGTTAGGTAAGCACTAACATATCTACAGCTCTTTTTTGAGAAAGGGCCTCCCCCTAAATTGCCTCAACTTGCAATCCTCCTGCCTTATCCTCCCTCAAATAACTGGGATTACATGCAAGTGCCACAATACCTAGTTTAAAGCTTTTAAATAAAGTAACAACCCAACCAGGTGCAGTGGCACACACCTGTAATCTCAGTGAACAAGGCTGAAGCAGGAGGATCGTGAGTTCAAACTTAGCCTGAGCAACTTAGCAAGGCCCTGAGCAACTCAGAAAGACCTTAATAAAATATAAAAAAAGGCTGGGGATGGGGCTTGATGGCAAAGTACCCCTGGGCTCAATCCTTGGTACAAAAAAAACAATTAATAATAACAATAATAATAATGTCCCAATTAATAATATCCACTGTTTATTACAGAGATATCTATCAAAACTCTCCTATTACATTTAAGTATGATCCAAACAGCAGCATATATCCAGAAAATTCCTGTTCCTCTATAACATTCTGCGGGAACCATTAAATATCCTACATTCTCACAAGCTGGAAGCTTTCCTGACTTCAAACTAGAAGTTATTTACAAATATCCCATTTAATCCAACAAAAACTACCTCCAGGTTACTACTCCTGATTTCAGTGCAACTATGCCATCTTTTACCTTGCACCTTTCAAACTGTAATGCCTTTATTCACATAAGGGCCAAGTATGGTGGCACACGCCTATAATCTCTTTAGGAGGCTGAGACAAAAGGACTGCAAATTCAAGGCCAGCCTCAACAATTTACTGAGGTCCTAAACAATTTAGCAAGACCCTGCCTCAAAATAAAAATTAAAAAGGGCTGGGGATGTAGCTTAGTGGTCAAGTGACCCTGGGTTCAATACTCAATACCCCCCCGCCAAAAAAAAAAAATCACATGAGGTCTACTAATAATCTGGCAACCTCTAAGAAGTATTTTATATCTAAGCTTTTAGATTCCACATTCTTTCTGACCAAAGTCATATTTTTCTTCTCTCTCATTCACATCTGATTATTGCTCTTTTTTTTTTTTAATATTTATTTTTCAGTTCTCGGCAGACACAACATCTTTGTTTGTATGTGGTGCTGAGGATCGAATCCGGGCCGCACGCATGCCAGTCGAGCGCGCTACCGCTTGAGCCACATCCCCAGCCCTGATTGTTGCTCTTAAAATGTACTAATTCCTTAATTCCTGGCAATTCTCCAACTGAATTATTACCCTATCTGGTAATATTTGACTTCCTACATAGGCTGAACTATAAGGTCCTTAGTTAGATAATGCCCTCCTCAGAATCCTTTAACACTTCTAATTAGCATTATCCCCAATGCTGGTTCAGCACTACCATACTCCCAGACACTAAGCTGCTAAGTAATGCTTGTCAAGGACTAGGATTGTAGCTTAAAGGTAGAGGGGCTTCCCTATCATGTGTGAGGCCCTAGCTTCAATTACTAGTACCACAAAACAAACATCCAATTGAATTCCCAATTTCTTCAACTATCCCTTAATGTTCTATGGTCAATAATAATTTAATCCCATTAAACTGCTCAAATATTTATTTACCTCAGCAGGTTTTCAACCTCCTCCACTCCCTTTCATGTTACTGAGAAAAAATACTTAGCTCAACCTTAAAATGTTCCTCTAACTACTAATCCCAACTCCTCCTGGTTCTTCTGGAACCTTCCTCCATCTACTACACACCTTCTTTAGTAATCTCATCTACTTCCTCCTCATACCCCTCCCCCAACTCCCTCCCCAGTACTAGGGATTGACTCAGGAACATTCTACCTCTAAGCCATATCCCTAGCTCTCCTTTTTAAAAAAATTTTATTTGGAGACAGGGTCTAAATTACTAATAATTGCCTCAAACTTGGTAATCCTCCTGCCTTAGCCTCCTTAATAATTAGGATTACAGGTGTACACCACTTCACCTGGCTGAAATGCTCATATTCGTTACCTCAAACTATACTTGCCCCCCCCCACTAAATGACCAAACTTACTACACTTTCTTAGGTCATATTTTCTTGGCCACTCTATACCACATTCACACTAATCCTTTTTTGAGACCTCTTCCTTTAGCTAATGGTGACTTTATTCAAAAGTTATTCTCCAGATAGTATGAGAGAATGTGAGGAGGGGTATAAACAAAAAAAATTCTAGAGCTTTCTAAAATTATATTCCCCATTCCACCAATTTTCTCCATTTTTTTTCTTTCCAGAACACAGACATGTCAGTTGATAATCAATGCCCCAAGGAACCATTATTATAGTCTTCAGTGTTCTGTATGCTACATGTGGGATTAGGGGAAAATGACAATAATCAGTACCTTAAATATCTTGGTTTTATTCTAGTCACTTTTCTTTGCTGAATGCCATATTTGAGCTGAGGGCAATTCAAAGGAAACAAATAAGTATAAGAAAAATCCTCTTTCCTCCTTGTATTTTCCTGAAAGTAGGACATAAGCTTACAAAAGTGTCATTCCTCCCCTCTCTACCAAGGACAGAAGTCAGTCACAAAGTCCACATTAGACATATCCTGAAGATGTTCACCAGAGAAATTTACGTAACAAACTACTAATTTTGTTGGTTGGTTATTTAAGCTTTACCACTGAGCAACACCCCCAACCTGTTATGTTTGTTTTTGAGATGGGGTCTTGCTAAGTTGCTTAGGGCCTCACTAAATAGCTGAGGCTGGCTTTGAATTTGTGATCCTCCTGCCTCAGTCTCCCGAGTCTGGGATTATAGGCATGCACCACCACACCCATCAAACTCTACTAGTTTTTTCCTACCCATGGTTTCCCATATAGTTACCCTCCCATTATTTGCTTCATGCAGAGACTCAGGTCCTTTTGTTTGCTCAATTCTCTAAAAACATATTGTTCCTTTGCTAAGATACTATATAAACTAAAATTTTGTTTTGTTTGGTGGGGAATGGGTACTGGGGATTAAACTCAGGGGCATTTGACAACTGAGCCACATCCCCAGACCTATTTTGAATTTTATTTCAGAGGGTCTCACTTAGTTGCTTAGCATCTCACTGTTGCTGAGGCTGGCTTTGAACTTGTGATCCTCAGCCTCTGGAGATACTGGGATTACAGTTGTGTGCCATCCTGCCCAGCTTAAACTAAAATTTTAACCAAATCTTTTGAGTTACTCATCTCTGGACACTCTTATGTTACCTTGCTGTCTATGAGACTCTATCTTGGACTGGCTCTGTGTTTTGCATCCTGAGTTCCTTGGAGTCATAAGAATAGACAATGAAAATTCAGTAGGCTCAGCAAATTCCCTCAAGGTGAAAGTTAGTCATCAAGTTCAGCTTACCTTTCTGAATTTTTGCCTGAAGTATTTCTTACCTGAATTCCTTACTTACTTTCCCCCAACCCCCTTGGTACTGGGAATCAAATCCAGTGTGTTTTTTACTGAGCTACATTCTCAGACCTTTTTATTTTTTGTTTTGAGATAGGCTCTCACTGAACTGCTGAGCCTGGCCTCAAAATCTTCCTGACTTAGCCTCCAAATCACTGGAATTATAGGCATGTATCACTGTGCCCAGTCAGAATTCCTTACTTTCTTGACAGCTCATGAATACTTTAAAAGAGGATTAAAAACATATATATATAATTAAGTTTACTTAGTTTTCTAAACAGGAAATTCAGTTAAGGTATGTAGCAACTCAGAATGACCTAGTCTTTCTCCACTGGCTTCATATCATCTTCCCATTCTCTAAAAGATGAGGATGTGTCAAGGATTACTCTTTAGACTACTACTTATCACACTTCCTTTGAAGATCTCAGCACTCTCAGTGGAGTCATCAGCATTGATTATTATGACAATTATATCAAAAGCTCTCAACAAGTATTTGAATGTATAATTCTGGATAGTGGTGGGGAAGATTGGAGAGTGGTCTGGAAAAAGCTCTATAAATGATGCACACATACATAGCAAAAATCTTATGACTTACACCATTTCGACCAAGACTCACTACTTTAATGATTCCAATGCCAATTACTTACGGGCATAAGAAAGTACCCCTAAGACTGACATTTTTGCTGAGATTCAGATCTACAACTTCAATTGGTGTCAACACTTTTCCCTGAATCCCTACCATCAAAACAAACTCAATATGCACATTTCAAAAGTCATCACCTCATAAAACCTTCCCTAACAATTTCCAAACCTCTATAAAAATATTAGCGAGTCTTTGAGGAATCAAGACAAATCTTTGATTCCTTTAAACAATATCCTTTTTCTTTCCTCACATCATCACAGAGTGCTTCCTGCATTCATTCCTTTGAATTTACTTCATCCCCCTATTCTAGGTCTTTGTCAGGATTTTTGTAGTTTATAACTAACACATCTGTCTTTTGGTTTCTTTTGACTTCAATTCCTCCTATAAACCACTTTAAAGTGAATTATCCTAAAAGCAGTGCTTTGCATACTACCCACCTATTCAAATACATTTAATGGTTTATCATTGCCTACACAGAAATCTTCAACTGCTCAACAGTGTATTTCAATAGTTGGTCAGGGACGTAGTGAAGAACAGAATGCAGAGAAGCTACAGCCCTTAGACACCCAAGACTCAGGATAACCTTTTCATTCTTGATGTTTTAAACACTAGTAAGTTAGTGTGGAACAGGATAACATTAGAAACAAAAAGCATGTCTCCTCAGGTGATGATGGACTTTTAAAATACTGTACCATTTTTTAATCAGCCTCAGTCTACCCTTTAGTTTTCTAGACTGAAGAAAAAGTAGAACCCTAATATCAAACTTTATATTTAGGACCCGTAAGCATGTAGTCCTTACATATCCCTGAAGAGAAATCTACCACCTAATTAATTACATAAACCTTCCTTCTCCAACCTGACTAGACCATTTACCATTCCTTTAATAGGTCTTTTGCTATTTCTACCCCCACTATGAGTGTGTTCATGTTCTTTCTACTTACTATTGTCCTTGCTTAAGAACCTAGAAGCCAAGCTCTTTCATGAAACCATACTCAATTGGCTCAATCATGGTAACTATTCCTTTCTCCAAAAGCCAGTTTGTCTTCTATACTACTCATTAAGACAACTAGCATATGCCACTTACTACTATAATTTATATTGTCACAACAAGTTTTTTCTCTCTACCATAAGCACAATGAGGACAGTTATCTGACACTTCACATACCCAATATTTAGAACAATATTATACATATAATTTTCACCAAAGGCTTAATGATGTGATCTATTTACATAGCCCTTAGCATCCATATTTGGGCTGGGTGCACTGGTGCACACCTATAATCCCAGTGGCTCAGGAGGTTGAGGCAGGAGGATCATGAGTTTAAAACCAGCCTCAGCAAAAGTGAGGTGCTAAGCAACTCAGTGAGACCCTGTCTCTACATAAAATACAAAATAGGGCGGGGGAATATGGCACAGTGGTCGAGTGCCCCTGAGTTCTAACTCAGTACCTCCCAAAAAGCTGAAAATGATATATCTTATCAATATCTTAACCTGAGACTCAAACTGACTTTACTAGATGGCCAAAAAAAAAAAAAAAAAAAAGCTACACTGAGGTATATAATATATAATAAGGTGCTTTTTCTTTTCTTTCTCTTTTCTTTTTTATGATTGTATTGAGGTTTGAATCCTGGGGCACTCTACCATTGAGCTTCATCCTACCCCCATTTTAAAATTTTGAGACAGGGTCTTGCTAAGTTGCCACAGCTGTCCTCAACCTTGCAATCCTCCTATGTCAGACTCCCAAGTTGCTGGGATTACAGGTGCGCACCAGAGTACCTGGCCATGGTGAGTTTTTTGTTTTTCAACCTACACTGCTCAGACTTCCCAGCATGTTATAAATAGGCTAAAGATATAAGTAGACCTTGAGCCAATTATTTTATAATCAAATTTAAGAAATAAATTCATATATATCAAGATATATATTTACTATCAGTGTTAATGAAACTGTGATTTTTCACTTTTTACTGATTTAAGAGGTATGCCTGTAGATGGTCATCATTATACAAAATTCAAGCATGAAGATGTGAATTTGGTGTCAACATACCTTATATACAAACAGAGATTTGATAAATTGTGGTATAAAGGTGTATTAAGAATTGTAATGCAAAAAAATTATAAATTTAATGCACTCCTCTATTGTGATGTAGGTAAGAAATAATTTAAAAATTAATTTTTAAAAAAAAGAAAAAAGAATTTCTGAATATGCTGGTACACTGTAAGCCAATGAAGATAAATCATATTACTAATGAAAAAAAAAAGAGATATGCCTACAATGCAGCCCTCTTCTCAACATTTGTCTGCTGCATTTTGAAAGAACAAGAGTTATTGTCTTTCTTCCTTAACACCAAGCATAAATGCTTATTGAATGAATCAAGAGTCACAACTCAGCTGGGCATAGTGGCACATGCCTGTTATCTCAGCGACTTTCATTTTCAGTACCATTGCATTTCTTATGAGGTTTATATAACTTATTAATTTAAAATTCTACTCTATTTTTAGTTTTGAAGGAGAATGTTTGTTCGCCATAAAAGAAATTATCTTCAAACATTTCAATCATACCTGTTTCTGAGCTTCTACTTTCTGCTTTCTGGTTGGATCAATTGCATCTACCATCCATTTGATAGTAAAGTATGTTACTGCACCAAATATTGTCAAGCGGAAAATTAAACCAACAACTTCATTCCGACTCAAGGGACGAGAAAAGGCTTCAGCATGTACCATCTTGATTGTTAACCTTAAAAAACAAAGAGAAATGTCACTAAATAATAACTATATTCATTAACATTGAGAGACTATTAAAATGTTTGAACTAAGCAAGAAGCTTCTAATCAAATTCAAACACTACCTACCTTAGAAAAATGTGTTTCATTTTTAAGGAGAAGTGGATTTTCAATGTTAAATGAACAAACACATTTAAAGCTTTTCTTACAAATTGAAGTAGATTAAAAAACAAGTTTATTTAAGAGTAGAATAATTTTATTGAAAAATATGGTCATAAGTGACTTTCAGTTTTTAAATAAATATTCCAGAGAATCTGGAAATCTGGAAATAATGACTTTACACTAATCTAACTGAAGAAAGGCTGCCTGACAATGAAATACTTTACTAATAAGATGCTGACAATCTATCTCTTCAATTAGGTATCTATATACCAGATAATTTTTGAGAGTGAAATTCAAACTATGAAATAATTTATTTTTTCTCATACCTACTTTTAAAAGTTTTTGAAGCCTGGTTAATTTTAAGTATTCCATTTTCTCAATTAATAAGTGATATTAATTTTTTTGATCCCTCTTTGCTCCCAACAACCCAGCTAAATATGAAACAATAGAACTTTCAAAAGATTTAATTAAGAAAACTATCACAAAAATAAAGCAGGGAAAAAGAAAGTAATATGCTTACTTTTACATAAAGTATATATCCCTTAACAGCTACAACAATTGCAGCTGGGTTTACAGTGAGGCATGCACTCCACTGTCAAAGGCAATAAGTATATAAAACAATAAACTTATTAGAGATGATGTGACTAATTGCATTTTGGGGAATAGGATCTCATTTTCAAACAATGCCATTCAAAATACACACACACACACACACACACACACACACACACACACACAGAGGAATATATATTTTGCATTCAAGTGGAAAGGAGTAAATCACAATTGTGCAAACAGCTTAATAGCACCTAAAAATTAGGTACTGCAGAGATTAAAATCCATGGTCCTTCCAGCTTAAATTATTGTTTTCTAAGTTAAAGATCCTCTTCACCTCCTTCCCTCTGGAACATCTCTCCACAATATTTTTTAATTTTTAAAATTCTATTATAGACCTCCTATTCATTCACGTATACTCTATTTCTTCCTTATCAAGACTTCAAAGCTTTCCCTTTGCAAGATTCCGAAGCATTCAAACCTATCCTCATCTAGCTCCAAAGAGTCACTTTGAAGCCTTTTATCTCTGACCATTTCTCAAATTTCTCACTAGGAACTCTCAACAAATGAAATCACTGGCATAGAAAATGCAAAATTTCTCCTTCAGTCTTATATTTGTCTGTGCCCTGGAGGGGCCATTTCCCCTCATTCATTTAAGATGGCTCAAATTCTATACAAACTTCAAACACTAACCTTATCTGCTCCATAAAGCCTTTCAAATCACATTAACTCTCTATATTATTTATTTAGTTCTACTACACAATTTTAAGAAATGTCTTATTTTAAATCATTATTGGATTTGTATCTATTCTACTCAACTGGAGTTTAAATCCTCATAAACAGGATTTTCATCTTATTGACATCTTTACAACTGTCACACAAAGAGACTATTCAAAAATTATTTTCCAATCAACAAAGTCAGACTTCTGCAGAATTTCCAAAAGTCAAGGTTTCACATTATTACTCAGAACCATTCACTTCACAATAATTACATTACTTAATTTAAACATAACTGATGGGCATGGTGGTGCATGCCTGTAGTCCCAGTGGCTGAAGCAGAAGACTGCAAGTTCAAAGCCAGCCTCAGCAACTCAGCAAGGCACTAAGCAACTCAGCAAGACCCAGTGTCTAAATAAAATACAAAAGTGGGAGGGAGCTGGGTATTGGCGAGGTGGTTAAGCATACCTGGTTTCAATCCCCAGTACCAAAAAACAGTAATTTAAACACAACAAATAACTGAAGTCCTTCATTTTGGATGAAGAAATTTTGGCCCAAGGATATTAAACAATTTAATTCATTCAATGACCATTTATTAAACATCTATATACAAAGCTTACTATATAGTGGATATACAATAATGCCTAACTACTTAAGAAACTAATTATATTAATTATAATGAATTATTTTTTTAAATGGAGCTATAAAAAAAACACATAACTGAAATCTTTCCTCAGGTAACAAATCAAAGTGTGATTTTTCCATTATGATGGATTTTTAAAATTGGGTTACAAAACACTTCTCACACAAAGTGAAAAATCAACTTCTTCAGTCTTTATTCCATCAGAATAAAATTGAAAATGCAGTAGGAATGTGTGGCGGCATAATCTGAGGTACAATTCATGGATGAAAATAATCCAGTAGGCAAAGTAGGAGTTTTATTAACAATTTGTGAAAAGTGGTGACATTCCAATAAAACATTTTCATTGGTCTATAAAGTTTGAGTTGGTAGTGATAAACTGCCATCTACTGGATGTTCACTGAAATACATGAACAAATTAAGGTGGTTTCCAAAGCACATTCCAAAGTCATCAAGATAGTTACAATTTTTAATCCTATTTTAAAATGCCGAGATAAGAAAACAGTTTATATAGTTTCCTATTCTAAAATTATTAACGTACAGTACAGCAGTGTACTAATGGCAATTCTAAAACTGTATATTGTCTACCTTTTTAAATGACTTCAGAATCCTGAAATGAAACTGAAAGCTCTTGCTTTGTAGACTGTAACTGCAAATACTTTACATTTTATCTGTAGATGAGATGTGCACTTATAGCACATTCTTACAGCACTGATATACTCCCAAGGTAAGGCTATTACAGTAGAAACAATACCATTCCAGAAGAATACAAATAAAAGCTGCCAATGCACATAACAGGATGGAAGCATTTCTATCCTGCATAAACATTAGGTTCAACAAAACGAATATACAAAGATGTACATATACTCAGTTCTATGTATCGCAAAACTCCGGCAATTCAGTTATCTGTTAGGCAATCCTGAATTCCAAATGGTTTATTTTGATTTCTCGATTTCAGGATGGAAAACTTTAAGATCATACTACCTCATCTATGAGCAATTTACTGGCAGATTAAGAGACGAGAGTATAGCATTCATGCTGTATTATTTCTCTAGGTCACTGCAGCTTTTTACAACGGGTTTCTCAAACTCAAAAAGTCCCAGTTTCACAGACTTCAAGGCCCTACGATGAAGGCCTTCCTGCCTTCACAGAGAGGACAAGTTAACATCATCATTCTCTGTGAAAGCCTGCCCAGCCCTCAAAATTGGGTTACACAACACCTCTACTTTTGCACAAAATAATAGAAGCACCAGTGCAACAACCAGACCCGGCTCATTCCGGCTGCCTTGGCCCATGAACCCTAGTTCTGAAGTCGCCCGGGACGACCCTAAGCCTCCACAGTGTCCAGGCTGTCTACAGAGATTCCCTTGGGAATGGTATAAGTCTTTAGGCTGCGCCCACAGAGACCCAGGGCCCAGGGCGGGCCCGACGCCAAGGCGAGGCCCGGGACGCCCTTGGAGGTTAATCCGCTCGATAGCAAGGGCTACGGAGCGCTGGAGGGCGGCACTGAGGTGGGACTTGGAAGAGGGCGAGGTGACCTTTCCGGTGGGTTTTCCCAGAGTGGAGCCAGTCCCTAAGAGAGCTCGGAGAGATCCTGTATGAGTCTCACCAGGCCCCGCGGGAACCCGCTACTCACCCGGAGGAAGAAACAGCAGCAGCAGGAACCCTCAGCCGGCCTTGCACAGGAAGGGAATGCCGCCTGGGAGAAAGCGCTTCCGGCGGAGCCGCGGCCCGCCCCCTACACTGAGCGTGCGCGAGCCGCGGCGCAGGCCCCGAACGAGCGCAGTTGGGTCCTAGAAATGGCTTGCCGCTGCACGCGAGTGGATTCGCATTATCTCGTGCTTTCTCTGGTACTCGCTGAGCTGAGTCTTTCCGCGAAGCCAGAGTGTCTGCAAGCAGCTTTCCAGGGATCAGAGTTTAGCTGCTGTGTCTCAGATTGAATTGGAGAAGGCGCTTATCACATAAAGTCCTTGCCCTGTTGGCCTGCTGGGAGCAACACTAACAAATAAGGGAGACTTCTTGAGAACGCAAAGAACAAAAATCTTTTTCCTGACGCCAGCTGATTTTGACTCTTTCCCATCACCCCATGCAGTCCCTTGCGCTGCTGCTCTGTCTAGCCAAAGCTCGACGCGCATGGCCACCCCTCACCATCTGTCTTAGTTTTTAGAGTGAGCTCACCCTGCTCTCCCATTTTTGTACTGACAAACACCTGGGGGTGGCGCCTGAAAAGCCTTTGACGAAATGACTGAGCAGCCCACGCAGGCAGGACTGGCAGTTGGGACGGAATAGGGTATTTGGTAATATGTTATATATTTTTATTTCTCTCACGTATTTTTACTTCTCTCCTCCACCACTCCTTTCCTTTCCCTTTCCCTTTTCCTTTTTTTCCTTATCCTCTAGAATGAGCGACGTGACACTAGAGGTCCTAAGGGAACAAGCTGAAAGCCATCACCTTCTGACTACACAGACTGCCTAGGGGCGAGATGGGGCGAGATAACTTTAGCCCTGTCCCCAGATAAAAGAGGCATCACTTCCTTTAGATAGTGGCGGTGAGACTATAAAGTCATGAGACAATTCCCTTCCATATTTTCCTCGGGAAGGCAGTTTGTATTTGTCTGCTGTAGGGATCGTCTTGGATAGCTAAAGAATTCTGCAGCCTGATTATTGAATTAGCAAATGCTACCACTGTTACAATCTTGTAATATTGTAGTATATAGTTCATTGACAAGAATAGAATAGAATTTAATACTATAAGCGGTTAATGTTTTACATCCAGACCTTTTTTGTTTTTAAGGCTTCCTATATATGTGTCTATTTTCTTAATTTAAAAAAAAAAAAAGTAATGTGGGGGCTGGGGATGTGGCTTAAGCGGTAGCGCGCTCGCCTGGCATGTGTGCAGCCCCGGTTCGATCCTCAGCACCACATACAAACAAAGATGTTGTGTCCGCCGAAAACTAAAATAAATATTAAAAATTCTCTCTCTCTAAAAAAAAAAAAAAAAAGTAATGTGAAGCTAGGTTTGGGAATACTAGATGAATTATTTAGAGATGAAGATAGTCTTAAAGAAGAACAGGATATTATGAAGCCAGGAAAATATTCACACAAAAAAGCAGAGGACATCAGTGCTTAGCAGGCTTGGAAGAGACTCTCCGCTGGTTCTCTGGGATGATCCCAAACTTAGTCATTGCTTGGGAAGTTCACAGGGATATGATTTGACAAGGCCCCAAAGAAGGTGTTATGAAAGGAAAAAACTTTAGGTTTTGAGGACAACTAGGGTAATCATAGCCCCTAGTAAGGAAAATGAACTGAGAAATTCAAGAAGGCAAAGGATTATCATTATTTACTGTGAAACTTCTTCAAGCACCTTACCTGCCTTACTCTCAGGACCGGGATGACCAAACCTATCCAGTTTGCTTGAGAGTGAAAGGATTTGGGGAATGCGGGTTTTCTTCAATTTTTTTTTTTTGAGCTGTGAGCTGCACTACCAATTCCTCTACCCTCTATCCCAACTGCTTCCTGAGGGAGCAGTAGCTCCCCAACTCCTGCTGTCTTGAATGCATGGTCTTGTTTGCTATGTGCACATGCCCAACATGGGGGTTTTCAATGCTAAAACACACCCTTTACTAAGGACATACTAAACAAGTCCTACCATGAAGTGGAGCTCTCAATATGTTTAATCTACTTTCAGTTCATCTACCTAAAATCTGAGGAAAGTTTTCACAGGAAAGGAAACTATTGGGTAAAAAAATCAAGGCTGATCAGGAAGAGTTTAGTCCAAAATAAATGCTGCTGCTCATTACAACCTAGTGCTTTGCCTTTACCTTTTGGATCTAATGTTTCCTTGTAGCAAATCCTTTGGAAATTTCTTATGTCTGGGCCTTAACACATCACATTAGTGTCTTTCTATGTACTATGCACATTCATTTCCAGCAATCACTAAATCAAGTATGTTCTTCCAAAATAGAGAGGATGAACATATGCTTTTCGTCCCAGGATAGCTTTATATAATCCCTGGCAACACAGAATATCACATTTGGCCCACAGTAGGGATTCAATAAATAATTCATTATGTGCAGTACTAATCAGGAAATTATAACTTTTTGGCCTTTGCTCCTTTTTAGAATCAGTATTATAGTTACTGAAGAAAAAAAAAACTTAACACCAATTCTTCTTGAAACAGTTATAACAGTTCTCCCCTATGGAACCAAATTTTCCATGTTCTTTAGAAGGTAGGAGTGGTTAGTTTGCTCTGCAGCTCAGATCAATGCACTGAATACCTGGTGGGAAGGGAGTCCTTAGATTGGCTGTTCTTCAATTTTATTGTGTATACATTCACACAGACAGCTTGGCAAAATGCAGATTCCTGGCTCCTAAACTTAGAGGCTCCCATCCAACTGTTCTAGGTTTGGGCCCAGATCTGCAGTTTTATGAACCATCTGAGATCTCTGTCATGTGAGGATATGATAAGAAGATGTCTTTCTGCAGTCCAGAAAGAATGCCTTCATCAGACAGACCATCTGCCAGTACCCTGGTCCTATACTTCCCAACCTCCGGAATGGTGAGAAATAAATTTCTGTTGGTTAAGCCAATCAGCCAATAAATAAACTGACAAACAACTGAGATGATTCAGGTATAAATAGTTCTGCCCTAGTCAGTGAAAATTTTAGATGTATATTTGCAAAAATCTATCACCCTATCTCAAAAGGCTTATCTGGTCATCTGAACCAGTAAGCCAAGTGAGATACATTAAGAAATTAAATCAAGAAGGCTTTATGAGGACATTTGGAGTAAGATCCCTTTGGAATAAAACAATCTTTGGATAAGTAAACACAATAAACCTGACTCTATTTGTTGCTCATTAGAAATAATTCACTTGACAGTGATTTGGAAAGAACAGAACTTCCAACAAATAGCAGTGATCAGTATAATAGTAACCTTGTACCTTTTCAAGTGTTTTATCAGAAGGGAATAATCTTAATTATTATTTTGACAAGGTAAATGAATGGGTGAAGAAAGAAAAATAAAACAAGAATATGGAGCTATACCTGAAGCTGTGAAAGCACTGAAAAAGACCAAGATTATATACGTGAGCTCCAATTGAATAAGATAGATTCAGGGCAAAAATAGTGAAAAATTTGATGTTGGGGTTGTGGCTCAGAGGTAGAGTGCCTGCTTCACATGTGTGAAGTATTGGGTTCGATCCTCGGCACCACATAAAGATAAAATAAGCAAAATAAAGGTATTGTGTCCATCTAAAGCTAAAAAAACATATTTTAAAAAATAGTGAAAAATTAAAATTTCAACTGATTGGAACAAGTGGAAAGATAAATTGATAACTCCATTCTATAGAAAGCATGGAGAGCTAAAAGACAACATTAAAATTCAAAGAACATATAGTTGTAAATCTACTTTTCATACTTTTATGTTTTTTAAACTTTTACACATAGTATAATAAGTGTACATGAAAATTAGTTTTTATTCATCGGGGTAGTACTAATCCATCTTACATTTTTATGTGACACTTTTTTTCAAGCAGTACTGCCAATTGTGTGTGTATGTGTGTGTGTGTGTGTGTGTTTAAACCCAGATTGGATTTGGAGGTACTTTATCACTGAGCTTCATCCCCATCCCTTTTTGTTTTTTATTTTGAGACAGGCCCTCTCTAAGTTGCTGAGGTTCACCTTCAATTTGGGATCCTCTTGCTTTACCCTGCTGAGTTACTGAGATTACAGGTGTGTGCCATGGCTCCTGGCCCAGTTGTATGTTTTTTAGAGTTTCTGCTACAAAAAACATTTTCTAGAATTTAGATATTTATTTTAAAATCTACAGCATTTTGTTGTTCAGCTTTCCCACAGTACTGAAAATATACTGTTCAAATGATACTTTTCAAAGCTGGGTGCGGTGATGCTCACTTGTAATCCCAATGGTTTCGGGGCTGAGGCAGAAAGATTTCAAGTTTGAGGCCAGCTTCAACAATTTAGCAAGGTCCAAAGCAACTTAGTGAAACCCTGTCTTTTTTTTTTTTAATATTTATTTATTTTTTTTAGTTATTGGCGGACACAACATCTTTGTTTGCATGTGGTGCTGAGGATCGAACCCGGGCCACACGCATGCCAGGCAAGCGCACTACCGCTTGAGCCACATCCCCAGCCCTGAAACCTTGTCTTGAAATAGAAAAATACAAAGCAAAGGGCTGGGGTTTGATCAAATACAAAGCAAGGTAGCTCAGTGGTAAAGCATCCCTGGGTTCAATCCCTGGTACCAAAAATAAACCAACTTTCCATGAAAAATCAGGATTGCCGGTTGCTGTGGCACACACCTGTAATCCCAGCAGTTTGGGAGGCTGAGACTAGAGCCAGCTTTAGTAACTTTGAGGTGCTAAGCAATTCAGTGGGACCTTGACTCTAAATAAAATACAAAATAGGGGTGGGGGATGTTACTCAGTGGTCAAGTATCCCTGAGTTTAATCCCTGGTACTGCCCCCCCCCAAAAAAAAAGTTAGGATTGATGAAAAATGGAATTACTTCAAGAAAATGGCTAACCTTTCATAGCCTCATTAGGAAAACTTCAGGCATAAATAAAAAGTGAAGTTCATCTGAGACCTTCATACAATCTCTTTCATATTTTTTTAATGGAAGATGAGGGAAGGGTAAGAATAACAAGGATATAAATTCATTAGCCAAAATAGAAGAATCAGTAGTTGAAATGTTAATTCTCAATTCCTGTAACAACAGATTGATAGATGAGGCATAAAACAAGACCAGATGCTGTGGTTTCCAGGATGCACTTGACTTCCCATCCTTTATAACCTGGAGCAATTTTTGCTGTAAGTAGGTCACTTGCTTGCTCTCATTTACCTGATTCTAGGAAAATGCCCTTGGAAGAATTTTGGAAGAGATTCTGTACTGGTACTTAACATATTAAAAATTAAGATTGCATGAATTATTTCTCTGATCCCCTTTCTCTATTAGCCACAATAACTTGTAAACTTGAAGCATTAATGAACAAGAAGAATTTAAGATCTTTTGTTTTCTAAGCACAAATTCACTTAAAGTCTATGTACATTCTGTCAGCTCCTGTGATTCACTATGTTTAGCATTAGCATGATGCTTAGTTCCCAAAATCACAGTTTGAGTCTGCACTCTATCAGATATGAACTTCTCAGGAAAAAAGGCAGTAGGAAGGGTTCAATTAATAATTTTTGTTTGTTTTTTCATATTGGGGATTTTTTACCAGGGATACTTTACCACTGAACTACATCTCCAATACTTTTGTTCTGTATTTTAATTTATTGGTACTGTGGATTTACTAAGGGGTGCTTAACCATTGAGCCACATCCCTAACCTTTTCTATTTTTTATTTTGAGACAGAATTTCTCTAAATTGCTTGGAACCTGGCTAAGTTGCTGAGGCTGGCTTTGAACTTGTGACCCTCCTTGCCTCAGCCTCCTAAATCGCTGGGATCAGAGGTGTTTGCCATTGTGCCCAGCCCAGCTTATTTTCTTATTTTGAGACAGAGTCTCACTAAATTGAGAGACTGGCTTAGAACTTTACCTTAGCCTCCTGAATTGCTGGAGATTACAGGCATGCACCACCATGTTCGCCAATAAATGTCTTTTTTTGGGGGGGGGGTCTTTCAAAATTTGATATATCTAATAGGTAATTTCAGGCCCTATTGCTATAGATTTAACCTCTGGAGAGAAGTATGGCGTTGGAGTGGAAGAATGATAAATGATACAAAAGTAGAACAGGTAAAGAAATAATTTTACTGACCACAATTATTATTGCCCTGTCATGACAGGTCTGCTCTTGATGCATCCATCAGAAACAGAATCAGAATGATTTCCAGGTTTAAGAACATGGACTTTGGTGGAACTAGGGATATAGCTCAGTTGGCAGAGTACTTGCCTCTGATGCACAAGGCCCTAGATTCAATTCCCAGCGCGCGCGCGTGCACACACACGAACATGGATCTTTACAGATCTGGGTTTGAATTTAAAATCTGCTGTTTACTACCTTTATGGGAACAAGATAACCAGGTGTGGTGTTACATGCCTGTATGGTGAGTTCAAAGCCAGCCTCAGCTGAAAAAGGGAGGCACTTAGCAACTCAGTGAGACAGGTCTCTAAATAAAACACAAAATAGGGCTATTAGTTCAGTGGTAAAGTAACCCTGGTAAAAAATCCCCAGTATGAAAAGACAAACAAAAATAGGCCCTTGAATTCAATCCCCAGTACCTGCTCCCCCAACCAAAAAAGGGAATAGTACAGTACACATGCTATGGATCTGCATTGGGAATTAAATGAGACAATGCATATAAAATGCTGAGTTTAATGCCTGACATTTAGTAGATAATCAATAAACATTCAGGTATAATACTATAATATGTCAGATGATATTTTCATTAAACTATGGATTGATATCCTCTCATTCCCAGAAGCCTATAAGGACAATAATTCTTCATATCTTCTTTGTGTCTTCATGTTGATTTCACCTTTTAAGATGTTCCATGACATCTTGTGTGAAATGTTTATCTTCTATGACTTGTAAAGAGGCCAGGTCTTTCCGTCACTTTGACCTCTTGGTTCTCTCATTCCAAATTTTAATACATCCCTGTTGTTAAATCTTACTGATCAGTAGTCTATATTACCATTTATGATAGTTGCATTGAAAGACCCCCGTCCAATGAAAGACCCCCGTATCCCTGTCCAAGGAGAATCACACGAAACACTGGCTGCAAAAGCAAGAGGTTGGTTTATTGGGACACAGGCGCCTGCGGGTGTCCAGCAGAACCTCAGCCGGAGCTTTGGTGAACTGGCACACCGGGCTTGGGGATACAGAGATTTTTATAGGGTTTGGGACAGGTTTCGCGGGCGCGGGAAGCAACAGGTTTCTTATTGGTTTGTTTAAATCTAGCATATAGGCCACCTAGGGGGTACAGGTCTGCATTCCAAAAACCACAGGTCTGCATTCTATTCTTTCTGTTCCTGCTTATCTGTTCCGGTTTATTCATTCATGCCTCAGGATTCGGGTGCTCTGTTCTTCAACCGGTTTTCCGGAGAGCATGCCTGGTGCCTGAACCTGTTTATGGCCTGTCTGGTATCTTGGTTTCATATCTTGGCCTTAGGTAACTAGGCTGACTGGGCTAGGGTCTTTCATTCCCCCCTTTTTCTTTATCATGGATAGAATCTTATATCCATTGTCCTGTGTTTTCCCTGAGTCATTCCCAGCATGGCCTCCATTTTAGATTTCACTCGATATTAGACCCGATTTACCTAACTACACTGACTACCTAACTTTAAATCTGGCTTCATTCCCCCCTCTAATTTGGGAACTCCTTACTGCTGTAAGGAAAGGGGGCGAAGATCTTTCTGGCTTCTTCAGGCTGACAAAAAGGGGCGATGTTGGGGCAAGCAGTTTGGAATCCCCTTTTAAAAATCGGGTCTATTGAGTGGTCCATGATAGGCTGGAGGGCCATTTGAGTGATGGGTGGTCTATAAGAGAAACAAGAATTCATTAGTGCTGGAACCATATTGATGCAGCAATGAATGCCATAGCACAGGAATATGCCAATGAGTATGATGGCAAAGACAAAGACTAACAATGTTTTCCACCAGGAAGTACCAAGAACCAGAAGCTAAGATATCGTTTCCATGATAAAGTTGCTGAGGACATGGCTTCTATCTGAGCATGTAAATCTTTAAGGATATTTGTCACATTGCCAGAAATGTCAGGGATGTAAACACAACATTTAACTTTTAGGGTTACAGTTGTCCTTCCCTTAAGATATAGTTTAATAATTTAATATCATCTGATCTTGCAAGATCCTTTTACTAGTATGACCTGTGTCTAATAGAGAAATCTTTAATTCTGTTACTTAGGGCTGGATAACCATACTAGCAAACATCAAGCCTACCTGTGTTGGTTAGAAATAAAGGCCTTAGACTAAAACTACTCTAGCAGTCCCTTTTACAGTTATCAGGCATTCCTACCTAAGAGTCTCTTTTGCAGCCTCCAGTTTACTTATTGTGGAGGTTACATTTAACTATTATTATCATTTAAAATGCCCAGAAACAGCTGTGTTTTTGGCTTTGACTGTCTTTGCTAAGTGTTTAAGATGAAGCAAGTCAAACTGACTTCTGTTTCTACCTATTGTTAACAGTCAGCCTCCTGGGAGTCCTCGGGAACTTCACAGCAGCTTCTCAGTTCTGCTAGTGCCATTTGCGCTAGGATGGGTCCAGGCCTTGCTTGACCATACGGCTTCCCTCAGAAGCATCAGGGATGTCTCCCTTCTCTGATGACCCTCCTCTTCACAGCAAATGCACTGATTGGCTTTCTGTCCTCCACTGGTCTCATTAATCTCCCTGATCAGGAGGTTATGTGGCCTAGAGTTGCAGAGCCCTTTGGAAAAGTTCCCTATTCCCTGATTCAGACTGACTCAGAGGGCAAGAGCCAAGTTTTTAATTTTAAAACTTAATCTTAAACATCCAGCAAATAAGTCAAGAACCTTATATTAAGGGCACTGAACTTCAATATCTATCTCTCTATCCTGTAAGTGATAACTCCCCATCCTAAGTTAACCCAGGTTGTGAGCTCTTAAAGCAGTACCTTTTTAAAACATTAACAGGCAATCCTTAGACCATCTAAAAGCAAACTACAAAACAAAACTAACTAGGATAAAAACATATTTAGTTTATGTAATAGCTACCTTGAATTTTGGCAGAGTTATACATTATAATCCCCTGTTTGAGATCCTGGCAATCGTGACAAAAACCAGCTTTTGAACACAACCTTAAATGCACTGAAATCTGGTCTATTTCTTTCATAGTCACTTTCACATGCAGTGAGATGGGACATAGAGTTTTATCTCAAGTAAGGCAGGGCTCTTTATAAATCTTAAATACTATAGTTCTGAAGCTGATCTTTGCTTTTAGACATCATTTTACAAAGCCTACATAAACTATTGCTCAAGTTTACATGGACATTAGCTACCACAACATAATATCACACCTAAAACATGAATTAAAGAAAGCTTTTAACTTTTTGTAGAGAAGTAGCAAAGTACTTTTGTTTTGCAATAAAACCTTTACATAGATTAGATTAGGCTCTCATTAACTTAAAAATACATCTAAATTGTATCTCAGTGTAAAAAGTAACATGGAACATCACATAACTTATTGATAACAAGTCCAGTTATAGAACACAAATGATATAAATAAATTTCCAACATGTTTTTCTTTTAAGCCTAAAATTACCATACAGTTTTAGAATACCAGGTTGATATAATGCTCTTTCTAAAGCTTCTACCTTACAGATTTGTATACCTGGAAGATATGAACACATTAATAACACCATAATTACATTGATGATTTTATATTAACCAAATTTAGCTTTTAAAGAAATAACATAGCACAATTCTCTAAAACAACAGCACTTGTTTAACCAACTGTTT
Organism: Ictidomys tridecemlineatus; assembly: GCF_052094955.1. Taxonomy (NCBI): domain Eukaryota; kingdom Metazoa; phylum Chordata; class Mammalia; order Rodentia; family Sciuridae; genus Ictidomys; species Ictidomys tridecemlineatus. The sequence goes on from NC_135477.1 coordinate 69,629,002, forward strand.
AATTTCTTTAAGGTTACTTTGCTCAAAAACTTACACTTATAACCAACTTGCACAGACCTTTTTTATCACTTACTTAAACTCCTATCCAGAAACACACTTTCCCTCTATTAAATCCATACCTAGAACCTTCTAGTTTTTCTTTTTTATTTGTTAACCTCCTTCTGTTCACATTTTGAAACAATACCTGTAAACCTTTGAATCTAAGCAGATTATTTCATAGACATCAACATTTTATTAGGGCCTTTTTGAACATCTAGAAAAACTTATAATCTTAATTTTAAAGACATCTTTACTTTCATCTGTTTACCCAATTTAAATTGAACCATTTGAATCACGTGAATCAAAGATATTTGGATCCATTTTTTTTAATTTTTCATGAGCGCTCCTCATCTGTTAATTGTCATATCACTGCAGGATATATGGACATACACACATACAGACATACCGACATACAACACGTAACACAAGTGTAATACATAACACAATGGTGAAGGCCTTGCAGCTTTCTCAGGTGAAATCTCATTGCAATGTTAAAAAAAAAACTTCAGTTGATCAAAAATAGAACTTATCAGAAAAACATTAACTTGTCTGTAGGAACAAAATCATGAGCTCAAAGAAAAAAAATAATAAAAATAAAAATACAGAATCTAAGAAAAAAAAGCAAAAATCCTAAAAAGTTGACCGGCCAGTAATTAGTAAATGCCATACAATTTACTCTTTGGTTTAATCTAGTTTGAGTTCAGATAAAAGACACCTTTACCTCTTTTTTTTTTTCCTTGGGCCTGAGCTCCAAGCTGCTTCCGTTTGCATATCAGCTTGAGCCCTGGCTGAGGTCTGGAAGGAACTGGGAAAACCGGAATTCTTGAGCAGAAACTTTATGCCTAAGGCATTTTAACCATAAGTCACAATTTATCTTCCTACACTAGAAAAACTTGCTCACACAAAACTGAAAATAGGATCTTTCTTGATAATATAAAAGCCACCATCAGAAGAAGTTCCTTCAGGATCATTAAGCTACTTTCTTTGTTCTGAAGTTCCTAAAGTAGTATTAAGTTCCTAAAGTAGTATTAAGTTACATTAAATCACCGGGAGAAAAAAAAAAAAAAAAATCCACACACTACCATGTATATCTAAAATTAAGCTTTGAAAATTTCCAAGACTGTTGCTAATAAATGTCATTTCAATAAGCCAGACCAACGTTTTAATTTAACATTTTTTTTTTTTTAATCTTACACACTGAGAGAAACAGATACCAAATCATAATTTACTATCCTTGCCCAAATCAATGCACTGTATACCTAGTGAAATCTCCTTAGGCTACCTACTTCAAAGATTGATAAAAAATATAACTGAATGACTGGTAGTTACTTGCCAACTTGGAAGTAGAGTTCTTTTAATTTTTTATCCTAAGTATTTAAGTTCTCTGGTATGAATTATCTGAAGTCTTAAACTAAACAATTACTTAAACCCAACTTTTAACTGCAAGATTGTGCAATGCTTCAGAAACCCATTCAGATACCAGATTGTTACAAAAAGCACATTTAGCCAAAATCATCCCCAAGAAACAATCTATAACCTTTAAAACAGACCAGATAAGAAAATATCTCTCCAGGTTTTGAACCTTCATTTAATTATGACTCCTATCAGTGGCACCTTAGATTTCCCATGAGTGGACCAGATGTTCTCACATAGGGTCTCAGTGTGACTGACTTTACTGCATTTAGGTGGAGTAATCTTTACAGTGCAGAGAAAGAATGAGGAAATTTCCCTAAAGCAAAAAAAAGGCTCTGGCAGCTGCTGGGAATTCCTCAGTTTCCCCTTTCACTTGCAAGATTAGCTCCTTTGAATAGATCCAATTCCAGGCAATCTGGTTTATCTCCTAACCTTCCAGTAGAGTCAGTTTTTAATCTGCTTTAGGTCTTAAAGGGGGAAGGGTGTATGTACTTTGATCGGCCCAAATTTTTCTCTTGAGAATTGCTAACATTTCTGACCCACGAAGGAAGGGGAGCATCCAGGAGGAATGGATGCGGGGTTGGGAGTGTTGCATGGCCCATACGGAGGCAAATGTGATTGGGGCTTTCCCTCAATGCCATTCATCTACCGATCACCCTAGATACCCCTGAGGGCTGTCGGGAGAGGGCTCAAGAGAAAGGAACCTTTGGAAACGTCTGAGAGTAGCCCAGACCGGGATTCCGCAGTTGTTCCAAACTCCTTCCTCCACCTCCACGCATCCGAGGCAGATCGGGATTAGGGACACTGTGTACTCACGCCAATTGCTCTCCAGGCCCAGAAAGAAAAGTTTTGGAAGCGGCTTTGGCAGAACCCAACATGCCTGCTCTGTACCGAACAGGTGATTGAGAGCTGCCTAGGCCGAGAAACCTCTCACCCGAGTCTTGTAGAGTGGCGGCTGCACTAGTTGCGTTTAAGTAGCCGACGGGTGCCCACCTTACCTCCAGAAAGAAAGAGAGAGAGAAAGATGCATCTCAAACAGACATGGGGTGTGTGCACTTACCTCGGTGTGGAATCCCCGTCTGGGACAGAATTTATGACTGAAAGTTCAGCTCCCATCCCCAAAGCCAATTAATGCCAATTTAATAATGAGGACCGGGTTTTGAGAAAAGTTAAAGCAAGATATCAAAGTTCTTAGATCCCCAGCAGGCATTCCTTAACTGCAGCGGGTGTACTCAGGCCAACTATGGGAAAAAAAAAAAAAAAACACTGCTTCCCTAATCTTGCTTACAATTTAGATTAAAATCTAGCTAAAGTTATCTCCACACCTCTAAGGCAGATTAGAATTTGGGACTCTGCATCGGTTCAAAGTAAAACAATGCTATCACACTTAACTGGATTCAGAGTCCAGAGTGCTCACCATTACACTTAACAGAGACACAGACAAAAAGACACACAAAGACACACACAAAGACATAGATTCCCTTTTCAGATTGTCAAAAAAATGAAAATGGGTGCTGGCCCCAAGCCGACTGGGGCCTTCCCTTCAGACAAACAGATTGGGAGAGCATCCCCCTCGGATTGGGTCTGACAACCCCAGATTGGGAGATTAGTTCTCTTGCCAGGGTGTTGGGGTGGAGACAGACAGGACAACAGAAACAAAAACATAAAACACAGAATTCGCAGCGCGGCCACAGAATTCGCAGCGCGTCGTGGATTGCTACCCAGAAACTCAGGCGGATCGCGGATCCATCAGCTACAAAATACTTTACCAAATACTTCACAGAATACTTTACTACAGGCAACCCACTCAGAACACAGAAAGGGGCTGGGGACGTCTCCTGACCAAGGGGGATGGACCCGGAGGGTTATTGGTGGCTGGATCTACTTGTTCTTCTTCTTTCTCCGAGGAAACCTGGATGGAATCAGGAGCGGGTATGGGTTGGGGCTGATAGGGTGGGTGTGGGGCTTCGGAAGGAGATCGTGGAGCACAGATGAGGAGATACAATAACACAATAATCACAATAACACTACAATCAGACCGAATAGAAAGAGCGCTGCCAGATCAGATGGCTTAGGTGGAGCAGAAGCTCCACCGTTGCCTACAGATACAGATGGCTTAGATGGAGCCGAAGCTCCACCGCCGCCTACAGATACAGATGGCTTAGATGGAGCACAAGCTCCACCGTCGCCTACAGATACAGATGGCTTAGATGGAGCACAAGCTCCACCGTCGCCTACAGATACAGATGGCTTAGATGGAGCACAAGCTCCACCGTCGCCTACAGATACAGATGGCTTAGATGGAGCACAAGCTCCACCGTTGCCTACAAAAATCCCTGGGACATCTCCCGGGGTGGCAGGAGAGAAGTCGGAGTTCGTCAACTCCTTCTCAAGCTGCCCAGAATACAGAGCGACTACGCGTAATCGTACAGATGCAGCGCATAGAAACAAAGTATCAGCCAAGAGTTACAAACATTACAGACATAGAAGTGACACCAGACAACACAACAAACATGACATGAGCTGGCCAGCTTACCTCCCAGTGATGCTGGTGGTCCTAGGGCAGGGATCCGGAAGGGGTGGGGGGGCTATCTCGGTGGGACCTCCAATGAAAGACCCCCGTCCAATGAAAGACCCCCGTATCCCTGTCCAAGGAGAATCACACGAAACACTGGCTGCAAAAGCAAGAGGTTGGTTTATTGGGACACAGGCGCCTGCGGGTGTCCAGCAGAACCTCAGCCGGAGCTTTGGTGAACTGGCACACCGGGCTTGGGGATACAGAGATTTTTATAGGGTTTGGGACAGGTTTCGCGGGCGCGGGAAGCAACAGGTTTCTTATTGGTTTGTTTAAATCTAGCATATAGGCCACCTAGGGGGTACAGGTCTGCATTCCAAAAACCACAGGTCTGCATTCTATTCTTTCTGTTCCTGCTTATCTGTTCCGGTTTATTCATTCATGCCTCAGGATTCGGGTGCTCTGTTCTTCAACCGGTTTTCCGGAGAGCATGCCTGGTGCCTGAACCTGTTTATGGCCTGTCTGGTATCTTGGTTTCATATCTTGGCCTTAGGTAACTAGGCTGACTGGGCTAGGGTCTTTCAGCATAAAACCTATAAGGTTCAATCCTATCACCCCAAGATAATTACGTTTAAAATATTAATCTATCCATGAAAATATCTTTGTGAATATTTCTCATTTCACTGGAGACCATCAATAATGTTGGCTGTTATTCCCATCTGTCTAATAACAGCCACTTATTGAACTTACACAGTCCTTGCTGTGATGGAGTTCTAAAGACTAAAACACTTATAGGAATATAAGTCTTCATAGAGCTGTTGATTTTTTTTAAGCTAGAGATTTGCCCCATATTTGATCCCCATTCATAAACCACTTGGGGAAAACTTCCTTACTTAGGTTGCTGAGTGGGTTTTATACAAGAAAAAGAAATTAGTAGATAAAAGTCAGATGCTTAACCAGACTTCATATTTTAGAAGTCAATACCTTGGCATGTCTTATTTCTTTCCAAACCACAACCTTTTTTTTTATCCTCAGAGATAATCATAGCATCAGAATTGTTAATCTCCATATAAAATTTAATGCATCTGAACACATCACATTTACAAAAATGTTAAATATTTCTATGTACAACTGATAGACACATTCCCCAATTTAAAGAGATTTCCTGAGCAAAAAGAAATGATATTTCCTGTCCAGAAACTGGAAGAAATTCTTCCAAAGGCAAAAGCAAGGGCAAAGCCAGCTGATACTAGGTGCTTAAGAGAGAAGTATCTGCTAGGTCTTTTCCTTTCATCTACAGTGAAAATGTAATAGTGCACCAGGTATGGTGGCACCCATCTGTAATCTCGGCGGCCCCAGTTGCTGAGGGTGAAGGATTGCAAGTTCAATGCCAGCCTCAGCAACAGCAAGGCGCTAAGCAACTCAGTGAGCCCTACAAAATAGGGCTGGGGAGGTGGCTCACTGATCAAGTACCCTTGAGTTCAATCCCCGGAACCCGTCCCCCTGCAAAAAAATCTCCCCTTCCCACCTGTAGTCCCAGCAGCTCCTGAGGCTGAGGCAGAAAGATCACAAGTTCAAAGCCAGTTTCAGCAACTTAGTGAGGCCATAAGCAATTTAGACCTTGTCTCAAAATAAAACACAAAAAGGGCTAGGATGTGGTTCAGTGGTTAAGCGGTTAAGCACCCTGGTTTAATCCTTGGTACCAAAAAAAAAAAAAAAAAAAACACCAACACAACAACTCCCCTTCCCCTCCACCCACCTTTTGTTGTCATTGATTCTAGAATGGAGAAAACAAAACAAAGGGATAAAGGGGGGGGGGTGGGAGGCAAACTTGCGGCTCATCGGTAGAGCACTTTCAGATCATATGCAGGACCCTGGGTTTGATCCTCAGCACCACATTAAAAATAAATAAATAAAATGTGTCCAACTACAACTATATATATATATATATATATATATTTTTTTTTTTTTTTTTTTTTTGAAAGGCAAACTTGTAATTTGAGTCACAGAAAGAAACTTGAGTGCACTAACTTGGCTGTGCTGAAATTGCCAATCTCCTTCAGAAGAGTACACCTGATAAGAGTTTCAGAAATCTTCCCACATTCTAGCCAGCAGCTTAAGTTTAAATACCAGCTCTTTTCTGAATGCTCTGAATACCCTAGTAAGGCCCAATGCCAAAGGCATGCCCACACCCATTTTTTTCTGTCTTCTGAGTTCTTATGTTAATGAGGGATCCGAAAGGGGGTTGGTGATGCAAAGGAAATGGAAGGCGTGACTCCTCAACAGTGGTGTATTCCCCCGAGGTGTTTTATGGCAGGCAGAAGAGATGCTAATGACTCCTAACTAGCTAAAAACAGTGTTAGAATTCCATCTGGATATCTAACCTCTGGCTGGATTGTGTCCCATCTTCCACATTCCATTTCCTTCATCACTTAATCCAATTTACGCTTATTTAATTGACTTTCCATAGTCTGTCTTCATGCAGTCCTTACTGATCAGTTGTCAAGAAGCCACTTACCCCTGGCCCTTCTTTGGGACTATTGGAAATAAATAGGTAAAACAGATTAATTGAATCATGTCTAAACCTATGAGATACAATGACTGATTTGTTTTGTTTTGAGTGAATTGTAAGTAAATATAATAAAGGGGCTGTGGATGTGACTTGGTGGTTGAGATTCCCTGTGTTCAATCCCAGATACCAAAAAAAAAAAAAAAAGGTGAAACATGTGCCATCTTTTTCCTTGAGAAAGACCACTGTTCTAGTGTTGTAGAAATAGGAAAGATATAGATAGGTATCCAGGAGGACAAAATTAAATAAATCAGATTCTTTTAAAAAATATTTATTTATTAGGTGTAGATGGACACAACACAATGCCTTTATTTTTATGTGGTGCTGAGGATCGAACGCGGGTCCCACCCGTGCTAGGCAAGTGCTCTACCGCTGAGCCACAATCTCAGCCCTAAATCACAGATTCTTAGAATTGAAAGGAATACTAAATATTGAATTTTCAGCCAAAGGTAATGTGGAATGGTAGTAAGAACGTGGTGTGCTGGCTGGCATGGCAGTGCATGTTTATAATCTCTGTGACTCGGGAGGCGAGGCAGGAGAATCACAAGTTCAAGGGCAACTTCAGCTTATCTTGAAATAAACAACAGAAAGGTCTAAAGAAGTGGCTCAGTGGTAAAGCACTTCCAGTAAAGAAAGAAAAGTAGGTAGATGTGCTATGGAATTAGAGTACCTGGATCAAATCACACTTTGGTCCCTTTATACGTTTTGGGTGATTTAACCTTTCTGAGCCTTAATTTCCTCATCTATAAAATGGGGATAGTATCTACATTATAGGGTTGGTAGGTGGGATTGAAGGTAATGTATGTAATAGAACTGGGTCACATATTAAACATTTAGGAAATGATTGTGATTGTGATCATAATTGCTCCTCCAAGTGGTCACTGTATTTATCTGAAAGTTCCTAAAGGCATGGAATTAACCAACTGCTGTGTCAACCCATTTGATGTTCAGAGGACTCTTTAGTGTCTTTTCACTGAGCCTAAGTCTTTTCCCCTAGAAAGCTTTATTTTCACCAGTGAGACTGCACAGATTGTCTGCATAACTCGATTGTGAATCTAGGATGGAGTATATGCTTTAAGAATGGTGTAACCTCTTGGAGTGGTGTGATCCTGCTGAGGCAGGAGATTGGCAAGTTCCAGGCCAGCCTCAGCAACTTAGGAAGACCCTCAGCAACTTTGAGAGATCCTGCCTTAAAATGAAGAAATAAAAAGGCCTGGGGTAGGCTAGGATCATGGCTCAGTGGTACAGTGCTCGCCCAGCACGGGCTGGGACCCAGGTTTGGTCCTCAGCATCACATAAAAATAAAGGCATTGTGTTGTGTCCATATATACCTAAAAAATAAATATTTAAAAAAAAGAGTTAAAAAAAAAAGGTCTGGGGATATAGCTTAGTGCTTAAAGCACCCCTGGGTTCAATTCCCAGTACCAAAAATATATAAAAATACATGGACCATGTGGCTTCTTAAAAGCAAGAAAAACATAATGAATTAGTACTATTGAATCCACAACCTTTATAGAAGCATCATTAGTATCTTTTGAGTGCTATGGATGTAATTTATGAGAATATAAAATGTTGACTAGAAATAATATTTAACTCCAATCTAAGCAAGCCTAGGCTTCTAATACTGTTGCATTTTATATTTCAAAATATAGTTGAGAAGGTATTAATAAATTCCACCCATTGTGATCTGTTGATGCATACTTATTCTGACAAAAAAATTGTTTTCAAATAAAAAGCAACACATTGCATTTTAATTTTATTTTCAAATTAGCAACCAGTAAAATGGACTGTGTATGTAAGTGTGAATTTTATTTGTTATGTAATTTTTGGTTCCAGGATTAAACCCAGGGGCACTTAACCACTGAGCCACATCCCAGCCCTTTTTATTTTGAGACAGGGTCTTGCTAAATTGCTGAGGCTGGATTTGAATTTGCGATCCTCCTGCCTCAGCCTCCTGAGCATCTTGGATTATGGGCATTATGGGATTATGCCACCATGTCTGGCCAGTTCTGTGAATTTTTATTTTTTGTTTGGTATTGAGGGCCCTATGCATGCCAGACAAACACTCTACAACTAAGCCACATCCCCAGCCCCAGTTCTATGAATTTTAATATGAGAATAGATTTATATAAATACAACCACAATTGGAATACACAGAATGGTTTCATTACTCTAAAAAATTCCATGTTATTTCTTTTTTAAAAAAATATTTATTTATTTTTTAAGAAAGAGCGAGAGAGGAGAGAGAGAGAATTTTTTATATTTATTTTTTAGTTCTCCGCGGACACAACATCTTTGTTGGTATGTGGTGCTGAGGATCGAACCCGGGCCGCACGCATGCCAGGCGAGCGCGCTACCGCTTGAGCCACATCCCCAGCCCCTCCATATGTTATTTCTTTGTAGTTATTCTTTCTCCTCCACCCCAACACCTGGCAATTACTGATTTATTCTCTGATCTCTATCTGTGCCCTAGAGTACCAATTCTGAGGTTCTGAGTTTCAAACTTTCTGAGATCTAAACCAGGGGATTCTAGTGGGGGAAAAAACAAAAACAGAAAACTCACTGCTAGTTCAGTAGTACTTTGAATTCTGGTCTTCTTCCCCAGTCCACCTGCTACTTTTTATCCTTCACAGTCCTTGGGTAGCTGGTCCATGAGTTCTGTCTAGATTTTATAGCTACATTCAATGAAAAAGACAGAGTGGGTTATGTTATTCCTAAACCTTATCCAGACCTGGATAGTACATCTTTTTCTTCTCCTCCTTCTTCTTTTTAATACCAGGGATTGAACCCAGGGGTGTTTAACCACTGAGCCACATCCCCAGAACTTTTTAGAAATATTTTGAGACAGGGTCTTGCTAGGTTGCTTAGGGCCTCTCTAAATTGCTGTGGCTGGTTTTGAACTTTCAATCCTCCTGTCTCAGTCTCCTGAGCTGCTGGGATTACAGGTATGCTCCTAGATACATGATGTTTTATTGCTGTTATGAACTGAATGTTTGAGTCCCCTCAAAATTCTTAAATTGAAGCCCTCATCCTCCAATTTAATAGCCTGTGGAGATGGACCTTTGAGAGGTAATTCAGGTTAGATAAGGTCATGAAAATGGGTTTCTCATGATGGGATTGATGCCCTTTTTTTTTTTTTTTAAATATTTATTTATGTATCTTTAGTTTTAGGTGGATGCATTATTTTGTTATTATATGGTGCTGAGGATTGAACCCAGTGCCTCATGCATGCTAGGCAAGCGCTCTACCACTGAACCACAACCCCAGCCCGATTGATGCTCTTTTAAGACACCAGAAAGCTTGTTTGTTCTCTGCCTGTCTGTCTCTCTCTTTATGAGGACACAGTGATGACCATCTGCAAGCCAGAAAGAGAGCCCTCAACAGGAACCAAATCAACTGTATCTTGATCATGGATTACCCAAACTCTGATACTGTGAGAAAATAAGTTTCTTTTGTCTCAGCTAGTCTAGGGTATTTTGTTATACATTTTGAGCAAAGACAATTGCCAAAATATTCATGAAAAAAAATCCAGGCACTACATATTGTCAATTTTTCCAATTGAATTACTACTTTCCTCATAATATTTTTGGTTTTGTTTTATTTCTAGTACTGGGAATTGAACCCAGGGGTACTTTACCACTAAGCTATATCCTAGCTCTTTTTATTTTTTATTTTGAGACAGGGTCTTGCTAATTGAGGAGACTGTCTTGGAACTTGCATTCCTCTTGCCTCTGCCTCTAGAATAGCTGGGATTACAAATGCTGTGTACCACTGTGCTGGATTAGTTGATTTCCAGGCAGAAAAAGAAGCGATTCCACTAGTTTGTGTTGGTCTCCCTGGTTAATTTGGTTAATGTTTTACTGTAAGTAAAGGCTACATAACTTAGGTCATGTTTAAACCAATTCTTCTTATTTTTTGTCTTTGAAAAGCTTGCTTGAAAGAGAACATGTGATTAGGAGCCCATACTCTGTTTCTTTCACATATAGGCCATTAGTATATGAAAAATAAAGATAGTGTTGAATACTTAAAATTGTGGAGAAGGGAGCTGGGTGCACTGATGTACTTCAAGTGTCTAAGGCAAGAGAATTGCAAGTCAAAGCTAGCCTTAGTAACTTAGTGAGGCCCTAAGCAATTTAGTGAGATCCTGTCTCACAATAAAAAAATAAAAAAAGAGCCAGGTGCAATGGTGCATGCCTGTAATCCCAGTTCTCAGGAGCATGAGACTAGAGGATAGCAAGTTCAAAGCCAGTCTCAGCAATTTATTGAGACCCTAAGAACTTAATGATAATCCTTTCTCAAAATAAAAAATAAAAATGGCTGGGGATGTAGCTCGGTGGTTAAGCACTCCTGGATTCAAACTCCAGTATCAAAAAAAAAAAAAAAAAAAAAAAGCTAGTTCACATAATTGGAGTGAAACTGGACTGAATCTAGGCTTTTCTCTCAAGTGGGGGAACTACTCTAGCATATATCAGTTAGTGAATTTTGGTACCTGTTATGGTTTGGATGTGAGGTGTCCCCCAAAAGCTCACTTGTGAGACAATACAAGAAGGTTCAGAGGAGAAATGATTGGGTTGGGAGAGTCTTAACCTAATCAGTGAATTAATCCCAATAGGGATTAATTGAGAGTCAACTGAAGTATAGTAGGGTGTGGCTGGGGAAGTGGTTCTTTGGGGGAATGGCTTTGGGTATATATTTGTATCTGGAGAGTGGAGTCTCTCTCTCTGCCTCTTGATTAAGATGTGAGCTGCTTCTCTCCGCCACTTCTCTTACCTGGAGCCCCAAGGCATGGACCCGGCCTTCTATGGACCAAGACTTCTGAAACTGTGAGCCCTCACATAAACTCTTCCTCCTCTACAATTGTTCTGGTCAGATCTTTAAGTTCTAGCAGTGAAAATAGCTGACAAAAACAGTACCTAAGGTGATATCATGTTATGCCCTAGAGCTCTCCAGCAGATGGACATTGTCCTCCCATCCCAATCTTTTTCATTTCATCCCAGCTCTTTTCTTTTTCCCTTCCTGTGCATACATCTGTGAAAGTTGGGGTTGGGTTAATAAGTAGTGTGGGAGACAAAAAAACTGCTAATTCTTTTCTTTTGGTACTGGGGATTGAATCCAGATGCACTCAATTACTGAGTCACATCCCCAGCCCTTTTTTATATTTTATGTAGAGACAGGGTCTCTCTGAGTTGCTTAGGGCCTCACTAAGTTGTGGAAGCTGGCTTTGAACTTGTGATTCTCCTGCATTAGCCTCCCTGAGCTGCTGGGATTACAGGTGTGGACCATCATGCCTGACCAGAAACTGCTAAGTAAGGACACTGCCTTTCTTTTATTCACTTCATTTCCCATTCCTGTTCTGCATTGCCCTTCTCCTTGGAATCATGCTTTTGTTCTGTCATTGTTAGTCAGAAGAAGTGAATTAACTGTTTGACTCACTAGGGAATAAAAAGGTTATTATCCCAGATCTAGAGCATACTGTAGTTCTTTTCTCTCACACTAGAGTTTTAATAAAGCTTTATGTTGATCCAGAGGTAATCAGGACAATCTTTGAAATTAAACTTCAATTGTGATTTGGCCACTTCCATTCAGAGAAAACTAAAAGAGATAAAATATTAGAAAATAACTTATCAGTACTTATTGAAAGAAAAATTAGCCATATGAATAGAATTATGTATCCACATTGTGAATTTTTTTGTTATTCTATGTGCTGCAACTAAGGAAAAAACCACATTAATTGCTTGGTTTGTAATTAATAAAGGCTTCCTTTTTTTTCCCTTTCAGGGCAGGAAATATTAACTATGCCTGACACTTCCTCTGTTAATGTTCTCCTTGGAAAACAAAAGATGGAAATAGTGATTAAAATCTTTCAAAATATCATCTCAGCAACTCAGGAGGCTGAGGCAGAAGGATCATAAGTTTGAGGCCAGCCTCAGCAATTTAGCAAGGCCTTTAGCAACTGAAGTGAGACTCCGACTCAAAATAAAAAAATAAAGGGTTGGGGATGTGGCTCAGTGGTTAAGTGCCTCTGGGTTCAATCTCTGGTATTACTACTACTATTAAACATCCCATTTGAAAATGTAGAAATAGAATGTTATACAACATGACACATGATAAAGTAACAAATGGATATTATTTCACTACTATATTATATTCAGCTGATACGTTATATCTGTGTTTAAGTTTGTATTTGAAGAAACGTAGTCTTATACCCATTGAATTTATAAGTACTTAATATTTATCCTTTTATCTGCTGTGTAAAAAACAGCTAGTACAAAAGTACTAGCAGTGCAAAGTACAAAAGTACTAGCAGTGCAAAGTACAAAAGTACTAGCAGTGCAAAGTACAAAAGTTTGCAATATATATATATATATATATATATATATATATAGCAAATAAATAAATAAATAAATATTTATTTATTTATTTTAACCTCCAAGACACTTCAGTTGAAGTGGGAGCAGCTTCACAGAAATAAAAACTAAGATATACTTAGGAGTTGTCAGAGCTTAAACTATAGAGTCTAGATGAAATTTTTATTCTAAATGTTACTGTACCTTTTGACCAGGAGTGAATGACTTGTTCTTGGGGAAGTCACACTGGGTTGTTTTTTGCACAGGTCAGATGAAACTAACATCCTTTCAGTTTTTAGGAGATATGTGCCTGGGAGCTATTTGGTCCACAGGGGAGGTAACATCTTCTAAACCTAGCTCTAACAGAGAACTTTGAATGGGGGAAAAAGAGGTTGGGTGCCTTCTGGCTCATGTCATAATGTTGTACTTGTGACTTAAGCATGTGACAGGTCAGTGTGATTGGGCTGTTCTCACACTACCAGCCTTGATTCTAGAGTCACTCACAGCCAAATGCAGCTTATTTAAATGAATTTAACTGAAACATTGGTGTGACATAAGATCTCATTAATAAAAGACAAACTATCTTAAAAATTAGTATTTTATAGGGAGATATTGAAGAACTAGGGGAATTCTTCATTTCTTATTTCTCATGTAGTACTTGCTGATAGTTATTCATCATTCACTATTAACTGAAAGCTTATCATATATAAAACAAGATGGAAGATATTAGTGATGGCAGCAAAGACAGTATAATTTTGCAAAATACGGTAGCTGCATTCAGAAACAGCTTATACACTGCCTACTATGTGCCAGGCTTGTTCTAACTTTCTCTCTCCCTTCCACCTGCTTACTTCCCTCCCTCCTAACAACCCTAGTAGGTAGATACTATTATCCCCATTTTACAGATGTGGACACTGGGTCACAGAGAGATTAAGTAATTTGCCAAAGATGTCACAACTGGAAAGTGGCAGTGCAAAATTCAAAATCAAACTCTGAAAGTACTTTTAAACTTCCATGCAAAGCCTGCCAAGGAACTTGTGATCTGAATGTACATAAGTATTTTCTGTATCAGGGTAAGACAGTGGGGTAATGGTGAATAAGGAAGCAAAATATGACTCACATTGTTTCTTGTAAACCAACACCTAAGAGTTTCTGATCTAGTCTGAATTGGAGTAATGGAAAAGTATTGAATGCCACAAGAAATTGAAGCTGGGTATGGTGGCAAATACCTATAGTCCTAGTGACTCAGGAGGTTGACAGGAGATTGCAACTTGGAGGCTAGCCTCAGCAATTTAGCAAGGCCCCAAGCAACTTAGTGAGACCTTCTCTCAAAACAAAATATAAAAAGGGGCTGGGGAATGTGGCTTAGTAGTGGAGCTGGTTCAATCCCCCGTACCCACCCCCGCCAAAAAAAAAACGTTGGAAATATTCACTAACAGATGGTAATCCAGTTTAATTTTATATCCAGGGCTATAACACTCACCTTTTCACATACACACTAAGGATTAATGAATACTGTCAATCTGATAGAATTTCCCTTCTCCCTTTCTTCTCTGGTGGAAGTACTTACATGAAGTCTTCATTTACCATTGAGATTTGAACCTGTCCAGGCATGACTGGTGAACTGATAGATGGGTCTAATGGGAATGTATTCGTAAGATACTCGAAACCTTAGATGAAACAATGCAGAAATGACAAAACCTCAGCTGTTATAAGAGAGGGCTGATTTTAATACATGTGGTGGAGAAGCAATATGGGATTATATTGTAGGGACTATACGAAAGCTATTTAAGTAGATCATTTAGTATTAGTGTGCAACCGTACTACTACTAGTCAGTAAATATTTATTACTTCTATGACAATGCTAAGCCCACACTGTCCTTATAGAAACATGTTTACAGAGACTTAAGAGAGAAAAAATGTAAGCTGGGTGCAGTGGTGCACTCCTATAATCCCAGGGGCTTGGGAGGCTGAGACAGGAGGATCTTGAGTTCAAAGCCAGCCTAGGCAACTTAGCAAGGCCCTAAAGATACAAAAAAGGGTTGGGGATGTGGCTCAGTGGTTAAGTGTCCCTGGGTTCAAACCCTGGTACAAAAAAAAAAAAAAAAAGAAAAAGAAAAAATATAAACATGCTAGGGGTCTTCATAAGACAATATATATCCTTTAATGATCCCATATATTTCTAAGTGTATGATAAAAGTTGTTAGTTATTATTGCTCTTATTACATCCCTATTTTACATTATTATTAAATTTAATGGGGTCAATGAGAAAATAAGGCTTAATTTTCAAAGTAATCAAAAGTTTGAGTAGATTGAACAGGAATAAAATTCATATGAATAGTCAAAGAACTTAGTTGTTATTCTTAGGCACTATGGATTTTGCTTTCTTACAAAAATGAATTCCTAACGTGCTTTTATTATTGTAGAAATAATTTTTTGCTAGGAGTAAGTTTTGCTTATTTCACCACTGGATATTTACTGGGTCACTAATATTTCCTCTATCCATCCTTCTTGTATAATATAAGTAAATAAGTACCTTACTTTCTCTTTCCAGGTAAGTAGAGATTCCATATAGATGAGGAGGAAATCCTTCTCCTCCTAGTTGATTCTTTGACTGTTTTAATCTCCTCTATAACCACACCAGGAGTAGTCATTAAATTACCTCAGATAACTAGGGAGGCTTCAAGATCATAACGTGATATAATCATTTTCCACACCCAAAGTTCTCTGCTTTAAGGCCAAGGTTTAGGTGATACTACATAGCATAAAGATTTTTCTGCTTCCTGTACTGGCTTCTCTGTTGTGAGAAGGAGAGGAAAGGAGAGAAAAATAACTTCACTTTAATTCTGAGGACCAGATTTAATTAGTATCTGCTCAAATTTGAGATTTTTCCAATTTAACACCAATTTTCCATGGTGTTAAATTGACCTGATTTATTTCTTTATCTGCTGTATAATGTCCTATCATATAAAAATATCACATTTTATTATAGATAGTGATGAACATCTAGGTTCCTTCTAATTTTTTGCTATTTCAAATAATATATACATGAACAGCCTTATACAGTATATGTTGTTTTTATGTACATGTATGGAAATTTTTCTAGATAGATGTCTTTAAACTTTTTGTTAGCTTACCCTACAAACACTTTATAAAACCTTTTCCCTCCTTGTACATTTTAAAATTGGAATTAAACATATATGAGTAGTTGCAAAGGAAGTAATTTCCTTGTTTTTTGTTTTAGTACTAGGATTGAATCCAGTGGTGCTTTACTATTAAGCCACATCTCCAGCCTTTTTAATTTTGAGACAGTCTCACTAAGTTGCTTAGGGCCTCACTAAGTTGCTCAGGCTGGCCTCAAATTTGTGATCCTCTTCTCTCAGCTTCCAAAACTGCTGGTATTACAGGGGTGCACCACTGTGCCAGGCAGAAGTAATTTCCTTGTAATGTAAAAGTAGAATTCTTCTCCTCCTCCTCCTCCTCCTCTTCCTCCTCCTCCTCCTCCTCCACTTCTTCCTCCTCTTCTTATTTTATGGTACCAGTGATTAAACCCAGAGGCACCTAACCACTAAGCCACCTCCCCAGCACATTTCTATTTTATTTTTATTTTTTTAAAATATATGTTTTAAGTTGTCAATGGACTTTATTTATTTATGTGGTGCTGAGAATCTAACCCAGTGCTTCACACATGCTAGGCAAGTACTCTACCACTGAGCCACAACCCTTGCCCCCCATTTTTATTTGTTATTTAGAAACATGGTCTCACTAAGTTCCTTAGGGCCTCGATAAATTGCTGAAGCTGGCTTTGAATTTGTGATCCTCCTGCCTCAATTTCCTGAGTAGTTGAGATTACAAGCATGTGCCACTGTGCCTGGTGTCCTGTACCCTTTAAATCACGTCCATATGGGGCTGGGACTGTTGCTCAGTGGTAAAGTGCTTGCCTTGCATGTGTGAGGCACTGGGTTCGGTCCTCAGTAGCACATAAAAATAAATAAAGATACTGTGTGTTCATCTGCAAATAATAAATATTTTAAAAATCATGTCCATATTACTTATGATACCTTATACAGTATAAATGCTATTAACATAGTTGTTGTACTTGATTATTTAGGCAATGATGGCAAGAAAAGAAGTCGGCATGTGTTCAGTACAATTATAATCCCCCCCACAATTTTTCCTTCACCTTTGTTTGGATCCAGGTGCAGAATGGATTTGAAGGACTAACTGTATTATTTTAGTGTTCAGATGCCTTTTCTTTTTAATGAGAACGTCATTGTGAAAGGGGAGATAGGGATAAGGAACCAACAGGGTCACTTAATCCTACTGGTTCTCAGGTAGATGAGCTTTAGGCGAGAAGATAGTGGCAGTTAAAGATCTGGAATTGATTCTTTCTCAAGCTTAGGCTTTCTCTCTTGTGCTAGCTCTCTCTCTCTCTTTTGGTACTGGGGATTGAACTCAGGGGCACTCAACCACTGAGCCACATCCCCAGCCC
Organism: Ictidomys tridecemlineatus; assembly: GCF_052094955.1. NCBI lineage: Eukaryota > Metazoa > Chordata > Mammalia > Rodentia > Sciuridae > Ictidomys > Ictidomys tridecemlineatus. Next base: position 69,646,377 of record NC_135477.1, read on the forward strand.
TATTTGTATTTTTTTAGAGACAGGGTCTTACTGAGTTGCTTATGTCTTTAAGTTGCTGAAGCTTGCCTTGAACTCACAATCCTCCTGCCTCAGTCTCCTGAGCCTCTGAGATTATGGGCATGTGCCATAGTGCCTGGTTGATATTGATTCTCTTAAAACCAAGTGTTTTGGCCAGGCACAGTGGTGCAAGCCTGTAATCCCATGGGCTTGGGAGGCTGAGGCAGGAATATCGTGAGAGCTCAAAGCCAGCCTCAGCAATTTAGTGAGGCCTGAAGCAACTCAGTGAGACCCTGTCTCAAAATAAACAAACAAATGGTATAAACAAACAAACAAAAAAACCAAACAAATCCAAAAATTGTCTCAGGTCTCTAGTTTGAAGACCAGAACTCTGTTGTTCATACTCAGAAGTAGAATTGCTCATATTATTGTGGCCTAAACTGTGTGACTGGTTGACTGAAGCACATTATTGAGGACATTGTCATGCCTCTCAAGGACTTGGAAACATTCCCTCCGAATATCCACATATGTAAGTCAGGTGTCTTTTAACTGTAGGGTTTTTTTTTTTTTTTCCCCCCTAAAGACAGGGTCTTTGAAGGCTGAGGCAGGAGGGCTGAAAGTTCAAAGCCACTAAATTCAGCAACTTGTAGAGACCCAGTCTCAAAATTAAAAATAAAAAGGGCTGGAATACCCAGGTGCTGTAGCACATGCCTGTAATCCCAGTGGCTGGGGAGGCTGAGGTAGGAAGATAGTGAGTTCAAACCCAGCCTTGGCAAAAGCAAGGTGCTAAGCAACTTAGTGAGACTCTGTCTCTAAATAAAATAAAAAATAGGGCTGGGGATGTGACTCAGAGGTTAAATGCCCTTGGGTTAAAAAAGAAAAGAAAAAGAAAAGGAAAGACAGGATCTTGCTAAACTGCCAGACTGGCCTTGAATTTGAGATCCTCCTGACTCAGCCTCTTGAGTAGCTGGGATTGCAAATGTGCGTTAACTTGACAGAAATCTTATGAAAAATTTATTCAAAGAATTGATTACCAATGAATAGTAACCCATTAGAATTCTGTGAGATTTTATTTCTTTCTATGATTTGTGATGATCTCTGGATGTAATTTTATTCATGAATTCTACATTTCTTTCTTTAAAGGTGTGGTACACATCAACCAAGATGGTACATAGGCATCACTGTAATTTATTACATTTTGTGCCCTGAAGCACAAAAGTTTTCTCTGCCTTCCCTTAATTGCAAAAGAAACAGATGTTTAGTGGAGAAGATTTCTGAAATATTCTACGCTGTTTGGGAAAACCAGGGATCAGGGTTGCTTGACTTAGCTTCTGATAACAAACCCAAACTAAGTAAGCTACCAAAAGGACTTACTCTTAGAAAAAACATCTTTTGGTTTGCATATTTCTGAATATAGTTGAAAAGGACGGAGTATTTTTTGAAAATTGCATAATGGCCATTCTAAGGCAAGACAGTTTAATTCTACTTTAAAAACAAAAATTTAATGTGCCAAATTCAAGTAATAAGGAAAAGCAGACCAGTTGATAGGATAAAATATAATAACATTGTAAGATAAACAGGATTTGAGATGTAGACATTAATAGTAAGGCATGTTTTAAATCAAGGCCTTCCTCTTACTTGCTTCAGCAGGTGATATAGGAAGAGTGATCTCAAGAGCTCTAGCAGCCAGTGACCTGGGGCTACATTCTGGAAAATAACCAAGATAAGAGTTTGTGTCCAGAAAAGAAATTTCAGGTAAGACATGGCTCAGAGTCACATAAATGAGGGATTTGTTTTCTTCGAAAATATACTGTTTCCATCCATTAGCTTTCTCCCAGTTCCCTGACTTTATGAAATTTATGTTAAGGAATAATTTTTAAGTACTGTGACCTTTGTTTACACACATTCTTTTCCTTTAGAGTTTTCTGTAATGTAAAACTGTGCATCTTATAGGAAATGCAGCACATGTAGTAAAATGAAGCCACAGAAGAGTACTATTCTTCTATTGTATTTAGAAAACATAAAATTTTCCTTCTAAGGTAGGTCTGACAGCATTAGGTTTTTCTATAGAATTCTTTCTGAAGTTTCTATAAGACAGACAAACCTAAACCACAATAGGAGTACTTTATCCTATAAACCTATTCTATTAATTCTAAAATATTGTTTTCATAAGATATTTTCATAAGAAGTACTTTATTATTTCATGAAACCATGGAATTAAACAGTGGTCTGTCAAGGTCAGGTTCAAAAAAGTAAATATAGTCAGGTGCAGTGGCCCACATCTGTAATCCCAAAGGCTCAGAAGGCTGAGGCAGAAGGATGGTAAGTTCAAAGCTGGCTTCAGCAATTTAGAGAGGCCCTAAGCAACTTAGTGAGACCCTGTTTCTAAATAAAATATAAAAAAGGGCTGGAGATATAACTGTGGTTAAGCATCCCTGGTTATATATATATATATATATATATATATATTTTCTGCATTCATGTGGTTGAAAATCAAAAGGCATAAAAGAGGAGCATCACATATGAATTTGAATTGTGGCCTTGGAGCTGTAAAAGTGGCCAGTTACATGTCACTTTCCCACCAGGCCTCCTACTCATATTAGTTTCTCATATATTAATAGGGGAATCTTGAAATCTGAAGGTTAGGAGGAGGATATGGGGGTAGGAAGAAAGAAAATAATAGGAGACAGGGATGGAGACAAGAGTGAAAAGATGGGTGAAAGAGAAAAAAAGGGCTGTATAAAAGCAGTTGTCTCCCAGCCTTCTCTTGCAATGTCCTATGTGTGCATATGAATATTTGTATATGAACAGAAGAGGAAGAATGGTAAAAGTGAAAGTTGGGAAAAGAGATTCATCTGGGGAAGGGAATTTTTAACCAGAGTAGTATTGCTTTCTCTTCTCATATCACTTGTAGCTCCATACAACTAAGTATATTTTGTATTTTGAGATTTAGGTCTTGGGAGAAAATTCAAAGCTCATAGGCATAAATACTGGCAGAAGAAAGGGGAGTAGTAATGCAGGTATTTGCTACCTTATGCCGGAGACAAGATAACCTTTCTCCAACACAAATTGGCCTGATGAAATCCAGAATTAAACTTTTGTACTCAGACTGGCCTCAGACTGACCTTGAATTTGAGATCCTGCTGCCTCCTGAGTTGCTGGGATTACAGGCTTGGGTCACCTCTGGCTCTGTTAACTGATTTTGAACCCTGATAAAGAGGCTTGTCTTATAACTGTGTGGCAGCACTTTCACTGACTCCAACTCTTCAGCAGGTGGCAGCATTCCCCTTGTTCTTGGTGTTTTCGTCTTTGAAAGATAGGGGTCTTTACAGTACTACAGTTCTTTTCTGATTTTCAGTCCTCACACAACACATAACCGCTATCTCCTTTATATCCTTGTTTGGAAGGTACTTTTCCAATGATCTCAACAACTGAGGATGTAGAAGCAAACTTAAAACACAAGACAATTTATATTTTTGTGTTTGACTTTTTTTCTTTTCTTTTTTTGCAGCACCAGGGATTAAACCCAGGGGTGCTCTATCACTGACCTATAACCTCAGCTTTTTAAATTTTTATTTTGAAACAAAGTCTAAGTTGCCCAGCTTGGCTTTGAACTTGCAATCTTTCTGCCTCAGCTTCCTGAGTCACTGAAATTACAGGCGTGTGCCACCAGGCCTGGTGTTGTTTGACTTTTAAGATTCTAATCCTCATGGGCTAATTTTAGGACACTTAAGGACAGAGAGTATCAGTAATGATATTGTTCACTTATCTCCACCTTTCCCTATTCCAAACCTTATTTATCATCTCTACTTAGATAGATTCCTTGTTTCCTTTGTTCACTTCTGTGCAAGGCTTGAAAATGTCATTAAAAGCCATTGCTAGTCTACTTTCTCTCTAATTAACTTGTTCAGGTTTCTATAAAAGCTAGGTTTTCTTCCTTCTTTATTCATGAATAGGTATCAGGAAATTTTCCAGGCTCCAGTTAAGGATCTCTCACTGAGTTTTATGTAATCTAGACATGTAACCCCTTAGGTCTCAGTATTTTCATTTGTAAATTAGGACTGGTAAATTAGGGGGTCTTTGACATTTCTTCTAGCTCTTATAAGAATGGTCTTGGATCATAAGACTACTCAGATGCAGTGGTACACTTCAGTTATCCCAGCAACTCTGGAGATTGAGACAGGAGGATTGCAAACTCAAGGCCAGTCTGGGAAATTTAGCAAGACCTGGCCTCAAGCAGACACAAACAGACCTTTAAACCTAAATGATGGAAAGTCCTTAGTATGCTCACTTATTTAAAAATGGAATTAGGTCTGAGCTTCCTCCCTGATTATTTGATATTCTTTTGATAATAGACACTTATTTTCTTCCTTAATGTGTGTGTATGTGAGTGTGTGTGTGTGTGTGTGTGTGTGTTTGTGTGTGTTTGTGTGTGTGTGCATGCGCGCTCGCTTGAGGTAATGTCTTGCTAAATTCCCCAGGTTGGACTTGAACTTGCAATCCTCCTATCTCAGGCTCCAGAGTTACTGGGATTATAGGAGTGCGCCACTGCCTCCAAAATTGTGAGGATTCCTAAATGATAGGATTGTAGCAGAATTGACCTGAGAGAAGGACTATGAAAAATTGTGTTTCTGGGAGTCATTTATAGGGAGAGGGCTATGTGCATTGTGGTAGATTACCACCAATGTCCATCTCTCCATCCCTTTACATATATATCTCGCTCTCATCAAAAGGTGGCACATGCCTGAAATCCCAGCAGCACAGGAGGCTGAGACAGGAGGATCACTAGTTCAAAGCCAGCCACAGCAAAAATGAGGAGCTAAGCAACTCAGTGAGACTCTATCTCTAAATAAAATATAAAATCGGGCTAGGGATGTGGCTCAGTAGTCCAGTGCCCCTGAGTTCAATCCTTAGTACCCGCCCCCCCCCCCCCAAAAGGGAGACTATTTCTCTCCTGCTTTGAATTTTTACCCTATTATTGCTTTGGTTAGTAGAATGAAGCAAAACTGATGCTATTAATAGTTCTGGGCTTAGGCCTGCCAATTTTAGTTTGAGGAAATCTGACTTCTCTGCTATACTCCCTGGAGAGAAAGTTACTATGGAGAGAGTGAGAGGTTAAGCTAGCCTCTTGCTATTCCAGCTACTCTAGTGGAGGCAATAGGTATGTAATTGAAGCCATCTTGGATCTTCTAGACCCAGTGAAGCCAACCCAACCAACACCACATGAAGCAGAGACAAACTGTCAACACTTATTCACAGAATACTGGTATTGCCATTTTATGCTACTACATTTTGGGGTAGTATGCTATATTATTGATAACAGAAATTGGTATCTGAAAGTTGGGTTATAATATAATAAAAACTTTAGGGTATGGACTTTGGACTAAGGCATTGGGTGGATATTGGAAAGATGATGAGAAATTCTTTAATAACAAATTAATTAGGTTTTGAAAATTTTATTTTGAAACAATTTTAGATTTGCAGAAATGTTACAAAAATGGTACGGGTTTATATATACTCTTCATCCAGTATCCCAAATATTAATAACTTATATAACCATAGAAAAGGTCAGGAAAAAAGAAAGAAAATGGTCGAAACCAGAAAATGAACATAAGGTACAGACCTTAGAAATTCACTAGATTTTCTAGTGATGTTCTTTTTCTGTCCCAGAATTCAATCCAGGATCCTACATTTGCACTTGGTTGATATGTTTTCTTAGTCAGGGGAGGAAAGTCTTTTTCTTTTTGGTACCAGGGATTGAACTCAGGGGTACTTGACCACTGAGCTACAACCCCACCCCTATTTTGTATTTTATTTATAGACTGGGTCTCACTGAGTTGCTTAGCTGGCTTTGAACTAGTGATTCTCCTGTCTCAGCCTCCCCAGCTGCTAGGATTACAGGCATGTGCCCCTGCACCCAGTGGGAGAAGACTCTTAATGGAGGACATAAAAGTAGTGAGGAAATTGCTATTGGAGGTTGGAGAAAAGGTGTTATGGATGATAAAATGTTCGGTTGCACTTGTGTGTTGTAAAACACATGATAAAAAATGTACCTAATGAACCTGCAGTTCTGGCAAAGGAGATGTTCAGGCTCACTGTTCAAAGTGTCAGTTGGATTGTTTTAGTTATGTGAATGGTGCATGAGCAATGTATAATGGTATCACTAGAGAAAGATGTGTTTAAAAAGGAAATATTCAGTCTTTCAAGTTGGATGTAGATACAAGGCCTAGAAGGCTCTCTGTAGCCAGCAAGAGTCTCAAAGTAGGAAGTGACTTCAGGGGCCACCTATACAAGGTGACCACAAGGTAAAGATCCAGTCAATGCTGTGATAGATACTTCTTTTCAGCTAGACAAAAGGGTTTCTAAGAATCTGAAGGACTTGTCTTACAGTAATACCCAAAGTAGAGATGTTTGCTTTTGAAAAAATTATAGATGTTGCTTTCTGGGCAAGGAGGGAACCCCAGTGAGAATAATACAAAACTTACAAAATTTGAAAGAGAATCTATGGATAAAAGTGCTACCAGTGTGGACTAAAGAGACAGTTAAAAGTGAGCAAAAGCTTTTTTTGGTAGAAAAAAAAAAGTAGGAATTCTATGGGTAGGAAGCAGGAAAGGCAGTTTCTTATAGAAAAAAATAAAATTGACCCAAAGGTCCTAGCCTGAACCCCAGAGAGTGAAGCCAAGAACTAATGAGTAACCACACGAAGAGAAGCTCCAAGCCATTTTAGCTCGTCCCCCTGAGGTGCTGGACATGTGGGTAGAGTTTCTTGAACATTCCAGACTCTGCAAAACTCATAGCTGGTGGACCACATGTCTATCTTTAACTGATATCACTGGAGAGCTGAAGAACTACTGTATTCTGCCCCCAACCGCCTCCCTATCCCAGTCGTGGTGGTTGTCATTAAGTTTTAAAGTGGTTTATTATGAAGCAATAAATCATTGAAGCAGTTATCAAATATCAGGCTATTCTCTATTGCTTTAACTTCACTCTGTGGGCTATAAAGAGGTTATAACGGTATCAGCCAAAAAATCAACTTCTCAAGGCAGACTACATTCCAAAAAGGTGGACCCTGTATGCCATAGTCATTGTTCTATTATGTGTATAGTGTTGACACATAATATATTCCTGAATATTTGTTGATTGAATCATTAAATAAATGAATTCCTTACCATCAAGAGGACAAAAAAGATACTTTAAACAGATTTTGTATTATGTATTTTCTCTTTCAAAAAAGTAGTCTTTGTTGTCAGAAAAACTGATGCCTCAGAGGACAGTAGGATGTTCTGAAATGAAAGATTAGTAAGAGTGAGACAATAGTCAACTTTAATTCTTTCTCAGTGTTCCTTCTATACCTACCTAGTCAAATGTGAACTACTCTATGAAACACCTGGTAGATGTCCCAATATCTACCCATATTGGAATTATCTCTTTCTATTATTGGAAGTACTAAAAGGCAGTATACTTGAACCTTGGAAGAATGAGGCAGTTTAAATTCAAACCAATAGTTATATATTTTTTTCTTTTATAGTTCATAGGACTAGAAGTAGGGTTAGTATTAAGACTAAAGTGCAGTACCAATAGTTAGCTTGGAGACTGAAACAAAGTTTTGTTTTGTCATGTTAGGTCTTTTCCTAAGAGAAATTGATTCAAAGGTCTAATTCCCAGGGACTAATTCCCTGGTTACAGGCATGATTTCTGAATGCCATTTGGACATAGTGAATGGCTAGGTGGGTTTCCCCAAGAGCACCAAGGCCAACCCCTATTTCTCTGAGAATGATGATCTCATATAGTGCATTTCCCTGAGGGTGTGAAAGGTGACAGAGTACCATCTGAATGGCTTGATTTAGGACGTGGAAAGCTTATAGACAAAATTGGAAATTTTCTTTTAGAAAATAGTTACTTGTATGACCCATAGCAGTGCTTTCTGGAGAATGTCTTAGGAAAACCATCTTTATTTAAAAGAACAATAAAATTTATTACTAGGATAAATGAAAAAGGAAAAAGCCTTCTGAACCTTGGAAGAATGAGGCAGTTTAAATTCAAACCAATAGTTATATTTTTTTCTATTCTTTTATTTAGAAAATACTGGTTAAACATAAAACATACAGAAGATTGCTTAAACATTAAAGCCATTCATTTAGGTCTCTTCTTGAAAAGCCAGTGTGTAGGAGATGAGAAAGATTCTATAGCCACAGAGTTCATATAAAGCATTTTAGCATCAGAACCTCCAAAGAGCACATCAACTATATCACCCACATCAAGTTCCTGGTCAGTTCACTTATCAGAGAAACTAAGAAAGGAATTTTCTTTGGACAAACTTTGGCTGTAGTAACAATACAGTTTTAGAATCAGCTGTTAGAAACCATAATTAAAGCTGGTTTATCATGATCAGTAATTATTCTATGTAGTTAGTCTCCCTGAAGCTTTATATAATTCTCCCTTTGTTACAAGCTTGTTTCTCCCTAGGGCGTTCTGCACACCGATAGGTAAGGAAATGAAGTGCTTGGAAACCAGTGTATTGTAATTTATGTAGAACTAAGCAGATACATTGATTTGAATTTAAAAAAATATTAAAATATTTTTTCTGTGCATTAGATGGTGCTAGCCCATTAGAAGTTTCAGCTCTATCACATGGATAAGGACATCCCTGAGTAGAAGGAAAAGTGAAGAAAAGTAAAAATTGGAAAAAGCTATATCAGTATTTTTTTGAGGAATATAGTTAACACCAGGAAGGGAGAAGGTGGTAGTTTTTTTTTTTTTTTGGTTGTGTGGGGGTTGGGGATTGAACCCAGGGCCTTGTGCATGCCAGGCAAGCATTCTACCAACTGAACTATCCCTGTTCCTAAGGAGGAGTTTTTAATGCAACAACCCCCAACAACAATCTGATGTTGCTGTCAGCCTGGCTGATTATCTGCCAACATTGGTGATTCTTTCATTCACCACTAGAGAGAAGTAGAGAGACCTGATGTTCAGAGAAGCAGCAAAAGACTCATTTCCCATTTGCTTCTGTCAGATGGAAGTGCTTGTGGGTTGGTCTCATATTCCTGCACTTCAATCCTGGTGATGCACAGAGTAACTGTGCCAAGGAAATCAAAAGGATCCTCTCACTTCAAGCCCAAGACCCAAAAAGGATAGGAATGAACCCTGTTTCATTTTCTTCCAAGGAAGCAGTTCAGAGCTTCTCACATGCTTTGAGACTAATCCTTACACTGTGTAGGCTCCAGGGGAGAGGCGGAGTAGGGCAGTGCTAATAACAGGGACTCTGGAGACAGATCAGAAACCTGAGAAACAAATATGGGACATTTTATCCTCTCCAGTATACTTCCCTTGATCTAACTTCATTTCCAGTTTCCCCACCAACCAGTAGTAAACACTAAATTGAGCACAGCTCAGGTTTTTACCATGCAATCTAGTAGAATACCTAGACATTAGGGACATCTTACCCTTGGATATTTGTAAAATAAAGAAATCTCTCTCACTCGAGGCTGTGTGGGCAGGATTTGCATCCTTGGAAACCAAAGAGAGGACTCTTTCCTGCTGTTTCCAGATTGTTCTCTTATTTCCTTTCCCACTTATGGTCCCTGCTTCTTGCAAGGGACCAGGACAATGCAGAAAATCAGCCTCCAATAAATATCATCACTGAAGCTTCAGAAGATTGGTAATTCCTGCAGAGCCTTCTTAAAAGAATGTCATACATAAATGCAAGGTTTAAGTAGACTCACAGATCTTTAAGAACACTGTAAACATCCCTGGCTTAATTAGTAGTCACAGAGTTAGGTAATGGCTTGTGGCTTTCTGAGCGAGGCCTCTTGAGGTTTCCAGTCTTCAGGGGCTGCTTCAACTGTGATGTACACATATACAGTCGTTTTCTTATACATTTCATAAATCCTTGAGACCTTTCCAGGCATCTACTCATAGTTATTGCAATACATTTTTAATTGATTCCTGTTTTCCTGGTTTTCTAAAATGATCCAGTGCCTCAACCTAAGTCTCAAGTCAGATACTTTTGGACTCCAATTGTTACCCTAAATTGTACTTCCCTAGGGAAAGGAAAAAAAAAAAAAAGAAAAAGAAATTCTTAGGTTGGTGTTGATGCCCATTCTCTCCAGGCAGAAGGTGGACTGACTACTTGCTTTGTAGCTGGTTATTGGAGGTATAGGCTCCAGTTCTCATTATTTCTGATTAGCTTTCTCAAGAGGATAGGTAAACCAATCCCGGCTGTAAGCAAATTTAACAGGTTTGTTCTGAGCTGACGACCATTGCCAGGGTAAGTCATTATGGCTGAGACTACAGTAGGCGAAGCGCACTCACCAGCTCAGAGGTAGTGACTGGAAGTTGTAGCATCGGCAAATCCAACCAGAGGGCTGCAGTAAAAGATACCCTTTTACTCCACGAACTCAGAAATCCGAGGGAGGGTTCACCCTAATTAATAAGAGATGAGTCAGACCTTTGGGGCTCAGCACTTCTCCCCAGGTTGGGATCGTGCAGGCGATAGAGGGTAAGGAGTCTCAGGTTTCAGCCTCTGGGCTTGTTCTGTGGGTAGCAGGTGAGAAGTAGGAATGGGAACTCTCCCCAGTAGTGTTTGGACGAGAGTGCTTGTGTAACTGGCTCTTCAGACGCTTCTGCAGGAAGCTGGTCTGTGCCCCCTTTTCCGGTATAACCCTGGGGGAATTCGCGGTTTGATGCTCATACGGGGCGGGAGCACCTAAAGCAAAGGAAGCATAGCACTTGCCTCTGGAGCTACTAGAGGGGAGTGGGAATTTGGAAAGTTCCCCAACTAGGAACACACGTGATCCCCTCCTGAAAGTAGTTCCGACTGTCGCTCGTGTATCCTTCCACCCCCTTTTGAACCCTCCTAGGCCTTCTCGCTCCGCCTACTCGCAGGGCTGTAGCTTCCTACCGTTCTGTACTTTACACTTGGACCCCGTAACCCGGTCCTTGAGCGTGCACGGTCCGGCTGCGGGAGCGCCGAACCTAGCCCCGGGCGATCCGGCTTACCAGATTTTCTCGGCGGCCGAAAAGGGGCGGGGCGAGGTGGCCTGTGAGGACTGAGCTTGAGTTCAGTGCGGTGACCTGACCTGGAGGGGAGAGATGCTTGTCTCCGGGAGGCGATAGAGGGGAGTGGGGTGCATCCCACTCACCGAGATTCTTCAGTTCACTTAGACAGCTGTCTTTTGTATTCTGGAAATTTTGGGGAGATGTGTTTGTGTCCATATTAGCGCGCACAATGAGCGCGTTCGGTTGGTAGCTTTCGTTTTAGGGCTAATGAATCAAGTTGCCTGGGAAGAGAAAGGTGGGGCAATGAATGGGAGCCGGATGAGGTGATACACGGCTGGAGACACAATAGGGGGTTGTTCTTTGTGCTAAGACTGACACCTTGAGGACACGGAGCGGGGAGTGAAGGGATATAAAGGCTGATACGGTTAAATTACTGCCAATGACTGATCAGACTATAGTGCAAACAGAGTGAGAATCCAGGCCTTGTCAGAGAAACGTAGGGGACGGGTGTCTGCTGCATTTTCTTATACACTGACCAGAGCGGTCACCTGGTCATTGTCACCTGTGAGTACAGGTAACCTCAACCCGAGAGTCGGTGACACTTCTCAAAGAAATCAGCTCGTCCTTCACCATCTCTCCCCCGCGGCTACCCTCACTCCGCCACAGCCTACCCTGCCTGGGCTAGGTTTCTGGGCAGAGCTGGAGGTTCAGCTCATTCCCACCTTCCCGCCGCGCTGCTGCAGAGACGGCCGTGGCAAGTGCAGTTCTTAGCGGGCGTCTCGGAACAAGCCCGAGCGAGCCCCCGGCAGTCACACTGGGCATGCTCAGTAGCGCCAGCAGGTTGGGGGCTCCGCGCTCGCCCCTGGAGCTGCTCCCTCTTCCAGCCCCTGCGCCGCCTCGGCTTCCCCTCGTTCGCCTCCCCCTCCCCTCGGGTTCCCGAGGCGCACGGGCTCCCGGCGGGCGGCGGAGGGGGCGGGCAGGCCGGCGGACGGTGATGTGGCGGGACTCTTTGTGCACTGCGGCAGGATACGCGTTCGGACGCTGGGACGCGGCTGCGCTCAGTTCTCTCCTCTCGGAAGCTGCAGCCATGATGGAAGTTTGAGAGTTGAGCCGCTGTGAGGCTAGGCCCGGCTCAGGCGAGGGAGATGAGAGACGGCGGCGGCCGCGGCTCAGAGCCCCTCTCAGCGCCTGTGAGCAGCCGCGGGGGCAGTGCCCTCCGGGAGCCGGCCGGCCTGCGGCGGCGGCAGCGGCGGCGTTCCTCGCCTCCTCTTGGTCTTTTCTAACCGTGCAGCCTCTTCCTCGGCTTCTCCTGAAAGGGAAGGTGGAAGCCGTGGGCTCGGGCAGGAGCCGGCTGAGGCTCGGCGGCGGTACCTCCCGCTCCTGGAGCGGGGGGGAGAAGCGGCAGCGGCTGCGGCCGCAGCTCCGGGGAGGGGGTCGGAGTCGCCTGTCACCATTTCCAGGGCTGGGAACGCCGGAGAGTTGGTCTCTCCCCTTCTACTGCCTCCAACACGGCGGCGGCGGCGGCGGCACATCCAGGGACCCGGGCCGGTTTTAAACCTTCCCTCCGCCGCCGCCGCACCCTCCCTGGCCCGGGCTCCGGAGGCCGCTGCAGGAGGCAGCCGTTCCGAGGATTATTCGTCTTCTCCCCATTCCGCTGCCGCCGCTGCCAGGCCCCTGGCTGCTGAGGAGAGGCAGGCCCAGTCTCTGCAACCATCCAGCAGCCGCCGCAGCAGCCATTACCCGGCTGCGGTCCAGAGCCAAGCGGCAGCAGAGCGAGGGGCATCAGCGACCGCCAAGTCCAGAGCCATTTCCATCCTGCAGAAGAAGCCCCGCCACCAGCAGCTTCTGCCATCTCTCTCCTCCTTTTTCTTCAGCCACAGGCTCCCAGACATGACAGCCATCATCAAAGAGATCGTTAGCAGAAACAAAAGGAGATATCAAGAGGATGGGTTCGACTTAGACTTGACCTGTATCCATTTCTGAGGCTGCTACTCGTTGCTTTTCTGTCACTGTTTTATAACGTGGGAGTAGACGGATGCGAAAAATTTCCGTAGTTTGGGTGACTGTAACGTTTACCATGATCATATTTCTGTATCATATATTTTGTGTGAATGCATTCAACCTAGGGTGTGTTCGGCTAGATGGAACTCTTGCCTGGTTGCAAGTGTCAAGGCAAATTGGTTTCTCAGTCTATGTGGTCTTTCGAAGGGCTATTGTCCGTTAATACAGAATACTGTACGCTGTTAGTGGATTAGTGAGCTCGGTAATCCGGTCTCCTAAATGAAAAAAAAAATGTACACGCTTTGAGGTTGAGCATATTTCGATTAAATCTTGGCTTAGGCCCTAGATCAAGGGTATAGATTAGATTAAAATGAAAATTAGTGTTGCACGTACGCATATTGCATCAGAATCTTGCAGTGATTGTTTTTAGTTTCCTGGGTTGCATTGATAGATTCTTTTAAAATGTGGAGTGTGGACTGATTTGCATAACTTTAGAAGCAGAATCATTTTCCACATATATGGTGCGCATCTGAGGACAAAGTAGGTTTGTGTGTTTAAACTAAGTTAACAACAACTTTGAACTGTATTTAGAAGTTTTGTAGTTTGAAATCAATAGAGCCATAATATGATTTATAGGGAACTCTTATTAGACCTTTGTTAAATTGGACTTTTTCTTTTCTAATGAGGTGATGATGGGATGATGTAGGCTGGGCCATGAAATGTACATTTCTGTAGCATTTTATGTTCAGTGGTCTTGGCATACCTAATAGAATGGAGATTGAGCAGTTTTTGATCCCGGATGATAATGTATATGTTCAAGGGTATTGAATGTTGCAAATGGTGATTGTAGAGGTTAAACTTCAGCTCCTACTTGAAGTATTGTAAACTGAAATTGCTACTTTTTTGGGGGGTGCTTTTTAGATTTCAGGTGCTCTGACACCTTTTGGGTATATCTTAGTCTTATTCGGATTTGATCTAATGACTTTTATAAATTACCAGCTTATATCCAGAAATGCTGTCAAGAGTCTTACTCCAGCTTCAGGTTGTAGGTTTGTTAGGTTTTTTTTTGCATGCAGTGGATTAAATTTACTGAGTCAGCTTGTTGAATAAGACACAAACCCAATAATTTAAAGGTGTCTAGTTTTGTCTAAAAGTTAAGCCTTTGTACTTCAAAAGTTAGTGGTCATGGAAAAGCATTAATCTTTGCAGTTTCAGGTATAGCTAATTGGTTTTGATTAGGAATGGGGATAGAGCCCTCCTTTTTGCAGAACGGAATTGAGAGCTTTTGGTAGGGCAGTATATAAGATGTGTGAAAACAGAATTGTTATTGGTCCAAAGTGACTGAATCTAAGATTTCTCAAGGCCTCTGTTAAGATCTAAAATTTAGTGCTGTAAATTGCAGCAGTGGACAATATTTAGTTAAAATTATGTAATTGCATAAATATATATATATATATATTTATATATATATATATATATATATATTTAATTGCTGGGAATAGAACCTGGGGCAAATACTCAACCACTAAGCTATGTATGCACATTAAAAAGCATGACTTTTATTCAGAATAAAAATTACTTCTTAGCAGATATTAGTAAGCATTTTGTTCAAAAGTAGAATGGCACAAGGTGTTTATATGTCCTGCTAATAATTGAGGGGAATATTATTTTTTAAAAAATGTTTTATTTTGAAAGAAGTTTTATTCTTTTGGATTAATTATAATTAATTAAATTATAATTAATAATTATAATTAAGCTGCATAAAAGGGTGCACAGATAATTTTGCCCAAGTTTTTGTTTTGAAATGAAGTGTACTGAACAAAATTTAAGTTTAAGAGAGTATTTGGAAAATTTGGAGTCTGCATTAATTGAAAAACTGCTAAGGCTGAACTTGACCATCTTGCCCAAAAGATTATTGGGGAAAAATTCTGATTTGTGACTTACTTCAAAAGCAGTTTATTACTGATTTGAATTAACAGTCATCTAGATATATAAGATCAAATTAAATTTCTATTTAACTTTTAAAAACTCATGCTGAGAAATTATTAAAATGCTGTCTGGTAGACAGATTTAGCTTTCACAGTATAATTATGCTGTTTTTGCTTTTTCCACTTGATTCAAAATTGTCAGGGTTATAAGATCTTAAAATTTTGCCAATTTCTTATGTGAGTAGTGAGGTGATGGGCAATTTCTCCTTGATTTCACAGTTCGTGGGCCTCTGCACATGAAAATTTATGTGAATTAAAGAACTCTCTCTAAAACTACTTTTGGTTATGGTATGTGTACAAAGCAATATCAAATATTGCTTCAAATGAATAATAACTCTTAATTTCTATAATTGTGGTTTTATTGAGCCAATGTTGATATGAGAAAAAGCCAGAAAGGAAATGTTAATGAAGTTCTTGCTCTTTTGTTAGTTGCACTCCCAATAATTTTGATATACCAAAGCAATTTGATTTCCTTGGTTTCACTTTTAATGTTTTGTGCTGGGAACTGGAATTAAAATGGTCATTGAAGACTGGCAGGTTGTAGTGTCTATTTCAGCAGTTAGCCTGGTAAAAGTTAAATTCCTTTATAAAAGTAATGAATGGAGTAATTGTATTTGCTAAAGAAAGGTTAATAATTGATTTCTCAGAGGAAAGTTTAAAATGGTAATTCAGTTTTAAGATATTTTTTCAAATTATTCTAAGAATTTTTTAGTAGGGTTTTATTCTTAACGTTAGTCTGGAAAGTAGTGACCAATGGGAGACTAAAAGATTTAGTGTCTTTAGAATTTAGAATGCATGGAAACTTTAGGTGCCTCTTGGATTTTTGTCCTTTGATAGATTTGCATATTTTCAAATGCTCATGTTCATGGGAAGTATTTTTAAATTAAAGGGAGTATAGTAATTATTAAAGTTAGCTATTTTTTTAAGGTAAGTCATTATTGAAATTTAAAAAAAATATATCTTTTTCACTATCTTTATGTAGCTACCAAACTGTATTTCCTGAAAAACACAACTGGATGACCTAATTGCTATATAATTTACAAGCTTCATTTTGTAAAGCTTATTCAAGAAGAAAGTGCATCTGAAAGGAGTAATTTACAACTTAAATAACTCGATATAAGAAAAAAGGAATTTTATTATTGTCAGTTGCACAAGAATATAGTCATCTATGTAGATTTATGTTACTTATATTACTTACTAAATGATTAAAGATATGTTGAGATATAGCCACTTATTTGTAGACTTTTTTTTAGAAAAAGGAGAAAGATGCATAGTATTATCTTAAAATTTTAATAAATGAGAAAGGCAGCTAGTATTACTTTTGTGCAGAATAGTTTATCTGCTTTCTCATAACTATATAAAATGTATAAACTTCTTACTGTTATGAAGTGGCTTTTTGGAAGTGAAGTCTTTTAATTCTTATTTTCAAATGTTTCATTTTGGAATTTGCCCCCTCTTGCTATTTTTTCTTTTGGTAATAGCTTAATACCTTTAAAGAATTTTAAAGCTACTTCTAAAGTAATCACTGCAGTGATTTTTAATTGAAGAATTATTTATTATAGGAAATCAATTCACAAAGTTTCAACATTAATTCAGTTTTGAGTAAACGTTTAGTTTTTAAATTTTTATCTCAGTATCCAAGGCAAAAGTGTAGGATATGTTTTTATATTGATAATGTGTGTGAATTCAGTTTGTAAAGAGAAATTTAGAAGTGTGTGTATGCATATGACAGTTTTTTATATGCTTGAAATGTTAGGCCGCTGCCATACTGTAAGGATTTACCTTTCAGAAGGTACGTTATTAATGTTGTTTAAGAAATGTATTTGTTACTGCTTCCTTTTCTATAGAAACCATTGGCTTCAAAACACAGTTTGAACTTATATGTGTAGAACTCATTACTCTTCACCTTTGTTTCCTTTTTTTCCTCCTTAGACAAACTGGATTTTCAGAGTCAGCATTGGAGAGTTCATTTGTGCCCTGAATTCATTAATAAAAGGTTTTAGGGTTGGTTCTAAAGACAGTGAATTAGGATAAGTTTATCAGTTTTTGAGATTATGATCAGAAATGATTTTCGTACTGACTGCCTATGTCTGTAATTCCAGAGACTCAGGAGGCAGAGGCAGGAGGATCAAAAGTTCACAGCCAGCCTCAGCAATTTAGTGAGGCCCTAAGCAACTCAGTGAGACCTTGTCTCAAAATAAAAAGGGCGGGGAATGAGGCTCAGTTTTTAAGCGCCCCTAGCTTCACTTCCTGGAACTCCACCCCCCCCCCCAAAAAAAAAAAGATTTTGCAAATATTTAGTTCTGTTTTACAGTTGCTTTCTGTCTGACAGCTTTGAAATTACCTGATAGCTTCTTAAATTTCTAAGGATTTGTGGAGCAAACTTTTACCCTTAATTCTTTTTCATAGGCCATATTACTTCCACATATATTTCTTGCTAGGTGTGGTTGGAAGTGTTTTGGTCGGTGAATAATGGTTGTCTTTTTAAGGATTGAGGATATATGCATTCATTACTGCGAATATATTTGTCATGAAAGGTGAAATTAGTATATTGGATTTGACTCTTCACCTTGCCTTTAATTTCAGATATTTTTCATTAGTTGAAGAAGAGGTATTAGTAATTTCATTCTTTTAAAGTAATTTTCAGTGGAATAATCTTGAGTGGAGGTAATTGAAGGATGAATTTATTTTGGCTGGAGTGTCTTAATTTAGTTCAGAATAATTAAGGCAGACTCTGTATTTGCCAGGGTTGACATTAGGGCATGGATGGAGTTATCAAGATATTAGGTATACACCTGTTGATAGTGGTTAAACTATGGAGAGATGGCATTGTGGCTAACCTGCTAGCAAAAGAATGTTTTTGTAGGGCTGGGGATGTGGCTCAAGCGGTAGCACGTTCACCTAGCATGCATGCGGTCCCGGTTCGATCCTCAGCACCACATACAAACAAAGATGTTGTGTCTGCCGAGAACTAAAAAAATAAATATTAAAAAATTCTCTCTCTCTTTCTCTCTCTCAAAAAAAAAACAATGTTCTTGTATATAGCATAGAAAAGAAGACTGTGAATTATTTTTTAAACAATTATGCATATGGTTATCATCAGTAGTCATCACTTCGAATATGAACAGTGAATCAAATGTATTGATGTTTGAATTCTTTGAAAAAATATATATAAAGTTAGGAAACTCTTCTTAATATTTCTAAAAAATGAGTTTTCTTTAAAGAAGAAATTACCTTGGAGAATATTATTTTTATAATTTTCAAACAAGTCAAGTCTGTTCAAATTACATTAAAATAGTGCCCATTTTATCTACTCTTTAAGTGTTTATATTGCTTCATTTTAGATTTTAGGCTGGTGTGGACTCTGGAGCTAGACTGCCTATGTTGTAATTCTGGCTCATTATTTAGTAGCTGGATAACTTTGAGTAAGTTATTTAACTTATTTCAGTCTATTTTATCTGTACAATGGTGATGGTACCAACCATATAAAGTATATCTTGAGTAAATGAGGTAATGTAAGTAATTCATTGAACATATATTATACCTGCCCTGCCTCATTGTAAATACTTAAATAGTAGCTGATATATATTTATATTTCAGTACTTGGGAGGTTGAGGCAGGAGGATTACAAGTTCTAGGTTAGCCTGGGTAAAAAATAAAAGGAGGGCTGAGGATGTAGCTCAGTGGTTAAACATCTCTGTGTCTGATCCCCAGTACCAAAAATAGGGGAATTTGGGCTGGGGATATAGCTTTGTGGTAAAGCTCTAGTCTGTCATGTGCAAGGCCCTGGGTTCTAACCCCAGCACCATAAAAACAGAACAACAAAATAGGTAAATTCCTGGGTTGGGGTTGTAGCTCAGTGGCGGAGTTCTTGCCTTATAAGTATGAGGCAATGGGTTTGATCCTCAGTACCACATAATTAATAAAGAAAGAAAGAAAGAAAGAAAGAAAGAAAGAAAGAAAGAAAGAAAGAAAAAGATATTGTATCCATCTATAACAATTTTTTTTTTTTAAAAATAAGTAAATTCTTTTAGGAGCTGACAGTGTAGTATATCTGTGATTTTGCTCTTTACCACAGGGTAAAACTCTGCTCACTCATGCTGTTGACTAAAGAAAAGTTAGACATGCTAATCAAAAAGCATTTGTTTTAAAATACTAAGTTAAGATGAAAACTGGGCTGGAGTTGTGGCTCAGTGGCAGAGTGCTTGCCTGGTACATGTGAGGCACTAGGTTTAAGCCTCAGCACTACATAAAAATAAATAAATAAATAAAATAAAGATATTGTGTCCATGTACAACTAAAAAAATATTTAAAAAACCATGAAAACTTACTTTATAGCATAATGAAGTAGAATTTTAAAAATAATTAGTTACAAAGTTAAATTTTTAGTGTTAAAGACAGGTTGGCTTTATTCATGTCTTTAATCACAAAAAGTAATCTCATGCCTCAAATGAAATAAAACTTTGAATGTATAATACAAGAGATAGTAAACTGTTTGTCAGTAAACATATATTTCTTAGATTTCCATTTATCTATCTATCTGTTTCTGGGAATTGAACCCAGGGGTGCTTAACCACTGAGTCACATCCCCAGCCCTTTGTATTTTTTATTTGAGAAGGATCTCACTAAGTTGTTTAGGACCTTGCTAAATTGGCGAGGCTGGTTTTGCACTGGTGATTCTCCTGCCCTAGCTTTCTTAGCTGCTGGAATTAAAGATGTGTGCCACCGTGCTTGGCTTTACATTTCCTTTTAAATTCAGCCTTGTAAGGGAATCATGCATCTCTGAATGCCAGCTTATATATATTACAATAAAATTTACACAATAAATCTTCAATGTATTAAGATAATATAGGAATTTTAATTTAGTGTTGAGCCTCTGTATTATTGTGTCCTATTTTTACTTTTGGCCAAAATTTTCAGTATACTTTAGGCCTTAGAAATGGGAAGAAAGAGCCAAAAGTTTTTTTCCTTTGTTTACTCTTTTTATCAAGTATAAGGATGAATGGATAAGTTTCAGATCTTCCCAGTAAAGCCATTACATGTGCATAGGGATAAGTAGTTTTTTCCGTTGCCTATACTGTTTCCATCTCTCTCATAGCATTCTCAGTTGTGAAGCACTTCACAGCCAGGCATGGGGATGCACACCTGTAATCACAGCAATTTGGGAGGCTGAGGCAGGAGGAACCCAAGTTGGAGGCCAGCCTTAGCAACTTAGTGAGACCATATCTCAAAATAAAGAATACAAAAAGGACTGGGGATGAAGCTCAGTGCTAAAGCACCCCAGGTTCAGTCCCGAGAACGAAAAAAAAAAAAAAAGTACTTCAATTCCAGTGAGTTTTTTGCTTGTTAATTTTGTATTGCAGAATGAATGACACTAATTATTCACTATCTGACTCTGTGATTTTTTAAAAACATATTTTGTTAACAGTTTCGTAATACAGCTGTATTTTTGGTATAAGTCTAGGTTGTAGAATTGAATTGTGCATTCTGACATTTGAGCAAAGCTGAGTTGTGTAAATGTCTTTTCTCGAGTATACCTATTTTTTGCATTATATAACTTCCTAGAACTTACTCTTTAGCATCATAAAAGCTGTTCAGAATAATTTTGACTTTTATTTCTTTTGATTTTTATAGGTTTTTTTCAAGCTGAAGTGATTTATTAGTGATTGCAGAGATTACATTCTGCTAATTTATAGTTAATATTTTTCAATCTTTTGAAGAGCATGTAATTATTTAAGGTAATAGGAAATGCCCTGTGGTTTGAGTTTGGTATCTTTAAATGAAATGTAGTCTTGAAATTATTCATAAATATAGTATACTCTTATAAAGTAAGGAACAATTTTTGCTTTTATTAAATGCAGTATTTTCCCTCATTTAAAGTTCTCACTATCTTGAACTAGTGAGATTTTCTACCGCTGCTATATCCCCAGTCTTTTTATTTTGAGACAGGGTTTTGCTAGGTTGCCAAGATGACCTTGATTTTGTGATTTTTCCTGCCTCAGCCTCCCTGCAGCTGGGATTATAGGCCTGTACCACCTCACACAGGAGATAATTCTTTTTAAGGGTTTTGGTTGTTTCTGTTTTTAGACCAACATTTGGGGATGTTATCATTTGTTTTTACAGTGCTGGGGATTGAACCCAGGGCCTTATACATGATAGGCATTCAGCTTGATTTTGAGTTGTTTCATTTTTTTAATGTGTAATTATGAATTTAGTCTTAGTCTGTCAGATAAAGTGGAATCTGAGCTTCTCTCCTCCCTTAACAATGTGAAAACTGTTTTAGTAGATTTAATTTGGCCATGTTATACATTTTTTTTCGACATTTTGATCAAATCAATTATGAAAGATTGTGGACTTGAGTTAAAAGATTTTTCTTCTCATTAATGTCATAGAATTAGCTAGCATATACTGTTACAATGTCTTATTTAATACTTTTTGATTAGCAAAGCCCTTTCTTTTTTTTTTTTCCCCCTGGTACTGGGGGTTGAACTCAGGGACACTGGACGACTGAGCCACATCCCCAGCCTGATTTTTGTATTTTATTTAGAGACAGGGTCTCACTGAGGTGCTTAGACCCTCAGGATTGCTGAGGCTGCTGGCTTTACACTTGAAATCCTCCTGTCTCAGCCTCCTGGGCTGCTGGGATTACAGGCAAATGCCACCCTCCCTGGCTCAAAGCCCTTTTTAAAACATTAGCTCATTTGATTTTGTGAAGAAAAACAGATGCAACCTAAGAGACAGACAAAAGTCGGCATTATTTTACTCATTTACATTTAAGAATTATAGCTTCAATTGAATCAGTAACTTGTTAAGGGATAGTGGAATATTGAGTCCAGAGAAGGATGCAGGGTGTTTTGGGCACCTGTTATAGTATATTTACCATTATATCAGTGGTTTTCAAACTTTAGTGTCTGTCAGAATAACCTAGATGGTGTGCCAAACCACAGGTTTCTTGCTTCAACCCTAGATGTTCTGATTCAGTAGGTTTTGATTGAGTTCGGGAAATTTCTAAGTTCCCAAGTAATACTGGGTCTGGGTTGATAGTCTGGGAATCACACTTGTGAGAATGTTATGTTACATTATCTTCCACCAAGCAGACCCTTAATATGTTAACCTTTAATCTCTTCAATAAAATTTACACATGCATCATCTCATTTGATCTGTGAACCCTAAATAGCTTGAAATAGAAAATATCCTAATTTTATAGATGAGGCAAAATGAAATGCTGCATGATGTAATGCCAGGACTATAGGTTTGGAGTCAGTTAGACCCAAATTCTACCTTAAATTTCTGTTTAGCCACTTTCAGTTGTGTATTAAAAGACAGGCTACTTAACCTTAGTGAACCCAATTTCCACAGTTTTTTTTTTTTTTTAATTTTTAGGTATGTTAGAAATATAAGGTATTTTCAGAGTATTGGTGTCAACTAAGGATGATCCCTTCCTACCTCATCTGGGAGTTTTGGCAGTCACAGACATTTAGGTGGTCACAATTAGGGTGAGAAGTTGTTAATTAGTGGCTGCTAGTGGTTTGAGGCCTAGAATTCGTAGGACCCCCTTCTTTTCATCTCCAGCACAGAATTATCTAGACCCAAATGTGGTATAAAGTGTCTGGAATATAGTAAATATGGCATTTTATTAAAGTACCTTTGCCTTTAAGTTGTATTTAAGAGGGTCAAGTTGCTAATAAATGATGGAGCAAGGCCTGACATCTAGATTTCCTGATTGCTGGTAAGCCCGTATGTACTTTTTTTTTTTTTTTTTTGGTATCAGGGATTGAATGGTTAACTACTGAGCTACATCCCTAGTCCTTTTTATTTTTTATTTCAAGACAGGATCTCGATGAGTTGCTGAAGGCCTCACTAAGTTGCTGAAGCTGGCTTTCAATTTGTAATCCTTTTGCCTTAGCTTTCTCAAGCTTCTGGGATTCCAGGTGTGTGCCGCTGCCCCTGGCTAGGCCCATATTCTTTATAACTGCTTTGTCCACAAAAGGCATCCCTAAGTAACCAAAAAAGATTTATTTGAAGAGGGCTCATGTTTTCTTTGTTTGATGTGAAAGTTTTGAACCTCTGCTAGAAAAGGTTGGAGTTGTTTTTAGTTAACATTTGTAAGTGTGATGCACTGTATGTAGTATTCAGAAGATTGTTAATAGAACTGCAACAGGGTGCATATACTTATCAGAAGAAAGCAAGTAAAAATTCTAAAAAATATCCCAGTAGTTTTTAAGTAAACTTTCGTTTAGTTTTATACTTTTTTATTCTAGAGCTACTTTTCTTATATTCAGATGTAAAATAACGTTAAATTGTACTCATATATAATGGTAAATTTCTTGACAAGTTCTAAAAACTTGTCAACTCAGATCTCCCCAGATAAAGAAAAGAGAGCTGACTTGACTCTAAGGTTCTCTGATGCATATTTTGCATTCTTTCCTGGGCCCTAAATTTGCTGTCAGACTGTTGAATTAAAGTGAAGTTTGCATTGAAGTGAAGTTTTTAGAAGAAAGTAGGATGATGTTTTAGGTTAGTCTAGAGATGGAAAGATGCCAATGGAGTAGCTTTAGTGGATTCTGAATTTTTTGGTTTTGTTTTGTTTTTAGGGCACATACACATAATTATGAAAGGATTCTAGGAATAGATTGTTTGCTCTTATTATTTTTTGTTTGCTTGATTTAGTTTAGTTTGCCTTCTATTTTATATACATAGGTTAAAATATCAAGACCTTATTTTTAATTTTTTTTGCAGTTTAACCTCTATTCTATTTTTAAAATTTTTTATTGTTTCTTACATATATGACGATAGTGGAGTGCATTACATTCATAATTTTTTGCATTACAATTCTTAATATACCTCTATACTACAATTTAATAATAACTTTTTAACAAGAAGTGTCTTACGTTACGATCACTTTGTGCATTTCCTACATATAAGTCTAGATTTGTTCTTGCTTTCTCAAGGCCTTATTTTTTAACATCTTTTTTAATGGGAGAATGTTTCGAGATACTCATATTTTGAAACCAGAATGACTATTTATATGATAGCTTCAGATTTACTATGAAAAATAATAATACTTATTGCTTTAATTTAATTGAATAAGGTTTATTGTGTTTTTCACATATAAACTCCATTTGCTTCTATACTTAGTCATATTTTTATAAAAGAAATCTTATCAGCCATTGTCTTATATTCTTAAAACTTCATGTTTTCATGTATTTTTAAAAATCTAATTCATAGTAAGTTTTAAAGAGTGTAATTTTAAAAAAAATTTTATACAATTTCCATAGCACTTCATAATTGCTACAGTTATTTTAAATCATGAAACAGTCAAATATTTATTTACCTATTGTTGTGCTCTCGGTTTGTTTCCATTTTTGGCTTTTTTTTGATATTTCTTTTTTTTTTAAATTTTTAATATTTATTTTTTAGTTTTCGGCGGACACAACATCTTTGTTTGTATGTGGTGCTGAGGATCGAACCCTGGCCGCACTCACACCAGGCAAGCGCGCTACCGCTTGAGCCACGCCCCCAGCCCCGTTTTTGATATTTCTTTAGAGTAGATTTAAGATAACACATACTAGAAAAGATTTTCATTTTTAAAAATCTCCATCTGTAAGTATTGGAGTCTTCAAACTTTTTTTCCTAACTTCTAGGAAATCTATTTTTATATATTAAATACTTAATGCATATTTTACTTAAGTGAATCAAAATAAAATTTAGCTACTTTTTGATCTAAAATGCATAAAAAAATACCTTGATCTGATTATAAGAATATTGTGTTGAAATTAAAGTGAAATAGAATTTGAATAAATTATCATGTTATTTTTTAAAAATTTGAATTGATTATAACCCTATTGTTTCCATTTTGTTAATCAGAAGGGATATTGGTTTGCAGTGATGTTATTATTCCCTGAAGCATTGTTTCAACAATATGGTTTATATTTGCCTAGTTACCTAAGTAATTGGTATGGTATTAATTGATCAAAGTTTATTAATTTATCACTTATATCACTTGTGGTCAAAAATTAGTTTGTTACATTTTGTCAGGATATTTAAATGGGAATAATCTATTTATTTTTTTTAATTATAGGTAGACACAATATCTTTATTTTATATTTATGTGGTGCTGAGGATTCAACCCAGTGCCTCACGCATGCTAGCCACACCTCAGTCCCTGGAAATAATCTTTTTTTTTTTTTTACTTTCCTACACCAGTTTTATTTAAAGCACAAATAAGAATTTCTCTTTCTATAATGGCAAATGGTTAAAATAATGCTGAACATGAATCATTGATTAATACCAGGGCTTTAAATATGAAACAAAATTATTTTTTAAAAAAGAAAAAGAATAAAGGTTATATATACAAAAAGGATCTGGAATCTATCAGCTGATTTCAAATGGAAATAATCTTAACCTTATTTTAATTTTTTTCAATGAAATTTATCATTGATATAGTTAAAACTAAAAAAAAATTGAGGTAGAAATAAAATTGTCTCTTTTTAAAAACAAAATTACTTGCTAAAATAGTATTTTTAAATGAGACAATTTTTTCAACTCTTAAGGCAATTTTGGTGTAGATATGGTGTATACCCTCTTGGGTGCTAATGAAAATGTAGTGATGGCAGAATATTTTATATGTGTATGCATTTATACTTTTTTGACAACATGGCGAAGCAGTCTAGCATCTGAGTAACCTACTTGGACAAGTTTGGAGGAAATATATTAAATGGAAGTATACTAAAAGGTATGATACAGTTTTTCATGCCTAGGATGTGGTCAAGATCATGAGTAATACTATAAAATATGCTTAGGTGCTGGTTATTAAGACTAGATTCTTTTTAGTACTGAAAAGGTCACACAGATTGTGATTATTGCATAGTGTCCAAGAACTAAGGCCTGCCATCTGTTACTTAAACGTAGAAACAAGTTAAGATAATTTAGTGATATAAGTAGTTTTGACATCTGTTTTTGGAATTCTCTACTATTTAGAATATTTTAAGACTTAAGGCCAACTTTTAGGCTTTTGCAAAAATGAAACAATAGTTATGCCAGTGTTTATATTTTTCTACTAAAGTACAAAGATTCTGATTAAGAACTAAAGATTATGTAATGACAGCCTGGCTTTTAGTCATTTGCTTTTACTAGATTGTTTGGATACGTACGTGGATGCATTATGTTTTAACTTGAGATATTAAATTATACAAGATTTTGATATTTTTAAACTGTAGTTTACCAAAGAAGTTGAGATATGCAGGAATTCATTTTTATAGAACTCAACCAGGAAATTGATTTAATAAGTATTCCTCAAAGATTTAATTGAAGTATTTTTAAAATACTTTTTAGTTGTTGATGGACCTTTATTTTATTTATTTATATGTGATGCTAGAATCGAACCCAGTGCCTCACACATTCTAGGCAAGTGCTCTTCTACTGAGGTATAGCCGCAGCCCACTTTAAGTATTTTTTTTATTCTCTTGTTTCCTCTACATATGAGCTTCCCCATTTAAAATTTTGCTGTTGCATCTTATGCCACTATAGAAACAGTTTCTGATTTTATTTCCTTTTTACCCCCAAGAACTTAGTCTTAACATGTTGTAGTAAAAATTGCCTTTAAAAGGGCTGGTGATAGCTCATTTGGTAGAGCGCTTGCTTCACATGCACACAGCCCTGGGTTTGACCCCCAGCACCACAGGAAAAAAAAAAGCCTTTAAAAATTGTCTTCTTGGTGCGGGTGGGGTTGTTGCTCAGTGGTAGAGTACTTGCCTGTCATGTGTTAGGGCACTGGGTTCAATCCTCAGCACCATTTAAAAATAAGTAAATTTTTAAAAAGTTGTTCTGTCCATCTACAACTTTTAAAAAAAATTAAAATAATGGTCTACTTGGTTTAATAAAATTGGATTAATTTTTTTTTTTTTTGGTACTGGGGATTGAACTCAGGGGCACTCAATCACTGAGCCACATCCTCAGCCTTATTTTGTATTGTATTTAAAGACAAGATCTCACTGAGTTGCTTAGCGCCTCGCCATTGTTGAGCTGGCTTTGAACTTGTGATCCTCCTGCTTCAATCTCCCAAGCTACTGGGGTAACAGGTTTGTGCCAGTGTACTGGCAAATTGGATTAATTTTAATCTCTTTATTATATTGACATTTTTATTTTCTTGAGTTTTTTCTCATGCCACATGATTAATATGATTGAAACATTTAAGTTTAGATATTTTGAATTTTAACTCTCAAATGCAGCTTTGTGTTTGATGCCTATATTTTTTGTAGAAGAAAAGTTTTGCCCATTTTTTAGATTAACGTCTATGAGGAAAGTAGGTTGTTTTATTAGAATCAGTTTTGTCAAGGCCATGTGAAAATGGTACTTTTTGGGACCTTTTTGTTTTGTTTTTGTGGTGCTGGGGATTGAACCCAGGGCCTTGTGCATGCAAGGCAAGCACTCTACCAACTGAGCTGTATCCCCAGCTCTCTTTTGGACCGTTTTGAATAGATAATGTGTTCATAAGTGGTATCTTGTATATTAAGAGAGAGACATAAATTGGTGAGATTTTTTTATCCAAGCACTAAAAGTTTAAAAGTCTTTAGCATTCTGTTTATGTTTACTTAATAGTAATTTAAATGGTGCCAAGTGTTAAAATGAGTTCCTGACCCTTGTTTTCATTCCTTTTCTTCCCTTTCAGCTGTTGGTATTTTTGTCTTCATGTGTGTTAAACTTGTATATGCTTTAAATTTTTAAATTTTATTTACTAGTTGAAAAGTTTATTTCCTTTAGTTTTTTTCTTTTAAATTTTAGCTGAACTATTTTGTAAGCTTTTTTTGTATGTTTTTTGAATGTGAAAATTTTGCATCTGATCTTTGATCAGTAATCGTGCTCCCCCTCCACCTGCAATAATTGAATT
Source organism: Ictidomys tridecemlineatus (assembly GCF_052094955.1). Lineage (NCBI taxonomy): Eukaryota > Metazoa > Chordata > Mammalia > Rodentia > Sciuridae > Ictidomys > Ictidomys tridecemlineatus. Next base: position 69,674,250 of record NC_135477.1, read on the forward strand.
CTTTTTTCCTAATTAGTTATACATGAAGTAGAATGCTTTTTGACACATCATAATAAATAGAGAATAACTTCTCATTCTTCTGGTTGTACATGATGTAGGATCACACCACTTGTATAGCCAAATACACACATGTGGTATTAATGCCTGATTCATTCTACTATCCTTTCTACCTCCACACCTCCTCGAATTCTTACCAAAATGGTATCCATTTAGTGCTAAAATTAAGAGCGTTATCTGTTTAAATCAGGATCTATTAGTATATTTTAAGATTTATATTAAAATTGCATATTATTACATTCTAAAGTATGAATTTTGACTAACATTTTAGAATATGTGATTTCAATTTTTTTTGATAATTCATTACACAAGTGAGTATAAAGTTAGTTTAATGATTCAACTACCTTTAGTGGGAGTAAGAATCATTTTACTATATTAGAACAGGCAATTATAAAATCAGTAATATTCTTTTTAGTATAGTAATAAATGTCCACATATGCCATCGTATCTCAAAATACACATTATTTTTTCTAGTTCATATTATTTTACACAAGACTAAAATACTACAATTAAGCAAACTTGTAATTGCCAGTTGACAAAAAAATGAGTCATTTCCAAATGATATTCTTGTAGTATAGGTTAAAGAAATTTGATTTATTATATTAAAGTCAAGTATAAAATAAAATAGCCTAGTGTAACTTTTTTAGGTTTTTTTCTTTTTCAAATACTTTTGTGTGTGTATAGGGCGGGGCGGGGGTGTTACCAGGGATTGAACTCTGGGGCACTCAACCTCTGAGCCCAGCCCCAGCCCTGTTGTATTTTATTTAGAGACAGGGTCTCACTCTCAAGCACTTTGCTTTTGCTGAGGCTGGCTTTGAACTCATGATCTTCCTGCCTCAGCCTCCCGAGCTGCTGGAATTATAGGCATGTGCCATGGCACTTGGCTTTGAAAATGCTTTTAAATTAACATATTTTATCTTTGAAAGATAAATTTTGATTGTAAGAATCAATTTTAAAAAGTTTTGGCTAAATTATTAGGAAAAAGAAAAACTCCTAGCTAGAGACATGTTTGTATTAGAGTCTGTTTTTTTTTCATTTTTATTTTTTTTTTATTTTTCAGTTTTCGGTGGACACAACATCTTTATTTTACATTTATGTGGTGCTGAGGATCGAACCCAGCGCTGCGTGCATGCCAGGCGAGCACGTTACTGCTTGAGCCACATCCCTAGCCCAGAATGTGTTTTCTTAATTCCTTGTGTATAGTAGGTTTCAAATATTGGTAAATTTGTTCATGATTTCATCTGCAAGATCTTTACAGATGGTAATTTTGTGATTTATTATTTTTTGTCAGAATGCAGCTAATATTGAGTGAATTGGCACTGAATATTACTAGGTCTTTTATTTTTTTTTCTATTCTTTTTTGGTACTGGGGGTTGAACCTGGAGGCACTTTACCTTAATCCTTTTTATTTTTTTAATTTAATTTAATTTTATATTTTGGTATCAGGGATTGAAGCCAGGAATGCTTAACCACTGAGCCACATCTCAAGTCTTTCTTATTTTGAGACAAGGTCTTGCTGAGTTTGCTTAGGGTCTCACTAAGTTGCTGAGGGCCTTATACTTGCCATTTTCCTGCCTTTGCCTGTGAGTTGCTGGAATTACAGGCCCTACCATGCCTGGCCATTTTTATTTATTTATTTTGAGACAGAGTCTCACTAAGTTGCTGAGGCTGTCCTTGTACTCTGCAGCAGTCCTCTTGCCTCAGACTTCTCAGTCAGAGGGATTAAAGGTGGCTGTTGCTAGGTCTTTATTCTCAAATTATTGATGCATCCTTTGGCTTTTTACCTATTTGAATAACAATTTGAACCTGCTTGAATAACAAGTCTTATATCTTGTTGCATATAGTAGTCAAAACCTAGTATTTGGGGGTAATCATTTTTGGTAAAATGATAAATACATACCTTTTATAAGCAAAATGGTATGGAAACTACTTAGAGATGTAGCATTGAATATAAATATTAGAGCATTAAAGCTATGAACTTTATGCTAACATGGGATCATTGTTAACGTTTACAGTCTTTTACATGTGTTAGTATGATTTTGCTAAAGAAAAAAATGTTTTGGCCATTTTTTTTTTTTTGCTGTAGAAAAGTAAGATCATTTAGCTTAGGTCATATGTACAATGCTCTTGAAGTATGTCTAATACATGTTATTAAAATGATAATCTTTTTGAAAACTCTTACGATGATGATAATGATATAACCATATTTAGTTTGATTTATTAGTCATGAATGTATTTTAGTGGGAACAGAACCATAGAAAGAGGTGTGTGTGTGTGTGTGTGTGTGTGTGTGTGTGTGTGTGTGTATGTGTATGTGTATGTACAGCAGCAGAGTTCTGAAACAGGAACCTATTCTTATCATATTCATCCAGAGACCTAGGAAGAAGGTAATTGTTTGGTGGACTCGTTAAAACCAGTTAGTTGGGCAACTTAACTTTTTAGAGGTTTACAGATGTAGGCTTGAGCATTATAGATACATTATTTCATAATTAACAACTGCTATGGAAAAAGTGGATTAAATTAGTTGAGAATTAATAAGCCTCTAATTAATACATTAAGGAAATTATGTTTGGATTTTAGAGTTACTAACATTGTTAGTGTCTTGATAAGGTATTTTGTGAAGTTTAATTTGCTTAAATTTAAATAACTGAAGTACTGGGTATTTTGTTCCTTTAAAAATTAATTTCTTTCTTACTGGCTTTGAATTGCTTAAGGAATTATTCTTTAAGGAGTTCCTTTGGGAAAAAAGTTAATTATTTCAGATGTTTGTAATTGGAAATTATCTTCCTGTTAGTGTATATATGCATATTATTACATAGTTATAATCAGTGTTTTTTTGTACTGTCGATCTGTTTTCACAGATATAATTTTTGTCAGCATACTTATTTTTTAAAGCTGTGTAGGTACAATTTCATCAGACAGTGCTAAATATTGTGGTTTACTCACTGTACCTTGTTAGGATTATTTCCACGGTGGGGGGTTATTTTTTTATATTGCTAGAGTGAGAATTCTAGATGAAATAGCATTAATAGTTTCATAATTATTTTTTACAGGTTGCAGATTTTTTTTACCAAATGAGCTAATTTATAATACTGTTATTAAGTAGAATAATAACTAGCAATTCTTTTTTAAAATATATATGTGTGTATATATATATACATATAGTTGTAGGTGGACACAATACATTTATTTTATTTCTGTGTGATGCTGAGGATCGAACCCAGTGCCTCATGCATGCTAGTGATGGCTCTACCACTGAGCCACAACCCCAGCTCCAATAACTAGCAATTCTTAATATTAACTTTTGAAGAGTTAAAAGTGAGGTCTAAACTTCTACTTCAAAGCAAAAATACATGCAGACTTATTAGTCATCATAAGTTATATGCTATAAAAACATGAAAGAAAAATATGAGGTCAGGTTTGTTTGGAGAAGTAGAAAACTTTAGTAGAGTTCTTAGATTATTTGGCAGTCTGTTTTCCTTTCTGGTTTGGCATTGCTAGCAGATATCTAAAAAGTATGAAAATGAACCTTAAATTTATGCTAAAGTAAATTTAAATTAATTAGTTTATCAGAATTCTTTTTATTGTTTGTTTATAAAAACACCACATTGAGTTCTTTGTATTGATCCTTTATCTAAATAACAGGACGTTTTAAACTCATGCAACTTTTAATATTAATAAACTTATTTACAATTACAGAGCCCTTTGCAGTCTTACAAATTTAAAAATACTTTTGCATATCTTATTTGGTCTTTGAAACAACCAATATTATTATTATTATTTTTTTTTACAGAAGAACAAAACAAAAATATTTGAGGCCCAGAGATTGAGTAAGTGATTTATGAAGTGATAGGATTTAAATTGAAAGTTGGGATTGGAGTCTTCTGTATTAAATGACAACATTCTTTAAGTGCTTAGCACAGGGCCTGTCATCTAGTAAATATTTATATGTTCCTTCATGTTTCTTGAAACCCCATTTTGGAGTACTCCTCCTCTTAACTTTTTTTTTTTTTTTTTTTAAATAAGCTTCTTGTGTCTGTTTCCTTTGGAAAATAAGGTTTTGGGCAGTATTGATTTGGTCTGTGTAGGAATGATTATGTGCTTTATATATGACAAGAGTTTTCTTAAATAATGAACAGTTAGCACTTTATCAACTGGAAAAATCAAGTTAACTGCTCTTTCTGCTTTCCTCTCAGTATGAATCTTAAATTTATAAACAAGAGCCCATTATGAACATTCAGCAAACTTAATAGGAAAAAGTTAAATCTATTAAGAAATAAAAAATTTATCACCAAGTAAGAAAGTCATAGAAATCCATGAGAATGGTATTTAAAGCATAATTTTATTAGAGAGGTTGATAATATGGCATAACTGTGACATACTTGGAAAGTATTTGTTGAATTTAAATTGTTAAAATTTATTGAAAGAAATGTAAACCTGATAGAACTTGTGAATCAGTGGCTCAATTTTTTGTTTTCCCTCACATGAACCTCTGCTGTCTTCTGGTTGAAAGCACTGGCAGAAAGCAGGGAAAAAACTCCAGAAATTCCCAGGAAATATAATGAAATCTTTTTTTCCATTCCTATTCTGTTATTAGTCTGTTTCTTCACTTCTATCAGTTTAGCTGTGTGATCCTTTTTTTTTTTTTTTTTTAATTGAGCTCAGGGGCATCTTAGTGAGGCCCTAAGCAACTCAACGATATCCTGTCTCTAAATAAAATATGAAAAAGATCTGAGAATGTTGCTCAGTGGTTAATCTCTTCTTGGGTTCAATCCCCAGTACCAAAAAACAAAAAACAAACAAACAAAAAACCCCAAAACTCATTGAACTGTTCACTTAAGATAATGTATTGTGTATAAATTATATATCTATCAAAACAAAACAAATTGTACTTGTTAGCCCAGCAATGGGGGAAAAGACTGTCCAGTGAATCTCAGATCTTCCCCTGTTTGTGGTAGCCATCCAACCTACGTAGAATAGGAAGTACCATGTATGCATTTTTTTTCATCTTTTTTTTTGTATGTATGGTAGCTACTGATACTGTGAGAAAAGGACTTCTTTTGGAATATTTTACATATGTTCTTAAGTTATAGAAAATACTTAAAATGCAAATTGATACAGGAACAATTTTGAAGAGTTTAAGTTTGTTAGGCTTTAATGTTCTTTGGAAGGATTTAGATTATTCCATAAATCATCATTGAAAAAAAGTAGTTATGGTAGACAACTTATGGAATAAATCTATATCATTTTGTTCAGGTGATAGATAACTGTAACTATGTTCTAAGTATAGTGTTCATATAGTCATGTAATCTTCCTGTCAAACCATATATGCTAAGTATCATTATTAGCCCTGTTTTACTTAGGAAACTGACAGAGAGTTTGTAGCATGCTCAGGGTTAGACAGAAGGTGAAACTGGAGGACATGTTCAGGCAACTTCACTTTGGAGCATGTTCGTGTGTCGGCGCCCCCCCCCCCCCCACCGCGATTGAACTCAGGGGCACTGAACCACTGAGCCATATATATCTCCAGCCCTATTTTGTATTTTATTTAGAGACAGAGTCTCATTGAGTTGCTTAGCACCTCACTTGTTGCTGAGGCTGGCTTTGAACTCCCTCCTCCAGTCTGAGCCTCCTAAACTGCTGGGATTATAGATGTGCCACTGCACCTAGCTGGAGCTTGTTCTTAACCATTATTCCACACCGCCTGCAAGTCGATCTCTAGATCCAGAAATACTTGATTTCTTTTAGAGACCTAGTTAGTATAATTCTTTATGCTTACTACTTAAAGTCTTTATTTCATATTTTTTATCACTTATTTAGAAGATTGTCCACTGTGTTAGGTTAAAGCTGTTTTGTATTAGAAATCCAAACATAAGAGTTGGTATTTGTGGGAGTGTATTCTAGAAACCCCCCATACCAAAATTCACGAATGCTTAAGTCCTTCATATAAAAGGGTGTAGTGTTTGCATATAACTTATGCGTTCTCCTATGTATTTAAAATCATTTCTAGATATTTTATAATATCTAATACAATGTAAATGATATGTTATACTGTGTAGTTTAGGGAATAGGGATGAGAAAAGTGTATATATTTAGACACCATTTCTTTTTTATATTTTCAATTTATGGATTGTTAACTTGGCAGATATAGAACCCAAAGATAGAGAGGGCTGAGTGTGTGTACAGGCAAATATGTGTTTGTGTATATTAGTTCTTTTGTGGTTAAATAATTAAATATCAAAAGTATATTGTGTGGGGAAGCAAAAACACATTAGAAACATTTTGTTTGTTGGTATAATTATTGTCCTAAGAACTATTTGCTTCAAGATTCAGTACTCATTTAGGTAGTAATCAGTTTTGGAAATAAAAGTATACTTTTTTATAATGTATCAGCTCTTATAAATTTTTCAGTTTTAATATTAATCACTTTTATTTGAACTTATTTCCTTTATTTGGAAATACAAAATTCTTTTGTCTTCTTTGAGGCAGTATTGTATAGAGAGTTTGGACTTTGTAGTTATGTATTTAATTTGGGTTTGAATTATAATATACTTCTTATTGTCTTTGGGATCTTGAGAAGATTACTCATTCTTTTTGACCCTTAATTTCTTCACCTATGAAATAGTAATGTTACTTGTTAGGATTAAATGAGAATGTATTTGGCATACTGATATGGGATATTGGACAGATACTAGTTGACTAGTTTTGTACATCCTTCAAACTTGTCATGGCTGTTAAAGTCTTTAGTAAAATCTCAACTGTAAAGTAAGAAAGGTAGGAATCTAAAGAAAATGAAACTGTAAAAAGTCTGCATTCCTGAATTTTTTTGGGGGTGGGGTGGGGTACTGGGGTTTGAACCCAGGGCTTTGTATCTGCTATGTAAGCTCTTTTCCACTGAGTTACATTTTCAGCTCTTTGAACTCCTTTTTAAAGGAAGAAACAGGGCCACAATCAAAGTCTTTGCTTTGCAAAGAGCTCCCATGTTAATCCTAGTCTTGGACTCCTTAAATCTGACTAAATTGAACTCCCTGCCCTAGTATCCTTAAAAGTGATGCAATGGATGTTTTTGCATCTTTGTGTATGAGCTCCATTGGGCTTCTTTTTCCTGAGTATTTCTTGCATTTTCATTGTGCATTTTCATATTCCTACCCTCTGGAATGTTCTGATTGCTTTTCTTTCTTTATCTACTGATGTCTAACTTAACCTCCTCTTTTTATTTATTTCTGTCTATGTAGTTTTAGGGATGGAACCCAAGAGTGCTCTACCATTGCTATATCCCCACCCGATTTTAGTTTTTTATTTTGAGACAAGATCTCACATAGTTGTCTAAACTGGTTTAGAATTTAAGATCCTCCTGTCTCAGCCTCCTAAATTACTGGGATTACAGGTTTGTGACACCACTTAGGATATATATGACCTACTTGGTGAAGCTTTATTTGTACCTCTGCAGAATAAGTCCCTCTCTCTTTAGCTCTTAAAATGTCTTGATCTTTTATAAAATAAGACCTTTGGTACCATTTTGGGTCTCTGTGTGTGTCTTTGAGAGAATAGGAATTTTTGAAGGCAGAAAGTTTTGCTTGCTTAGCCTTGGGTTTTCCTGTGCCCCTTGCACAGAATGTTCAATTTTTATTTGAATAATTATGTGAAGAAGGGGGCCAGCTGAGTTTAATGAGTATTTAACATCCATTTATGTGTATTTAATTGGCAAGTTAACCAAATCCTTTGCCAGTTTATTTGCTTCATTAATTAGTATTTATAGTGCAGGGATACATTTGAGCTTAGTCCTAGTTTGACCACATTTTAAGGGGCTATATAGACTTTTATACTTTTCTAGGAAAAAGTTAGTTTCAGTTAACTTTGTTAATGGCAAGAATTCCTTCCTTTAGTAAAACAATTTTTGTTCTAATGTTCAGGGAATCTTAAATAATTTCAATTTTTATTTTTGACCAAAATGTATTTATAACTTTTTAGATCATAATTCCAGACTGGATAGCTGCCACTGTTTTAGGTTTTCTTCTGCTGCTCTTGGGGGCCTCATTTTTTCCGTTTCCCGTCTTATGTTTTTGTGCTTCAAGGGAAAGTTAAAAAGTAAAGATTCTTCAGTTCAAGAATTATATTGCTTTAGGCTTGATTGAACCTCTGCTCTCTTCTGTGTATTTCCATCATTAGTGAATATAATATACCAAAACATTTTCATAATTAAAAAAGCTACAATTTTAGAAGAAACGACTTTGTTATTTTAGAATAATGGAACATATAGCTAATATTCGTGATGTTAGCAATGGTAATCCTAATGGTTTTCTTTTGGATTCTTTCTAATAAGAACTCTTTAAGGCTGGAGGTGAACATTTAAATAAAGTAAATGTTATTCAAGTTTCTGATATTTTTGTTAAAACCTTTTTTGGGGGGGTACCAGGATTGAACTCAGGGGCACTCAACTACTGAGCCACATCCCCAGACCTATTTTGTATTTTATTTAAGAGACAAGGTCTTACTGAGTTGCTCAGCAGTTCTCGCTTTTGCTGAGGCTCTTTAAACTCATGATCCTCCTGCCTCAGCCTCCCGAGCTGCTGGGATTACAGGCATGCACCACCAAGCCTGGCCAAAACTTTTTAAATAGAAATTAAGCTTTGTTTATTTATTTTTAGTTGTAGTTGGACCCAGTACCTTTATTTCATTCATTTATTTTTATGCAGTACTGAGGATCGAATTCAGGGCCCCAAGCATGGTAGGCAAGCACTCTATCTCTGAGCCACAATCCCAGCCCCTAGAAATTAAGCTTTTTAAAAAAATAATATACAGAACTGATACTACATCATAAAAATTCCTACTACCTAGAGATAATTACTTTTAGTACCTTAGTTTGTAGTCTTTTTGTCTATATCTATCTGCATGGCTATGTATACATATTCTTTTATCAAAGTGGTATCACACTACATTCTATTTTGAAACCTGCCCTTCATGGTCTTAATGTCTACTTTTTCACTTCAATAAATTTTCATTTCATCTAATTCCCAGATTATATTAAAGGTTTCTCTACTTGGCTTTAAAATGTTTGGGTTTTTTTTTTTATGATTGGTTTGTCTAAAATAAAATGTGGGCTACCATTGCACTGGTGATATTGGCCGTTAGGAACCTAAAGATTTTATAAATCAAGGGCAGCCACCTGTTTCTTAAAAAAAAAAAAAATGGTACTGACTTGTTGAGAGACTGGGTCATGCCCTATAGACCTTTTAATATGTATGATTTACTTTCTCAATGTTTTTTAGCTTGTTCTGTGTTTTTCTGTAAATTAAACTTTTTATCTAAAAAGTGAATTTAAGTACAAGATACTTGGTAATCAGAGATGATTCTCAGTCCTTTATATTGTATTATATCAAGTTATTTGATCTCTGATTCTTGGTAATGCTGAGATTGGCCACTGAGATTGGGCAATGACAATTTTTTCTTCCATTGTTCATCTATGTTTGTCTCCTTACTTTAGAAAGTATTTTCTGTAGTATCATTTTGACTCTTAAGAAAACCTATTTCCCCCTCAGCCTCTTGCTTGGGTTGATTATTATTTATCTTTACCTATATCAATAAGGCTTGCAAAATGTGACTGTTTTGTGTGTGTGTGTTGGGGGGGTGGTACTGGAGACCAAATCCTGGGCTCTTCACATTCTAGGCAAGTTGCTCTACCACTGAACCACACCCCCAGTCCTTTTTTGGTATTTTTATTTTTATTTTATTTTTTAGTACTGTGGCTAGAACCCAGGGGTGCTTAACCACTGAGCCACATTCCTAGCTCTTTTTATTTTTTAAGACAGGGTCTTGCTTAGTTGCTTAGGGCCTCACTAAGTTGCTAAGGCTGGTCTTGAATTTGCAATCCTCCTAACTCAGTCTTTGGAGTTGCTGCGCCACTACACCCAATAAAATAATGACTTCTGTTTCTGTCCTTTTCACATCTACTAGTTTCTGGTTTTCCCTCAAGCAGAATTTATGAAGTGGATTGTTTTGTTGTCCTAGGTATTTCCTATAGAAAAAGCAAGTTAAATACTTGAATCCCCTACTGTTGCCAGTTTTCAAAGTAAAGAAGTATTCTTCACTTCACCATCTCAAAAGGTGACAGATGAAAGGGTTTTTGTTGTTGTTTTAACTTTTTAATTGTTTTGAGTATCTTTATAGGTTTAGGAATTTTCATTTTATTCTTTCTTTTTTTTTTTTTTTAATGGTGGTGCTGGGGATTGAACCCAGGGCTTTGTCATGCTAGGAAAGCACTCTACCATCTGAGCTATATTCCCAGCTCTCAGGTTGTTTTAATTTACTCATTTAAATTTTTTCTGTGATGCTCAGATTATTATAGCCATTGAGACCTCCTTTATGTCAACTCATATGCCATTTAATATTTACTATTCATTTCTATTTTCCTTCCTTGCTCTCAGCCACAGAAGAGTATGCTCACATGAACTTTCGTGCCCCAGATCTGGCATCATCTCTTCCCAAGAAGTTAGTACCTTTTAATCTATTAGTAGAGGCAAAATCTGAGCTCTGGGAGTGTTTGTGTGACATTGCTTCTAAGCCATTTCAGTGAAAAGACCTAGAAAATACAGGCTTTTATAAACACAAATCTTTTTTTTTTTTTTTTTTTAAACAGTACTGTGGATTGAACTCACAATCTCATGTGCTAGGCAAGTACTACTGTGCCACAGAGCTATGCCCCCAACCCCTGTGGGATGTTTTAAAAAATTGTTAATGGTTTAAAGATCAAAATTTGGACTGGGTTTTTAACTCAGTGGTGGAACACATGCTTAGTATGTGCAAGACCCCGAGTTCATCCTAGCACTGCTCTCACACACACAATAAAACAAAAAGTTCAAAATTATTCAAAGATATAGACAGCGGTCTTGCTTCTATCTGTTCTTCTAGGCTTCTCTCTTCCCTTTCCATTTTCTTTTAAGCAACCATTTTTATTAGTTTTCATTTATTTGTGTGTGTAAATTCAGATTTAAGTAAATGTGTGTGTGAATGGTGTTCAAGAAAATATGTAACCAAAAGATGTATACCAAAGATGGTATAGTTTGACTTGTGTATTTTTTGCTTAAAGTATTTATAAATTTCTCTAGTAGTTATCTTATAGAACATATAATTCTCAGATAACCTTTTCTTATGACATTAAAATGAAACCTCTTGGTAGTTTGGTAAATTATTTTTGGATTGAAAATAATGTTGAGAACCAGGGATGTGGCTTGGGGACATGACTCGGTGGAATGCTTGCCTAGCATTTTTGAGGCCCTAGCTTTATTCCCAACATGGAAGAAAAACAATACAAAACAAAGAAGAAGAAGAGGAGAACATAATAACATTGAAATTGATAATATAAGGTCTTCCAGGACTAAATTCAAAAGATATAGAGAAGGGCACTGGATAAGGTGAATTTTGAATTGTATTTGGAAGGTAAATGGATTCAAAAGTAGGTAGGCAGAAATCTTTAGTGATGGGAGTCTTTACACAAATTAACTTGGTTGGTATGAAAGATCTGTATTGGAAAATCATGAGATTAGAGAAGGTTGATAGAATAAGAGCAAATGAAAGCAGGTGTGCTGGACAAGAATCAGGAATCTAGATTGTTGGTGATTTTTGTAGGTAGTTGGGAATACTTTGAGTATAGAAGTTTGTTTTCATGTAATGTATAGCATAATTGAATATAATGGGCATGCTAAATATTGACTACATTGGTTAGAAGTGACAATAATAAAATTTCAACCTCAGTTTGATGTATCGAGTCATAGCCAGGACTAGAAGGGACTTTTAAGAGTTTATCTCTTCGAACATAATCATTATGTAAATGGGAAATTGAAGTTTAGAAAGTTTAAATGACTTCTTCAAATTATATAACTAGTTAGAGGTATAGCCAGTTCTTAAATATAACCTCCTGAGACTCATCCACTTTTTATACCACAGTGCCTTTTTTAACATGAAAAATTAGAAGCTTACAGTTAAGTCTTTTCAGGCAAGTGCAGATTTTTTTGTTTTTATTCCCCCATATATTAGTTTTATAATTTACAAAATCTTAGGGTTTTGCTCTTTTTTTAATACATAGATACTATAAATGTGGAAATTGGGCTGGGGATTTGGCTCAAGCGGTAGCACGCTCACCTGACATGCGTGCGGCCCAGGTTCGACCCTCAGCACCACATACAAAGATGTTGTGTCTGCCGAAAACTAAAAAAAAAAAAAAAAAAAAAAAATTTAAAAAAATGTGGAAATTACCTTTTACTTTAGGTGCATTTTCAGTGTACTAAGTAGAGGGGTTTAAACATTATTTTGCTATAAAATTGTTTTGAGGATCTTTTTGTAAATAATGTATTTACCAATATTTCTTAATTATGCATCAGAGGTTACAGATATATTTCACATAGTTTTATAACTTGCTGTAGTGGGGACACCCTTTTTATTTATTAGCCAATGTTTTAAAATTGTGCATATTTGCATTTTGCATATTTCAGATATTTCCTTAATTTAAGTACTCAGATATTTATCCAAACATTATTGCTATGGGATTTCCTGCAGAAAGACTTGAAGGCGTATACAGGAACAATATTGATGATGTAGTAAGGTAAGAACTCTCTTGATTTTTTTTATTTCAAATATTGATGTATTATATTTATATTATCACTTAGAAAAAATTTCCAAAACACAAAAAAGAAAAACATTGTGGTGTAGGCTTTATTATGTTCTGTAACTCCTTTTTTTAACTTACTATTTTTAACTTAATGTTAACTCAGTGGAATACAGCTTATTGATGAGAACCTAATTAAGTACTTAGATGATGTGATTTTTTAGATTCTGTAAAATGCCTCTCACTAGGTTAGTGCCTGGATTCCATTACAATATGATTTTTGTCTTTTTGTTTTTCCACAGTTGGGGATTAGGCTGAAAATCCTTGGGTAGATTAAATACTATGTAGTTTTTTGTAGAATAGCTTTTAATGGGGCACACCTGTACCAAGAATCTGAAAAGTGTTTGGCACAATGGTTAAAGAAAGGAATTGCTTGGCATTCGAAGCCTAGATTAATCATTGAATACTTTTGCATAATTTTCTAAGTATAATTATTATTCATTTCATAACAGTGTCTTTCTCAAGACCCACTTAAATATTACTTTTTTTAATATTTATTTTTTAGTTTTAGGTGGACACGGTATCTTTATTTCATTTTTATGTGGTGCTGAGGATCAAACCTAGATTTCACGTATGCCAGGAGAGTGCGCTACCACTTGAGCCACATCCCCAGCCCCTTAAATATTACTTTTTAAAACATTTATGACCCAAGACTACATGGGAATTTGTTTGCTGTGCATAATCTTAATTTTTTTTCTGATTTCAGAACAAAAATATATATTCATGACTAAATTAACACTAAATTGTCAATACAAACTTTAATGACTTTAAAAGTTTAAATTCTGGATTTCATATACTCTCATAAATGTCTTTGTGTAGCCTTTTAATTTAAATAGTTGGTGATTGTGGGAATTAAGTTTTGGAACGGTGGGAAAGTACTTTGTAATTTATAAAACATCATACAGATGTAGAATCCTTTTATAATATTTGCATAAGTATATGACTATTAAGCCCTTTTATGAGCTGCGTATAAGTTGCTTTTTTAAGTGGTTAATTTTTAGCAACTTGATTGGAACTATAGTCTATTTACATTTTTGCAGTACTGAGTTGCGTTCTGTTCAATTTTTTTGGCATTTATTGTGTTCAGAATTAGATATCATTATCATCTCTTTGTACCTTCTATTAAATTTCTAGGTGGTACATGGGAATGTCAGAGGTACTGTTAAGCACTTGAAAATAGGAAAATGAATTTGCCTTCTCATAGTTAGGTAAGATACAGTGCAGGGATATAGCTGTCAGTGATACTAACACACCTAAAGAAAATGGAGTAGGCCATAAGAAAAAAAAATGAGGAAGGTAAATTTTGAATCATGAGAGGTGGCAAGTCTGGGACATGAATAGTACCATTGATTCACTAGACATGTATTTTCAGTTGTGATGTGGAAATGTTTATCAGACTCTTTATGGTCTGAATGAGATATCTCATGATGACTTAATTCATTGGCTTTGTGGTGCAACCCTCAAGTGCCAGTGATTCTAGAGGCTGAGACAGGAGGGTGGAAAGTTTCAGGTTAGCCTCAGCAACTTAGTAAGGCTCTCAACAACTTAGTGATACCCTGTTTGAAAGTAAAAAGGTCTGGGAATGTAGCTCAGTGCCCCTGGGTTCAATTCCCAGTTTAAAAAAAAAGATGATTTACTTGACATTACTATAATCCTATACTCAATCGAGTATTAAGTCAGTCAAACCAGATTATTCCTGTAGTCACACTGAAAAAGTATGAGTATTCTGAATAGAGGGCAAGTTTTCTAATGTGTATAAGGTTCTCATGATAAATTAATCTGGCACGATAATTTTTATATTATATTTAGTGTGATTAAGTCACCAAGGGTGACTGATAATCTTTTAGGTTACCGATGAAGTCTAGTTTTTAGAGCTTACACCTTTAGATTATAATAACTTCAAAAAATAATGTTGGAAACTATTTTTGTCCCTCATGTTCTAATTTCATAACTCCTATCTTTATGCCTTTGAATTAAAAGATTCACATATTTACTTTACAAAGTAAAGTAACCAAAGTTGAAATTTATTCTGTGTATCTTTAGTCTGTGTAGTTGTTTTATTTAGGCTTATGTTTTTTTTTTTCCTGAACTGTTTTTCCTAAAAAATGTTTTGTATCTGGATTATTACTTAGCCAGTGGTTCCTTTAGCCACCTGATCTTGTCACCCATTATAATACTGGTATTAGTATAACAACAATAAAGAATTAACAGCTGAATAATAAAGCATATGCTGTCTTTGTTTTTGTTTTTTATTTTTTTATACCAGGGATTGAACCCAGGAACACACTTAACCATGGAGCCATATTCCTTGCCCTTTTTAATTTTTTATTTTGAGACAGGGTCTTGCCAAGTTGCTTAGGGTCTGGCTAAGTTTGCTTAGGCTAAGTTGCTGGCTAAGTTGCTGAGGCTGTCTTTGAATTTCTGATCCTCCTGTCTCAGCCTCTCAAGTCACTGGGATTACACCCAGCCTTTGTTTTGTTTTTTTGATTGGTGAGTAAATGGCCAGTAAGACATTGATAGTTTCTGTTACTCAGTCTCCTCCCCTTTTATAACCAAAAGGATGAACAGTAACCAGGAAGGAAGATGTAGTGTTTTCTATAAACTAAAATGAAAGCATAATTTCTAGTAATATTCTTATTAGGATTGAGTTCTCCAAGGGATCAGTTGATGTATTCAGTGCCTAAATAGCTGTTTTTGGTTGCTTCACACTGTATCAGCCACATTTGTAATAATCACTAGTGACTTTATTTTTGGTTCAAAGTTGATAACGTCTCAGTGGAAATGTTTCATTTTCACATACCTTTGTTTTTGTGTTAAAATCATTTTCAGTTAGATTTTTTCTTTGCCTTCCCTTTGTGTCAGGATATCCAAAGGGCATTTAAAATTATTCCCTTTTCTCTAATTCCATATTTTCCCTGTGATTTTCCCACCCAACAGGAAATGTTGTGCAGAGTCTGGTCTTTGTGGTCATCATTACATCATTTCCTTGAGTAAAATAAACTTAAATTTCAAATATATTCATGCTTAAACTATCCATTATTATTTAATTATATATTTGTAATGATCCAGTATTATTATTGATAAGGGTGCATATTTTGTTATGGCAATGTGAGAATTTACATTTGAGATACTCAAAGTATTTTTGAGGCAAATATTTACCGATATTTAACTTTTCCATTTGAGATAACCATCAAGAATCAGGAATTAATGTAAAAAAAAGTCAAAGGAAAGGGGGAAAGTGAACCAAACTGAATTTTTTTTTTAAACATCTTAACTGCAAATGTTTTGCTTCATAAGCAATCAGAACTGAAAGAGTAGGACAGAGACATCTCATAGAAGGGGAATTAAAGAGCTAACTCTTCCAAAGTTCCCTTTTCCTCTTAACTACTATCTTTTCTCCTCCTTATTTCTTGCCACTAAGTTCTTGCATTTGCTTGGTGGTAATATGAAAGTTTTCTTCAGATAATTGATTATTTTTTATATGTATCTTAATGTTGTTCCTTGGGCTAATATTTTAATTATCTAATTTATATGTGATCTGGTATAAATCTAAAGAGTTTAATAAATTGGTGCTTCATGTGTTTAAGAGGCGTAGTTTGAGAACTGTTCAGTCCCTAATAAATCAAAATATAAGTTTAATAATGATGAACTGGCTTTCCTACTGTAGAACTTTTGCAATGCATTGTGAATCTTCCAAGAGTAAGATTGTAGTATGTAACTTTTCTTTTTTCCTTTTCATTTCTTTTCCTTCCACATCCCTTTTCTTTTTTTGTGGTATATTAAATATTTTTTCAAAACAGTGTATCCTGGAGCATAACTTGGGAAATGTTGAAAATGAAAAAAATGCTTTCCTCTTTTCTGGATCTATAGGAAATTATTCACTTCCTTTTTTATTGGAAAGTTTTTTTGTGGGAAGATTCTTAAAGTTATTAAAAGGAAATACTTGGAGCTCAGTCTTGTGACATGTAATAATTAAAAAGAAAAAGACTTACCATTGTTTTATATGCTGAGCTTCTTTACCCATTCTAAGTATTTGTATTACAGGTTTAAGAATCTGTGTTCTTCCTTAATGGCCTGTTATATACATTTTCTTTCTAAAGAAACTTTTCAAATGTTTTATTAATTCTATGTTCATCTCTCAGTCACACCGAATCTTATGTTGGTTTTCTCTTCTTTCTTCCTTCTCTTCCTCTGTGTGTGTGTGTGTGTGTGTGTGTGTGTGTGTGTGTGTGTGTGTGTATCTCTATCTCTCTCTCTCTCTCTCTCTCTCTCTCTCTCTCTCAATTTATTTGGTGGGGATCAAACCCAGGGGTTTGTGCAGGCAAGTTCTATACTACTGAGCTATACTTGTAGCCCATAAGTGGATTTTCATTAACAAGGAAATGTTTTGCCCTAACCATTATCATTATTCTGTTAAAAAGAGAATTTGAAAAGAGATTAGAAGCAGACTTAAAAATAATTTAGAGAAAGGAATATCAGGTCCATTTAACCTTTTTAACAGTTTCTTACTCCCCCCCCCTTATATTGTCTCCCTGTTTCCCACTTTTTTCCTTCATTGCAGTGAAATTCACATAACGAAATACTTATTTTACAGTGTATGATTTCTGTGACATTTAGTACCTTCACAATACAACTACCACCTTTGTCAAATGGCAGAACATTTTTTGGTCACTCCAAAAGAAAATTCTTTTTTCCATTGTCTGCCTTGGTTTTCTCCTCCCCTAACCCTTCTCTACTCTCTCCTCCACCGCCCCCTGCTCTCAATAAGGACCCTCAATGGATTAGACAGTGTTTATAACAATGTTTATATTTATTTTGGGAACCAATTTACTTTTGGTATTTTAATAGTAGATAACATTTTTCATGGATTTATTTACATACTAATTACATGTATAACTTGTATAAGTTGTTTACATGTGCTGTTATATTAAATCTCTACAATAAATTTATCCCTATTAAAGGAAGTTTAACTGGGTCTGTTAGATTCCAAAGCTGATAATGTGTTCATTTCTGAGAGATGAACATAGAATTAATAAAACATTTGAAAAGTTTCTTTAGAAATAAAAATGTATATAAAAGGCCATTAAGGAAGAACATAGATTCTTAAACCTGTAACACAAATACTTACAATGGGTAAAGAAGCTCAGCATATAAAACAATGGATAAGTCTTTTTTTAATTATTGCAAGACTGAGCTCCAAGTATTTTCTTTTCTTTTCTTTTCTTTTATTTTTTTTGAGAGAGGGGAGAGAGAGAGAGAATTTTTAATATTTATTTTTTAGTTATCGGCGGACGCAACATCTTTGTTTGTATGTGGTGCTGAGGATCGAACCCGGGCCGCACGCATGCCAGGCAAGCGCGCTACCCCTTGAGCCACATCCCCAGCCCCCAAGTATTTCCTTTTAATAACCACAGCTGGTAAATAGTGAGGTTGAAAGTTTGAGTCTGGGTCTATTAGATTCTAAAGCTGATTTTTAAAATAATTATATTATTTCATATACCTGAGGACAAAACCTATAAACTCCTGGGCTAGTCTAGCCTGTTCATTTCCCTTGGCTTAATACAGTGTTGGTCTACACATAGTGTTTAAAATTGGGATTTATTGTCTATACTTAAAAATAATCAGGCTGTATTTCTAATTTCTTTTAAAAAGTTGAAGGATCTGCCAAAACTCTGTTCACTTGGCATTTGAGATTGTAATGTTGATTCTGTATAAATTCATAAAATCAAAATTAAGTCTATGTGTATGAGCTTTTGCTTTGTTAATACCCATATAGCCTCCTTTAGATACTCAGTATTGTAGAATAGTATTTGTGAATTGTATTATTTAAGAATGTACTGTAGAATCATTGTGTAGAGGTCTACTTTTAGTCAACAGGCTTCATAAAGAGAAAAAAAGGAGAGCCAGACAGGATGGCACACACAGTAATCCCAACAATTTGAGAGGTTGAGACAGGAGGATCACAAATTGGAGGATAGCCTCAGTAGATTATTAGTGAGGCTCTCAACAACTTAGTGAGACCCTGTCTCAAACAAAGAAGGACTAGGGATATACTTCAGTGGCAAAATGCCCCTGGGTTCAATCTCCAATACAAAACAAACAAAAAACCAGAACAACAACAATCTAGGAGGGGAGATCATGAAAGAATTAATACTGGAAAAAATTTTTAGGATTCAAGTTTCTAGATAGAAGCTACCTGTATAGTATCAAGCAGAATAAATGGAAAAAGGACCCATGCTAGGCAAGTTATTATGAAATTTGCTTTAAAACACTAGAAATAAAGAGACTATCTTAAAAGTTTTTTAGGATTTTTTATAGGAGAGATTAGGAACATGACTGACATCTATCTTCCTGGTAGGAGAATTAAAGGATGAAGATGGTGGCACACTACCTCAGAACTTCTGTTTGTAGCCTAGAATTCTCTAGGCAAAACCTTCCAGAATGGGAGGAAATGCTCTTGAATTCAAAACGATGGGATCAAGAAATCTGACAAGAACAACATTGTGAGGGCTCCTGGTTTGAGAGGTCTAAGTCCATAACTGATTCCATAGCTGTGAGACAGAACTTCATGGCAGAGGGGTGTGGCAGAGGAAAGCAGCTTAGGACATGGCAGCAAGACAGAAAGCAGTGAGTAATGCTTGCAAAGCACAAAATCTAAATCCCAAAGGCATTCCACCAGTGACCCCCCTCCTCCAGTCACACCCTACTTGCCTAGAGTCTATCAATCCATATGACATTAATTTATTGATCAAGTGCAGCTTTGATAATTCACTCACTTTACCTCTGAACATTTCTGCATTGTCTCACACCTGAACTTTTGGGGACATCCTCATTTCCAAACCATAACAAACATTTCTTAGGAGTGTTTTAGAAGACATGCTTTCAGGAAACAAAGGAATAAACTGAGGAAAGGAGAAGGGTCAGAAGCAATAAAGGTAAGCCCATACACGACAACTGAGCTACAAGCTAAAGAGCTACCAGCTCTATTTGGAACAGGGGGCCAGAAGACTTCAGGAAAGAAAATTGAACTGATAGGTGAATGTTGAAATATTTGGGGGGAAAATGAAGTAGATTCTTAGAAAACTGAACAAATTTAGAAAAATGTACTAGTTAGCTGGGGGTGGTGGTGTACACCTGTAATCCTAGCAGCTTGGAGGCTGAAGCAGGAGCATTGCAGTTCAAAGGCACCCTCAGCAATTTAGCACCAAACAAAACCAAAACTCCCAAACCAATTAGCGTTCCTTGATTTAACCCCAAATTGTGATATTACTATTAGTCGGATTTTAAAAAAGGAAGGTACGAGGGTACAACTAATTGTGCAAGCCAGCCCTACCATGATAGGAAAGACGTAGGTAATAAATCCATAGCAAACAATATAATGAATAATATTTAGAAATACTGAATTAAGTATCTCTGGGGAGAAGCAGAAATAAGAATATGATTATGAATAGGGACAGAGGAGAATAATTTTTTTATTATAGTAATA
Source organism: Ictidomys tridecemlineatus (assembly GCF_052094955.1). Classification (NCBI taxonomy): domain Eukaryota; kingdom Metazoa; phylum Chordata; class Mammalia; order Rodentia; family Sciuridae; genus Ictidomys; species Ictidomys tridecemlineatus. The sequence continues at coordinate 69,694,454 of NC_135477.1, forward strand.
TATATTTTCATATATATATATAAAGATAAAATTTGCCATTTAGATGTTTTTGAGTGTACATGTGACATTAAGCACATTCACATTGTTTTGTAACTGTTACCACTATCCATTTCTAGAATATTTTCATCATCCCATACTGAAACACCAAGTTTATTAAATAGTAACTATCTCCTCTCCACTCAGTTACTAGTAACCATTGTTCTACTTTCTGACTCTATGTGTTTTTTGACTTTTCTACAAATGGAATCATGCAATATTTGTCTTTTTGTGACTGACTTATTTTACTTAACATGTGTCCAAGGTTCATCCGTTTTGTAGCATGTATTAGAATTAACTTTTAAAAGCTGAACAATAAATATTTCATTGTATGTGTATGCCACATTTTGTTTGTCCATTCATCCATTGATGGACACTTGGGTTCCTTTTGGTTGTTGTGAGTAATTCTGAATGTGTTGCTTTGAGTTCTTTTGGGTATATACCCCCCAAAATGAAATTGCTAGATAATACAGTAATTTGATAAAATTTTTGAGAAACTGCCATATTGTTTCTTATAGTGACTGCACCGTTTTATGCTTCTTTCTTTTTTCTGGTGATAGAATCCTAGGCCTTGCATATGACAGGGCAAGCGCTTTACCACTGAGCTACATCCCCAACCCACCATTTTACACTTCCACCTGTGGTTTACAATGATTCCAATTTCTTAATATCCTCACTAACTCTTATTTTATTTTAAAAGTAATAGCCATCCTAGCAGATGTGAAGTGGCATCACTACGGTTTTGATTTGCATTTCCTTAATAATTGGTGATGTTGAACATTTTTATGTACTTAACTGTTGTATATCATCTTTGGAGAAATGTCTGTTCAAGTCCTTAACCTATTTATAAATTGGGAGGTTTGGGTTTTTTTGTTTTTAATTTTAGGAGCTCTGTATATGTTCTGGATATGAATCCCTTATTAGATTCTTCCATTCTCTGAGTTGCTTTTTTGCTTTGTTTATTATATCCTTTGCTGTGCAGAAACTTTTCAGTTTGTTAAAGTATAATTTGTTTTCTTGGATGCGCTTTCAAGTGTCATATCCACGAAATCATTTCCAAATTCATATCATGAACCATGAATACTCCTGTTTTTGTCTTAAGAGTTCTATAGTTTTAGCTCTTACATTTAATTAAATATTGTGTATGGTCCAGTTTCATAGTTTTGCATATGGATATCTAGTTTTCCCAGCACTATATGTTGCCATTCTTCTCATTGAATGGGTTTGACGTCTTTGTCAATTAATGAAGGACCTACTCTCTGTTGTATTTCATTGGTCTCTTTGTCTTTTTGCCAAGATTACATTATTTCCATTACCATTGTAAATTTTTATTTCCATTACTGTTGTAAATTTTTGAAATCAGAGTTTCCTTCCTCCATCTCTGTTGTGATATTTAAAGAGATTTTTGGTTGGTTGGTTGTTTTTGGCTGTTCAGGGTACACTTATGTTTAGACGTAATTTTATTACTGATATAGAGGGATTAACTTTTGCTATTTTAGCATTTTTCTCCTGTATGTTTTATGACTTTTCTATCCCTCATTTTCTGCCTGTCTTTTGTGTTCTTTTAATAGTTTGTAATGAAATGTTTTACATTTTTTATCGTTTCCTTTTTGTATATGTTGTATAGCTATTTTCTTGGTGGATTACATTTAGCATCCAAAAGTTACAATACTAATTTCAATTAGTATTAGATTGCTTTCTGTAGCATATAAAAATTTATTTCCTATTCAGCTCCATTTCTCCTTTTCTTTCAGCCTTTGATATCACAGAATTACATCCTTATACATTATGTATCAAGATTAATAATTTTTAGTGCATTAGTGTCTTAAGTCATATAGAAAACAAACAATGGAGTTACAAAACTAGTTATAATAATACTAGCTTTGATAATTGTTCATATACTTAACCATTTAGCAGAGATCTTTCTTTCTTTCTTTTTTTTTTTCCTCCTGTACTGGGAATTGAACCCAGGGATACTTTCCTTAATCACTGAGCTACATGCATCCCTAGTCTTATTTTTTATTTTTAATTTTGAGATAGGGTCTAAGTTGCTCTGGGTTTTGCCAAGTTTGCTGAGACTGGCCTCTAACTTGTCATCTTCTTGCCTTCACTGGAATTACTGGGATTACAAGCATGCACTAGCATGCCTGGCTCTTTATTTTTTAATGTGGCTGCAAGTTACTCTTCTTATTTGTGGTTTTGCTTTCAGAGGTTTTAGTTAATTGGGTCAACCATGGTCTGGAAATAATCAATATTCATCTTTACTTTTTCAGGAGAGGGACCATATTTATATAACTTTTATTATAGTATATTTTATAATTGTATTTTATTAATATTTTACTGTGCCTAACTTATAAATTAAACTTCACATAGATATGTATGTATGTTTAAAAATGAAGACAGTGTTTGTTCTCATGTGTAAGTAAAAAGATTTTTGTATATGGAAATTATTTGAAATAAAATATAGTTTCATTAGAAAGATGTATTTTAGATAACCCAGGTTTTGGGAATATTGCCTTTCTGTTTTTAGTCTCTACTTTCCAAGTATCTATAGGCAAAATTTCCCATTTCCCTTTGGAAAGTGCTGTTTTTTTGCCTTTTTAGCCTTTCTATTGTGTCAGACCTTCAAGACAATGAGCCAACTGTGGGTGTGAAATCTTTGGGAGGAGAGAGGAGGAAGTGGGAGGGACAGCCATGATGAATGTTTCCCTAAGTAATATTCAAGTTCCTTGAAAGAATGTAAACCCTCACCACCACCCCCCCCACTTTTTAAAATGTTGTACTATTTTCTTTTACCCAGATTGTTTATTCTGCTATCAGCCTGACTGTTGCTCACAGTATTAGCTAAGAAATCATGAAGTTCAGTTTTTAGAGAGGCATATGATTTCTATAATGCTCACTCAAGCTATAGGAAAGTAATGGGGGCAAAAAAGGTAGTTTGAGTTCTTGGTTGAAAAGGATAGAAAGGGACTAATTAAACTTAATTAGAAAGGAATTTTTTTGAAAAGTACTAGGCAGCTTATAGCTTGAGAACCTGGTTTAGAAGTTGGACAGAAGGTCAGGGAAGCAAAATATGTCCAGGAGGTTGTAACAAGATCAGTCTGCTTAGACTGTTGCTGCTTGGATACTTGCTAAAGCGCAGGTACTGCTGCCATGACTATATATTGGTGACTGTGCTCAAGAACTCTCAGCAATACCAGTCATGTCTATGAAGAATCCCTAACGCCTGCCTGTTGCCCTCACGCACTAAAATTCAGTGTCCAAAGCAGAAGGGCCTAATTGGCCTCAGGCCTGTACATGTGATGAAAGATGAAGAAAGAAATACCTTCTTCTGATCTCTTGAACTTCTCTCCAGATTGCAGCGGTGCCTAAAGAGATGATAAGTGTCTCCTACAAATTTCTCCTACTTTATATTCTTGACTTTCAGACCCTATTCCCAAACATTTATTAAAATTTTTTTAAAAAATGATTTTATTGTTCATAAACTTTTTAAAGAGCAAATGCAAAAATATTGCACACAATTCTACACCTCCTTTTTACATTTAATCAATATATCTTTTATATTGGCGTGGACATCAGCTGTTATTTTTTTTTTTGACTACCTTTAATTTCATTTTATTATTATACCATAATTAACATTGCCATAAAATATTTGTTTCCTTTTTTTTTTGCCATGAAAACAGTGCTCTAATAAATATCTTCACATGAGTATCTTGGTGTTATTTTGCAAATGTATTCTTAAAGGAAAAGCTGTGGAGTTGCTAGGTCAATTGAGTCCATGGTTTAAACTTTTGCCTTAAAAATGGCATTGTATATTAGTGCCAAAATGTTTGAGTGCTTCCTCCCTTCTTTACAACCTCTATAGACATTTAACTTTTTGTAGTTTGTTGGCAAAAAGTGTGATTTGATTAAATTTCTTGTGAGGTTAAGTGACTTTTTGCTGTTTTATTGGCAGTATATATTATATATTTTTGTTGGGGTATGTTTATGTGTATACTGACCCTGTCTTCAACTTTTTTTTTTCCAGATATTTTTTTCTTAATGATTTTTTTAAACGAATTCTCTTAAAAATAAGGAAAAATCTTTGTGCAAGCAGTCTTATAATGTCTTGCGTCTCTTGTCCATTTGAATTCTGTGACTACAAAAATAAGCAGTGAGTTGGATGCAGTGGTGCATGCCTGTAATCCCAGCACACCTATAATCTTAGCAGTTCGGGAGGCTGAGGCAGGAGGATTGTGAGTTCAAAGCCAGTCCCAGCAAAAGTTAGGTGCTAAGTAACTCAATGAGACCCTGTCAGTAAATAAAATACAAAATAGGGATGGGGATGTGGCTCAGTGGTTGAGTGCCCCCGAGTTCAATCCCCTGTAAACCGCGCCTCCCACCCCCCCTTCAAGTAGTGAGAGATTTCTAGTAGTATATAGCTGTCAACTTTTGGAATTCTAATTTATTTTAATTTCTTTATGGTTCTGTTGGGTTTACTTTCCCCTTCCTCAGCCTTTTATTTTAATACCATTTCTATGTTCTTTATAAATACTACTATTTTGTATTCATCTATGATTATTTTCTCCTATTTTTGGCCATTATAAATGTTATCTTTTAAATCTAAGCTCTGTAAGTAAGTCTTCATAGCTAAATTGGTTGGTCTTCTAAAAAGTTTGTCTTTTTAAAAACTAGAATTATTTGTAGTTGTTTGTACAAAATTTTAGTTGTTAAATCCTCTTCATAGCCTTTCCTTTTATGTTGCTTATGAATTCATAGCCTGTTACTTAAATGAAGCTTTTGAAATCTGTTTTACTGATCTGTATCATATCTAACTATGCCAGTATTTCCTTCCTTGTCTGACGTGAACTCTAAAATTATATGAACACTTTCTCTCTGTTTCCTGGCATTTCCACTCAAACTTGTTCCTCATTCTTTGTTGAAAATATATTCAAAGTTGTAGTTTCCTTCTTTATTTTCATTAATCAAATGATAAAATTAACCAAGCATATCAAGACAACTTGACAGAAAACTGCATTTTGTTAAAAATTGTGAAGTCCCTAATTATTAGTGTATTCCTGTTTTCCAATTTTATGCTTTATTTCAAGAATATACCATTTCTATACATGAGTAGGAGGCATGGGTATGGTGTTCAGTGAATTTTTAAAGATCTCTGAACCCAGTAGACACATGTAGCTATTTATGTTTGAACTTACAAGAATTAAGTGACTCATTCATTTGCACTAGCTACATTTCAAGTGTGCAGTAGCTACATGGGGCTACATATGTATTGGATAGCACAGTTCTACAACATTTTCATCATTGTGGAAAGTCATATTGGATATATATTTCTAGATAATCAGTGCTGTTCTGCTGCTTATTCTTAAAAGTTCTTAAGATGATGAATTCCTTCTATTGCTGTCCCTAGTATTAAAATAAATTTGAGAATTTTTTAAAAAGTAGGTTGCATTTTACCAACATATTTATAAATCAGGCTATTCGTCTTACTTTTTTATTGCTCAGTTTTATTGAGGAGTAAAATGTACCCTAAAAAGTATACTGTTCAATGAATTGTCATGTAACCGTACCTACCCATCCACCCATGTAAATATCACCACTATCAAGATTTAGCACATTTCTATTACAAGAAGTTTCCTTGTACCCATCTGTGTCACCTGCTTTCTATCATTGTAGATAAATTTTGCCTATTCTAGAATTTTTTATAAATATTGTCATATGGTTTGCACTCATTTTTTAGCTGGTTTCTTTCTCTTAGAGTAGTATTTTAAAAATTTTCTTTGGGCTGCGATTGTGGCTCAGTGGCAGAGCGCTTGTCTGGAAAGTACGAGGCACTGGGTTCGATCCTCAGCACCACATAAAAATAAATAAACAAAATAAAGGCATTGTGTCCATCTACAACTAAAAAAATATTAAAACAATTTTTTTTCTTTGTTGCTTGTTAACAGTATAGTCTTCCTTTGGTTTCCATAGCATTGGTTCCAGGACCCTCCTGCTTATACCAAAATTCTCAAGTCCCTTATATAAAATAGTGTAGTATATGCATATATGTTCTCTCTCTCCCTACACACACACACACACACACACACACACACACACACACACACACACATATATTTTAAACAGTACTAGGAATGGAACTCAGGAGCACTCTAGTACTGAGCTACATCTCCAGCTGTTTTCTTTTGAGACAGGGTCTCATTAAGTTGCTATGGCTGGTCTCGAACCTGCAGTCCTCCTGCCTCAGCTTCCCAAGTAGCTGGGATTACAGGCATGTGCCTCCTCACCCAGCTCTTTTGTATATTTTAAATCATCTCTAGATATTTACAACACAATGTAAGTGCTATATAAATAGTTGTGATACTGTATTGTTTAGGAAATAATGACAAGGAAAATGAAATACATGTAACCCTCCCTCTTCATCTGCCATTGGTTGAATCTACTGATGTGAAACCCAAGACATGGAAAGTTGTTGACTGTCATTTTTTTTTTTTGTATCTGGGATTGAGCCCTGGGGCACTTATCCACCGAGCTGCATCCCCAGCCCTTTTTAAAAATATATATTTATTTTAGTTGTAAATGGACCTTTATTTATTTATGTGTGGTACTCACACATGCTAGCAAGGACTCTATCACTGAGCTACAACCCCAGCCCACCCCAGCCCTCTTTTAAATTTTTATTTAGAAACAAGGTCTTGCTGGGTTACTTAGGGCCTTGCTAAGTTGCCAGAAGCTAGCTTTTTTTTTTAAATTGGTTGTTCAAAACATTACAAAGCTCTTGACATATCATATTTCATACATTAGATTCAAGTGGGTTATGAACTCCCACATTTACCCCAAATACAGATTGCAGAATCACATCGGTTACACATCCACATTTTTACATAATGCCATATTAGTAAGTGTTATATTCTGCTACCTTTCCTATCCTCTACTATCCTCCCTCCCCTCCCATCTTCTCTCTACCCCATCTACTGTAATTCATTTCCCTCCTTATTTATTATCCCATTCCCCTCACAACCTCTTATATGTAATTTTGTATAACAATGAGGGTCTCCTTCCATTTCCATGCAATTTCCCTTTTCTCTCCCTTTCCCTCCCATCTCATGTCTCTGTTTAAACAGAAGCTAGCTTTGAACTGGCCATTCTTCCTTAGCCTCCCAAACTGCTGGGATTACAGGTGTGGGCCACCAGTCCAGGCTTCTGTGATTTGTTTTTATTGCTAATTTATATTGTATGGACATGGCATAATTTATTTATCCATTCACCTGTGGTGAACACTTGTATTGTTCTCAGAGTTTATCATGAGCAAAGTTGGTATGAGCATTCATGTACAAGACTTCAGGAACATATTTTTGTTTCTGTTGGTTAAATACTTAATGGCATAGAATAGAGATTCCACAAAAAAATTTTTGACAAAGATGCGGAGATTAAGGTTTTTTTTGGATGGGTTAAATGTTTATTAAACCAAGCTTTAAATTATACATCCACTTACAGTCTGTAAACAAATACAGTACACATGTAAGTAAATGGGCAGCAAATTAGAACCAGTGGAAAAACTAAAGTTCCCTTTGCACACTGGCACCTCACCAGAACACCCTCCGCAGGCCAACAGCACAGGGCTGTGCTGGAGTTAAGGGTGAGATGAAAGAACCAGAGAGTGAGCTCCACTCCATCCTGAGGGTAGGTGTCAAAAGACAGGCATCTGTTCCATACCAGGCAGGGTGGACCACAGCAAGGCCACAGGGTAGTTTTTACATTCACAGATTGGCTGAAATAGTACAAATGAACTTCCTAATCTCAGTGTCTCCCTCCCTATCACCATCATTAGTAAGAAGTGTGAATTAAAATAAATGACGGACCACAGGTGGTTATAAAAATAGATGACTCATAGAGTAATAAATATCTGTAAGTAGCAGAGCATAAACTTATATAAAATTCACCTTTTCCCATAATGTGCAGATTATCATAAGTATGTTTGAGAGGTATGGTCAGCAGAATTCAGAGTGGTAAGAAGGGATTTTTTTTTTTTTGGTACCAGGGAGTGTATCCAGAGGCACTTAACCACTGAGCCACATCCCCAGCCTTTTTTATACATTTTATTTAGAGACAGGGTCTTGCTAAGGGAAGGAGAGTCTTTTAACAAACAACACAGAAAACGAAATAAACCTTGATGTATAACTCTCATCAAAACATAAAAGTGAAGTTTTAAAGTATAAAACTTACAGATAGCAATATGGAAGAAAATCTTTAGTTGAAGATCTCTTAGAAATAGAAATCTTATATTTCTATTTCTTAGACATAGAAAATTACTTTATAAGAAAAAGTGGACAAATTTGACTTCATCAGCATTAAAAATTTATGCTCTTTGAAGAGCACAATTAAGGAAATGAAAGGGCCATGGACAAAAAGAGGAAAAGATACAAAGTTTACAAAAGAGATAAATATATGGTCAATAAACATTTGAAAAGATGTTTCAAATCAGTCTTGAGGGAAATGAAAATTAAAACATGAAATGCTGTTTGATGTTTACTGGAATGGCTAAAATTTCACAGGATTAACAAGGGTTGGCAGGGATGTAGATCAATTGGAAAGCTCAGGCCTATTGGTAAAAGCACAAAATGATTCAACTTCTTTGGAACAGTGTTTGACTTGGCACCTCCCTTTTTTTCTGAGGCTGGCTCTGAACTCTTGATCCGCCTGCCTCAGCTTCCTGAGCTGCTGGGATCACAGATGTGTGCTACCATGCCTGGCGACATTTCTTATATTAATTAAAAATTTTTTTTAGTTGTTGATAGACCTTTATTTTATTTATTTAAATGTGGTGCTGAGAATCAAATCCAGTGCCTCACACATTCCAGGCAAGTGCTCTACCACTGAGCCTGAGCCCCAGCCCCAGCCCTCTTATATTACTTTTGATGGCCAGAATTTCTTTGTCGAGTTATAGGTCACTTCTGCTATGGCTTATTTCTTCACCCTTTAGTTTTATACCTCTTTAGAGAGAGTAGATTTTCTTGAGTACTGGGAATCACTATTTTTTCAGTGGGATTATATGAAGCTGTTATTTTGGTTCTTTTGTTATGTATGAGAAAACTACTGTGAAGGTAAGAGTTAAGTTTCACCATCATTTTACTTTGTCATTGGATATATGGGAGATAGTAGTTAAGGTCTAGGATGTTTGGAGCTAACCTATTTAAATGGGGTTAAAGCAGGAATTATTTATGTGTTTTAAAAATGGTTCCATGTATTAGTAATAGCTATAACAATTGTAATTATACTCAGATTCTAAGCAAGTGTAGATTAAATGTGAATATAGCAGGGGAAATATATATGGTTCCCAAATAACTACAGAAGGATGTAGCAAATAATTTTGCTTTTCCAGATGCTATTTTTTCTGATTCATCTATTTAGGATTATTGGGAGATATCCAATGTCCTTAGGCTGTTTTTTTGAATGGGATATCTTAAAAAGGTTCTCCACTGGGTTTCTCAAGGAGCCTTCATAATTGCAATTGTCAGTACTTGAAGTTACGTTACTATTGTTTCTGTAGTAGTTCTGGCAAGTGCTTGACAAATATTTGTTCAGTGAAATTTTGGGAAATACAATCTGCCACACCTTTCTTCTGCTGTCTTCAGTTGAGGCTGTCCAATAGACTTTTCTTCTTAGGTATTAGACTTTTGAAGACTGCATCTTCTTTTAGATTGTCTATATCTTTTTTTTTTAAACTTTTCATCTTTTCACTCATTTTAATCATTTTCCTTTACATTCTTGTACGTATTTTGGAACTGGTTCTGTTGACTTTTTTTTTTTTCCCTCCTTGGTTATGGGTCATATTTTTCTGCTCTGCCTGTCTAGTAAATTTTAATTGGTTCTTGAATGTGAAGGGATTCAGATTGTTATTTTCTCTGAGGGTACTGAGATTCATTTTAACAGGCATTTAAATTAATGGTTGATTTGATATTGTTAGGCTTGGTTTTCTTTGTTAAGGTAGGCCTATTTCAGATTTATCTTTTGTACAGTCTTATGGTCCCTTCTTCTAAAGTGGGACTTCTGTGGTCTCAGCTGAATATCAGGGGTACTTAGGTCTTTCCTCTCTGGTTGGGCCAGAATTCCAGCTTCTTTTAGTATTGCACTGCCTCTGGTGTCTTCTCATTATAATTTCAGATTCTGCATATATGCAGCCCAGCGCTTTGCCAAAAACCAGAGGTGAAATCTATGCAAACTTGTTTTTCCTTTTTCCTATACATTACCTACCACATCTTTGGCACCCTGCTTTACAGACTCTAGCTAGCTGTTTTACCAACTCAGATTTCTAATTCTCTAATCTCTGCCTTTTCACCTCAGCTAAACCTTTTATAACTTATCTGTAAGAATTGTAATGTGAATGAAATATGTAACTTTTATTAGTGATAGTTTGAAGTACTGCTTGTACTACCATAACATGTTTTTTTTCCACATTCAAGTTCATGGACTCTTTTTCTCCTCCCCATCACACACATATTTTTAGACTTCCTCTCCATTTTCCCTCCTTCTAATAGTTATATTGTAGTTTTGGTTATATTGAGCTTTTTATGTGGTTATTACTAGATAAATGGCATTGCTGGCTAGCAATATAGTATATTGTGACTAATATTTTTTCCTACATATTTAGTTTTCCCTGGAATTACAAAGGTCTCATTTTTTTTCTTTTACTTGTTTAGTTTTCTATGTTCTTAATTTTAATTAATTCACAAATTCACCCCAATTCTGAGCACAGTTGGTGTCCTGTCAGTTTTATCGTCTCAAGGATCTTTCTTATCAGCCCTAAACTGGATTAATTGCTCTCTAGACTTGTTATATGGAAGTCTTTGATGCCTCTTCACCATCATTCTGGGGATTCACCTGTCCTCTTCTGTGAGTTGGATTCTTCAGTTCCTGGAACCTGTCATCAGTTTTCATCTCTGGTTTTGGCATATCTTTGTAACTTCCTGGGAAACTATAGGAAAGTAAAATTATTTTAGAGTTTGCTTATTTTAAGAAACTTTTATTTTATACTCATTTGATTTATAGACTCTGTCTTGGCCTAGAATTCTAGGCCGAAAATATTTTTCATGAAAATCAGAATATTTTGCCTAATTTTTTTTTTAAAGATATTAGATACAGTGGTATGTGTCTAATCCCAGTGACTCAGGAGGCTGAGGCAAGAGGATCTTAAGTTTGAGGCCAGCTTCAGCTACTTCGTGAGACCCTGTTTCAAAAAAAAAAAAAAAAAAAAAAAAAAGAAAGGCCATGGATATGGTAAAGTGCCTCTGTGTTGAATCTCTACTGTTGGCAGGAAAAAGGGGCACTGTCATTTTGATTCCACATTCTTCTTATGCAGATGTTTCCGGCAGTGTTATAGGGTCTTCTTTTTGTCTCTTCAGCATTCAAAAATTTCAAAATTTTACTGGGTATTCATGTCTCTTTTTGTTTGAAAACTCACTTTTTAAATAAAGCTTTCTGTTTATCATTTGTCTTCTATATTTTTTTCTGATAGTTCTTCAGTATATATTCTTATAACTCTTCAATTACCTACCTCATAAGGTTGAGGATTAACAAATTTACATACATAGAATACTTTAAATAAGTGTCTGACATGTAGTAAAGACTTGTGGTACCTCTAATTGTTACTGTTTAGTTTCATAATTGTCTTGAGGGCATAGTCTTTGGTTTTGATTCTTTTACTTACTAGTTTTGAGATCTCTCTCTTTCCTCTGTAAAATGTGAATAAGCTATCCTCTCAGAAGTTTGTGAGAGGTTAATAAGAGTATATATGTGAAAATGCTAACAATAACTTTTACAGAGTTAATAGTTGCTACTTGAATCTTAATGTCAAGCTCTTTGTTTGAAAGAAAACTATGGCTGAATTTTAAGAGTACTAGATTTCTTGTACCTTGCAAATTTGTGTGAGCTAGGTGAACTTGAGTTAAATACTAATGATGCCTTTTTCAATAAATTATTTCTTACTGCTCAATCTTGTTTTGTTATTCCAAAAAGAGAAGATAAGGAAAATATTCTGTGAAAAGCTCTGGCTTTACTTCAGATTGTATAACTCTATGTAATGTAGTAATTATTTAAGAATGACATGATTATTTATTTGGGTTATTTATTTATTTTTACTTAAAGGTATTCGAGATTAGGAAAAATAGAATCTGTCTTTTGGTTCTTCTCAATAGTTTTTAATGTAATTTCAAATGTTAGCTCATTTTTGTTAATGGTGGCTTTTTGTTTGTTTGTTTTGTTTTAAGGTTTTTGGATTCAAAGCATAAAAACCATTACAAGATATACAATCTGTAAGTATGTTTTCTTATTTGTACGCTTGCAAATATCTTCTACATAACTAATAAGTGAAAGTTATTTTTTTGTTAGAGTAAGGTAGAGTTAAAGATATATATTTTACTAGAATTGTATTCCTAAAACAATTAGTTGAAGAAGACTGAGAACACTGTTAGATCATTTAGAAAGTGTAGTGATGAGATAAAACAATGTTGGCACAGATTCACGTTACTTGATCTGCTTTAAATGACTTGGCATCTAGCCCACTTTTGAGCCCCTAACCATGTGGTTATTTGAAGTGTAATCCGTAGGAGAGCTTCTGTTAAGATGTCTTCCATGGAGGCATTCTCCAGAGTGGATATGATTTTGTTTATTCAGTCTCTTGATCAATTGATTGAAGAAGGTATTAGAGTATTTGGTTTGTAACATAAGATATGTTATCTAAAATTGTTGAATTAGATAGTTTCTATTGTCTTGGGCAGGGTTTTAAGGGTTGCCTACCTGATAGAGCTAGTTGACCTTATCTTTAATTTTCTGCTTTTTCTTTTGACTCTGGGAATAGAGACGTGAAAGGAAAAAAAGAAGGGAAGGAAGGGAAAAAAATTCTTAAATGATTTTGCCCTTGAAGACTATTTTTTCTTCTCAAAGTACTAACCATTTTCTAATTTTTGAAAAATTGGAAAACCATTACATTTTAAAGACTGGTACCTGGCCTTTATTTTTTTTCTATTTATAAATGATTACAATAGAAAAAATATATAAAGTTATATACTTGGTCACAATTGTTTTTGTAGAGTTATTTATCAAATGTTATAACAAGATTCTCTTGTGCCTCTGGTGGACATTTAAATCTTTTACCAAAAAGAAAGAAAGATTTTTTATGCCTTGTTCTTTTATAATAATAAAACCTTCATAGGTACTGGGTGTGGAGTAGACACCAATGTTGTTGTCTAATGAGTTTTCAGTGACTTCTTCAGATTCACAAAGGTGCAAACATTTAGTGCTTGCCACATATTAGACATTATAAAACATTGGGACGTGGGTACAGAAAGGATAAGATACCAGTTCAGTCCTGAGGTAGCTTGTAGTCTAATGTGAAAATTAGAGAAAGTATTATAGAAGATGTAATTCTTGAATACAAGAAGGCATTGAAGAGAACAGTAGAAATAGTAATTGTGTTCCATATGACAGTTTTCATAAAGGAAGGATATTTGAGTTATAGTGAACAGAATCAGTAGGGACTGACTCTCAGGCCAAGGAAGAAGGAAAATGGCATAGCAGAGTGAATGGCAAGTAAGAAGATTGTTGGCATAATAGTGTTTGGAATGTGGCAGATCATTTATTTTTGTCAGATTGTGATGTGTGTATGTGTGCCTGGGGAGTTTCAGTGATAAAACATGCTTAAGTTTAGGTGAGCCCAGTTTATAAATGATCTGTGCATTTAGGGGTCATCTATTCTAGATTAACCTTTCTTATACTGCCTTGTTGTTCTTTTGTAGAAAAATAAAAACCACATAGCTTTGTGCTTTTTGAACATCTCTATTCAGAAGTTGAATTAACAACAACAAAAAATAATTGTCAAAAGCTGAAATCCATTAAATAGATCTTGTCAGTCTTAGACTCTCAGAATTGGGGATTTGGAATCTTAAAAGGGAGGTCAAAAAGACAAATTCTGCAATTGTCATAATTTTATTCTAGTTTAGCATATCTAAAGGGAAGGAAATTGTTTTCATTCCTGTATGTAGTGGCTTCCTGCTTTCTGGAACTTAGGATTTAGGCTTGTACTATTGATATTGTGGGACACTTACTACATTATTATGGTTAAAATTGGCTTTTGGGGATAGCCTGGGAATGGGAATGCCTGATTTGTATTTCCAAACATTGGAATCCCAAGATAATGAAATAACTCTTTATTAGTCTAGAATAGCTTTTAATGCATATTAACTCCCCCTCCTCGCATGGAATTGTGGACTTTCAGAGCTGGAAAGTACTGAAAGAAATCTTTTAGTATAACATTCTCATTTTACAAATGGGGAATATGAAGCCTACAGAAGTTAAGAGAGTTAACAGTCATAGTAGCAATCCATCCACTGTTGATGCCAGTGTTCCCTTTATTTTTTGTTTTAACCTCCCCCAATTTTGTTCTCTTGAAATGTTTCTAGAGCTATCAGTCTGTAATATGTTTCTGATGTTTCTTTCCAACCTTTACCTTCTTTCCACCCCTGCTTATTATATATCTGGTTCTGGGTAAGTGAGTCTAGCATCATTAACAGTTGTTTCTCTTTTATTTCTTTAATTTTTAGAATAGTTATTACATGTGATATCTTTTTCTTTGGAAACATACAGATAGGAAGATCTTAAAATATTTACACTAGGTATACCCACATTTAATAATATATTAAGTCTTTTATAGCAATTGCAATTATGGCATACATGGGTGAAGAAGAATTCTTAATGTGAACTTTGTAATAATTAAATATTTATGTCTCTATAGTTTCTTCAGGCTTTCACTAAATTATTTTTAATAATTAGGTAAAATTAGCCTTATAGAATTATCAAAATTTAAGTATACTGATGCTTGTTAAATTAATCAGTATATTTTAGGGTACAAGTACTTTTTATTTTTGTTTTTCCCTCTTTATAATCTATACACTGGTAATGATAGGAAAGGAAGGGAGATAGGAATAAAGTCATATATAGTTAACCTTAGTATTCACCAAATGCTAATTTTCAAAAGATTTATATATTTCATTGCATATTTTGCTGATGTACTTAATCCTTTTGTAGTAAAACTTTAGCTAGTATTGATTTTTTTTTTTTTTTTTTTTTTTTGGTGGAGGTGCTGGGGATTGAACCCGGGGCATTGTACATGTGAGGCAAATACCCTACCAACTGAGCTATATCTCTAGCCCCTCGTATTGATTTTTTTTAAAAAAATATTTTTTAAATTGTAGATGGACATAATACTTTTGTTTTATTTTTATGTGGTGCCAGGGATCGAACCCAGTGCCTCACACTTGCTGGGCAAGTGCTCTACCACTGAGCCACAACCCTGGCCCTCCTCCTATGTAAGATAAACGTAGCTATGTTGTAGAGAGTAAAGAAGAGACTCACCTGCTTAGCTAACTATATGACAAGTATCACTTCTTTGGAAATTTTTCCTATTCTTATCCCTTTCTTCACTCTGCCTACTACAACAAAACAAAAAACAAACCCCTCAGTACTTCTTCATTTTTCTTGTCTCATATAAGTAGTATAAAGGGTAATAATAAAAAATTATATCTTTTGAGTTTTAATTATAAAGATATTGAAATGATTAAATCCCAATTGTTTTCTAAGTATCTTTGATTTTAATATGTTGAGATTTATCACTAATATATCACAAAAAATATAAAATAAATTTTGTTGGGGCAGGGTGTTGTGTGTGTACATACATGTGTTTAGGAAGAGCAGAGTCTTTGTCTTTACCCTTCTAGCCCTTTCCCTGAGCATTTGCACCACCACCAGCCCTAGCTTATACTTTTCAGACCCCCATACTTACCTGTAAAGATCATCATAATGTTTTTGTTTTTTATCATCACTGTTGGTTGGCTTTGTATTTTGTGACAAATATTGCTTGAGTAGGAAGGTGGCTTTGATTAAAATTTAAATAAACTTTGTAATTGCTTTCATATTTAAAACTTTTAATATTTTTTATTCTAAGTAGAAGTATGATGCAGTAATAGAAAATGTTTTGTAATCAGTGATACTAAGCTTGTTCTGATTTTTCATTTATATATTGTGATTTGGGGCAAGGTTCTGCTTTCTCATAAAAATATGAGGCTAATATTAGTCATTATTACATGTTTGTGAGGATGAAAAAAAACATAAAAATTCTTAGAAGGTTTGCACATCTCATAGCATTTAGTACTTGTTATTTCTCTTTCCCTCCATATATTCATCTTAGAGTACTATGCTGGGGATCAAACCTAGGGCTTCATGTGTGCTAGGAAAGTGCTGCACCATTGAGCTACAACCTTCAGTTCCCAAACCAAACATTTGATATCCTGAAAAAAGTATGGGAAGTTTAGAGAACTGAATCTACATGAAACTGACACTTATTTTCTTTTTTTCTTATTATTTTTTAGTGTCAATGGACCCTTCCTTCCCTCCTTTCCTCCCTCCACAGTGCTGAGAATCAA
This sequence comes from Ictidomys tridecemlineatus, assembly GCF_052094955.1. NCBI lineage: Eukaryota > Metazoa > Chordata > Mammalia > Rodentia > Sciuridae > Ictidomys > Ictidomys tridecemlineatus. The sequence continues at coordinate 69,710,962 of NC_135477.1, forward strand.
ACCCAGTGCCTCACACATGCTAGGCAAGCACTGTACCACTGAGCTACCACCCCAGCCCCTGACATTTATTTTCTTTTGAGCTGTTATGAAACTAGCTTCTTAGAATTATTTTATAGCCTTATATCCCACTTCCTAAGACTTTACAGAATTCCTTTTAAAATACTGCACCATGGATTGTCCACTACTGATCAGTCTGCTAAAGAAAGTATAAAATTTAACTATTTTATTGGTCATTTCTCTTCTGTTTATCATGTTTTTCACATTTGTATGGAATTATTTAACAGGGATACATATGACATTACTAAATACATTTTCTTTTTAGCAAAACTCAGTATTCTAAATTACAATATACTAAAAAGAAAAAAAACTTTGTTTTGAGTGGTAATGTGAAAGTTGATTTATTATAGGTATGACCAGTTTTTTAACAGTTTTAATTTATAATGAGTTCAATTTTCTTGTGAATTTGAAACTTTAAAGGAATTATAAATGTTTTCCATATTTCTAAATGTATAATACAGGTTCACAATAGCTTATTTAAAAATTTTGGAGCTAGTTATGTTTTAATATTCTGAATTTTTTGGTTTTCAGAAAGGCAATACAGAAGCATATACTCTTTAAGTATATTAATTAAGGACTACATACAATCTTAAAACCTCAAATCAGATTCTACAATTGAGATTGCCATAAATTAAAAGAAAATTTTAGCTGTTTTGTAAGTTTAGGATTTTGGAATTGTAGGTTAAGGAACAGTAGATCTTAATTTGTTCTAAAATATTGATTTTTATTTTAAATAGTTTTAAAAATCTGGTTTGGTGGTAGTTGGATTTACTATGATGCTGCTGACCACACTGTCAATTATGAATAAACCAGTACATAATAACAAAGACATCACTACCATTAAAAAGACAAATATTTGTATGCTCTATGAATGCAATGTTAGAATTTTACTATCCTGTATTGATTTTACTTATTCTTTCATTGCTTTCAGATATTAAAATTTATAATCTGAGAGATTATTTAACTGAATTTTATTCCAGGCATAGGTAAATTCTGTCTCAGAGCCCACAGAAATTTCCAGTTTATTTGTAGAACCCTTTAAACCATGAGAGAACTGGAGAGTTTGAGAAGTTTGCAGATGTATTCTCAGATAGGCATATTTGCCATTGATCCCTCCTGAAAATCTAGAGTGGATTTACTAAAAATGACTTTGGTTTATCTAAAGGGAGAAAGGTCTGGTTTAAAAAAAATTAGTAAGCATCGTGTCCAAATAGATTAGCATCATTCAGTTTTCTTTTGTTCTTTTGCTTTTAATATTTTTAACATGTTTTTAAATAATAGTTTAAGAATTGTATGTGCTCATCTGGTGAGATAAAGACAACAATGAAATTATTTACTTGTTTACAGGTACTTGTGAAATAAAAAAGTACATTCTAATAACATGTAGAATTTCTGTAAATTTGAAAATTATAGATGCAATTTAATTTGTAGGGTTGTATGATGAGGGCATCACAAATTTGATAAGCAAATGTATAAGCTCTGTTTGCATATATTTCACATCTTAAACCTTCACCTCCTTAATCATAAAATGGGGATAGTTTTAGTACCTACCTCACAGAATTCTTGGGATTAAATGAAAGAGTGAATATAAAATACTCAGCACAATGCCCGATTCAAGAAACTTTTTGTTGTTATGCCCAAGTACAAAAGGTAATTTATGCCACTTTAAATTTTTCTTTTAGATGTGCTGAAAGACATTATGACACCGCCAAATTTAACTGCAGAGGTATGTATAAATGTACTGTAGTATGTTGTATAACTTAAAACCAATAGACTATATTGTACTGTCATAACAATAATGAGTTATCATGATTGGATATAAATATTTATCTTAAGGATAATCTTAGACAACTTGGAAAAACTAATTTTGCTGTTGTACTTTAGAAAAAAAGTATCATATAAACCTCTCTATTGCCTGGAAGACTATAAAGTGTAGAATAGACAGGAGAAATACTAGACTGTGTTTGTATCATAAGGAGGGGGTTTCCCTACTGTTTAAAGCATTTGATGTCAGTATGCAGTTTCAGAGAGACAGCAGAACTACTTTTCTGCTTTGGGGAATGACTTAAAGATAGGAAGGATAAAATTACATGGATAAAGAGGAGCCATTTAGGTGAAAGCATGGAACTATTTTTTATTTGTTTCAATTAGTTATACATGACAGCCGAATTCATTGTACATGAATGGGCACTTGATCTCTGAGCCGCATCCTCAGGCCTTTTTATTATTTAGTTTGAGACAGGGTCTTCTTGCTAATTTCTCTGATTATGCACAATATAGAAGCACACCGTTCATGCAATCATACATGTACCTAGAGTAATGATGTCTGTCTTATTCCACCATCTTTCCTACCCCCCAATCTCCCTCCCCTCCCCTTTCCTTCCCTTTCCTCCCTTCTCCTTTCCTTCCCTCTCCTTCTGTCCCTGCCCCTCTCCTGCCTCTCCTCCCCTTTCTTCCTCTTTCCTCCCCTCCCTGCCCGTCCCCTCCCCTCTCCTCCCTTTCTCTCCTCTCCCCTCCTCTTCCCTTCTCTCCCTTCTTTTCCCCTCCCTACCCTCTGCGCAATCCAAAGTTCCTCCACTCCCCCACCCCCCATTTTACATTAGCATCCACATATCAGAGAGAACATTTGGACTTTGGTTTTTTGGGGATTGGTTTACTTCACTTAGCATGATATTCTCCAACTCCATTTACCTGCAAATGCCATAATTTTATTCTCTTTTAGTGCTGAGTAATATTCCATTATATGTGTATACCACAGTTTTTTTATCCACTAATCTATTGAAGGGTATCTAGGTTGGTTCCACAATTTAGCTGTTGTGAATTCAGCTGTTATGAACATTTAATTTTATTTATTTTTATAATGTGGTTCTGAGGATTGAACCCAGTGCCTTACATGTGCTAAGCAAGTGCTTTACCAATGAGCCACGATCACAGCCCCTAGTGTGTTGATTTTAAGTCCTTTGGGTATAGACAGACCAAGGAGTAAGATATCTGGGTCAAATGGTGGTCCCATGCCAAATTTTCTAAGGAATCTCCATACTGCTTCGGGAACTGTTTTTTAACTGAATTTTATTCCAGGCATAGGTAAATTCTGTCTCAGAGCCCACAGAAATTTCCACTTTATTTGTAGAATCTCTTAAACCATGAGAGAACTAGAGAGTTTGAGAAGCTTGCAGATGTAAGCCTCAGATAGGCATATTTGCTATTGATCCCTCCTGAAAATCTAGAGTGGATTTTTAAATAGATGGTCTGAGAATTCTGAAGCATTAATTACCAAGAGTCAGTTTAATTTCACTAAAAATGGTTTTGTATGTGTGTGTATAGGAAGGTAGGTAGGTAGAGTTAGGTTTTTGCTTACTAGACAAAGCATGCCATTGGTTGCGGTTTCTTGTTTTCTCTCTCTCTCTCTCTCTCTCTCTCTCTCTGTACCAGGGATTGAACCCATGGGCACTTGATCTCTGAGCCACATCCTCAGGCCCTTTTATTCTTCAGTTTGAGACAGGGTCTTCTTCCTAAGTTGTTCAGGGCCTTACTAAGGTGCTGAGGCTGGCTTTGAACTTACGATCCTCCTGGCTTAGCTTCCTGAGTCATTGGATTACAGGAGTGTACTACCATGTCTGGCAAGGTTTATCTCTAAAGAGATATTTAACAGATTTTCCTGAATGTTTTTGTGTGCCATTTAGGAAATGAAGATGAAATAATGGTCTAGTTATGCAAATGACTACGTGAAAACTGTCCCATTAACTGAATGTAACAGTAGTCATTATCTATCAGAAGAGCTTTCCTGTCATACCAAAGGATTTAATTGATTGTAGTCTCTACTATGTTATGATGACTTGAAGATTCAAGACATAGTGTTCACATATTTAGATGACATAGAATAATTAGTACATTGGTGTCAGGATGTTTAAGGATCTTCTTAATAGATTGAAACCAATGCATATACTAAATGATAAAAATTTAATAGTGATATATCTAAAGTCCTGTTTCTAGGCAAATTTTAAAAAACCTCAACTCTAACTTAGGGATCAGAGAAGTCTTGGATTTTTAATAATTTATGTGAAAAAACCTGAAACTTCATTTTATAACTTTACTACAATTGTAATCTTTTGTAAGTAATTTTTTTTTCAGTTTCTTTTGTAAATGCTTTTCAAGTCATGTATAATAACACTAAGATTTGTAAAACCATCTCTCTCTCTTTTTCTTTTCCTTTGGCACTGGGGATTGAACCCAGAATTACATTACTACTGAGGCACATCCCTAGCCTTTTTATTTTTTATTTTTTGAGACAGAGTCTCACTAAATAGCTTAGGGCCTTGCTAAGTTGCTGAGGTGGGCTTCGAACTTGCCATCCTCCTGCTTCGGTTTCATTTATTTATTTATTTATATTTATATATGACAGTGGAATGCATTATAATTCTTATTACACATATAGAGCACATTTTTTTCCCACAGCATTTTTCTTTTATGAAGTTAAAATACAGTCCTTTCCACAGTTGATTCTATTAGTAATCTATACTTTCTTTGAAATATTTTTTGTTATGATGCAGTATTATAAATATTGTTATTCATTTTTTTTGTTAGAAAATGCATTGAGAGACCCAGGTGACATTTCATTTTGGATTCAGGTATACCTCTGGTGTATTGTGACCTCTGCTCCCAGTGTTACAGCAATTTCCTCCTTCATGAATCGAGAAACATAATTCTTGGGTACTTTTAGAAGTTAGCAATAGAGTATTCTCTCTTCAAAAATTAGAAAGTTAATGAGCAATAAGGAATTTGTATTTAGTTTTTCTTTCAAACACTTAAGTTTATAATACAACATTTCTAAAGTTTACCTACTTTTAATTAAAAATTCAGGAGAGAGTTTTTTCTTACTCTGAGGTTATCTTTTTACCACAGTTGCACAGTATCCTTTTGAAGACCATAATCCACCACAGCTAGAACTTATCAAACCCTTTTGTGAAGATCTTGACCAATGGCTAAGTGAAGATGACAATCATGTTGCAGCAATTCACTGTAAAGCTGGAAAGGGACGGACTGGTGTAATGATTTGTGCATATTTATTACATCGGGGCAAATTTTTAAAGGCACAAGAGGCCCTAGATTTCTATGGGGAAGTAAGGACCAGAGACAAAAAGGTAAGTTTTATATTCTCTTCTCCCTTTCTTCTTCTAGATCCAAGAATTTATTGCAAGACAGACTTTTTTCTTTTTCTTTTTTTTCCCCTTCACCTTTCTTGAGATATAATGTGATATTTTGATACATGTATGTATTGTGAAATGATTACTACAATTAGTCTACTCATCATATCACCTCATATAATTATTGTTTTCTCCCTATTGTGGGGAGAGCATTTGAGATATACTTTTGTATCGATTTCTTTTCTTTCTTTCTTTCTTTTTTTTGGTACTGGGGATTGAACCCAGGGGCGCCTAACCACTGAGCCATATCTCTAGCCATGTGACCCCACCACCCACATATATTTTATTTTGAGACAGGGTCTTGCTGAGTTGCTTGAACTCATGATCCTCTTTACTTCAGCCTCCCGAGCTGCTAGGATTTCTCTAAGCAATTTTCAAGTTTGTAGTACATTATTATTAACTAGCAATTCTCAAGTTTGTAGTACATTATTATTAACTGTAGTCATCATGCTGTTTTTTTAGTCTCCAGATCTTATTTATCTAGCCTAACCGAAACTTTGTATAGTTTGAGTAATATCCCCCTATTCCCATCTACTCCCATCCTCTAGAAAAGAGATTTTAAAAAGATAGTTGTTAATGCCTAATTTCTTTCAAAAATTTTAATCAAGTACTGCCCCAACTTCTGTATGAATAGGTATCTAATTCATTTAATTATTCAGATCATGCTGCTGTTTTTATATCATGATAGCAAATCTTACCCATTAACCTTATTACATATTGGATCTTACAAAAATCCTTATAAAATAGCATTTTAAAAACAACATATTGCTGGCCATGGTGGTACATGCCTACAATCACAAACTTGGGAGGCTGTGGCAGGGGCATCACAAATTTGAGTCCAGCCTTAGCAATTTAGCAAGGCCCTAAGGAACTTTCCTTATCTCACAAGAAAAAATAAAATAGGCTGGAAGTGTAGCTCAGTGGTGAAGCATCCCTGGGTTAAATCCCCAGTGTACAAAAAACACACAAACCAATCAAAAACACCCCTGCATATCAATCAAAAGTAAGTTTACTGTTGCTGAAGCTTGCTTGAGAATAAAATGTTTTGGGATAATTACCTGAATATGATTATTACCTAATAAAGTGTGATCATTTATAATAAAATTCATTCTTTCATGTGAATAATTGTAAAATGGAGTTACAATTAATCAGATTCTTCAGTCTTTTAGAAAGCTAAAGACCTTAAAAATCAGCAACAAATTTAACTGCATTTGAGGGCAAAAAGCAAACTCTTGAAAGGTTTTTACAATGATTTTTCAAAGGGTCAATTTATTTGGATGGTAAGTATAATAAAACATATTACCTTTGTATTAAAAAGAGTTTTTGTACATTTCTTTAAGTAGAACAAAACCCAAACCTCTCCAGATGGAGAAAACTCATTTAGGGAGAGAGACATTAATCAAAAATTTGTTGTAGTTTTAATAATTTTATAACTAGGCAGATTCTTCTCCAGGATAAGTCAATTTCTTCTTCATTCATCTTCAAAACAAATAGAGGTTATCATATTCATCATTTTAAGCTGAGTAGTTGTATCAGTTTCTTTTTCACCTCTTGTTTTTTAACCATTTGTTTGTCTTTGTGACTTTCTGAGTTATATGTAAGGACGTCAAAGTACCATTTATTGGAAATAGTTCACAAAATTGGGTATTAAAAGTCGGGTAAAAAAATTTTGTTTTGGTAAAGTATAAAAGTTGTGTGATGAGCAGAACGCTAGATTTAGTAAGCTAGGAGCTTAAAAAAAACCTGTTCATGTTATATAGCTTTAAAAAGTCTGATGAAAACCAGACATGACGAACACCTGTAATCCCAGCGGCTTGGGAGGCTGAGGAAGGATGATCTTGAATTCATAGCCAGCCTCATTTTAGCAACTCAATGAGACACACTCTCTCAATAAAATACAAAAAATGCTGGGGATGTAACTCAGTTGTTAAGTGCCCCTGAATTTAATCCCTGGTACCAAATCTGATGAAAAATTTTAAGTGTTTTCCCATTAAACATAGGCATGGATACATAAAAAAAATTTACTTATGGTTTTTAATTGCACTGAAACTTATTTAACAACAGATCATAAAAGAAACCTTCAATTTATTTGTGAGTTTTTTTCCATACAAATATCAATGGCCACAGTATATGAGAATGATGAATAAACCCGACTTTTAATACCCAATTTTGTGAACTATTTCCAATAAATGGTACTTTGACGTCCTTACATATAACTCAGAAAGTCACAAGTGGTATAAGTTAACCAAAATTAAACTTCAGTTTTCTTAGTAGTAAATTTTAAGGAATAGGCTAATGTTATTTAACTTTTTAAAGTAAAAAGTAAAAATTGTGCCATTTTGTTTGACTTTGCAACTTACCTGCCATCTTTGATATCTATTCAATTTCGACTTTGCCTATCTCACAAATAAAAGAACCAAATGGAAAATGTAGATTCCTTTGCCCAATGAAAGTAAGCTTGTGTCAAGAAATAAGAGTATGTCAAGACTCTTAGATAAATTCATGTTGCATCATTTTCCTTGCCTTCAAGTTAATGAAATAATTTTTTGGCAGTATCTGCATCATTAGTCCTGTGTTATGAAGGAAAGCATTATGATTTCACATTTCAGTTTTAAAGTTGAAGAGTTAAACTCCTTAAAAGAGTTTGATTTAAAGTCTTGGCTTTTATGAATTTGGCAACTTTTACAACAGATTTTTTTTTTTATTGTTGGTCGTTCAAAACATTACATAGTTCTTAATACATCATATTTCACAGTTTGATTCAAGCGGGTTATGAACTCCCAACTTTACCCCGTATACAGATTGCTGTATCACATCAGTTACCCTTCCATTGATTGACATATTGCCTTTCTAGTGTCTGATGTATTCTGCTGTCTGTCCTATTCTCTACTATCCTCCCTCCCTTCCCCTCCCCTCCCCTTTTCTCTCTCTACCCCTTCTACTGTAAATCATTTCTTCCATTTGTATTATCTTGTCTTACCCCTCCTTTCCTCTTATATATCATTTTGTATAACCCTGAGGATCGCCTTCCATTTCCATGCGATTTCCCTTCCCACTCCCTTTCCCTCCCACCTCTCATCCCTGTTTACAACAGATTTTTTCATGACAGTTCTTGCACAGGCTATGATTCAAAGCTTGGCACTTACAAAGCAGTAGAATACTTTCACAACAACAGATAAGGTTTCTTTCAGGATTAATGTGAGTTTTGCCACTCTGAAGCACATGGATGAATAAAGCAGTGAGTGATGATGGCATGGAGAGCTTCTGTCTTCGCTAGTGCAGCAAAAGCAGATGTGCTGCCCGACATTGAGGTGTACTGTTTTTTATGGAATACTGAGGTTTCTTCTTGGCAAAGAAACTTCGCCATTTTGAAAATGTTATCAATGTTTCCCAAAATTTTCAAAGATAGGCATCATTCATTGTGTGACCATGTATGTATTTGATGAAAACTACTAGCTGGGTGCACTAAGAAGTCATATGCTGAAGGGAGGTGGAATTTCCAGTCATTTCATGACCTGTTTTATAGTCTCAGAAAGAAAAAAAAATGTCAGTGATAGAGGTTTTGACATCTCATTGTGATACAAATGAATATCATGTCCTATGCATTTTATTGGGTGAATCAGTCAGCCTGTAGTAGATTGAATTGTGTCTCCCTTCATGAAATAAAAATGTATCCACCTGGAAAAAAATTATAGAGGTTTTGAAATATTTTTCTGCTGCAAGCTACAGACGTGCTTGACTCTTTCTGAGATGTTTGCTTTCATCATGTTCAACTGTGTAGCTTTTTGTTAGTTTGATATTAACCAGTAGCCTGGTAGGTTGCTTTATTCAAAATTTTGAGTTGGGTCAAACAAGAGTTTTGTAATGGTCTGGGCTTTTCTAAGTTGTGCTCTCAAACGTACTGTCGTCTTCTCCCTGTTCCCTTCCTCTTAAGCACACCTTCCCTTCCATATGTGCATATATACTCTGTCTGATAATAAGTGCTTCTTCTGAATAGTTGGCTATAGGCTGCTGATGGTGATAATTTGCCATGTAAGAAGCATTTGGGATAATCTGTCTCATCATGTTCAAGATAAAGGTAAAATCTAAGGATGCTCAAACTTTCTCTGTGTCTATCCAGTTCAAGTTAAATCCAAGAGAAGTTTTCATAATCAAAAAGTGAAGACATATTTAATTTGTCAGATCATATTTAGTCATCACAATCTGGTAACATTGTCAGTTCTGTTTCTCTCTAGAGGTGAGGAAGGGGTGTTTAATGAAATGGCAAGAAGCCCCATGGAATATTGTGAGATAGGGCCAGAGTAAAAAGATTGCTAGAGAAGTATTTATGAAAATAAAACATAAATCCTACAGTGTCATGTGATAAAAAGTAGTAATACTTCATTAGTAGAACTACTCTCTGTTGGCATCTCCCCCAAGTGAATGTGATGGGCTAGTAGGAAGTAGAAAATGTAGATCTGTGTGGACTGCCAGGAATGTATTTGATAAAATTGTCAAGTTTATTTGTTACAAGGTATTAAAGCACAGTTAAATGGTTTTAGCTAAGTTGATCACTTTAGCTAAGTTGATTACTTTTAGTGTCAGAATAAAATGAATCATTGAGATTTACTGTTCTTAGCTCATGCTTAGTTCATATACCTAGACCATGTTTTGGATGAATTATTCACAGGTCCTGAAGAAATGTATTCCTACCTTTTATCCCTGTGTATATATTAAAAGGCAAAAAATAAATTTGTGAGCAGATGATGTTGACTAAATTGTGTTTTACTTAATGTTTGCATTTACATTTTAGTTTGAAACAGCATTAGAAAACTAGGAATAATGGATAAAACCCTTAAGATTATTGGGTTCCCTACCCCCTCTAAAGTTTCTTATTTTATAGATGATAAAATGGGTCCAGAAAGGTAAAGTATTGTCATCAGTATTATCTATATGTCAATGACTCCATTGAGAGTAAAAGTTGAGTCCCTTGCTGCATTGTTAAATTTCTTTCTACATTATCAAGTTCACAAATATTTGAACTGAAAAAGAATTTTGAGATTCTTCAGAATAATTTATATAGACTCCTGAAAGTTTAGATAATACTGATGAAATAAGTCTATTTTGAAGGTTCCTCGTTTTATATTCTTATTTTTTAAATGTTATTTATTTGTTTGTTTATCTATATCTATTTATTTATTTAGGGGAGCATACTGGGGACAGAACTCAGGGGCACTCGGCCACTGAACTACATCTCCAGTCCTATTTTGTATTTTATTTAGAGACAGGGTCTAATAGAGTTGCTTAGCGCCTCACAAGTGCTGAGGCTGGCTTTAAACTCTTGATTCTCCTGTCTCAGCCTCCCGAGCTGCTGGGATTACAGGTGTACACCACCATGCCTGGATTAAATGTTTATTTTTAAAAAAATATTTTTTAGTTGTAGGTGGATACAATACCTTTTTATTTAATTTATTTATTATTATGTGGTGCTGAGGATTGAACCCAGCTAGGTGAGCGCTCTATCACTGAGCCACAACCTTATCCCCCTTGGTTTATATTCTTTACAGATGCTAGAACATTTAAAGACTCCTGATTTAAGGAGAAAGAGAACAAGTTGAGGGTATTGGTCTTATAAACTTAAGGCTGTACACTTTCTCAAAATCTCTTCAATTTAGTTGTCTTAAAGCTTTCAGTGATATCACTTGTTTGATGGTTAGAGTTCTAGTGAAATTATATATGTATGTATACATATTTAACGTACATAACAACATATATGTATATTATATATATATACATAAGTATATGTGTGTAGTTTGTTTATATATATTTATATTTTATATACACACACGTATATGGGGGATTGCTGGGAATTGAACCCAGGATGCTTTACCACTAAGCTAAATCCCCAGCCCTTTTTCTTCCTCTCTTCCTCCCTCTTTCTCCTTCTCCTTTTTCTTCTTCCTCCTCTTTTTTTTTTTTTTTTTGTACCAGGGATTGAACCCAGTGTCCTTAACCACTAAGCCATAACCCCAACTCTTTTTAAATATCTTTTATTTAGAGTCAGGGTCTTGCTGAGTTGCTTAGGGCCTTGCTAAGTTGCTGAGACTGATTTTGAATTCTCTATCCTCCTGCCTCAGCCTCCTGAGCCACTGGGATTAGAGGCTGGATTACAGGCATGTACCACCATGCCTGGTTTATTCTTTGAGGCTGGATCTCCCTAAATTGCTTAGAACCTTTTAAATTGCTGAAGTTAGCTTTGAACTTGACATCCTCCTGCTTCAGCCTCCTGAATCTCTGGAATTATAGGAGTGTGTCACAATACACAGATAATCATAAATATGATTATCTAAAGTAATTTTCTTAAAACATCTGATAATATTTCCTTTTAAGTTGAGCTTGTGCATTCACATCTTTTTAAAACTGTGAACCACTATTACAGGAGATGAATACATGTTATCTATTTTACAGTTTGTATAGAATTAATTTCATTAAAACTGTCTTAAATGTTATTTTACTTATATCCTTAATTATAGAGAAACATAAGAAGCTGAAGAAAGTTGTGTTCTTGTGACATTCGTATGGGAGCAGAATCTTTTTTCAATTTGTTTTGAAGAGAAAGGAGGTAGTTTTCATGAAAATTTGTAGACTTTGCAGAGACTCTCAAAATATTCTGACCTATTACAATCTAACCCAGTTATGACATATCTGCAGCATGCAGTGATGTAAATTACATGGCAGGGTCTTGGGTGCAAGCTGACCACAAAATGTAGCATTATGTTAGGAGTGTCTAATTAGTACTTGAGGCTGTGACTTGTTGCAGGGAAGTCAAGCAATTGATACCTTCTATAAAGAAAAAATTTCTGAGCTTGAGGTAACTGCTCAAGGGAAGGGCGACCCCTTTTATTCAATACCTTTTAAGAATGAAGAATGTTAGGCTTCCTTTGGGGTTATTCATTTGTATATTTGATATTTGACTTTATGAGTATGCTAAATTATCCAAAAACAAGCCATTTATGTTTTTTCCCCTCCCCCTCTAAGAAAGCATGTTTCAGGGTTCCCATCTCTCCTGTGCCCAACACTGTGTGCATCTACACTTAATTTATAGTATTATAAAAGATAAGTCTCATTTATTGTCAACTATGAAAAAAGAGTTAAAGCATGTTAAGAATGCTGGTAAGTATATAGTTTGGAATGATTCCTAAAATTTCCAACTTCAAAGAGGTTAATTTCCATTTTATGACAAACCTACATAGAATCACTGCTATTTTCCTCTTTTCCCTTACCACCCTCTCCCACTTCCAGAATAGTGGCAAGTAAGCATTAATATTTGTTTTCTTTCATTAAACTTTTTTTGGGAGGGAATCGGGCAGCTTTCATTTTCTTTGTTTCCAAATCAGTTATTAGAGAAAAAGTTCCTATATATCATGAACTCTGTACATGAGTTCATCGATCCTACCTTTAATGAAAATTTAAAGAAGAAATTTTTTAGTTTTCCTGGGGGATGAATTTTTATGACTTAATATCATAATCAAGTTACTTTTTTCTAATTGGTTTACTAAATTTTCCTATATTGTAACCTAATGAACTTTTTATATTTCTTCATTTGAAACACATAAGGTATATTGTTTTTTAAAAACTCCTAATGTGACATTATTTTTTAAAAGATATTTATTTTTTAGTTGTAGTTGGACACTATATATTTATTTTATTTATTTATTTTTATGTGATGCCGAGGATTGAATCCAGGGCCCTGTATGTGTAAGGTGAGTCATGTACCTCTGAGCCACAGCACCACCCCCTAATGTAACATTCTTATTTTTCCTAACATTAATTCTGCTGGGCTAAACTGTGTTCCTGTGATACATGCTATTTAAATCTGTTATCCATTCTGTAGATTCAGGGAACCATAGAATTTTTATACCTTGAAGGATCTGATTATTTAATTCAAAACTATTCTAATATAAATAATAAACAGATCTGCAGAGTAGTCTGCCCTTAGTCATAATCTTTTTATCAAATAACTCAAAACTATATCTTTTAGTTAACCTCAAACCCAGTGTTCTTTCTGTTGTCTAATTTTTTTCTTAGTTATTTCTATTGCAAAAGTAGAAACTGAAACTTAAAAAAGAAAAAAATAAAGTAGTTACCTTACAATGTATGAGGACTTTTTCAGTTTCAACTTGAAGAAACCCAACTCTCCAAGTAAGCTTAAACAAAAGAAGACATTTATTAATTTATATAACTTAAAAGCTTTGGCCTAGATCTATATGCTAAACAGTTATCAGGAGTTTCTTTCCCTTCCTTGCTCCCTCCTCTTCTCTCTTCTGTATATACTTCATATTTTCATATAGGCTCTCTCTGTAAGTAATGGCAAGGTATTGTTCCTTGCAGCTTTAGGCTTTCATTCTAACTACTTCGTCAACTGCAACAGGAAGAGACTACAACTTGAGCGAAAATTTCTCAGTTAAGTTATGATTTTCCTGGACTTTGCATGTACCCATTTCTGAACCAAATATTCTGACCAGAAAATGCAATTCTCTGATTAGGACAAGTATCTGAAGGTTACGAAAAAATTCAGCATCCCTAAACTACAGGGAGAATGATAACTTCCCAAAAAGCAGGAAGAAAAGATGCTGGGCAGAGATGTCTGCTTCACAATTAATTGTGAAGGATTCTGTGGATAATGCAGCACTATTTTAATATGGAACTCATAATTACTTTCATAGAACTGAGCATAATAATGCTCTAAACTTTGAAGATTCTTCATAGATGTGAAAAATAAGAGCTTAACGAGGGTATGACCTCATTCAAATCACATAGTTAATACACCTGCTGTAAGTAAGGACTCCTGAGTAAGAGATTCAAACTCATTCACATTTAGATTCAAATCCTGGTTTTGAGTGAGGTAATTACATGCAGTTAGACTGTTTTCTTATCCTTAAAATAGAGGTGATAACATCTTGTTGAGTTAGAGTTAGGAGAATACGTAGAATATTGGCAAATAATAACAGTACTGTTACATGTTGTCATTACAATAACAGCCATTTCTAAATCCATATAATAATTTTATTGTGATCATTCTGAAATACAGCTTTGTAGGCTTCAAGCAAACACTGATATGTTGAAACATCTACATTATTTCTAAGTGACAGAAAAGTACTGAAGTAGAAACTCACTTTGAGGGACGGACACTAGAATTAAATCCCGGGGTGCTTTATCACTGATTTAGTTTTTATCTTGAGACAACTCTTGCTTAGTTGTTTAGGGCATTGTTAAGTTGCTGAGATTGGCATTGAACTTGTGATCCTTCTGCCTCCACTTCCTGAGTTGCTGGGATTACAGGCGTGTACCACCATGATTGGCTAGAAAATCACTCTTTAAACTTGAGTCAGATTGTGAATTTATCTTAGGGAAGGTGATCTGAGAGTATTGACACATAGAATATGAACAAATATTACACATCGTGTGTTGTGGTATTAAGGTGATAGTTTAGTCTGACAGTATTGTGGCAGTATTTATAGATTTAAAAGGTGTGTAATCTATGCTTTAAAGTCTCTTTCCTAAGAGTAATCACATAAAAGAGATTTACATAAAATAAGGCTTAAAAATAAATGGTTGATTAAAGATAAATCAGAAAATGTAAGTCTCAAAGGAGGATGATGATATCTCAGTATCTGAGTAGACTTTAAAGCAAAAAGTGTATAATTGGATCAATCATGTTATTTTATATTAACACAGGATATACTCCACATATTAGCAGTTATGAACTTAATGGGTGCTATACTAACATTAAAATGTATCAAGCAAAAGGTGAATGAAATGGAAAAATTATTAAAAAATTAATGACAGCAGAAGCCTTTAATATACTTCAAGAAGGCACACAATAAGATATGTGGGTGGTTTGAATAATGTGATAAAATTAGCCCAAAGAATGTATTTATTTTTCTGTCATTCACTAAATAGTTACCAAGATTAATAATTCATTAGTCCCTCTGCAAGAAACAAAAAACAAAATTCCCAAATAGAAATAATACAAGCCCCATTTCTTGATTATAATTTAGTTTTTTTTAAGTTTAGTTGAAGTTTATATGGAAATTTAAAACCATGTTCTTAAACAATTTTTGAGTCAGTGAGGAAACCCAGATTCATTTTAGAGTTTTTAAGATTAATAACAAGAATTAACAAAGATAATATAATGAATTGGGAAACAGTAAACTATTTGAACTAATAAATCTAAACACTGACAATATGAAAATGCCAATAAAATCATTGTATCTCTCTTAAAGCCAATCAAGGGAAGACAGAAAAGAAACATAAGCTTTTTAAGTATTAAAAAGGAGGTAGAATTATAGTGTGGAGGTGACATTAGAAAGGTTTCTGATGTTAGGAAATACGTAAAACTCAATAGGTGACTGCCTCCTTACTGTTACATCTTAATCTGATAAAAGATTTTTTTTTTTTTTTTAAAGAAAGAGCAAACCAGAAAGTACAATTTAGGAGAAATCAAATAGTTTGACCAAAAGTAGGAGCAATTGTTGGCACAAGAGAATTGTGAGAGGTGAAAGTGGAAAAAGAGGTTGGGGCTCTATATTTATGTGATTGAATTATACTATGTGATAAGTCCTTGTTTGGGTGGACACCAAGATACCATTTAATGTGAATTAATTTAATTTGAATTAATCAGCAATGTGTTTATCTTATAATTTTATAAAATTAGTTCAATAGTGGTATGAAAGATAAATTGACCTCCTTTCTTCTGCCTAGACCTTTGCCATATTGCCGAGGTTCCTTAACTTCTCTATAACTCTGTGTATATCACTACTGACTCTGAGCTTTGTTTCCTTCCATAGCAGGAAGAACTATAGGGATTAAATGGATGTTATGAAGTTTGTAATTTAGATTCAGCTGGTATTCACACATAAATTATTCGATCAGTGATGACAACTAGTAAATTCATATATTCTTCACGTTTGCCTACCTCCTTTTGTTAAGGATTAACTGAATCTTGAAACACCTACATTATAGATGTACAGTCACTTGCTACTTGAGAAAACTTTAAAGCTCTGAAAACCTTTTATTATCGCATGCAAACCTGTGCCAAAGATGGAGATAAAGAAAAAAAATATCTACCATCCATTAAGTCCCAACAAATGATAACTTTACAACTTGGTTTCTTATAGACTTGTACTGACTTTTTTTTACATTTATTTAATTTTTTGGCTAGATAGTTAAAACTATCATTCCCATCTATATTCCATCTGTTATTTTCTCTTGTTTATTTTGATAAACATGAATGACAGGGGCTGGGATTATAGCTCAGTGGTGTGAGGCACTGGGTTCAATCCTCAGCACTACATAAAAATTAAGATATTGTGTTCATCTATAACTAAAAAGATATTTTAAAAAATGAATGACAGGTTGTCTAATGAAGTTGCATAAAATAATGTATTGATAAACCATCTGGAGCCTAAACATTTTTAAGTGCTAAGGACACTTTTTTACTGTTAATTTTTTTTAACACTTTTTCAAAATAGTGCTACTTTACTACTGTTCCTGTAAGAATACATACAAATAAAATTCCAGCTATCCCAGAATTATATCTTAACACAGGTAGACTTTATTAAACTTTAAGACTGTTAACTATATATCATTTGTAGTTTTTAGCTTGCTTTTGTTTAACTGCTTTGGTGTTTATTCTTCACAAAAATCCTGTTACGAAGGAAGGGTACACGATATTGTCCTCAGTTTCCTGAGGAAACAAATTGGGGTTTGTGTTTTGACTATGAGCATTCAAATAGAAGTCTTCTGACTATAAAATGTTTGTTCTTTACTGTGACCAAAATCTTAAATCACTTGTTCTGATTTCAAATGGTTTATATCCATTTTTCAACTGTGTGTATGTGTGTTTATAATAAAATCATACTAACCTTTAAAAAAAACACTGATTCTATTATAGTAAGTATCTTCTTAAAAAATACTGATTGTATTATACTAGTGTGACATTCAGCATGTGTGTTTTTAAATTCATAAAAATGTGCTTTATATTTTTCATTGAAAAAGGGAAATTTGTGTACAGAATTTTTAACACATTGGGGAAGTTTAGGTGCTAATGATAGCTTAAAAGAGAAATACTGTAAGAATTTTTCTTCTTGAATATACTTTAAAGAATGATTTTTCAATAAGTTTCTTCTAACTATTATACTTAATGTTGTTTATTATTTTCCTTATATTTCTAAGTTGAATTTTTCTTAAGTCACATTTGTAGTAAAAAAAACCTTAGATAAGCACTTTAATACCTCATTTATTCAGCTTCATTAGTGAACATATTATTGTATATATCAATTATTTTAGAAATTCAGGTTCTCCTTTTAAATATGTTAATTATATTTAAAGCATCTTTAATACTTGGTATTTTCTAAAACATTTTATACTCTCCTTGCTTCTCCAACAAAGAGATGTATGGGACAGAGACATCTTTAAGTAACTTTGTTAGTGGACTATTGGATTCGTTTATGTAAACTGAATACTCCTATTTTTTTTCCTGCTCTAAAGCCAATGTTTCTTTTTCCTACTGCTTTGTCTGCCTCTTAAAAGGCAGTTTGCATTATCTAATCTGCTGATTCTGATATACTTTTGCTTGGAAAAATTTGGGAGGAATTGTGTGTTTAATAAGACTCCATAAATCCTTGTGGGATATATTGGTATAAAGAACATAGCTATAATGCTGAGAGGGCTTTGACAATTATTTTTGGATATGCAGTGACCTTTGCTAATTGGATCAGGGTCAGAGCATATTTGTGAGTTTTGAATAAATGAGGTGTTATTGTATTTGAAGGAAGTAAAGTTATTCAGATATTTTTCTTTGTATTGATGTTGTTCTGATTTACTCTGTTATTGAACTGGATTTAAGTATTAATTATTTAAGGTCAATTTTTTATATGTATATGTTTTCTAATGGGTACAACCCAGTTACCATAGCAACTTAGTAGAATAACTATAATGGAACTTTCCATTTGAATTTGGCTTTTCTCTTTCTTTTTTCTCTGTTTCTCTATTTTTTTTTTTCTATCCACCAGGGAGTAACTATTCCCAGTCAGAGGCGCTATGTGTATTATTATAGCTACCTGTTAAAGAATCATCTGGATTATAGACCAGTGGCACTGTTGTTTCACAAGATGATGTTTGAAACTATTCCAATGTTCAGTGGCGGAACTTGCAGTAAGTGCTCTAAATTCTCTCATCCTTTTATGTTTTGGAATACTTTTCTTAACACATGCAGAAGTGTATATAAAAATCTAGAAAGAAATTTACCACATTGAACATTTTATGCAAATGAGTTTATTTCTGAAGTATCCAAATTAATTAATTGGCTCTGTTGTTCATCTCCTTGGACTGAGTAGCCAAGAACAGTGGGTTTTAATGTTTTTGAAGTCAAATTGTATTTTATTAAGGAAGTATTTTGTGTTACAACCACCAAATGGAGCTTAAATTCTGAGCAGATGACTGAAAAACCTATCTCATAGAGGTTCAACATAAGGGTGACAATGAGATTCATCAGTTTATGGTCTTGGGGCAGGGACTAATTCTTTCATCTTAAGAATTTTAGATATTTACATTTATGGTGACAGAACAATGAAAAGGAAAGGAAAGTGATAGGACTTGGCAACAAGCTCAAGTATAATGAGTAGGGGTGGAGTGGGGAAGACTAAGTCAGAGTATGTAAAGTGAGGAAGAATACCTGGATTCAGATGTGAGTTCTAATTGTAGCTCAGTCATTAATGTACTATACAACCCTGGTCATACCATCTACCCTTCTTTGAGTTTTCTCATCAAATAAAATACAGAGATTTTAAAATCTGGAACTCCTAAATAAATACTAAGTATAAATAATGTCCTGATGTCTGCTTCTAGTTTATTTACCTTTTATCTTAACCTTTGTAAGCCTACCTCATCCATCCCTATCCTATTCTGCTTCTCTGCTACTCTTGGCTAGAGTTCTTAGCTAGACTGATGGGAAGCTTACTACCTGGATCAAGAGACTCATAACGGTTTTTAATCCTGGAACTTAAATACAACCTGGAAGTGGTCAGTCATGTTTTCATGTTCAAAAATATATTTTATTAGTATTTAGAGGACAATTATGTGGTTTCTAGATAATATACCACTTTATTATTTTTTTTAACAACTCATATTATTTCAGTGATATTTTGCAATGTTAGTGGTTTTAGCTTTTTTTTTTTTTTTGGTACCTGGGATTGAACCCAGGGGCATTTAACCACTGAGCTGTATCCACAGTCTTTTTAAAATATTTTATTCAGAGACAGGGTCTTGCTGTCTCTAAGTTGCTGAGTCTGGCTTTCAACTTGAGATCCCTTACCACAGTCTTCTGAGCTACTGGAACTACAGGTGTACGCTACTACGCCTGGCTAGGTTTCTAGCTTTAAGCTTTGTTTCTTGAAAATATTTGTTTAAATTAAACATATTTTGTCCCTAAATTAATTTGTACTTAGAAAATTACTTCCTTAATTTTTTTTCTTTTTTAATGTTTGACAAATAGATGGGATTATCTACCAGATCTTTCCTCTTTAAGAGCAAGGCAACTTTATCAAAGATCACAGATAGGCTTCTTAAGAACTGCATTGATTTTTTTTTTTTTTTTAAGTCTCAGTACAATTTTTAAAACTGTTGAGTGCAAGGCACTGGGGTGTTTGAGGTGATTAATGTAGGGACTTAGCAGAATCAGAGGAAAGGAAAAGGAAGAAAATAAACTTCCTATAGGGTAGATTTTAAGAGCCAAATGAAAGGTTTTATGGAGATAATGAGAAAAAGAGAGAACATTCAGTTCAGTAATCATTAGTATAATTTTTTTACATTGACCTCTCTAGCAAATTTTTTTTTCATTTCTACTTTGCCTGCCCATATTTAAACCCTCTCACAGCATTACATTTCTGGACTTAAAATTATTAACTACTGAAATATTTCTAAATTTTTTTGTGATACTCTGGTTTCTTATTTATATACTGATTTAATTCTGTGTATTAAAATACAGTTAATATAGTGTTAAATTGGAGGCTTTATTTATAAATTATTAATGTATTTCTCACAAAAAGAAAGTTTGGAAACTGTCAACACATTTTCATGAAAGCAGTCCTTCAGCCTGCGTGTGGGCAAACTTTTTTTTTTTTGGTCTCTTTTATTTTTTTTAGTTACTGGTGCTTAAACTCAGGAGCACTTTACCAATGAGCTACATCCCCAGTCTTTTATTTTTTTTAATTTTGAACAGGCCTGTATAAGTTACTGAGACTAACCTCAAACTTGATATCCTCCTGTTTTAGCCTCCAGAGTTGCTGGGATTATATAGGTGTGTGCTACTGTGCCTGGCAGTTCACCAGCTTTATTGAATATTGGGGAAAGCATGTAGTTTAGGTTGGCATTAAATCTGAAGAAAGTATTGCAGGTAATAGGAAATAGCCTTGAAACTAAAGCACATCAGAAGGAAGTGAACTGGATGAGAAGTGTAAAGAGCATAGAATAGGAATGGAATGTCTGAGTTAGAGAGTCTTGAAGGGGATTTCAGGCTTGGTTTGATATAGTATTACAATAGTATGAGAGATTTAAACCATGTTTTTCGGACAGTTGTATAGAAAGTTGTGATTGAAGAAGGCAAAAGTCTTATGCCAGATGTGCTAGAGTAAGCAAATGGGTGTTTATTTTTTTCTTTGCTATTGATATACAAAGATTTTCATCAAAGTTTCAGTCCTGCTCAGGTAGATGATTCACAGGAAGGAGAAGAAAGAAAAGTGAGTCTGATATTAATTTTTGGTTTCAAACATGTTTTAAATCTGATGAAAGTGAATTTTTCACATGGAGATATTCAGTGACTACTGGGATTTAGGTTCAAATGGAGGCGAGAGATATCTGGTATTTTGGGATGCATAAAGATAAGACTTCTGAAACGTTTTCATGTAAATATGTTGTGGAGTTAGGAATAGGAAGACTTGGAGTAAAGCAAAGGATGAGGACTGAGATGATGAATGGCAGCTTGGGTGCAGGAAGAAGAAGGGAATCAGTGAAGAAAGCTGGTGGTGAAAAGTAATCTGCAAAGTTGTCAGGGGTTAGCAACCATTTTCTTACTTATTTTAATATTTTGAAATGAAGGGAAAGTTACTGTTTTATTTTCTAAAAGGGTTAAGTATGTTAATAAAGTTGGCCGATGTGGGTTTCTGTCTCTGCACATACACATATCTATACCTATAAATCTAGGAAATTTTAAGTTTGATTTTTATTTACTCTAGGTATGGCTCTTATCATTTCCTTAGAACAGTCAATCATATCAAAGAATATGTATCAAAATGGTGTCTTAAAAGACCACACTAATGTTAGACTAATGATAAATTAGGCTTTATCTAAAATGTGAAATTCATATTGTATTTTCCTTAATGATTTGAGGAAACTTACTAATTTTTGGTACTGAAATTGAACCTAGGGTACTTCACCTCTGAGCTACATCTCCAGCTCTTTAAGCATGTACCACCGTACCTGGCAAACTTATTAATTTTTGTTTTGTTTTGATATCTGAGATTGAACACAGGGTCACTCAACCACTGAGCCACATAGCCAGCCCTATTTTGTATATTATTTAGAGACAGGGTCTCACTGAGTTGCTTAGCACCTTGCTTTTTTTCATGATCCTCCTACCTCAGCCTCCTGAGCTGCTGGGATTATAGGAGTGCACCACTGCCTCCAACACCAATTTATTAATTTTTAGTGAAACATTTTAAGCCTAGCTTTTAGAAGAAATTCTGCATAATGCCAATTTGTAACTAGCTTGTAAATTGTTTGTAACAATTCTCAAGTTCTTGAAAATGTGCATTTCAGATGTAGTTTCTTTGAAATCTGGCTTATACTGTCAGTTTTCTTTTTCAAATCCTAAAATCAGTATTACCAGATTCTGAATTAGTAGGATTTAAATTAATAAGATTATAAAATATTTTCATCTTGACTAATTTATCACAGCTTTGAAGTCATAACTTGGTCTTTTGCTTTATTCAAGCTAGATTTCCTATGAAAATTTCAGTATCACATAAAGACTTGTAAAATGGTTCCCTGTACTTTGAACCTTAGTCAAGGGAGTGGAATTTATTGACAGGTTATTGGTGTAGCATTTCCCCTTTTTGGGGTGACCTTTCCTCATGATTTGTGTCTTAACAAATCCATGTTAGAATAACCCCATACACTTTTAGCAAACATTTGTGAGTATAAATTAAATGGAAATTTCATTCAGCTTCGTTTGACTTTTTGCCTCATTTGCAGTCTTGGGTCACATTGATAAATCTGAAACTTTTTTTTTCCTTGAAGGATAATAGTGCCTTTTGAGGTGCTGAGGATTTTAACTGATATATACGTATATATGTACACATATACACATACATACACATATACAACATTTATATATTTCTCATATGCTAAATGCAAGCTCTTTTTTCTGTTTATTGTCTTGTCATATTTCCTTTGAGACTTTATTATCTCCTAAGATTAATCAACGGACTTTAAAAAAAATTATTCAGTATACTACAAATAAATTATGCCTCAAATGAATTGGCAAGTTATTTAATTTGAAATTTTTAAAGTTGTAGAATCTTAACATTAATGAATCTTTCATTTCTGTCACTGAAGTTATTAGATATAAATGAACTTTTGAGTAGAATTTTAAAATAAAACAAAAATCTCTTCCACACTGTATCACCTTTTTAGTTAAATTACTAACATAAAAGTAGGATGAATTTTGAGAAGTTATACTTTACCAACTATTTAAAAACAGATACAGCCCAAAGTCAAAATGGTTATTAATTGTGTTTTGGAGGGAAAGGAGGTTTATGCTGCAATTTACACTTGAGATCATTTCTTAGCAGACATCTCAAATCATTTCCTCTTTCTCATGGTGGTGACTTTATATACTTTTAAAATGAAATGTGGGCTAGAGGTTAAATTAAAAAAAGAATGATGGGTAATATTTTCATAAATACTAGGTCTTATGCTTGAGGAATTTATTATGACTTTGTTATAGGTTATATATTCTTTCCTCTTGCGAACATGTAATAATTTTTATTTTGTGATTTTTGGCACAGGCTAGAGCCTTCACAACACCAAAGGAAATGTTTTAAAAGTTACCATTTATGTAATTCACAAATATTCCAGAAAACTATTAAAATTAATTTTCTACTTTATATTAAGATTTTTAGCATAATTTAAAAGTCAAGTCTTGATGTTAATATATTGCTAGATATCTATTTTTGGGACTGGTTCATGAGACAGGAATTGACTGTCCTACCAGTGGAACCTTATTTTATATATTCAAATCGTAGAAAACCATACCTTGATTATGTCATTGACTTCATTTATTTCCACTATTTCGTTTTAGTCAGGATTACAGATGCATAGTTACCATTTTGATTATATTGCTGATAATTGATCATTAAAATAGCTTTTGGCAGTTGAAGGCATTTCCTGTGAAGTAAAATAGTATGTATTTAACCATGCAGATCCTCAGTTTGTGGTCTGCCAGCTAAAGGTGAAGATATATTCCTCCAATTCAGGACCCACACGACGGGAAGACAAGTTCATGTACTTTGAGTTCCCTCAGCCATTGCCTGTGTGTGGTGACATCAAAGTAGAGTTCTTCCACAAACAGAACAAGATGCTAAAAAAGGTTTGCACTTTACTTTTTTGGGGGAAATTATCAAAATAGCCATACCTGTAAGAGTAGCCCTGGATCTTTTATTTAAAGCCTTTAGTTAGGCAGAAGTCATTCTATAAAGAGAGATTGATTAAAAGCTGTATTTTATTTTATGATGAACATTTAATTAACTGTGGTTAGCTTTCTTAAACATAGTTAAATATGCAGATGCTTTACTTTCTTTTGGTGTCAATGGACCATCACAATGGTAAATAATCTTGTTAAAAGGAAAACTATATGACATTGTAACATGAAATTAATTTTTCTTAACTTGGTTTATGCAAAGAAGTTTTGTAAAAGTGTTAGACTGTATACATACTCCCATTCAGTCACTTATAATCCCCTTTTAAAAGATGGTGAATTAACTGAAAAGAAATTAGCATGGGACCATAGGTTTAAAAAATGCTAGACTTATAGACAGCAAATAAGATCTTTTCTGTGGTCTTGTGTACTGACACAAGCCACTTTTCCCCATTTTATGTTTCTTGAGAATTGGTTGCTTTATTTTCAGTTTTCCCAGATTCACTAAATATTTAGCCTTTTAACTAGGAGAGAAATAGTTATGGAGAGGAAATAATAAGGAATGAAAAAAATGTGGTATTTAAATATGCAGGTTTAGAAAGTGAGGTTTGTGTTTTACTAAGCTGTATTTAGAGAAGGCAGAGAAGGCAAGAGTTCGATTATAAAATAAACTATCTTGGTTTAAAATATTAAGTGTGGACATTAAAAGTGAGCTTAAAGTGCAAAATTTTTAGGTAGTAATGGGAAAAAAGCACTGATTTTGTGTGGTGTTGCTGCCTCATTAATCATACTAGATATATAAACAGTACTATTTTTTAGACATGTCAGATTGATTTAGTTTTCTCAATTTTTAGTTTTTCTTTTGAAAGAAAATAAGAGGAAGTTTCATTTATTACTAAAAATTTTAACACTGTTCTGACTTATCAGAAGTGTTATTTCCTTTATTCAGAATTCAAGTAGTTAGAAAAAAAATCACTGAATATTAAAGTGATATTTTTCACCAGAAATACATTTTTTACTCCTGTGTTTAAATAAAAATTAAATATATCTCAGTAGCTTTGAAATAATAATTTTTGGGAATCCAGAAAGTGTTAGCAAATGCTTCAAAATCAAGATAATTAGTAAGCTATGGGTTTTTGTGGTTTTTTTTTTTTCCCTCTCTTGTACTTTATAAGACTCTGACATACATAATACACATAAAATTTTATATTTTGCTCTTAAAAACACACACCTGCTTCACCATTTCTTTGAACTTGTAGGAAGATGTTAATTTTAATTTTAGTTCTTCTGTACTTCACACTTAGCACATAAAATCGAAGATTAAATATTTATATTTTTGTATGTCTTGGATTACTTTACATTAGTTTCAAATTCTACATGATTTTCCCCGTCTTATTTAACTGTCTGCTCTGATTTAAACAAAAAACAGTTTTAGTATAATCAGTACATATTAGAAATCCACATTTTTGGAAATTTAAATATTATTAATTAGCTTATTTTCTTCTAAGTAAAATATAATTCCTAACTTGTGACTTTGCTAAAATAATTGTAATTAACAAGTTTTTTTAAATATTTATTTTTTAGTTGTAGTTGGACACAATACCTTTATTTAACTTATTTGTTTTTATGTGGTGCTGAGGATTGAACCCAGGGTCCCATATGTGTGAGCCGAGTGCTCTACCGCTAAGCCACAATCCCAGCCCTGTAATTAACAATTTTTAAAAGGACTTGTCATGTATAAGATTATCTTGCTAGGTAGGTATATTATGAGTTAGAAAGAAATTTAAGATCCTTAAAGAGTCTTAGCATCTTCTTGAGGAAAAACAAAAATTTCAAGGTAAATTAAAATAGAAAGTTTATATGGCAGTGTGAGGCACCAGATAAGATGCCACAAGGCTTTTACATCATTAACTGTCAAATGACCATACAAGCTTAACTTTTATGTTGGTAACCTCCCCCACTCCCATTTTATTATGAAAGTTTTCAGGCATACATTTTCATAGAAGAAAATGGAGTCAGTTAGATTTAAATATTGATTTAGAAGTAAAAATGTATTTGCCATGCTTCATGAGGGAAGTACCTCACAAGAACTTTTATGAAAAATATCTGAGTTTTGTTTATACCTACAAATGCATAAACTCAAGAACATTTTTAACCCATTTTGTCCCATCATCCCAGATGCAGAATACCTATAAAACTTGCATATATATTCTGTATTATATGTAATATATAATAGAATTATATAATGTATAGCAGACTTAGGTAATTATAATAGAATTATAATTATATTAACTGATATTAGTTAACACATATATAATTTCTAGATTGTGATTTCAAACTTATTTATTTATTTATTTTGGGGGCGGTGCTGGGGATTGAACCCAGGGCCTAGTGAGGCATGCACTCTACCAACTGAGCTATATCCCCAGCCCCTGATTTCCAACTTATTTTAATGTACCTGTGTCGATGCAGAATTGAAAATTTGTGATTTAATGGGTTAAAGCTAGTATTGGACTAAAAAGGAATATTTTACTTATAATTTTAAGACAAAAGTAAGTTATCTCTGATCTTATGAGATTGTATTTTTGAACTAAAATTTTGAAAGAAGAATTCTCATAAATGTAAATGCGGCAGATAACCCACAGATTGTATTTACCTTTATTTGAAATATCGAATGTATATAGTTTAATTTGTTGACTTCTTGGGACAAGTATTTACAGGTGACATTTAAAAAAATTAGTAATTTCTTTCTTTTATTTTCATAGGATAAAATGTTTCATTTTTGGGTAAATACGTTCTTCATACCAGGACCAGAGGAAACCTCAGAAAGAGTAGAAAATGGAAGTCTATGTGATCAAGAAATCGATAGTATTTGCAGTATAGAACGTGCAGATAATGACAAGGAATATCTAGTACTTACTTTAACAAAAAATGATCTTGACAAAGCAAATAAAGACAAGGCCAACCGATATTTTTCTCCAAATTTTAAGGTCAGTTAAAAGCATTGGGATGTATTGGTGAAGACATGCATGCATCCGTGTGTGTGTGTGTGTGTGTGTGTGTGTGTGTGTGTGTGTGTGTGTGTTTGTCCTCTAGGGTAAAGAACTGAAGAATTTATCTTGACTCATTTTTAAACTAAATTATTCATTACTTAGAAGTATATCCCATCTGATTCAAATGTATGATATGTCAAGGTCATTGTACTGTCATGTGTAACTAATTAAAACAAATTAAAAAAAAGAAGTAGTGTTTACGTAGCAATAACCTACAAGTTTATAATGAAATACTATTATGCACACAGACTAAAAAAAGCTGCGTTTTTCCTTAGCATATTCTTTTTCATTGTTATTTGATGAAATCTGAGGTAGACGTGTAGAAGAAGAGTTAGGTGAGTGGGATATGAAGTAAGAATTGAGGAATAAAGAAATGAATAGAAGCTCAGGCATTTGGGAATGATTTTTAGATAATTTTTATTGGTGCATCGTAATTATATATAATAGTGGGATTCATTGTGACATATTCATACATGCACATAATTTGGTCAATTTAGAAAATAAATTGTGTGGAATGTTTTCACCACTTCCACTCTTGTCTCCCCTTCAATTTATTTTCAAGTCTTCAGAATAGATTTGTTTCACTATTATTAACGTTTTTTAAAGACCTTGTAGGTACTATAAAGACCCATATGATTTAGCACAGACCTACCTCCCATCTCAGTTCTAGCTACGTTCTCTGTTTGTTCCCCCAAATTTAGCCATACTTGTCTTGCTTCAGTTCTGCAGAATGCAACACTTCTGCCTCTACTATTTACAGTTTTATTCTTTCTTCCTCTACCTCTCTTCCCTACCCTTTCCCCCGGCCCTTATATGTCTCCTGACTTCTCATGTTTCCAGCTTTAATTTCAGTCTCATCTGCTCTGTAAAGCCCTTTCTGATTTGTCCTCCCTTGTTATTCCCTTTTTAAAATTATTTCTATTTCCACATGTGTCTTGCAATTGTTTGGCTTCATTTTATTTTTTGTCTATATGAGATAGGGGTGTATGTGGTTGGGTGTGCATGTATTTCTATTTATAGACAAGAATTCTTCAGATTAAGAAAATTGATTTGTGAACATTGAATGGTTGTTTGCCATTTTCTTCCATTTCTTATTCTATTTTTTTTATCTTTTAGCATATCTTGTTTTCTTTTATGTATTTTTCATTGTAACAAATCTAACAATAGCTTATAAACACATTACTAGTAATACTTAAAATGGAGAGGGAGATCTACATGTTCATAAGTGAAAAGAGATCTAACATTAAACACCTTTGGGTCTTAAATTTGTGTTTAAAAGTTTCCTTTAGAATTCACAGGTTTCCATCTTCTTTCTTTTCTCTAAATCTGAATTTTCCTCAACAATTAGACTTTAAAATATCTTTCTGCTTTTATTGTTTTCTCTTTTAACATTACCAAAAGTTTTATATTTGCGATTGCAAATAAAAACTATTTTAGTTGTCACTGCATAGTTAACAATGTTATACATGGTAAGTGCTATGAAAAATAGAGACAGGAGTAATCTTGTCATTTTTTTTTAAACCTATGATAGCTAGAGAATGCCTGATCAAGTGAATGACATTTAAGTAGAGGCGGAAATGAGATGAGTGAGTTATACAAATATCTGGGAAAAAAGGGAAGTATAGATCAATGCAAAAGCCCTGAGATAGGAATAAGTTTAGTATATTTGAGTAACATTAGTCATTTTGACCAAAGGAAGTAGTCCTAGTGTGGAGACATTGTTTTCAGCATAAGAAAGATATAATCTGAATTTTGTCTTTGAGTGGAAGCTAAGAAATCAGTTAAGAGGCTGTTGGCAGTGGTTTAAAACATTCAGGTGAAAGATGGTTGCTTGGATGAGAATAGTGGCAGGGAGGGGTAATGAAACTGTCAGATTGGGTATATGTGGTATTTTAAAGATAGAACTTAAAGGATTTACTGATGAAATGGATGTTGGTTGTTAAAAAAAGAAGAATTGATAATGACTCTTGAATAATAGAGGAGAGGCTATAGATACCACAGAATAAGCAGGGGATTAAGATCCCACATCTATTGTCTACCAGATATGTTTCCCATTAAAATGGAAATACCTAATATATCAGCGGTTTTTGAACAATTATTTTAACTACGCATATAAAGGCCATTGACCCACTGTTGAGGCCACTATATGATCTATGTTAACTTCCTTCTCAATTTAGGCGAAGTTTTTAGGGCTGTATGCATCATTGAATCACTATATATGTTTGTATAGTATGGTTAGTATCAGAAAATATATTGAGTTTTAGACAGGTAATGAGAGAAACATTCTTTCAGAATTGAGCCATTTGTGAATTGAACTTTGACTGAAAAATTACATTATGTGAATACTGGATGATCTTCAATCTGCATTTCTTTGTAGGATTATTTAGTTAGTGCTTATAGCTTATGTATCTTAAAAAATATTTTATTAACATCCAAGTTTGTCTTTTCAGTATTTAGCAGGAAAGAATATGTAGGAACTCTAAATAAGAAGAGGGTTATTTGAAAGGCAATTGCTCTTTAAAGATATGTTTGTTACAGTATTTTAAAATGAATCTATTAAAATATATGTCTTTATAAGTAACTTAAAATTAGTCATAATAATGGATTTTCATTTTTAATTTTCTTTTTCTAGGTGAAACTGTATTTTACAAAAACAGTAGAAGAGCCATCAAATCCAGAGGCTAGCAGTTCAACTTCTGTAACACCGGATGTTAGTGACAATGAACCTGATCATTATAGATATTCTGACACCACTGACTCTGATCCAGAGAATGAACCTTTTGATGAAGATCAGCATACACAAATTACAAAAGTCTGATTTTTTTTTTATCAAGAGGGATAAAAATACCATGAAAACAAACTTGAATAAACTGAAAATGGACCTTTTTTTTTTTTTTTTAAATGGCAATAGGACATTGTGTCAGATTACCAGTTATAGGAACAATTCTCTTTTCCTGACCAATCTTGTTTTACCCTATACATCCACAGGGTTTTGACACTTGTTGTCCAGTTGAAAAAAGAGGTTGTGTAGCTGTGTCATGTATATACCTTTTTGTGTCAAAAGGACATTTAAAATTCAATTAGGATAAATAAAGATGGCACTTTCCCATTTTATTTCAGTTTTATAAAAAGTGGAGGCAGACTGATGTGTATACGTAGGAATTTTTCCTTTTGTGTTCTGTCACCAACCTAAGTGGTCTAAAGAGCTTTGTGAATTACAGGTTCACATCCTACCCCTTTGCACTTGTGGCAACAGATAAGTTCACAGTTGGCTAAGAGAAGTTTCTAAAGGGTTTTGCTACCTTCTAATGCATGTATTTGGGTTGGGGGAATGGAGGGAATGCTCAGAAAGGAATATATTTTATGCTGGACTCTGGACCATATACCATCTCCAGCTATTTACACGCACCTTTCTTTAGCATGCTATCATTATTAATCTGGACATTTGAGGAATTGGCCGCTGTCACTGCTTGTTGTTTGTGCATTTTTTTTTTTTTAAAGCATATTGGTGCTAGAAAAGGCAGCTAGAAGGATGAATTTGTATTGGGGTACAGGAATGAACCTTTCGAAACATCTTAAGAATCCACAAATGAAGGGATATAAAAACAATGTGGGCATAGATAAGAAACACAGCAACAATGACTTAACCATATAAATGTGGAGGCTATCAACAAAGAATGGGCTTGAAACATTATAAAAATTGACAATGATTTATTAAATATGTTTTCTCAATTATAATGACTGCTCCATCTCCTGTGTAATCAAGGCCAGTGCTAAAAGTCGGAAGCTATTAGTACCTACATCAGTCAACAACTTACACTTACTTTATTAGTTTTCAATCATATACCTGCTGTGGATGCTTCTATGTGCTGCCTGCAAACTTCCTTTTTCTCATTAAATATAAAATATTTTGTAATGCTGCACAGGAAATTTCAATTTCAGATTCTACAGTAAGTGTTTTTTCTTTTCTTCAAAGATTTATGATGCACTTATTCAATCTAGTAGCTGTCAACTGTTCCACCCTTTTGACCTTACACATTCTATTACAATGAGTTTTGCAGTTTTGCACATTTTTTAAATGTCATTAACTGTTAGGGAATTTTACTTGAATACTGAATACATATATGTGTATATTAAAATTGTGTTAAAAAGGAAATTAGAGTTGCAGTAAATTTTCAACACTGCACAAATAAGGCATTTAATTTTTCAGTAGAAATTGTTCTACATAGGCTTTATTGATTTGCTATTGAATAGTTTTTTTTTTTTTTTTTAACGTGCAGTGTTAAGTCATTTCATAGTGTTAGAATTGGGACTAGGGCTTCAATTTCACTTCTTAAACATCATATATTTGATATGCCCAGACTGCATATGATTTTTAGCAGAGTACAATGACTATTGTAAAGCTAATGTGAAGATACTATTAAAAAGGATTTCCCCCCAGAAACTTGGTATCTTTCAAATTACCTTGACCTTGACATTTGAATACCTAGCCATTATATTTCTTAATGGTGTAGAATCCCATTTTCAATAACTTATTGGTGCTGAAATTGTCCACTAGCTGTGGTCTAACTAGTTATAATTTACAAATACAGATTGCATAGGACCTACTACAGCAGCATTTATTGACTTTAATGGTAAATAGATTAGGCAGAACTTCATCTAAAGTTTTCTTGGTAAATAATGATGTTTTCCATACCTCATCAATTTCACTCAACAAAGTTTTTAAATTTTTAACAAAGCTCCTAGGATTTACACATTTATAATTAAACACTGATATATAGAGTATTGATGGCTCATAAGTTAAATTGGTAAAGCCAGAGACATCTATTCCTAAAATCTCATCATTGAAATTTATGACACCTTATGTTTCATAAATGCTGAAAATAATTGACTAAAATGAGATATCTATTTTCCTGTTTTGAAATTAGTTATTAATATTGTTTTTTATTATAGTTTTGGGCACAGCATATTAAAACATAACTTGTATTGTTCCAATATGTAACATGGAGGGCCAGGTCATAAATAATGATATTATAATGGGCTTTTGCACTGTTATTATTTTTCCTTTGGAATGTGAAGGTCTGAATGAGGGTTTTGATTTTGAATGTTTCAGTGTTTTTGAGAAGCCTTGCTTACATTTTATGGTGTAGTCATTGGAAATGGAAAAATGGCATTATATATATTATATATATATATAAAAATATATATTATACATACTCTCCTTCCTTTATTTCAGTTACCATACCCCTAGAATTTGACAAGAATTGTTATGACTGAAAGGTTTTCAAGTCCTAAACTTTATTTATGTCAGTATTCATAATTAGCCTGAAATACATTCTGTAGGTAATCTCTCCCAAGTTTCTGGAATGTTTTCTTAGACTTTTTGGATGTGCAGCAGCTTACATGTCTGAAGTTACTTGAAGACATCACTTAAGAAAGCTTACATTTGGGCCCTGTACCATACCAAGTCCTCTGTAACTCCTCTTGAACATTTTTGCCATAATTATGAAAGGGTAGTTGAATAAACAGCATCACCATTCTTTGCTGTGGCACAGGTTATAAACACGTAAGTGGAGTTTACCGGCAGCATCAAATGTTTCAGCTTTAAAAATATGAGTAGGGTACAAGTTACATGTTTAGTTATAGAAAATTTGTGCAATATGTTCATAACGATGGCTGTGGTTGCCACAAAGTGCCTCGTTTACCTTTAAATACTGTTAATGTGTCATGCATGCAGATGGAAGGGGTGGAACTGTGCACTAAAGTGGGGGCTTTAACTGTAGTACTTGGCAGAGTTGCCTTCTACCTGCCAGTTCAAAAGTTCAATCTGTTTTCATATAGAATATATATACTAAAAAATTTCAGTCTGTTAAACAGCCTTACTCTGATTCAGCCTCTTCAGATACTCTTGTGCTGTGCAGCAGTGGCTCTGTGTGTAAATGCTATGCACTGAGGATACACAAAAAAAAAAAAAAAAAAATGTGTACAGGATAATGCCTCATACCAATCAGATGTCCATTTGTTATTGTGTTTGTTAACAACCCTTTATCTCTTAGTGTTATAAACTCCACTTAAAACTGATTAAAGTCTCATTCTTGTCATTGTGTGGGTGTTTTATTAAATGAGAGTATAATTTCAATTGTTTAAATCCATTGAAATTTTAAATAATGGGCAGCCAAATATGATTAAGAAGTTTTCTGTATCTTTTTTTTCCCCTCTGCTGTCCTTTAAAACCTACTATTTATTTTAAAAGAATAGCCTTTGTCAGTTTCGGAGTAGAGTATATGTCTACTCATGTGGCTTTTCTTTATAATTCTGTATTCTGCCATCAACATATGGGAAGCGTCATCTACTCAGTGTGACTTGTGCCATATAAAAATTGATATTCCAGAATAGTCTATAAAGGACTTGTGTACTTGAATTTAATCTTGTTATTTGTTAATATTCTTGAAAGATTAAAGACTAAGGCATATCCTTTCAACAAAACATTATAAGGTAATAAGTAAAAGTATAGCTTGTACAAATGTTCTACAAAAGTAGACAGACCACTAATGTAACAGTGGAATTTAATGTTATTTCAAGTTTTACATGTTCTCTGTGTGACTTTTTAAAAGTAATGTGAATGATGTGTAATAATGTAAAGAAGTATGAAGGCATGTGTGTATTTACACACTTCTTATAGGAGTACTAATTACTATGGTTGGAGATAATACTGGAGTCAAAGTATTTTGATTTATAAGAAGATATTTTGGTGATGTTTGAAAAATAGGAGTTTACTGGCATTTTGTTTTATATCATGTCCTCAATATGCTGTAATCTGAGCTAGCTTGGTTCAAGTGAATGCCATCACCATTTCCATTGAGAACTTAAAAATCACCAGTGTTTAACATGCAGGCTTCCAAAAAATCAAGACCCTTAATGTTTAATTTGCTGTTAACATGAAACTCTCTTGGTTCTTTTATTTTTGCCAGATAATTAGCAATACATCCAAAATTTACTCTTAAAAATGGCTTAACATGTAATTTTTAATTAGCAGCTGCTAGTGTAGAGAGAAATATTTTTGAAGAGAACAGTAATAGTCCAAACTGATATAGGGACAGAACCTAAAAACTAGTAAATAAGATAATGGAGAAAAAATTTTAAGATGAGAAGTAGACACTGATTTTCCTATAGAATTTTGTAACGATAGGTAGATTGGTGGTCAGATAAAGTTACTTTAATCTAACTTTTTTTTTCTTTCTTTCCAGTACTGGGGATTGATCCCAGAGGTACATTACCACTGAGCTACATTCCCAGCCCATTTTATTTATTATTTTTGAGACAGAGCCTCACCAATTTTCTGAGACTGGCCTCAAATTTGCAATCCTCTAGCTTCAGGTGATCCTTTAGCTTCAGTTACCTGAGTCACTGGGATTACAGGCATGTGCCACTGCACCCAGCCTGTTCTTCCATCTTTCAAGATCTGTTAAGTGTGTTAGAATGTAGGTAGCCACTGTGACAAATTTGATGTTGGTTGGTAGCTTTAAATGTTTGTAATGTGAAGAAAGGAAAGGACAAAATAGTTTTCACTGGTAGTACTCTGGTTCTTAAATTGTCTATTTTTAGAACACTTTCCCAGCATAACAACAAAATAATTATAATCCCACCACCTGGAGACATAGCCATTATTAATATTTTAGTGACTATACAATCGTTTTTTCTGTATATTCATGTATATATTTTCTTTAAAAATGGAATTTATACTGCATATTCTCAAAGCCTTTTAACTTAGTGTTTCCATCATGAATTTGTAGAATGTTCCATTGCCTCAGAAAGTGAACAGTAAGTTGTTCACTTTCTAATGCTACAGAAGCAGATTTTGTGTGGTCACTGAGAGTCCTTTCCAATTCAGTCGGTTAATCATGAATGTTTAAATATTGTTGGCATTAAATACATGTCTAAGTAAAAGTTACATTTATTTAGCATATTCAAGCTTAACTTCAAGAGCCATTTTAAACAAAGCAGAATGCGTGAAACACTGTTAATTTCATCACCTTTCTATTCCTCTTTTTTTTAATTTTTTAAATTCTAATTTGTTATATATATATATGACAGCAGAATGCATTACAATTCATATTATACTTACAGAGTATTCCTCTTTTAGATTGGAAAAAATAACTTTGGTTTTTATAGTTCCCAAATAGTTGCTCAATTTCGAGCAAATTAGTTTAATCACACACACACTCCTATACACACACACAAAAGTAAAACTGCTTTTATCACTGGTTTATCACTCAGTTGTCTTCAAATCTGTGCTCATGTGACTTATATCAAAAACTTGAAGTTTCATGAATACTTACCCCTTTTTCCTCTGAAACCATGTTTAGTACTAAGGTGGGTTTAGAACATACAATTCTTTTTGACAATTATTTGAGAATTTTGGTGGAAAAAACATTTTAACTGAGGGCAGTATATAACTTATAAACCAATGTATTGATACTTTAAAAAACTTTTTACATATATGAGTGAAGTTAACTGCCATCTTTGAGCATTACCACATTTTAAAATAAAGCTGCCTATTTTTAAATGAAGTGTTTAACAAGGATTTATATTTCTCATTTTTTAAGATTAAAAATAATTTATATTTTCTCTGTTGCATGTGGATTCTTATAATGTAGAGATTTGTTTGTGTGGAATGGAGCAAGGCTTGTAGTCATGGCTCTAGTGATTCAGTTTGCCAAATTTGTTTAGTGAAATTCTTAATGTTTAGGTGTGGTTTTCTGTAGCTATCACTGGCTATTATTTATATGCGCCTTTAGGATTTTCTGCGTATTCTATAGAATTGTCCAAACAGTATCCCACATTTACAAATGTCCTTTCAACATCTAATTTCTGTGTCCATTAAATTGCCCTCGTGCCCTAATGAGCAGTTTGTAAGTGTGTGCATGTGTATGTTTGTGGTGTGTGTATGAGTGAATTAGATTTTCAAGAATGCTAAACTCCAACTTTAAATAGTTTGGTTCAGGCGAACATTTCTCACTGGAATTTCACAGTTCATTGTAATGAAAATGTTAACCATAGATGACCTTTGACATACGGTAACGAATCTTGAATATAAATGAATTGTTAGTAGCATCTTGATATATGCATTAATGAGTTATTTTAAAAGTTGTGCATTAAACCAAAGTTGGTGTTTTGAAAATGTTTATATTAAGTTCCATTTGGCTACTGATGGACATAAGAATAGAAATGCCTTCCTATGGAGAGTATTTTTCCTTTAAAAATTAAAAAGGTTAATTATTTTGACTATTTGTTTTTTAGCTTTTTATTCTTTCAACAAATATTTATCAAGTGCCTGCTATATATAACAGGTATTTGGAACATATTAGTAAGCAAAAGAAACATACCCGGTCCTTGCCCTGGAAGAGTTTATACTCCAGTAGAAGAAACAGACTTTTCTGAAATAATGATATGCTGTGATACATGCCATGAGATATGAGATGCATATGATACAGTGATGATCGCCAAACATTCAACACATCCCTAAATTTCCACCCCACTTGGAGTTAAATGGGGTGCATGAAACTAGTTCATTCCAATGAAATACAAGTTAAATAAAGGCATGAAAAAAAAAATCCCCTGTACCATCCAGTTTTTCTCTTTGCCTACTGCGTGACCAAGGATTTGACATGTTCAAGGTGGTACAGCTGTCAGCCTGAGTCTTGAGTTAATATATGGAGCAGAATTCCTTCAAATTTTCCCCACCCACACTAAACTTGTATGACATTAGCACAAGCAAGAAACTCACAATTAGTTTATACATACTTTGGGACAACTTGTTACTACAGCATATATAGCATTCTGACTAAAGTAGTGTTTTGAGAAAATCAGGGACGGTTTTCTTCAACAACAAAGAGGGAGTTAAGAATGAAGCAAAGTGAAATATCTTTTAAACAACTTGATGCTATAAACTAAATTGCAAGACTGCCAGAAGTTATTGAATGATAGTTCCTGAAATAGGTTACTGAAGCATTGTTCTACATAACTTTGGTGTACAGTTGCATGAACAGAAGATCCTTTCCCTTGTGGAGCTTCCATTCTAGCAAGAGAAAATAGAGGAAGCATGCCATATGTCAGGTAATAAGTGCAATTGGGGAAATGTGATCAGTTAAGGGAGATCAGGATTGCAGAGTAGAGAGATTGCATTATTGAATAGGGCAATCCAGGATAGGCCTCACTGGGAGAGTGACATTTGGATAGACTACTGAAACAGTGACATTAGAATTTTCTTTCACCCTTTCAATCAACAAGATGCACCCAGAGTCCTCTATAAAATTTTATTCTAATGTTGTACAACTCTGTTTATTAATTTCTGGGTTTCAAAATTATTAATGGTATGCCAAGGGAGAATTTTTAAGAATACACCCAAATAGCCACAATGTTCTAAACCATTTTGTTTTCTAAATTGGTTTGCTAAAACCTGTGCAAACACTCTTCCTCTTGATTCTCAGAATTTAGTTTTTTAGTTTTGTGTGTGTATGTGTGTGCATTTTGAAAACACTACTTTAAGAAGTTTAAGCTCTGTTATGACTTAAATATTTCTGTAAGGCTGAAAGGAAATGTCATTTATGATTTACTTATAGGAAATGTTATAAATTTTGAGTTAAGAAAACAGATGAGATTTATAACCCAATGTTATATGTTTTAATTCTTAACCCATAACCAAAAATCTGGAAAAATAACCAATTTGCAAAAGAGTGTTTTTGTTTGTTTGTTTCACAAAAAGGGTTCACCCAACCTCAAGGACCCAAGAACTTTAACTTTATGGAAATTTGCAACTATTTATTCATCAGAAAATTATTTACTTTTTGCTAATCATCAGTTTCTAATGAAGTCAGATATATACAATTGGGCATAAACCCTCTAAAGAAAATTGTTGACTATTAGCTTTTCCTCTTTCAATTCTAATTTAAAAATAGATTTTAAGCAATTTAGAAGACATGTTCTTGGACAATTTTTTTTTGACATTTCATTTTTTTTAAAAAAAAATTAAGGTAGCTGAATGGATTTCCCTAGTGTGAGAAATGGATTTAACCTTGTGTGAGAAAAATCATCATATAAATTTAGGGAAAAAAAATTGTATATATCCTTTGGTTTTGGTTGGAAGGTTAAAATTTACTTAGGATGTCTCCTGAACTCATATTCTTGGTAATTTCAGTTGCTCTTTTAAATATCCATAAATAGGCCCAACACCTAATTTTTAAGGAAGAATACTGTAATATTCTTTTTGAAAAACCTGAAGGTGGAACAAATTTAGTAATCTATTTCTATTAAGTAATATACACAGTTCAGCTGGGCACAGTGGCACACACCTGTAATCCCAATGACTGGAGACTGAGGCAAGAGGATTCCAAATTCAAGGTCAGACTCAGCAGTTTAGTGAGACCCTGTCTCAGAAAAGGACTGGGGATGTAGCCCAATGGTAGAACATCCCTCGGTTCAATCCCTAGTGCCAAAATAATAACAATAAAAACAATGACAATAACTTCAACGTGATTCATAGATAGCATGAAATTTAGCAAAATTATAATCTATAAAAAGTACTAAGTGTGCCAATACTTAGAAAGCTAAAGTAAGATGAGGTTAAATTATCAGCAAATTAGAGTCATATTAATACTTTTTTCAATTATGATCAAGTTTTTGAAATGAGATCTCCCCATTTATAAATCGCTATTATCTTTAAGGAAGACAAGTATATTTAATTTTCCCAAAAGGCATATGAAAATCACTTAAATTTTTAGTTTAATATTTCCACAAATGCGTTATTGGCAGGAAAGGCCAAAATTTTTATTTGGTTATCTTTAACAAGGGAACCACGAGTGGCTCTTTACGTAATTATCTAATAGCTTGTTTACTGTGTGTAGTCATCATTAATAATGAATAATGCATAGGCTTCTTATGATTAGTAGTATTGTATTTTAAATGAACTTTCAAACAGGAAAATAACGTTTCTATAAAAATCCAATAAAGATAAAATAAAAATATCACTATGAACATTAATTAGGCAAACTCTTGGCTAGGGGGTATGTTAAAGTGACAAGCAATGGAATCTTTCTCCAGAAAGTTAAACACAGTTCTACATCAGAAAACCTGAAGACTCCTATTTAAAATTCATAGAAATTCTGTGAGTTCAGCTCACTATGTATCAGCTAAAATAAAGGGGCAGAGAGAGCAAAAAAGCAGAAGCAGGAGGAAAAGAAGCTTCTGCAGAGCTCAAACTACCTTTTTATCCA
This sequence comes from Ictidomys tridecemlineatus, assembly GCF_052094955.1. Lineage (NCBI taxonomy): Eukaryota > Metazoa > Chordata > Mammalia > Rodentia > Sciuridae > Ictidomys > Ictidomys tridecemlineatus. Next base: position 69,750,284 of record NC_135477.1, read on the forward strand.
TGGAATGCTGCTAGAGTATTAGGAAAATAATAAATAACTGTTTCATGATTTTGAACCTGCAGTACATACACAGCTTCACCCTTTATGATTTTATCCCATAAAGAAAAACTTGAAGTCAAGGTGCTTAAGTTACTCAAGTTTTACAACCAGGAAGTTGGGAAGTGGAAGTGAACCCAGGACAGTGTATTATTCCAACAATACTATACATGCTATTTCTTAAGCAGAACCAAATTTACAAAGCACACAGAAAAGAGAAACCTGGAACTTACAGGCTGTGGAGTCATGCCAATACTCTTTATTACTGACAGAAAAAAAAAGCAAACTTCAATGAAAGGTACAAATTTTGAAAAATGAACATCAAAGATAATAATCATTTTAAAATTGTTCAAGCTATAAAAAAGAAAGTATCCAACTTGTGAAGTTCTTAAAAGGTAAGATGGGAAGATATTGACACACATTTTGCTCTCAAGACTCTGAATGAGAACTTCTTGATTTGCCAGTTTGGTGTTGAGTCCACCTAAGAAGCTTATTTTTGCTTGAATTGGAATACCCAGACTGTTTAAAAAAAGTGATCAATTCTCAGTTTAGCAGGCTTATCAGCCATCCAACAAGTCCATTGAGATTATAATAGTGCAGAAGTCAGAAAATGTCATACATTTTAAACAGGGAGAGGAGCAGATACAATGGCTTGATGTAAAAACCAACTTGGCCATTTACGAAACTGGGAAGAGAAAGGCTACAGCAGAGTACTGTCGTGAGACGGGTGAAAGATAAATTTTGGGGAAGTAGGAAGAGGAACTAGTGGTTTCCCCTAAGGCAGAATAAAACAACTAAAATTTATCTCTCCTGCTAATGACAGCTAAAGACAAAAATGTACCAAAGACAAAAAGTAACTATCTGAGAATTTGAAAATAAACAAAAATAGGTAAACTGAAGGATCAAAACAGAAAAGCAATCTATATAGGGATATTTGCTGGAGTTTTGTCGTTTCCTTACTTTTGTTGTTGTTTTTTGTTTGTTTTGTTTTGTTTTTTACTTTTTTTCTCTTTTAAGATGAGCCCCACTTGGGGAGCTACACAGTGCCATGAGTAGCTAAAACAGAGAAATACAGTTTTCTGGCCCAAAGAGTTAGGGTCCAGAGGGCATGGGAGATATGGGTGAGGGATTGGGAAAATCTTGGTGAGAAGTGAGTTTGGAAAAAGGGATCCTCTAACTCTTTGTTACACAAGTTCTAGGTTCACCCCTGAGCTGGCATGTACAGAACAGACCAAAAGGAGCATAACAAAGCTTTCAGAGATGAAACTGAGATTGGAATTTCTACTCACACGTGTGAGTAGAAATTACAATCTTGAGCCTAATGGTTGATTGACTGTATCAATCAATCAACCTTGGGCTGGGGATGTGGCTCAAGTGGTTGCGTGCTCGCCTGGCATGCGTGTGGCCAGGGTTCGATCCTCAGCACCACATACAAACAAAGATGTTGTGTCTGCCGAAAACTAAAAAATAAATATTAAAAAAATTCTCTCTCTCTCTCTCACTCTCTTAAAAAAAAAAAAAAAATCAACCTTTTCCAGAAAATTCTAACAGAACCCAGAGTCTGTATGACTCAGTATCCAATATTACTTAAATAGGAAGAACCAGGAAAATGTGACAAATTCCCAAGGAGAAAGGTAATCAAGAAGATGCCAACTGCAGGATAACCCAGATGTTGGAATTATCAGATGTAAAAACAACTATTATAATTATACACTGAGATAAAAATAAGCACTCGAATGGAAAGATAGATGGTCTCAGCAGAGAAATAAACTTACAAAAAGAATCACATGGAAATTTTACGACTAAAATTTTCATTATCTAAAATAAAAAGAACACACGTAATGGGCACTTGAAGAATGGAAATGACAAAAAGAAGGGACAGTACATTTGAAGATAACTGGATAAATATTCAATTTTAATTATGGCTTTAGAGTCTTAAAGGTAGATGAAGCTTTGAAAAGAAAATGTATTTGACTGTAATTAGCTACAGGAAGCCTTACTAAAATATTAATTCAAGTGCTTTTTTAAGGCTTTCACAGATAAATATGAAGTTCCTGCTGTTTGTCAATTATATCAAGGAATCACCATTATTGCAGGTCCAACTGTAATAATTATGAGAATTTTCTGTTACAGTGTTAAATAGGATTAAAACATGTTTTGAAAGTTCTATCTGTGGATTACAAAGGTCCAAGATACTATATGCATTGACATAGAAAAGTTTTCTGATTGAGTCCATTAAGTTGTATATCTGCAGTAAAAGTAATTTGGAAACATAGTACAGTCATCATTAGCTAACTGTCAAGTTCATCTCCAGAGTTGGCACTTGGTAATTGTTTGTCTGCTTATATTAACTCTTTGATGCAGTGTTTGCAATAGGATGTTTTTCCACTTGTGATTTTTTAAAAATTTATTTATTATAATTTGTGACAGCAGAATGCGTTTCAATTCTTATTACACATACAGAGTACAATTTTTCATGTCTCTGTACATGAAGTAGAGTCACACCATTTGTGTCTTCATACATGTACCTAGGGTAATGATGTCCATCTCATTCCACCATCTTTCTTACCCCCATGCCCCCTCCCTCCCCTTTGCCCTATCTAAAGTTCCTCCATTTCTTACATGCTCTCCCCAATCCCCATAATGGATCAGCATCCACATATCAAAGAAAACATTTGGCATTTGGTTTTTTGGTTAACTTCACTTAGCATAATATTCTACAATTCCATCAATTTACCTGCAAATGCCCTGATTTTATTCTATTTTAATGATGAGTAATAGTCCATGGTGTGTACATATACCACATTTTCTTTATCCATTCATCTATTGAACGGTATCTAGGTTGGTTCCACAATTTAGCTATTATGAATTGTGCTGCTATGAACATTAATGTGGTTGCATCTCTGCAGTATGCTGTTTTTAAGTCCAAGGAATCTCCATACTGCTTTCCATATTGGCTGCACCAATTTGTAGTCCCACCAGCAATGTGCCTTTTCCCCCATATCCTTGCCAACACTTATTGTTGTTTATCTTCATAATAGCTGCTATTCTGACTGGAGTGAGATGATATCTTAGTTTTGATTCATTTCTCTAATTTCTAGAGATGATGAACATTTTTTCATATATTTGTTGATTGAGAAGTGATTGCTACTTCTGAGAAGTGTCTGTTCATGTCCTTGGCCCATTTATTGATTGGGTTATTTTTTTATTTTTATTTTTTTAGTGTTAAGATTTTTGAATTGTTTTATATCCTAAAGAATTAGTGCTCTATCTGATGTGGATGTGGTAAAAATTTACTCCAATTTGCTATGCTCTCTATTCATCTCACTGATTGTTTCTTTTGCTGAGAAGCTTTTTAGTTTGAGTCCATCCCATTTATTGATTCTTAATTTTATTTCTTGTGCTATAGGAGTCTTGTTGAGGAATTCATGGCCTAATCTGACATGATGAAGATTTGGGCCTACTTTTTCTTCTTCTATTAGGCATAGGGTCTCTGGTCTAATTCTTAGGTCCTTGATCCACTTTGAGTTTGGATTTGTGCATGGTGAGAGATAGAGGTTTAATTTCATTTTGCTACATATGGATTTCCAGTTTTCCCAGCACCATTTGTTGAAGAGGCTCTCTTTTCTCCAATGTATGTTTTTGGCAACTTTGTCTAATATGAGATAACTGTATTTATGTGGGTTTGTGTCTGTGTCCTCTATTTTGTAACATTGGTCTACAAGTCTATTTTGGTTCCAATACCATGCTGTTTTTGTTACTATTGCTCTGTAGTATAGTTTAAGGTCTGGTATAGTGATGCCACCTGCTTCACTCTTCTTGTTAAGGATTGCTTTAGTTATTTTGGATCTCTTATTTTTCCAGATGAATTTCATGACTGCTTTTCCTAGTTCTATGAGGAATGTCATTGGGATTTTGATTGGAATTGCATTAAATCTGTGTAGTGCTTTTGTACTATGGTCATTGTGACAATATTAATTCTGCCTATACAAGAGCAAGGGAGATCTTTCCATCTTCTAAGGTCTTCTTTAATTTTTTTCTTTAGCATTCTGTAGTTTTCATTGTAGAGGTCTTTCACATCTTTCATTAAGTTGATTTCCAAATATTTGATTTTTTGAGATGATTGTAAATGGGGTAGTTTTCCTAGTTTCTTTTTCAGAGGATTTGTCACTGATGTACAGAATGTCTTTGATTTATGAGTGTTGATTTTATATCCTGCTACTTTGCTGAATTCATTCATTAGTTCTAGAAATTATCTGGTGGAATTTTTTTGGATCCTATAGGTATAGAATCATGTCATTGGCAAATAGTGATAGTTTGCGTTCTTCTTTTCCTATACATATCCCTTTAGTATCTTTCCTCTGTCTAATTGCTCTGGCCAGTGTTTCAAGAACTATGTTAAATAGAAGTGGTGAAAAAGAGCATCCCTGTCTTGTTCCAGTTTTTAGAGGGAATGCTTTCAATTTTTCTTCATTTAGAATGATGTTGGCCTGAGGCTTAGCATAGATAGTTTTTACAATATTGAGATATGTACCTGTTGTCCCTAGTTTTTGTAGTGTTTTGAACATGAAGGTGTGCTATATTTTGTCAAATGCTTTTTCTACATCTATTGAGATGATCAAAGGATTCCTTAAGTCTGTTGATGTGATGAATTACATTTATTGATTTCTGTATGTTGAACCAACCTTGTATCCTTGGGGATGACCCCACTTGATCATAGTGCACTATAATTTTTATATGTTTTTGTATTCAATTTGCCAGACTTTTATTAAGAATTTTTGCATCTATGTTCATTAAAGATATTGGTCTGAAGTTTCCTTTCTTTGATGTGTCTTTGTCTGGTTTTGGAATCAGATAATATTGGCCACATAGAATGAGTTTGGAATCGTTCCCTCTTTTTCTGTTTCATGAAATAATTTGAGGAGTATTGTGTTAGTTCCTTAAAGGTCTTGTAGAACTCAATTGTGTATCCATCTGGTCCTGGGCTTTTCTTGGTTGGTAGGCTTCTGATGGTGTCTTCTATTTCATTGCTTGAAATTGAGCTGTTTAACTTGTGTATATTATCCTGATTTGGGCAAACCAAATGACTCTAAAAATTTGTTAGTACCTTTGATATTTTCTATTTTACTGGAGTACAAATTTTCAAAATAATTTCTAATTATCTTCTGTATTTCTGTAGTGTCCATCGTGATATTTCCTTTTTTTATCACGGATGTTAGTAATTTGGGTCTTCTCTCTCTTTCTCTTCATTAGCTAAGGGTTTATCGATTTTACTTACTTTTTTGAAGAACCAACATTTTGTTTTTTTCAGTTGTTTCTTTTGCTTCAATTTCATTGATTTAAGCTCTGATTTTAATCATTTTCTGTCTCTGCTTTTGGTGTTGATTTGTTCTTTTTCTAGGGCTTTGAGATACAATGTTAGGTCATTTATTTGTTGACTTTTTCTTCTTTGAAGGAATGAATTCCATGCAATGAACTTTCCTCTTAGTACCGCCATAATAGTGTCCCAGAGATTTTGAAATGTTGTATAAGCATTCTCATTTACTTCTAAGAATTTTTAAATCTCCTCTTTGATGTCTTTTGCACCCATTGTTCATTCATTCAATAGCATATTATTTAGTTTCCAAGTATGGGAGTAGCTTCTATTTTTTATTTTATCATTGATTTCTAATTTCAATCCATTATGATCTGATAGAGTGCAGGGTAGTATCTCTACTTTTTTATATTTGCTAAGAGTTGCTTTATGGCATAATATATGGTCTGTTTTAGAGAAGGATCCGTGTAATGCTGAGAAGAAAGTGTATTCACTGTTGATGGATGAAATATTCTATATATATCTGTTAAGTCTAAGTTATTGATTGTATTATTGAGTTCTATATTTTCGTTGTTCAGCTTTTTTTTGGAAGATCTATCCAGTGGTGAAAGAGATGTATTAAAGTCTCCCAGAATTATTGTGTTGTGTTGTCTGTTTGACTCTTGAACTTGACAACAGTTTGGTTGATGAATGTAGATGCTCCATTGCTTGGGGCATATGTATTTATAATTGTTATGTCTTGTTGATGAATGATTCCTTTGAGCAGTATGAAGTGTCTTTCTTTATTCCTTTTGATTAACTTTGGCTTGAAGTCTACTTTATTTGATATGAGGATGGAAACCCTTGCTTGTTTCCACAGTCCATGTGAGTGGTATGTTTTTTTCCCAACCTTTACCTTCAGTCTGTGGATATCTTTTCCTATTAATCTGTTGAAGGCATCATATTGTTGGGTCTTTTTTTAAAAACACAATCTACCAGTCTATGTCTTTTGATTGGTGAGTTTAGGCCATTAACATTCAGGGTTATTACTGAGACATGATTTGTTTTCCTGGTCATTTTTGTTTATTTTTGGTATTTAACTTGACTTGGTTTCTCCTTTGATTAGTTTTTCCTTTAGTGTAATACCTCCTTTTGCTGATTTTCATTGTTGTTTTTCATTTCCTCCTCATAGAATATTTTTCCAAGGATGTTCTGCAGTGTAGGCTTTCTAGCTATAAATTCTTTTAACTTTTGCTTATCATGGAAGGTTTTAATTTCATCATTAAATCTAAAGCTTAATTTTTCTGGATATAAAATTCTTGATTGGCATCCATTTTTTTTTTTTTCAGAGTTTGATATATGTTGTTCCAGGATCATCTAGCTTTCAGGGTCTAGGTTGAAAAATCTGCAGCTATCCTAATTGGTTTCCCCCTATATGTAATCTGATTCCTTTCTCTTAAGGCTTTTAAAATTCTTTCCTTATTCTATATGCTATGCATTTTCATTATAATATGCCTTGGTGTGGATCTTTTGTGACTTTGTACATTTGGCATCTGTAAGCCTCTTGTATTTGATTTTCCAATTCATTCTTCATGTTTGGAAAATTTTCTGATATTATTTCATTGAATAGATTGTTCATTCCTTTGGTTTGGATCTCTATGCCTTCCTCTATTCCAATAATTCTTAAATTTGTTCTTTTTATGTTATCCCATAATTCTTGAATATTCTGCTCATGGTTTCTTACCATCTTTACTGTGAGATCAACATTCTTTTCAAGATTATATATTTTGTCTTCATTGCCTGAGGTCCTGTCTTCCAAGTGACCTAATCTATTGGTGGTGCTTTCTATTGAATTTTTAGTTTGGTTTATTATTTCTTTCATTTCAAGAATTTCTGTATTTTTTTTTCAGAACCTGTGTCTTCTTATTGAAGTAATTTTTTGCTTCCTATATTTGCTTATGTAGCTCTTTATTGAAACGATCTTTTGCTGCTTGTATTTGCTCTCTTATATCATCCTTTAATTCGCAGAACACTTTAATTATGTACATCCTGAACTCCTTCTCTGCGGGGTTTCTGTTTTCTCTACTAAAAGTTCAGGGGTCACTCTAGTTGAACTGGGCTAACTGGGCTGGGCAAAATAACCACACAAGAGACACAAATACCTTTTTCTTTGGGGTCGCTGTGACAGTTCCTCTGATCTTAAGGGTCCACAGAAAGAGAGAGAGCAAGAGCACGTGCTGACCCCTTTTATTGAGAAGTTATTTAAATGAGGCAAGGGGTCAGGTTTCAGGGGGCTGAGTCTATTTTCATGATGTGTTCACTGTCAGCAGGTTGATTGACACCTGGGTAGGCCACACCCAAGGGCACAGTAAGAGATGGGGACATGCACAAGCCACTATCATGGAAGATTCTATCATAAACAGGGCAAGGGGTTATATTACAAAGGAACAGGTGAGCATAGCTCCACCCATGGAGCTGTAGTAAGACACACCCATGCACAAGACACCGACCCTCAAACCCAAGAAGGTGAGGAAAGCTCTGCCACATTTCTGCGACTGAGTGCCTCAGCACCCAGCCGGGGAGTGTGACTCAGTCACGTATAAGCTTGGTCTCCCACACTTCTCCGTATTTTCTTCTGTTGTGCTGGCTATGGATTCCAATAATATAGTATCTTGGTTGGTTTGGGGCATTTTCTTCCCTTGTTTATTCATGCTGTTCATATGTCTTCCCTTCTAGTAGTGTGGATCCAAGGCATTACAGTTTTTATCCTATAGGCTTATAGTGTCCTTAGAGGGTTCCAATACCTCTCCTTTAAGGGGGAGATCAATATTAACCCATCTCAATACAAACAATATACAACCTAAAAACAAATAGTTGCTATTAAGATGTTTACAGTTTTGTCACAATATTTAGAAATGGTAAGTTCAATTATTATCTATAATATAAACAGTAAGTTTGCAAAAGGATCTGCGTTTTCTGATGGTGAACAAAGAACTTGGGGTGAGGTGTAGGTTGAGATGTTGAGGGAGTAGGAGGTAGGGATATACAGTTATTTGATCTTAGAAAGCATAAAAGAGGAATCTAAAGAAGTTTGTTAGTAGCAGGAGAAGACAGAGAAAGTGATTTTGGGAAGACAAGTAAGTGGGAAGATAATAGATTACAAAAAACAAACATAAACATTAAGAAAAAGAAAAAAATGTAAAAATAGAAGAATATAAAAAAGAATATACAACACAACCATAATAAACTATTCAGACATCCCAGTCTTCAGTAGCCTAATTAATGAAAATGTTGGGGATGTGAGGGTGGGAGGAGAGAGAGAGAGAGAGAGAGAGAATCTCGAAGGATGATACAAGGATTGTTTTTGTTTAAGATCAGTATCTTTCCTGCGTCCCTTCTCATCCAATAGGTGGGGTTGTCTGTTGTTTGCTGCTATCTCTACCCTCATGACGATGAAGGTTATTAGGGTGGGAAGTTTTGTCTGGGGGAGTGTTTGCTTCTGGAGGTGGGGTATAACACTTGCTGGTCCCCATTGGGACATAGCATCCCAAGGATCTCCTTTGGGGCCTGCTCCTGTGATGTGGGCACCTGGTCTTATCTCTTTATATCACTGTAAACCTTATAATTCCTGGCCTCTAATTTAGTCTCTAAGCTGTATATCACTCACCCCCTCCCTTTCTACTTCCCATTCAGGAACCTTTCTCTCCCGATGTCTTGTGGGCTGTGCTCTGGGTGCTCTGCACCTGTTGCAGAGAGCTGTTTTGTATTGGGCAGTTCAGGACCAGGTTTTGCAAGCTATAGACCCAGGCATAGCCATAAGCACTGTGCCAGATTAGTGGCTTCTGGGGAGAGGGGGGAGTTGGGGACATTCGGTACCTTGATATTGCTTCCAAGCCCCAGCCTGTGTCCCAACCTGGGAGTTGCCCCAACTAAAGATGGCGATAAAGGTGTCCCTAGATGAAGACAGTTATTTTCAGTGATGGGTGTGGCACTGGGTGGGGCTGGGTAGTGGCGGTGTGCAGCATGTTCTGAGATGCAGTTCTGTGGAATATAGTGTTGTGGCTGGCGGCTGTCTCCACACCCTGTGCAGTGTCCCCGGGTGCAGGCTACTGCATGTAGGGGACTATGGCAATGGTTACAGTGTCCCAAGATGGAGGCAACCAGGGGGGGCCTCACGTTGGTAAATGGGGGTCCACACAGGAGTGGCAGCTGGAGTTCCTGTGCTTCCCATGTGCAGTGGCTGGGTGTCCTGCATATGAGCAGAAGCCAGGATTCCTGGGAGGTTAGGTGGCCAAGAGTCCAGTGCTGGTGCTGTTGCTAGTGTTCCTGCTCAGGCACCAAGAGGTCCTGTGTGGGCAAGTGGTTGGGAGTCCTGTGCTGACGCTGAGGCCTGGAGACTTGTGTGGGGACCGTGGCCATGACTCCTTCATGGAAACAGCTGTCGTGAGTCCTCTAATGACTCAAGGAGAAACAGTATTCTCACTACTTGACTCCCAGGTCACAGAGTGACATAGAATGCAGCCTCCCTCTAGCCCGCCATCTTGGATCCTCTCTCGCGATAGTTTTTATACAGATGTCATACATTTTTTTTTCCAGCAGAAAAAGACTGTAATAGAAAAAAAAAATGCAATGTTTAATGCTGCTTGTACTGAGAAATCAATTTAAAAAAAAACATTGAGTTTGGAGAAAAATGTAGCTGTTTTGCATTTGCAGAAACAGCTTCCTGATAAAGGAGGAGAACTCCAAGGATTTGGATACCTCCCACTATTATATTAGAACCATATTACCCTTGAAAGGTAGTAAAAATTCTTGTAATGGCAATGACAATTCTTGGTTTAAAAGTTTAACAACTGTTGCATTTAATTCTCATAAAGTAGGAAATCTAATTCTATACATCTTACACATGAGGAGCTGAGGAATGGAAAACTCAAGCCCTTGTTGAACATAGAAGATCCTAAATGGCAGATCCAGGACTTAAATGCAAGTGTTATAGTTTGGACTTGAATATCCCAAAGACCAGTATGTTGAGTGCTGATCATCTGATCCCCAGCCTCAGGTGCTACTGGGAGGTGGTGGACTTTGAAAGGTAGGGCATAGAGGAAAAAAACACATTAGGGGTGTTCCTTCAAAGGGGATAGTAGAACCCCAGACCCCTTTCTGTTTGTATCTCTCTCGGCTCCCCTGCTGCAATGAGATGAAAAGGCCTCTTCTATCATGTGCTCCTGTCATGATATGCTGTGTCCTCAAAGGCCCAAAACAACAGTGTCAACTGACCATGGGCTGAAACTTCCAACACTGTGAACTAAAGTAAACCTGTCCTTTTAAATTTAGTATCTCAGGTGTTTTGTCACAGTGACGGAAAGCTAACAATTATGCCAGGTCAATTTGATTGCCAAGCCTGGGCCATTAAGTACTATGTTATATGTGTTACTTTCCATAAAAATTGAGACCTTTCATTTTTTTCTTTTGAAGATATCATCTTTGAACTGATATAGGTAGAACCGTGGTATAAAAAGAAGATCTCAAGCTATTAGGTCTCAGGACTCCTTTATACTCTTGAATTTTATTGAAAACCTCAAATAGCTTTTGTTATATTTACCATATTTGATATGGAAACAGACATTATCTGATAAATATTTGTTAATTTAAAAATAACAATAAACCTATTACATTTTGGCATGTAATGTATTTTAATAAAAATAGCTATATTTTTCAAACCAAAAATTTTAGTGATAAGCATTTAAAAAACATTCATGTCTTTTGAATGCTTGAAAACCACTGAGTTTTCATAGGCTTCTATATTTGATATGGTACAGTTTTATTTGCAATATATGAAGAAAATATGACCTCAAACAAGCATGTAGTTAGAAAAGAAAGCTATTTTAAAAGCCTTTTCAGGTAATTGTAGATATACTTATTTGATACTACTAAACTTGTCAAGTTGTGATTTATTTATTTATTTATTTATTTTTTTGGTGCTGGGGATTGAACCAGGGTCTTGTGTGTGGTAGGCATGCACTCTACCAGCTGAGCTACATCCCCAACCCCAAGTTGTGATTTCTTAAAGATTAGTTGCAATGTAGAATTTAAAACCCACAATGAATTTTTTGTAGTGTTCCATTATCTTGTCTCTGACCTTTACCCATGGTTGATTTTATAATATTATCCAGTGGTTATTTGGAAAAAGTTCCGTTGAGTTTTCCAGATCTTCCCAATATGGGTACATTTTATTATACAACATAAAAATCACATTTGTTAACATTACTATTAAGCGTACCAGAAAAGCATTTAAATATTGGGAAGCTATCAAGTTTATGGTGGTGGGTACAAGATTTGTAAAATATTAACAGTGAATTTTAAGCCAGGCACCAAGTTACATGCCTGTACTTCCAGTTTCTCTGGAGGCTGAGGCAGGAGGATTGTTAGTATCAACCCAGCCTCAGCAATTTAGTGAGGCTGCGAGCAACTCAGTGAGACTCTGTCTTTAAATAAAGTATAAAAAGAGCTGGGATGTGGCTTAGTGGTTAAGTGCCCCCTGAGTTCAATGCTTGGTACCAAAAAAAAAAAGGAAAAAAAAGTGAATTTTATTACTGACAACCAATATAGTTAGATGTTTACTGAACAAATCTTGAAATCACATGGCCAAACAAATTAATCTTCAGGGTGCCAAAGATTTGTAAATAAAGTTTCAAAATCACTATTAGTAATCTCTGATGATTTAAGGGAAATAGAAGAGACTCCAGACCCACAGAAGTGAGTAAGGATTGACTACCTTCACTCTCCAGAGGGAAGGATTCTGGGAATCAAAGGCCATAGTGTTTAACGATGATTCCCAGAAAAGACTTAAATATATTTGGTAGCAGGCAGTTTAAACAACATTAGAAAATAATTAGTATGATTACTAGATGTCACTGAGGGATGGTAGGTGTCTTAAAATCATCTCAAATATAGCTGGGCCCAGTGGCACACTCCTGTAATTCCAGCAGCTTTGGAGGCTGAGACAGGAGGATCACAAGTTGAAAGCCAGCTTCAGCAACTTAGCAAGACCCAGTGTCAAAACAATAAAAAGGTTGGGATGTGGCTCAATGGTTAAGTGCCCCTTGTGCGCTTTCACTCCAAGGAACATTACTAGAACTTATGAATGGAATTTTTGGAGAGGCCCAAAATTTATATTGGGTTTGTTTCATAATGAATACTTTTCTAACTGCAGTCTATCTGATTCTATAGCCGATAGCCATGTGTCACTATGGAGCACTTGAAATGTGACCAGTCCAAAGGGAGGATTTTTGCAACTATAAATTTTACACCAAGTTTTGAAGACTTGGTATGAAAAACAGAATGTAAAATAGCTCATCAATAATTTTATATTGATTACATATTTAAATGATAATATTTATGATTTATTTGGTTAAATTAATACATTTTAAGATTATTTTCACCAGATTCTTTTAAAATGTGTGCCTACTGAAAAATTTAAAATGACACATATGGTTTGCATTATATTTCTATTAGATATATTCTATCTAATTGTTTCCAAAAAAAAAAAAAAAAAACAACTAGAAGAGGAACTTGATTTTAACCTTTTGAGGTAAGAAAGCAGAAGATGTATTATTATTCGGATAAGAGAACCTCACCAAAGACTCCATGTGATAGGCATTGTTCTACATTTGTGTTCTCAATCTACCCTCAGATGCTGGCTAGAGGTCCACCAGCACAGGGTGAACAGGTGGGGGAGGATTAAGAAGGTTGCTAGTGTGAAGAATTCACTCTTCCTTCTTTCTCTATTCCAGTGGAAAACTGATCAATATGCGTTAATAAAATGAATGAATGAATAAGTGTACAAAAATGTATGTATGTATTTCAAGTAAATGGTCTGAGGCTCAAGATTTGGACAATGGATCAAGCCACTCAGTTGATTCTCAGTGCCACTACTTACTAACTCTGTGGTCTTACACACTTAATACCTTAGTTTCTTCATCTGTAAAATATGATGTATGTGTGTATAATTTTGAATACAGTATAGTGTTATGCTTTGCATTTGAGGTATCCCTCAAAATCTTGCATGTGGGACAATGAAGCAGGTTCAGAGAAGAAATGATTGAGTTGTGAGAGCCTTAACCCATAGGGAATAACTAAGTGGTAACTGAATGCTGGTAGGGTGTGGCTGGTGGAAGTGGTTCTTTGGGTCTGTGGCTTTGGGGTATATATTTGGTATCTGGTGAGTGGAGTCCCTTTCTTTGCTTCCTGATCATCATGTGAGCTGCTTCCCTCTGCCACACTCTTCTGCCATGCTGTTCAGCCTCACCTGAGCCCTCAGAATTGGACTCTGTTATCTAAGGATTGAGATCTCGGAAACCATGAGCCCCCAGATAAACCTTTCTTCCTCTAAAATTGTTCTGGTCAGATCTTTTAGTCACAGTAGCGAAAAAACTGAGTAAAACAGTATAGTAAAACATGGCTTGCTACTAGGCATGTTTAGCAATGTGACTGTGAACATCGCGTATTGTGAGACAGACTACACACAACAACAAAAAAACCCTTTATAAAAATTTTACCTTTAAACAGGTTATTAAACATATTCTCACTTCCTTACCTTCTGACACCACCTATGCAGCATTTTTTTTTTCAAAGCAATTCCATATTGCTTGTGATTAAAGCAGATTTGTACACTGCTTGGACACTCTTAGCAACTTGATCCTGTGGCGGGAGAGTCATTTGTGGAGAAATGGAAACTTCATATTCAGTGAGGACCTGTAATGTGCAAAGTGACCCAGGGTGCTGTCTCTATTTCTGCCTTTCTCATCCAACATGACCTTGACCATCTGACAGCATGGGCAGGGAAGGTGTTTATCCGGTACACTTGCCTTCTCACACTTAGGATTTTAGAACTTAGGCATGGGGGGTGAGTAGCAATTCCTTTTATAAACAGCACTGCTGGGCATCCTATCATATTCCTCTGGCCACCTCTCTTCCATCCCCCTGACGTTCATTGTTATTCTCAGTTCATACCACCCTCTTCCTCATCTCTCTCTCTCTCTCTCTCTCTCTCTCTCCCCTCCCCCTTCCTTCTACCAATTGAGAAAGTTAAGGCAATCGTACTGCTTTCCTATCCTTCTTATCTCTGCCATTGACAACTTTCAGTCTCCCTCAGCCTGTCTCCCTCTAATTTTAGAGAAAAAAAAAAAATCTCTTTCTTAAGAAATTTTCTCCAGTACTCTTATTCCTCTCTTGCCCAGAACAAAGATAATATTTAATTGGATTCTGACTTTCTTGTATTATTTTCAACATTCAACTCTCTTTAGGATAATTTTTGGGGTATATAAATATTCTGAAATTCCTTTCTGCCAGGTGCTGTGGCACATGCCTGTAATCCCAGTGGCTTGAGAGGCTGAGGCAGAAGGAACACGAGTTCAAAGCCAGCCTCAGCAACAGTGAGGTGCTAAGCAACTCAGTGAGACCCTGTCTATCAAAACAACAACAACAGTAATAAAATAGGGCTGGGGATGTGGCTCAGTGGTTGAGTGCCCTTGAGTTCAATCCCTGGTACAAAAACAAAACAAAACAATAACAACAAAAACTTTTCTTTTTTAAAATAAAAGGAGGAAAAATAAAAAAGAATCTTCTCTATTTTCTATTCCATTTGGTTATCACTCTCCCTTCTCTTTTAAAAATCAAATTGAAAAGGAAAATCTACTCTTGTCCCTACTTCTTCACATCTCATTCACTCATTTTTCTATTTCTAATATTTATTATATTAATTTAATTACTTATGCTCATCCAAGGTGCCTGTACCATAACAGCTAAACATTGCAAGGTAAAATACAACTGTGCTTCCTGGTCTCATAAATGAAAAATATACTTTACCAACACCTAACTGTTCTTCTATGTTTTCTTAATATTTTTACATTCCTATTCTTGAAGATAACTTTTATACCTTCTTCCTCTCTATACAAAGAAATAAAGAACATTAGAAATAAAAGAATATATGTAAATACAAGTGGAGTTCATCCCAGGGATGAAAGTTTGGTTTCATATATAGAAACCAGTAAATGTAATTCATCACATCAACAGACTTAAAGACAAGAACCACATGATTATCTCAATAGATGCAGAAAAAAATTTGACAAAATTCAGCATCCATTCATGTTCAAGACACTAGAAAAACTAGGAATAGTAGGAACATACTTCAACATTGTAAAAGCTATATATGCTAAACCCAAGGCCAACATTGTTCTAAATAGAGAAAAATTGGAAGCGTTCCCTTTAAAAACTGGAAAAAGGCAGGGATACCCTCTTTCACCACTTCTATTCAACATAGTCCCTGAAACCCCTAGCCAGTGCAATTAGACAAAAGAAAGAAATTAAAGGAATATGAATAATCTTTTCAATTTTTTAGCTTCCTTAAAACATGATTGAGTTTTCCATGTAACATCAAAAGTTTTCCAAAGAAAAAGACCCAGTGGGATTCATCTGTATGTCTTTATCTGTGTGTCTGTGTCTGTGTTGAGACAGATAGAAAGAGAGACAGACAGACAGTTTGGGATGTATTGTAAAGAATTGGTTCATGCATTTGTACATGTGTGGTAAGTCTCAGGATATGCCAGCAGGTAGGGACCCAAGGAAAAGTTGCAATTTCAATCCAAGCTGGGAGCTGGAGTCTCAGGAGAGCTGTGGTGCTGTTTTCAGTCTGATGATCTAAGAAGCAAGACAGCCAATGGCATAAATTTCAGTCCAAATGCAGAAGGCCATTGTCCCAGCTTGGAAACAGAGTAAATTCTCCATTATTAGAGAATTCTTTCTTTTATTCTATTTAGGCCTCCAACACATTGGGGAGGGCCATCTGCTACATCAGTTCACCAATCAGATGTCAATCTCATTTAGAAGTACTTTCACAGACACACTCAGAATAGTGCTTAACGAAACATCTAGCATCCCATGGCCCAGTCAAGTTGACACATAAAATTACCATCACAGGCAGTTTGCTGACAGAATTCCTTCTCATTTAAGGGATGTCAATCCTGGCTCTATTCTGACATGCAAATAATTTTCAGATGAGACACACTCACTTTGTGGTGGGTAATCTGCTTATTTAAATTTCAATTACTTAAATGTTACTCTCATCTAAAACACATCTTTGTCAAAGGATCCAAATATCTGGGCACTATGGCATAGCTATGTTGACACATAAAATGAACCATGGCTATTATTCACTATTTAATAATAATAATATCAAAGTACTATAGTATTTCTAGCATATTTTGAATTAAAGTGACAATATAAAAACGGTAGGGAGGAAATGTAAATATATATTATAAAGTTCTTACACTACACTTGAAGTGGTATGTCTTTAATTAGACTAATTTGTAAAAAAAAAAGTATGTTGTAAATCCTAGAATAATCACACTGCAACAAACACAAAAAGATCTAGTTAATTAAGCCATTCATGAAGATAAATGCAATCATAAAAATATATCCAAACAATCTAAAAGAAAACAGGGAAAGTGGAAAAGAGAACAAAAACCAGATGAAACAAATAACAATAAGATAATTTAAAATTCAACCATATCAATAATTCATTAAACATAAATGATCTAAGTACTTCAATTAAGAGACAGATTGTTTGCTGGGATAAAAAGAAAAACCATACTAAACTCCGTGCTGCTACTCATTTTTTTATATAAAAACACAGATTTTAGGTGAAAGAATAAGAAAATAAATATGATGCAACTACTAATTAAAAGAAAGCTGGAGTGGTTACATTGGTATCAATGAAACAAGAAGAAGACATATTACAAAAGTAAAAGAGTGATATATTCTAGTAATAAAGAGTAAATAAATAATATGAAACCATAGCTATTTTATTTATTTATTGTAGCACTGGGGATTGAACCTAGGGGTGCTCTACCACTGGGCTGTATCCCAGATCTTTTTATTTTATTTTGAGACAGGATCTCACTCAGTTGCTGAGGCTGGCCTTGAACTTGTGATATTCCTACCTCAGCCACAAAGTTGTTGTGATTACAGGGGTGAGAAACCACTCTAGGCCAAAGCTTCTTTAAATGTACATGTATTTATTAACAGAGCTTCAAATCTATGGAGTTAAAGCTAATGGAACTTAGAGGAAAAGCAGACAAATCCCCCTTTGTAAACATGAAACAAGACATAATTAGACAAAATAAATTTAATTTCAATATATTTTGAATGAGCATTATCTTCACATTGTTTAAAATCAGAAAGATCATCTTATAACACATTCAAGAGGCAACTCTGTTGCTGACACCAATTCGTATGCATCACTTAAAGACATTTATATAAATTCTTCTTTTTCTTTTTCTTTTTGTACAAATAATAGCACACTACATACATTTTGGAAATTTATTTAATAATTTAATAATTTTTGGTTCCATCATTGGTACATAAATGTCTAGATTAAGTATACTTTAGGTCTTCAAACTTTAGGTATAACTTTCTGGACTCTTATATTCAAGTGTTCATGGTATGACAAATCTTGGGAAGATGGCACTGGAGTGTGTTTTATGTAATTAGTTACACCAATGATTGTGGTATAAATATTTACTATCATTATATCTTTTTGCTTGATTTTTCCCTTCATCAGTAGGAATTGATTTTCTTTTTATCTTCTGATTAATTTTGGCTTGGAATTTACTTAGCTGAATATCAGAATAGCTATCCCTGCTTGTTTTCAGACTCCACTTGCAAGGTATATTAATTCCCATAATTTCACTTTTAACCTGTGGCTTTCTTTGCCTGTGAGATGAGTCTTTTGCAAACAACATATACTTGGTTCTTGTTTTTTAATCCATTCTTCCAGCCTATGTCATTTAATTGGACAGTTGACACCATTTACATTGAACGTTATCATAAAAAGATGATTATTAATTCCTGCCATTTTGATTTATTTCTAATGCTTAATTTAGATTTGTTTAGCTACTCTTCAAATAAGATTTGTTTATTTTTGAGTTCTGGGGTTTGTTTTCGATTTCTTATGTG
Source organism: Ictidomys tridecemlineatus (assembly GCF_052094955.1). Classification (NCBI taxonomy): domain Eukaryota; kingdom Metazoa; phylum Chordata; class Mammalia; order Rodentia; family Sciuridae; genus Ictidomys; species Ictidomys tridecemlineatus. Next base: position 69,768,624 of record NC_135477.1, read on the forward strand.
TAAAGTATTTCTTTAACTGTTTTCTGTAGTGCTGACTTAGTAGTCATGAATTCTTTTATTTTCTGCTTATCTTGGAAGATTTTTATTTCTATCTCAGTTTTGAGAGATAGTTTTGCTGGACATAGAAATCTTGGTTGACAGTTTCTCTTGGGGCTTGGAACACATTATTCCCAGGTGTCCTGATTTTTAGAGTATGTGCTGAGAAATTAGAAGTGATTCTGATTGACTCTAAATGTAACATGATGTTGTTCTCCTGTGGAAAAATTTCTGTTATTATTTCCTTGAAGAGATTTTTCCATGCCATTAGCATACATCTCACAATCCTCCTGAATTCCAATGATTCTTAAGTTGTCTTAATGTTGTCCCAGAATTCTTGTATGTTATGGTCATGATTACTTTCTTTTCTTTAGTACTGTCTGAATATCGAAAGTTGATCACATTTTCTTCCAGCTCTGAGATGCTGCCTACAGCATGGTCTAATATACTGCAGCAGAGACCTTCAACTGAAATTTTTATTTGAGTTGTTGACTTCCTTTTCCAAGATTTCTGTTCTTTTTCCATATCTCTCCTTAGTGAATTCCTCATTCATATTCTGTACTGACTTCCATTATTCAATCAGTTTTTTCCCTATGTTCTCCGAGAATTCCTGGATCATTTTTATTATCATTCGTTTGAATTATTTATCTGATACTTTACTCACTTTGATATCTTTGGAGTCAATTGCTGGTGAATTATAAACTTTAAGATACGTTATGTTACTTAGTGTTTTCATATTGTATTTGCTGTGTTGGATTTTATGCATGTGTTATGAGGGATTTTTCTTCACTCTTATGCATGGGCCTTTTAAAGATAGAGCCTCCTCTTGCCATAGTGTCCTAGAGTGATCTAGATCAAGACCCCTCATAGGTGTGGTATCCACAGCCTTTGTGTTAATTTTCTATTTTTTTGCCATGGGAGTAGCTGTCACATGAGAGGAAACGAACCCCAACACAGCCATTTCTACTTAGAATCCACTAGTTTGGAGATTTTATCCCTTCTGTTCTTTGTATTAAACTATTGCTGATGTTCGAGTGTAGTTATTTTGTGTGTGAGCAAGGTATACTGTCTCTTGGCTCGGTTTAGGTCATCAGATTAGTCTCTATCGTATGAATTTGCAGTGTTCCTGTAGATTCCTAGTACCTCCCAGAAAAGGAGGAAGCAAATGATAGCAACAACTGAAGCCAACAATATACAGCATTAAAATCAATACCCAGTGCCTATTATGGCCTCTATAACACTAATTACCACAAAAACAGAAGTGGTGGAATTAGCAGTTGCCAAACCCAAAAAACAATAAATAGTGTGAACTAGATCTGGCATTAAAGTAAACAAGTGGTATAAACCATGCCATGCACGGTACTAATAACTGCCACAACATGAATGGTGGGGGCAGGAGTTATATAAACTTAATAATTCTTAAAGATGGTAAAAATACAGAAAACAAGAGAAAAGAAAATGATCTCATTAAAGGAAAAGAAAATTTGATAGGAAATTAAAAGACAGTTTAGAATGTTCAAGATGTGAAAAGAGAAAAAGTAGATGAGATACAGCAAATGATGACTATAAAGAAGGAAGACACAAAATAGAAAAAGTAAAGGGAAAAAGAAAGAGAGGATTAGAGACTTTGGTAGGATAAGAAAGGAAAAAGAAAATCAAAACTAAACAAAACAAAAATAAATGAGCAAATATTTCCTAACCCTCAGAAGACAAAGAAAAGTAACTATCATAAAAAATGCTAAAAATGAGAAGAAAGAAACAAGTATCTATATGTATATATATGTCCACAAACCAAGCATCACAGCAAGAAAACACACACACACACACACACACACACACACACACACACACATGGATAAAAAGAATCTTAATGAAAAATTAAAGAATTTTCTCCACGAGGTCATCGAAACTGTTGGCTAGGATGAGTGGTGACTGCCTATGCCCAACCGTCCTTCTTTTCATTTCTTCTTGGGCTATGTCCTGAGAGAGCAAGCCCCTTCCTCTTTTTTGTGTTGCTCACCAAGCTGCCAGTTGGAATGTTCTAATAGTGAAGCTGGTTGAAATGGTCTCAGCTTTCCTTCTTCACCAGCATAAGGTATGACGGAATGGGAAGTACTGTTGTTGGAGTTTTATCTGCACAGATTAGATCAAATAACTCCCAGGCTGAGGCGCTTGCAGTGTTCTAAGAGGGGAGTTCTGGCTGGTAGGGCTTTAGTCTAATCAGGCCTTAGGGACTTTGTTGGGTGGTATCTGCTCTGGAGAGATTAGATCAACATAACATCTAGGGCTGGCAGATGCGGATCTTTGCTGAGAGTCTGGATCTCAGAGTCTGGATCCTGAGATTTCGACTCACAGGCAGGGGAGCTGACCCTCCCCAGGTCTCTCACTCTTCGCTGTCCATCAATACCGACTTCCTAGGCTTGGGTCCTGACTGTATTCACACTCGTCTGTCCAGATTCCCAACCTGCTTCCACGGGTCACATAAGCACTATACTCAAAAAGAAAGCAAGTCGGACTCCCCTCTCTATTTCTGACTTGAATCACCCTGGGTATAATTTTTCTCTGAGCCTGTTCCACTCACATTCTTCTAGGTATACGCTAAGCCACTTGTTAGGCACTGGTTGGGGCACCATGTCAATGTTTGCTGTGATCTTCTGGCTTTTTTAGCAGCAGCTGCTGCAAGGCCACCTCAGGATGGCTCTCACCTCTGCTCTCTGTGACCAGTTGAGAAACAGCACTTTTCAAATACCAGTTTGCTGTGTAGCCTCTGGATCAGCTGTGTTCAGTCTGCTTTTCTGATCTACAGATTTTTCCATGACAATTGTCCATCACCATTCTCTCTGGGGTATCCCTCCCTTTTGGGGTGAACCAGCGCAGCTGCCACCACTGGCTTACCTGATATGGAAAAAAAAGAGTGTTGCCCACTTTGCTGAGAAGCAGTGATCTCCCGCTGCTTGAATCCTTAGCCACGGAGCAACTGGAAATGCAGCTTTCCTCTCTACAGTCACCATTTTTAGTTAAGGATTTGCATCACTGGACTAAATCAATATTCCCCTTCTTTGCCAAGTAGCATAATGATTGTTTCCTTTCTTATATCACATTTTTGTTTTTTTCCTATAGTCATTGCCTGATTTATGTTTATTTCATTTCCTTGTAACCTTTGCTATCTTTTCTCTCTCCTCTCAGTATAATATTCCTCATGGTCAAATTTGGCATGAAATCGCCCACTTCATTTATTTCCTTGAAAGCATTCCTTTGATTTTCATAGGTTCCTCTTTATGCCTGCCATCCTGCTTTCACCCTGGTCCATTTCTTGGCTTTTCTTCTGTATTATATTTCATTTCCTGGTTACTGTATCTTCCTCTTAGGTTGACTCCTATTTTAGTGATGCTCATGATTCTGGAGCTCCCCAAGGAAAGGCATAGAGAAAGTGAATTTTAAAACTAAATTCTGCATGCCTGAAAAGACTTCCTTTTTTTTTTTTTTTCCTGATCACGTACCTGTTGAAGAATTTTAACTACCTGTTGACTTTGAGTGGTAACTCATTGACCTTCATAACTTGAAAACACTTGTTCAATTTATCTTCTTTAAATTCATTTGGAAAAGAGTTAAATAGCAAATATTAGGTGCCAGATACTATTCTGAGCACTTCAAAAATATGAACTCATCTATTACTCATAACAACACTCTTGAGATGGTTATCATAATGGATGTTTTCACATGAGGAATTAACTGAGCAAGGGCAGGTTGCAAGTAGAGTCAGGATTCAAACCCAGGCAGCCAGTCCCCCACCTTTGCTCTGTGCACTGCCTTTGAAATGGCTGGTGTAAAGTAAAGTGACATTTGGATGTCTCTTCCTTTTATGGGATTTGTTTTCTATGGGAGTTTTTAGGCTCATGTCTTAGGTATTCTTTAATTCTTGGAATCAAGTATGTGTGTGTGTGTGTATGAAATAATTTCCTCCCCATTTATTTCATCTGTTCTTCCTTTGTAGATATCCTTTTCTGGATCAGTACTTTATTTTTTATTATTATTATTTATTATTATTATTATTAGAGCAGCCTCATCGGATCGCTACTTTAATTAAAAACAAAGAAAGTTGGGGCTGGGTCTGTAGTTTAGTGGTACAGTGCTTGCCTCGCATGTGTGAGGCACTAGGTTCGATCCTCAGCACCACATAAAAGTAAACATATAAAATAAAGGCATGCTGTTTACATCTACAACTACAAAAAAAATTAAGAAAAAAAATAACAAAAACAAAAAAAAAAACAAGTTTCTCCCTTTGTTTTACTTTCTGGAGGGATTTTCTTGATTTTATCTTCCAATCCTTCTACTGATTTTTTTTTTTTAAAAAAGCCCTTTTTGTTATATTTGCATTTCTAGGGTCTTATTCTTGTTCTCTGAATTTTCCTTTTTATGTTATTACTATTGTTAATTTATAGACAGCATCATTTTGAGAGGAAATTTCAGTTTTTTGTTTTAATTTCACAATTTCTTCTGCTTTTTCACTTTTTTTTTCCTCTTCAATTTTCTTTTCTGAGTTTGTTTGGATCTCTTTTTTCACCTCAGTAGAAATGTTTGGAGATGCTTCATTGTCCACTCATGTTATGAAGTAAGAGATCTAAACTCCCAAAGCTCTGTTTTTGGTTTTCTGCCCCCTTTGAAAAGCAGACAACTTCACTTTCTGAGCATTTCCAAGGTTTGGCAGCATAAATGGACTTTTTCATCAGTACCTCTTCCTGCATGCACTTAAATCTCACATCCTACTGTTCTGATTAGTCATAAATATTCTACCATCCCTTTCAATCTTCATGTTTTTGTGCTTTACAGATGTGTTCAATTCATTAAAACTGGGAAGTGTGTTTTGGTTGTCATTCTGCTTGTTATTTGGAGGAGATTTGGGGAGGAAATATGTGAAGAAGTATCTTGATTTTGCCCTTGAAAATGGTCATCATCCATGCCTTGCAGAAGGCTCCCCCAGCCCTGTTTGGCTTCTGGGACTCCAGTCTTTGGGTTCTCCTCTCATCTCCTTGTCCTCAGTAATATCTCTACACCTGGGGGTCCCTCTGGCTGTGGTGTTTGTGTGCCTTCCCATCTCCCTCTGTGCTTTTACACAAGGTGCTTCAGTCCAACCATAGGATACCGAATACCTTCTGTATCCTGATGAATCCCTAATTCATATTTCCATCCCTATTTCTCCCTAGAGTCTCAATCTCATTTGTTTTTCCCCATGTGTTTCAAAATCAACATGTCAAAACTGAACTCTTGATTTCCTGCCCTAAACCTGTTCTCGATCTAGTTTTTCACATTTTGGCAAATAGCAACCACTACCTATCCAGCTGTCCAAGCCAAAAGTCTGGTAATTTCTTTCTCTTGTTTAATGACCCCCCTAATTTAACCCAGTCAATTTAATTTAACATTCTAATGTCAAAGTATTACCCAAGTCTTTCTGCCTTAATGCAAACTATTATAATTTTTCTTTTGAATTTTTGACTAGCCCTCTACATCTGCTTTTATCTTTCCATCCTGTTCTTCACACAGCAGTCCTAAATGAACTTGAAGCATCACTCAAACCATGTGTTGATTTTTTTTTCTGATAACCCTAGTAACTTCTTTTTTTGTGGTTGTTTAAGAGTTTTACAATTTTCTTTTTACTTTTTTGATATACATGACAATAGAGTGTATTTTGACATATTATACATACATGGAGTATAACGTATTCTCCTAATAACTTAGTATTGCCTTGCCAAGAACATCCAAGCTCACATAAGACTGGGGATGTGCTGGGTTTATTTAACTTTGTCTCCCTCAGAGTGGTTAGAGTAGAGAGAAACAATAGTGTTTCTGGCCTCAGGGATTTTTTCCCCCCTCCTGTGATGTTTTTAAACATTTTTTTTAGGTGGACACAATACCTTTAGTCTGTATGTGGTGCTGGGGATTGAACCCAGGGCCTTGTACATGTGAGGCAAGCATACTACCAACTGAGCTATAGCCCCAGCCCCTTTGTGATATTTTTTTTAACCTTTTCCAATCCTTCACACTGTCTTCACAATGAGCACTCAGTTTCATCCTTTAAATCTCACCTTAAATGCTACTTCTCAAGTGGTCTACTGAATCCACCAATCTAAAGCTGGTTACCAAAGTATTTTCTCGGATGACTTCATCTTTTTCTTCATTAACTTTCCCCAGTTCATATTGGATATTTGTTAGCTTACTTGCTTAAAGTTCTTTCATATTAGAAGACTAAAATGCAAGCTAGTGCCAAGATACTTTCTATTCACCATTATCCTTCCAGTGCCTGCCCTGTGAAGATCCTCAATAAACATGTTTTTTAAATCAAATGAATGAGGTCAAAAATAAGCAAACAACAACAAAATAAAGCCAAACCCAAATGAGATAGATGACAAAATTCTGCCGCATACAATGAAGTATTTTAGCGTCTCAGAACCAAAGATGAGCATACTTCTGGAAGGACAATGATATTTTAGGGTGTCTTTGCTTAGCATTTTCAGGGCACTTAAATTGTGAATTCTTTCAATAAGAGATAAAAGATACTGTGGTAAGACAGTAGATTCAGAATAAAAGGAAAATGTAAGTCTGAAATGTAAGAGAACAAGTAAGACCATAACAGACATAACAATGACATAGAATCAATCAAGAGCAGAATTAACACAGCAGAGAATCAAATCGGTTCAGTGAAAGATGAGTATAATAAGCTCTTTAAGTACAACAGAAGACAAAGAGATTAGAGAATTAGAAGGAATAAAAGAGACTCAGAAGATAAATATGAATGGCAAAATCTGTGGGTAATTGGTGACAATAAAAGAGAGCAAAAATGAATAAAAGAATGATCCAGATTATGCTGCTCATGATGTAACATCAAAGACAATGTTAACAACATGCAGAAATATCTTGGTGACTTTCTTAAATTTAAAGTTTTGTGGAATTAATTACCTATACTTGAGTTGGAAAATTCGAATTCATCACTAGAATGTAAGCTTCAGGAGGGTAGGGGTTGTGTCTCTATCATTTTCAAATATGCCTTTTGTACCTGGCACATGGTAAGTACTCAATACCTACATTTCAACTTAATATCTCAAGATCTAGAGCAACTTCTCTCAAAAGCTTTCTCTAACTTTCTTAGGATTCACTTGTGCCTGATCTCTCTCTCTTTCACATGCGCGCGCACACACACACACATACACACACACACATACACACACACATACTTTTTTTTGTTGATTATTATGTTTGGTTGCCTTCAAACTTATACTCCCTATACCTGACTGCAGAAAGTTAGTAGGGAAGAATCTGCAAATATTTATGACCAAATAATTCTACATTCAGTTAATTTGTCATTCACAAAACAATGGTATGTTAGTTTTGGACACTCAAAGATTCAAAATATATGCTACACCATACATCCATTCTGAAAAAAGTAACTACAGTCAACCAAAATTTTAAATATAAATACATAAAGCCTCTTGAAAGAGCAAATCAGGGTATGGAAGGGTTGGTGATGATAATGATCCATCAAATCAATTAATTTAGAATAGGGCACATAAGAGTATGATAAATATGGTCACAAAAAAGATTACAAAAACCACATTACTGAAAAAAATGTCTAAATGTGTAAATAATAAAACATACTATAAACATATAACAATAATGCAACTGGGATAAAAATCCTAAATCTTCGTCAGATGTGGTGGCACATGCTTGTAATCCCAGCAACTTGGAGGCTGAGGCAGGAGGTTTGAAAGTTCAAAGCCAACCTCAACAATTTAGCAAGGCCCTAGGCAACTTAGAGAGACTCTGTCTCAAAAATAGACAAACAAAAATGGGCTGGGGATGTTGCTCAGTGGTTAAGCCCCCTGGGTTCGATCCCTGGTATTGGAAAAAAAAAATTGAAATCTTACTACCCACAAATTGGCTAGCTAGCAGGTAAAAAGGAGGCAATAATAGGGAATACAATGTATAGGAGATGACAAAAGATACTGCTCATTTGAGATAGAGGGTGGAAATATTAAAGAGAAGCATAGATTTAAGTAGTTTTATTTTCTTTTTCAAATATAAGCAGTAGTAGAACTAAAACATTTCAAATTTCTCTAGAAGAAAAAAATATCAGAGACTGATGATCAAATTATTGAGGATCCCCAATGTGTCAGGCACTGTTCTAGACCCTGGGTTAAAAATGTAAGAATTAGCAGAAACACACATACAAATATAAGCAAAAATAAAATGGGAGTCTCAATTTTAACAGAAGAATGTTTTATGTTTTTTATGAGAATCAATAAATGCAATAGCACATACCTATAATCCAGGTACTTGGCAGGCTGAGGTGGGAGGATCACAAGTTCAAGGCCAGTCTCAGCACATTGGGGAGACTCTCAGCAACTTGGCGAGACCCTGTCTCAAAATATAAAATAAAAAGGTCTGCAGATGTAGCCCCGTGGTAATTCATGTTCTTGGGTTCAATTCCTAGTATTAAGCAAACAAACAAACAACAACAAAAAAAGAAAAACAAAAACATCCTAAAGAATCAACAAATAGAACAAAGAAGATTAGTGTTTTTTTTTTTTGTTGTTGTTAGTAACATATACAAACCTCAATAAACACCTAATGACATTATATGGACCAAACAGTATAACTATAAAATAATGAAATATCATTAGTGATGTGTGAAGGAAAAGACCCAAACCATAGTGATGGAGGATGTTAGAATATTCCCTTGAGTCATTAACCAACCAAAGAGACAAAAGTATGTATGATTGCAGTAGGCCTTCCTTATATGTAATTTTCTCTTTCACTGTTTCAGTTATCCACAGTCAACTCTAGTCTGAGACAATTAATTGGGAAATTCCAGAAATGAACAATTCACAAGTTTTGAATGGCATGCTGTTCTGAATACTGTAATAAAATCTCCCACCATACTGCTACCACTCCAATCTGTCTAGGATCACCATATTGGCCAGTTTAGCCATGCTGTATATGTTACCCTCCCATTCGTAATTTAGTAAACATTTTGATTATCATCTCAGTTACCACAGTATTATAGTGCTTATGATCAATTTTATTTAATTAGGAACCCAAAGTGCAAGAATAACGATGCTAGCAATTTTATTACAGTATATTGTTATTGTTCAATTTTATTATTAGTTATTACTATTATCTCTTAGTTTGCTTAATTTATAAATTAAACTTTAACATATATGTAGAAAAAAAGTGTACTCATCTCTTTCTCTCTCTCTCTCTCTCTCTCTCTCTATATATATATATATATACATATAGATAGATAGATAGATAGATAGATAGTTGGAACTATCACAGTTTTCAGCATCAATTGGAGGTCTTGGAACATATTCTCCATGGATAATGGGGGGCTACTGTAAAGGTAATTGAATAATATAATTAATGAGGTTTATTAGAACATATGACAAGTCTTATTATTTGCAAAAAGCCCTTATTTTTAATGTCCATGAAGTTAATAATGAAATTAATTATTTGAATGACAAACTATTAACAAAAATTGCTTGTATGAAAAATATAATTTTATCTAAAAATTGTACTCATATACGGTATACAGATATATCTTTATAGATAAAAATAGAGCAAAATGAAAACTACAGTATAAATAGTTTTTTTTTCTGGCTGTTGATATTTCTAGTTTTTAATACTTTCTTTTATTTATAAGTGCTTTCTAATATTCCTGCAATGAAGATATATTGCTAGCATAATTTTTATTTTTTAAAATCTTTTTCCACATTTTTAAATTGGTGAATTATGGTTGTATATATTGATGGGATTTGTTGTTACTTCTTCATACATGCGTACTTGCATAATTTTTAAAAGTTAAGGAGAGCTAGTTAATCTATGCTAAATGCAACATTACTAGAAAAGAGATGGTCCATCATAAGAGAGAGGCGATCAGTAAGAAGCAGGAAGTGTGAACAGAGAACAACTTCAGTGTGTTCTGGGAGAATTTAGTAAACTATGAGAATTGAGAGAACTCCAAGACTAATACATTATGAGTTCATATATGGAAAAGGAAGCCAAAGCACTCCAAAACTAGAATGAAAACTCTCATTATTGGCAGAATGTGTTTCCAAGCAGAGCATATCACCCAGTAAAGAATAGAACGAGAACCGGAATGTAGGTATTAAAATTAATGCTAACCCTGGAAGGAATATTTTATTCTGCTGTTGATATTGGAAAGCGAGCAAAATTTGAAGCTTCTGGAAATGATAAAAGACAGTGGTGTATTAAGAACCCTGTGGAATTGGCATACTTTTTTTTTTTTTTGGTACCTGGGATTGAACCTAGGGGTACTTAACAACTAAGCCACATCCTCAGCCCTTTTTGTATTTTATTTAGATGCAGGGTCTTACTGATTTGCTCAGGGCCTCACTAGATTGCTGAGGCTGGCTTTGAACTTGCAATCCTCCTGCCTCAGCCTCCCGAGTCACTGGGATTACAGGCATGCGCCACAGGGCCTGGCCGGAATTGGCCTACTTGAGTCAGAATTCAAGTTTTGCCACTTAACCAGCTTATAACCCAATTAATGAAAATCTTCTGATCCTCACTTTCCTCATCTATAAAATGGAAACTAAATTGTTTCTTTGGATGATTAATAATCATTATTAATCATATATACACATATATGTATGAATATATGTATCCATACACACATACATCTAACATTAGCGTAAAAGAATTTTGAGGACATTAGGAAAAAAATTTCAAAGAAATTGAGCTGGATCTTTTCTCTTTTTTTTTGCGGTACTAGGGGTTTAACCCAGGGGCACTCTACCATGGAGCTACTCCTCCAACCCTTCTGTATTTTTATTTTGAGATAGGGTCTCACTAAATGCAGAGACTGGCCTTGAACTTTTGATCCTCCTGTGTCAGCCTCTTGAGCCACTGGAGTTACAGGCATGCACCACTATACCTGGCTTGATTTATTTAGTCCATATGTATTGAGAACTTACTGTGGACCAGGCAGAGGGGACATAGAAAGAAACGATAGAGAAGCTTACAATTCTGTGATAGGAATTTTGTAGGCTTTTTCCTGAGCTAGAAAATAACGGAAGTTGTCAATATGTATCAAATACTGTATGAACAAGTATAAAACCTTGTCCCTTTAAAGTACTCATTTACCTAGTACTGCAATTTATATCAAGAAAAAATGTATTTATTCAATGAACACTTTATGGTAATCTTCAAGACTCTGAAAGGCCTTTTAAGGATAACAAAATAAGAAAAAATATATGTATATGATTTTTAAAAGGAATCTGCAATGAATAGTATGTCAAAATACACTCTACTGTCATGTGTATTTAAAAAGAATAAATAAGAAAAGGAGAAAGTAATCTGCAGTACAGTAGGAAAGTTAACATGTATACAGTTATGTCTACAGTACAGTGTAAAAATAATAGAGAAGGGATTACATTAAAGACAGAGAGAAATTAGACATCATGGAAATTGCAAAGAGTTGAGATGTTGACATTCTCACTGATCTTGCAGGAAAGCCTGAATCTGGACATACCAAGTTGTGGGCAGTAGGAAGGAAGTATAACAGAGCATACTCAGGATTTTTTTTTTTTTTTTAAAAAAAAAGGCCAGAGAAGAAAAGTAACCAGATATCAACAGAGTCATTGGATTTGATTAGATCAATAATAGTCACAGCATCACTTTTTCTTTCTTCATAATGTTAAACTTGTTGCTTGGGACGATGATGCAAACATATGGAATTGAGTAGGGAATTCTGAGAAATTGCTAAAAATCAGATTCTTAAATCAGTCAGCCTGTCTGTCTGTGACCAGTATTTCTCAAAACCAGTGGGAAATGAGTACCCACATGCTGAGTAAGATGTTCATGAGAATGTCAGGAAGTCTGTTTGTCAACCTTAATTGACAACTGATGTTTAAAAGGCAATAGAGTTATTCTCATAATTTAATGGGCACATATTGCTACTGAATTCCAGAAGAAGCACTTATATAGGGAAAAGACTGTAGAAGAGATAAATATGGCAAAATAATCCCCTTATTGTTTTAGGGAAATGTAAAGTAGTAGTGTCCCAGGGATTATTGGCAAATATTATCATCTTTGAAAGCTACTATTTAACACAAATTCCGGGAAGCTAGAGGCTTCTGGGTAAAGTGAATCACAAGGAAAGAATATCCTGTTCTGTGGCTGAAACTTTTTAATGGATTACTGGTTGATTTTAATAAAGAAGATCAGGGATCATGGTTGGTTTGGATAAATTATCCATCAGTTCCTGTAGAAGCCCCTGTATAAGGCCCTGACTTTGGTTTTCTTCTTTCTTGGCCTGATTATAATATTTCATACGAGTGGGAGCCACTTGCTTCTTAAAGGACACATAGCCCTTTTCTTTTTTCCCTAATATATAAATTACAGGTGTATGGATTTTGCTTCAGACAGAGCTTAATGAATATTAAATGAATATTATAAGCACTGGTTGCATACGTGGTTTCTGCCTTTGAGGATTTTGATGTAGTGGCAAGATTATATCTCATGTATACTATAGAGAGAAATGTATTCATGTGTATGTGAGTTAGGATCTGGTCAGTAAAAGAGAAACTACCTTTGCATTTTAAATCAGAAGATATTTAATATAGGGAATTGATTCTATGAGATGTCAGAGAGGATGGTGAGGCAATCTAGGGATTAGTAAGAGAAGAAATTTCCACTTCCCTAGGGCAGGGCTAAATCGGGAGGAGATGGTATTACCAGAGCCCAGGAACCACCGTGGGGCCTGACCGGTGCAGTTGGTCCTGCAGAGGGAACGTGTTCTATTTCTTGAACATCACAGAAAGCTGAGGGGGTGGGAGGCCACTCTGGCTACCCGAGTCCTAGAGTTTTCAGTCTTTCACCAGTGTCTTTTATTGTCCAAACCTATCTAGAACTAGAGGAGAGGGAACCTGGGAAAGGCAGACCTCTGTAATACAGAACAGATGAAGAAATGAGTGAGAGGTGAAGGGCACTGGGAGAGGAACGCCTCACCAGTGAGTGCCATGTGGTCAGGGATGAAGTAGCTCTTCATGACAAGGTCAGGTGGGCAAGGTGCACAAACCCCCGTCTGGGAGTCAGAGATGACTTCAGGAAAAGCTCCTTAATGAGGAATAGGAGATTTATGGCAGGAAAAAGTAGGGTGGAGGAACATCACTTTGAAAGAGATGGTAAAAGACTTGGAGGGGAAAAAAAGCTTACGTTATAGTCAAGGAATTCTAAACACCTCTGTGGGTTTGAAGCACCAATGAATGGGAATAGCACCGGGGATGAGGCTAGAAAATTTGGGACTTAATCAGGGCCAGCCTTGTGCTTAGGATGAGCAATCGGCATCGGAACTGGCAAGAGGATTAATGAAAGTTTCTACCGAGATCTACCACAGTATGGAAATATGGTGTAGATGGAGGGCAGTTAGGAGGCAGGAAGCGGGGAAAGGGTTGCCCTGGGAAAGCATAGAGAGGGAAGGGGAATCTAGAATACCAAGGTGGTGGAATGTGTTGCATTTGGTGCTGTGTGCATACCCCACGAGGGGAGATGAGAGACATAAGGCAAGACTGTTTGGGGAGCGAGTGGTCATGAAGGTCCCGAAGGAAGAGACATTTGTTTCTCTTTGCTGTGGCTCAGTCGGTGGGTTCATCCTTTATTTCCTTTCTTTTCAGAATTCTATTAATTTGCTGAAGATACTAGGTTGTCTTCTTCCATAGTCTGCATTTGGATCACTGTGGTGTTATCATTTCTCTAATTTCTCAATATTAAGATGTCATCCAAGAAGGAAGGATTTATAAATAGATAATTCTGCTGGATGTTCTGGTATTAGGATCTGTATTTGGTCTAGAATGAATACATTATCACAGAATGAAGTTCTGACACAAAAGAACACATTTGAATTCTTATTTTCAAATGTAATTGTTACTATTATTTTATGATTACTATTAAAACCAAGTAGTCGGTTTGAGAACTTTGTTGTTGCAGCATAGAATCAATCCTTCCTTGGTATTCTGTCTTCCCAGTTGTCTTGTGTGGTCAAGGATCTGCATGCTGACAGTATTGAATTATTTGCTTTCAGTTGAGGTCCGTGAGGGATCAAGGTATTTGGGGTACCCCATTGCTTTCCATTTGCTTTTCTGTATCCATGAGGTTCTTTCTTATGTTTACACTAAAGATAACTTGTTGTGTCTAGATTTTGGAGAGCTTCCTGCTTTTGACACTGAGGAAGCAAAGCTTACATGTTCCTTTCAGTTTATCCTCACAAGACATTAAAAGATCCCAGATAGGACTATTTCTTGAAAAATTTGTGGCTTGATGCAATTAAATAATGGATAATTAACATAGCCATTAAAATGATTTGATTTATTGTTATGAATGCCAGTATACCAAGAAACCCCACAAGACTAAGCTTATATCTTATTTTTACTATTTTAACTTATATGATTATTATATATAATTTTATAAACATTTGTCCTTTAAAGGATGTAATACTCATGCTAAAAATATATAACATTCCCTTTACATCTATAAGCTATATCAGTTAATATTTATATGGACTGAAACATATTTTCTTATTTAATTGTTTGAAATCCTTTAATTTTTTTTACATGAAATTGGCCCCTTTCCCAATTGTAGTTTTTATAATTTTACTTTTATAGTGGTATTTATTTTTTAATGGATATTTTCTGTACATGCAGCATTGAAGGTTTTACTCTGTCTGGAATGTTTATATTTATATACAATAAATCTGAATGGTGGTCAAGGACCTGCATGCTGACAATATTACTTCCTATATTACTGTGGTATAGTTGGAGATGAAGGAAATGTATGCTATCCCATGATCTTTGGTTGTGCACAAGTTCAGGGATGCTAAAAGTAAGAATGATAGTCTTTGGTTACTTGATCTTTCAAAGTTGAAACTTTTTTAGAAGGATACTGAGAAGGTCCAGAAAAGCAGAGGAAACAGGGAATAGTAACTAATTAGTTCAACATGTATTTATTCAGAGCCTGTAATGGGCCAAGCACTGTTCCAGGAACTTGAGATGCATTAGTGAACAGCGCACAGATTCATGTCTTCATGGAGCATATACATTCTCATGTGATGGAATCAAGGACTCTGCAGAGGAAAGAATTTCAGGGAGGGAAAGAAGATCAACGGTTTTAAGTAGGTCACTTAAAACAAGGAGTGGAAAATGTCTACTGGGTTTGGCAATTAAGGAGTTAAGCTCACAGTCTTGGTGAGACTAGTTGGAGAGGAATTGTGCTGGAGGTCAGATTACCTTGCACTGAGTAGGAGATTGAAGTAGAGTTCTTAGTCTGTTTTTGTTGCTGTAACAAAATGCCTTAGACTGTGTAGCTTACAAACAACAGAAATCTATTTCTCACAGTTCTAGAGGCTGTGAATTCCAAGATCAAGGCACCAGCCCTTTCAATGTCTGAAAGAGGGTGTCTCCTCTGTTCTCAGACGGTAGGAAGTTAAAGTTGACTTCCTTTCAACCTGCACTAATTCCGTTCAAAGGGTGGAGCCCTCGTAACTTCATCACTTCCTAAAGGCTCCATCTCTTAAGACCATCACACCGGGTGTTAATTTTCAATTTATGAGTTTTGGAGTGGGGGTGGGGACACAGATGCTCCGAGATTATTGTATAGAATTCATTTAGAAGTTTAGCTGTCAGAAGAAGAAGAAAGGGCAGAAGTTAGAAGAGGGGCTGAAAGGATATTTGTTTTAAGCTGGGAAAGTCTTGAGTGTGTCTATGTCTAGAATAAAGAGAATAGCCAGCGGTCATTGGTCAGGGGCGAGGCAGGAGCCAAAGCTGATGGGATCAGGAGAGCTGCAGGCATCTCCTCAGCCTTACTGAAGCGACCTTTGTAGCAGCCTCTTCATTCTCACTCCTGGGAGGCAGCGAATCACACAGCACTAACTTTCAAGAGCTCCAACCTCCAACGCCTGGGTCCTTGTTAGAACCCAACCGTCTAAGCACAGGGCTTTCTTCCAAACCACAGAAAAGACAACCAGAAGTGGTGTCCTCACCCTCAATCCTGACATCCAAACCTGAAGTCATTGTGCAGGAAGTTTAAGCCATGGAAACAGGGACATGTCAGAATTTCTCCCGCTTTGGCTTGTTTTTCAGAAAATCAGGAGTTCTGCATAGAAACTCAGAGTGACAGACTTGGTGTGGTAAGGTAAGGTCAAGGAGATTGCTTGCTGTTCAAGGACATCTTGACTAGGAAGCAAGTGGGGACCAGTCCCCTTTGTTCATCAAGTGTCATGTCGAGGACTTGGAACTGCATACCTGGAAGACAGATTTTTCTTCCTAATTCTCACAGACTCCACATGGGCTAGCGGTAGCCCTGGAAAAACTTAAAAAGATACTACTATAGGAATTCTATCTGCTGGCTCAAATGAGGAAATGATTCCTTATCTTTAGGAGCTTCATTCCACAATTTTACGTACCTGGAAGACACTTCTGTATCCAGAGTCAAGCAGGGGCTGCTTGAGTGGGTATTTTTTAAAGTGCTATCTTTGTTAACCAAGGGGTCACCCCATGAGTTACACAACAGGTGATGTGAATATTAAAGACACACATGGGAAAAATCTACAACCTTATTAGAGAACAAAGGAAGTAGAATGGAAAAGTCCGGGGGGGGGGCGACATTTTATACACATCAAAGTTGAATGATTGTGCCCTGTGTGGGGAACTTGATGATGATGCTGTGACGTTCACAGGACAGCTGGCATCATTTGAGGACAAAATCATTAACAAAGCAGCATGACAATGTGCAACAAGTACTCTAAAGATGTTCCTATTCTTTTTTTCCCCACATAGTTATCCCATGTCTGGAAATTTATCCCATTAAATTAATTGAGGAAAACAAAAGCTTTATGTATGGAGTTGTTCACTGCAGGATTATCCACAGTAATAGTAGGGGATCAAGAAATAATCGTGCATTGATCTAGCAGTAAATGAATTAAGTTTTAGCTACAGAAACCTTCTATATAGGGTAGATCTATGGTAATGGGATATTTCCAGGAGTCAGATGTGCAAAATGTGTTCTGCTATTTTATAATCAAATAGCACATACAAATCATACAGCGGTTTCTCATGTGATTTTTAAAAAATTTTTTTGTTCTTTTTAGATATACACGACAGTAGAATGTATTTTGACATATTATACATACATGAAGTATAAATATTCTTGTCGTTGTACATGCTGGGGAGTTACCCTGGTCGTGTATTTCTGTGTGAACATAGGAAAGTTATGTCTGATTCATTTTTCTTCTCTTTCCCATTTCCATCCCTCCTCCCTTCATTTCCCTTTGTCTGATCCAATAAACTTCTATTCTTCCTTCCCCCACCTTATTGTATGTTAGCATCCTCGTATCAGAGAGAATATTTGGCCTTTGGGTTTGGGGGATGGGCAAACTTTTTACAAGGAAAATAATTTAAGCACTACTCTTCTACTTAATACAGAGTAGTGGGTAATGACTCTCAAACTCAAATGTACCTTGGAATCACCTGGAAGACTCCCTGCACCCGAAGAATCTGATTCAGGAGGTTGGATGGGACCTCAGAATCAGCATTTCTATTACATTTCTAGGAGATGCTGACCAGGACCTCATTTTGAAAACCACTAGTATAATGGTTTGGATTGTAAATGTCTCACAAAGGCCCTGTGCCAAAGGTCACGAAGTGCACAGACCTCTGCCATGTGTTCCTGCCAAGAGGGACTGTGTCTCTGTAGGCTCAAAGCAACAGGGCCAAGCAACCATGGATTGAAACTTCCCAAATTGTGATCTAAAATAAATATCTTTCATCTGTATCTTGTCACACGAATGGGAAGGCTGACAAACAAGGCTAGTTTAGAGTAACTAGCTTTTCCTCAGGAACTAACAATTGTCACTGCATCTGGAATAAAAACAAACACAAAGACATAAATTTCCTGAAATTGTAAATCGTGTCTCCCTCATCCATGACCCCCCCCTCCCCCCCCTCCCCCCACCCCTCCGGGCACCCAACGCCAGGTAGAGTCAACATGCTTGCGGAACAGAGTTGTGTTCATAGTCAGGAATTTCAACAAACATGGCAGAGGTCTGTTCACCTCATTTTACTTTCCATGTTTTGGTGATATGCTGGATGTAGGTGTTACCTAACCACCTGGGAACTGTAGTGTTGGTGTTGAAGCTCTGTTGGTTGGTACAGTCCCTCTGTACTGACCCTTGGAGTTGTCAACTGCTGCTGAGTCTGTGTGTTGGAGAGTGTGGTGAGTTTTGCTCTTATTATCTCTGCCTTTTAGACTCTGACTCTTAGCAATGGAGGCTGTAAAACTAATCCATGGCCTGGGATAGGCCTCATCCATTTGCAGCTGTGAGGGAGGAAAAGTGAAGCAGTTGTGATGTCAGTAGACTTGAATCTATGGAATAGGTGTACTACAATTTAAAAAATACTTCAATTCATACATATATGTATGAATTATTATACACTTATTATATATACACATAATTGTGGTACACTTATACACACACACACACACACACACACACACACACACACACACATACATATTTATTTATTTATTTGGTACTAGGGTTTGAACCTAGAGGCGTGAGCCAATCCCCAGCCCTTTTTAATTTTTAAAATTCTGAGACAGGGTCTTGCTCCGTTGCTTAGGGCCTCACCAAGTTGCTGCAGCTGGCCTTGAACTTGTAATTTTCCTGCCTCAGCCTCCAAAGTGGCTGGGATTATAGGCATATGCCACTGCGCCTGGCTTTCAATTAATATCTTTACACAGTCTTTTGTATATTCACAAATTGTGGAAATGCTAGTTGTATTGCTTTTAAATGATTATGCAGATGGGTTTTTCTACGGTTTTAAAATCTTACTTCTGGTAATAAATTTTCCTTGGTAGTTTTGCTGATATTGGGTGTTATTAATCTCTTAAATTCTTTTTATTTTAGGGGAAGTCATATTTTTATTTTCTTAAGTTACATTTTTCTGACTCCTCATTGGATGAGGAAATCTTTGTTTATCATCCATTTGTATTTTCTTATGTGATTTGCTTGTTTTCATGTTTTTGTGTATTTTTGATCGAATTGTCTTTTTTCCTACTTATTTGTAGTTTTTCTGAATTATAAGTATTCATTGCTGATTGTACGTTAATTATCTTTTAATATTTTCATGGTGTTTGTTAGTTCATATATGTTTAGTATTTTTGTGTAGTCAAGGCCATTATTTTCACTTTTATTCTAGGTTTTCTCTTCCACACTAAACATTCATGAGAGTATAAATAGAGACCTTCTATCTTTTAAACTTACATTTTATTTTTAAATATATTATTTTTTCATCTATCTGGAACTTATTTTTATCAGGGCATGAGGACGTGATCTAATGAATATCTATTTTCATACTATCATGACTATCCTTTCTTCACTCGTTTGAAATGCTGCCTTTGTAATATTTCATATTCTCATGTACTTGTAGCACTTTATTTTGCTTCAGTAAGCTACCTTTCTATTCATTATTAAATTTGATGCATCTTTAACTTTTTTGTATTTATCAAGTTCCCCATTATTTTTTATTCCTGGTATTGGGGGTTGAACCTACAGGCACTTTACCACTGAGCCACATCCCCAGCCCTCTTTATTTTTTATTTTGAGACAGGGTCTCACTAAATTGCTTAGGGCCTTTCTGGGTAGCTGAGACTGGCCTTGAACTTAAGATCCTCTGTCTCAGCTTCCCAAGTCACTGAAATTATAGGCATGTGCCACCATACCCAGCCTCCTTACTGTTATTTAAATAAAAATCTTCAATTCTCCCATTTATTTTCATTTATATGAAATTTAGAATCCGTTTTTTAAATTCTAGAAAATTTTTTTAGAAGTTTGATTAGCTTTAAAAAATATTCTATATTCTCAGTTAAAATGATAGTGTATCTCCAATTATTTAGGTTTTCTATTATGTAGTTCATGTAATTCTTGAATGTTTCTTATTGGATTTTTTTCAAAGTTTGTTGCTGTTACGAATAGTATCTTTCTTTCTTTTAACTTTCAAACTGATTTACACAGATAATTAGAAATTCTGTTGAATTTTGTGTTGATCTGGTACTAGCCATATTTATTCTCATCAGTTCTAGAAATTTCCTAATTTATTCCTTATTTTATTAGTATTAGTATTAGTTGACAATAATACTGTCTACAAATAATAATTATATGTCTTTTTCTTTCTTATATGTATATGTCATTATAAGTTTTTCTGTATTTAGTTTGTTATTATTGATAGTAAAATATTTTCAGAGATAGCAGGTTTTCTGATTTTTTTATTGAAAATTTTTAAAAAACAATATTTCTGCACTGAGGGACTGGAGTTGTGGCTCAGTGGTAAGCACTTGCCTAGAAAGTGTGAGGCATTGGGTTCCATCCTTGGGACCACATAAAATAAATAGATAAAATAAAGATATTGTGTCCATCTACTACTAAAAAATATTTTAAAAATATATTTCTGCATTGATACGATGCTGACTGTAGGTTTCTGTCATATATACTTACATCTCTTTGTAAGCTTTCCTTTTTCTTTTTAAAATTGGAATGACTATTGAAATTCATCAAAGACAGTTTAAGTTCTATTAAAATTTGTATATATTTTACTTTGATCCATTATGTTGAATTACATTAATGTACTCTAAATAGAATACATAGAATGAATGATATTTGCTCGTAACATATTATTGTCTTAATATTCTGTGGGATTTAATTTTCAAATGCCGTGTATCAATTCATAAATGAAATTTGCTTATGAGGTTCTGGTCGCATATTGATTGATGTAAGACTCCTATTCTTGTGTTTGTTCAATCTCAGGTGAGTTTCCTGTGTTCTGCTCTATTCTTCATAGTGTTTTTCATTTGTGTGTATTTCTATTTTCAAAGAATTACTCATGATTTCTTGTTGCCTAGCAGACTTTCTTCTGTTTTCCAATGCTCATTTGGTTTATCTTTGTAATATTAAGAAAATTTGGGTGTGAGAATCAGAGGTCATCTACATTTAGTCTAGTATCTTGATCCAATTTCAATATAGTTTATTTTTTTTTTTTAATATTTATTTTTTTAGGTGTAGATGGACATAACACAATGCCTTTATTTTTATGAGGTGCTGAGGATCGAACCTGGGTCCCGCCCTTGCTAGGGGTGCGCTCTATCGCTGAGCCACGAAATCCCGGCCCCCTAGTTTCTGTTTTATTTAGGGGAAAAAATCTTCTGGTTTTATATCTTTTTGTTGTGTTAAATTTTACTTTTCAGATTAATCGTTTTTTCATTAATTGTTTTGGAGTTTTTAGATAAGCAATTATATTATATGCAAACAACAATTTTGTTTCTTTTCAATGAAGCTGTATCTTCCTTTTTCTTTTCATTTTTTATTTCACTGGCTAGAAATTAAAAAACAATGGGCTGGGGATATAGCTCAGTTGATAGAGTGCTTGGCTTGCATGCACAAGGCCCTGGGTTCAATCCCCAGCACACACACACAAAGACAAAAAAAAAAAAAAAAGAAAGAAAGAAAAAGAAATTTAAGACAATGTTAATATTCATGGCGAGAGAAGATATCCTTATCTCGTATATCCTTATCACCATGTCCATAATATTTGTTGATTTTTTTTACATTCTTTTGTTGGGGTTTTATCTTTGTTACCCTTATTTCTAGATTAATAAGCATTTTTTTAAAATTAGGTATCATGTTGAATGTTTATCAGATTTTTTTTGAGCTTTAATCAAAAGGCCGGTCCCTTTGAATTAAAGAAAGAAAGAAATAAGAAATAAATGCATTTCTTAGTTGAGGTAGGTCACTGTCATTCTGTTGTCATTGTAGAGCAGGATGAACAGTCAGCTTTTTGTTGTTGTGACAAAATACTCAAGAAAGTCAACTTAAATGAAGTAATATTTGGCTAATGGTACACACACACACACACAGAGAGAAAGAGAGAGAAAGAGACAGAGAGAAGGTATAATCTTTAAGGACATGTCCCCAAGAACCTACTTCCTTTAACTAGGTCCCATCTCATACAACTTCCACCACCTCCCAATAGTCCATTATCCATGAGGGCATCAACGGATTAACCCATTGACGAGCTCAAAACCCTCATGATCCAATCACTTTTCCAAAACCTCTCCTCTGAATATTGTTGTATTAGGGACCAAGCTTTCAACACATGAGCCTTTGGGGACATTCCAGATCCAAGCCAGAACAGTACTTAACAGTGTTTAGGAGAATAATTTAAAAAGTTAACCCTAGGGATGAGCCTAGTAGGATAGTTTCCCAAACTGTGAAAGGAATCAGGTTTTCTTGTTACCCAAAAATATGCTCCCTGAAGGGAGATCTCAGGAGCTCTGATATGGCCTCTATGCTGCCACACTCAAAGCCTACAGCATGTTTATTATTTGGACCAGTGAAGTCTCATAGTCTGTCCCAAGCACAAGGCCCTTCTAAGAGGAAAAACTTCTCACAGCTAGTTACCTATTATGTTTTTTGTCCCCATTGTTACTGCCCCAACACACATGTATATAACAGGTTTCTAAAGGATGATTCAGCAAAAGGCTAATCAATGACCTTGCTCAAAATGTGTTTCTGGTTGATTCACAGTGCTCTCACAGCAAAGGAGAACTGATGAAACTGAGCCAGTAAGAGAATGGACATGAAGATCACAGGTAAAGTCAGGGAAAGAGAGATCTTAAGAGGCTAAGTACAAGTTAAAGGGATGAAAGAAAAACTATGAGGAAATAGGACAAAGAGAAGAACAGATGTGCTGAGAAAAGACAGTTAAGTCCTAAGAGATAAAGTGACCTTGGTTCCTGGTGGTCTCCCAGCTCCAGATCTCATGAGGCACCCGGGTGTGCTATAGTTTCTTGCTTTTGGGCCTCTGTGAGATCCCTCTTAGTCTCTACACCACTCTTTATATGTGTTAGCTTGGGCGTTCTTGAAATCAAAAGACCTCGCTTAAACTATTGGCAGGGAAATCCACCTTCAGGCAGGCAATAAGACGTTAAAACTGTCTTCATCACTGGTCAGTGGTTCTCATCTGCCTTCTTCTTTCTAGGAAACCTGGTAGAACGGGCGTGTGAATTTCTTGGTACAGGACAGGAATGTCAGAGCTGGAGAACTTAAGGTGAGATCTCTTCACTTTCAGTCTCCTAGAGGCAGGGTTATCTTCCATCACCACAGGCAGGTTTCCTCTCGTGCTTCCCAAGTCATGAGCAATTAACTATTTACAAATGAGGTTGAGTAGACTGTCTCCTACATGTCCACTTCCTCTTTCAAACAGTCCATGGTGACAGTGTCACTCACTTCTCCGTTCAATTGTTTGGTGAACAAAGAACCAAAGGTATGATTTTATGGTAGGGAGTGGGCATATTCTGGAGTCAATCGTGTGGAGAAAGAGAACACTCTAAGTGATAGAAATCAGCTCCAGGAGCTCTTCTAACACTCTAGAATTCTTCTGGACCTGAAGCTGTCCTTCAAGATTCAATCTGTAATACTAGCTTTTCTTGAATTAGGACATGGAGGATGGATGGGATGTGGACCTACAAGCATGAGAGGAATAGCAAACAGTGTCACTGAAGGTGTGGAGGACTGTGGACACAATATATATGGAAAACTAAGGTCGATTCAGTTTGGTTGGGGTTCTGAGAGTACTTGGATGGGGGATGATGCATGTTGAAGGAGAACGATAATCCAGGACTAAAGACTGCATTGAGCCCTGGGTGGGCAAAGTGATCCACTGAGTTTCAGGAGCTTGAGAGTGGTTTATCAGGGACCCATAGGAATATCACCTTGGAAGTGCTTTGCCATGTGAATTAGAGCGAGAGGGAAATGGAAGTCAAGAGACCTGGTGCAAGATAATAAGAAAATAGTGTAGTTTGAATAAAAGGAAAAAAAAAAAGAAGGGAGAAGATGAGAAAGAACTTTAGATGAAAGGCTCACATGGGCCATGAGAAGAAGCAGTCTGGTAACTCAGGAAGCTGACTGCTTCTGTGGCAAGACCATGGTGCCTTTTAGGAAAGTCAGGAATACCAGAGGAGGGGAGGGAAAGAGGAGGATGCAATAGGGAGAGGAGGTCATTCTGAAATCACTGTAAGAAGCTCCAGAGATTCAACTGGGATGAGTTAACATTAGATTTAAACATATCCTGTCTTGGTTAGGGAAAGACCCAGAAAGGTTCTCTATTGTCATGACTAAATGAGACTGAACAATTATGTCTACACTGGAAAATGTGTTAGTCTGTGTCTTTCTACATATTTGTTACTAAATTCTTCAATGTGTTTGTAATTTGTATGATTTTTTTTAAAAAACCCTTTCTTTTATTTTAAGAAAATTAAGCTATCCTATGGCCTATAGCCTTGGATTTTTATTTCATTGTGATGGTTTTCTAATCACAAGTTTTCTGCACATTATTAATATATAACTCCAAAACAGAAAAAGCTAAGATTTTCTGTGTTAGTACGTTGGCTCTCTGATAAGACATTCTTTCCACAATGACATTTGAAGGTTCTGTGGAGGTGACCATTGGGACAGTAATTTTGAGTGAATTTAGAGTTTTAATTACTGTTTTATTTAATTGCAAGTGGATACTATGGAAGGAAAAAAAAAGCCATCAACAAAAGAAATAATTGTTCAAAGAATTACATCTGCACTGCATTCTCTGTCAGAAATTTGTCATTAAAAATGTGTTTCTTTAAAAGTAACTCAAAGCAGCTGATGAAATACAAGAGCATGGAAAGTTTCAAATCCCAGTGCAAATTTGGATTCATCAAGGACCATTTGCCAGAGAGTGGAGTCAATGGCAGAAGAGCTTCTACCGTTTCTCACATTCATTAACTGGGTTTCATACTTAGGTTCAGGTATTGGCAGTTTTATTTCCATAGGTGGGTATTTTCCACTTAAACATTTCCTTTTCATAATACTTTGGATGTCCCTGGAGTATTATTACTATTTGACTTTTCCCTTTAGCAATGACTCCAAGTCTTGTGTTTCTCCATTCAACAGAGTGTTTAGGGAAAAAAAATAAACCATAGATAGCTCTTCAAAAGAGGTGAAAATCCTAACTGCTACTCCTGGGATGTCTGAGCTACTCTCAAAGGCTGGAGTGTGAGAAATAGCAGTTCTTGAGATTATATCCAAATATCTTCTAGATTTTTGGAAACCACAAAGATCAAGCTAGTCTGAAGGCCACTGGGGCAAATACTACCAAAGAAGAAGACCATAGGAAAAAATACAACTACCGTATGACCCAGCAATCCCTCTTCTGGGCACATACCCAAAAGAAATGAAATCTCTACCTCATAAAGATATCGGCACTCACATGTTTGTTATAGCATTGTTTCCAAAAGCCAAGGTAAGGAAACAACCTAAGTATCTGTCAGTGGAAGAATGGATAAAGAAACTGTGGCACATATTCACTGTGGCATATTATTCAGCCCTAAGAGAAATGATGAGATCTTGCCTTTTGCTCCAACATAGATGAGCCTGGACGACATTATACTAAGTGAAATAAGATAGACACCCCTCCAAAATTCATTGCATAATCTTACCTACATACAGAATTAAAAAAAATCAAATATACAGAGATAGAGAACAAATAGTGGTTGAGATATTGAAGTGGAGCAAGGGAGAAAATGGGGAGTTGAAGGTCAGAGAATGGACACTCTAGAGATCTAACTTACAGCATGAGTTGGTAAAAAAAAATTGTTCTGTACTAATGATTCAAAATTAAAATGAGTAGATTTTAGTTGTTCTTGCCACCAAAACCAAAACAAGCAAACAAAGGCAATTATGTAAGGTGGATATGTGAATTTGCTTCACTGTAGTAATCTTCTTACTTCTGTATGCATCTTATCATATCAGGTTCTATATCTTATATATACACAATTTATTTTATATTTTAAAAGACCATAAGCTGAGGGCAGTGGCACACGCCCGAAATCCCAGCGGCTCCGGAGACTGAGAAAGGAGGATTGAAAGTTCAAAGTCAACCTCAGCAAAAGTGCTGTGCTGAGCAACTCAGTGAGACCCTGTCTCTAAATAAAATATAAAATAGGGCTGGGGATGTGGCTCAGTGATCCAGTGCCCCTGAGTTCAATCCCTGGTTACCACTATGTGTCCCCCCCCCCACAAAAAAAACTTCTTGAAGACCATTAAAAAAAACCCTTCTTGAAACTGGCAATGCTGATGAAACTGAAGGCAATAGATAGGGTGTGAGGGAGGGAGGAATGAAGATGAAATAAGAACTTAGATTTGAACCGATGCTGTCTAGAAGAGGAAAAGGCAGCCACCCCAGCAATGAGAGTATTGAGCATCTATTATGCATGGGGACAGATTGCCAAAGGCTGCAGGAATTTATGTCTTGAGGGCACCTAAAATCTCTTGAGGAAACAAGGCACATATATGGTAAAATGATTTAAATGATAAGGGAATGGGTAACAGAAAAATTACTAGCAGCTACTCAGCACAAGAAAAAAAGTTTTAATCTATTATCAGAGAGTTGTGGTTGAAGAGAATGTGAGGTTAAGTTCAGAAAAAAAAAGCTGGGATTCCAGGATTATGTCATGTCTCCAAATGAACAAATTCAAAGTGGAATTTCTGATTTTCCCATTTCCTAAACCCCTTTTCCCATCTCAGTAAGAAACTCATTCATATGCCCAGTTGTTTAAGCAGGAACTCTGAGGGTCAACATTTATCCCTTTCTTGCCCTTACTCCCTCACCAGCAGGCCCTGAAGAGTTCACCCACAAAATCTCTCTCATGTGCACTTTCTAGCATTGCTAATCCAATCCAGCCAGCCACCATCTCTTGCCTGGAAATTGAAATAGCCTCTTAGAGGGTTTTCCTTGCCTCTTCCCTTCCCTTCTCTTCCCTTCTTCCTTTCTTTTTCTTTTTTGTCTCCTCTAATCGGTTCTTCAGTTGAAGAAGTTTAAACATTATAAATCAGATCACATCAAGGCACCCTCTTGAGCTCTCCAGTGGTTTTTATTGCACTTGGAAAGGACCCCAGCTATGTCTTTGGCTTAGACTCGAGCTATATCTGTGACACTGCACCTTTCCATCTCATCCTGAGCCTGGAAAAGGACTCCAATTACAGCAGACTTTTTGCACTTTTTGAAATGCCTTCTCCCCTGCCCTCGATCTTTCTCTAGGCTTTGTAGCACTTTGCCCAGGTTCCGCTCCTCTTTCTTCTTTTTTAATTTTTGCTTTCAGAGCACCTTTTCAGTACATGCCATTATTGGTTTATTTGTCTATTTCTGGTGTGTGTCCTCAGCCACTCATTAAGCTCTAAGAATGCGGAGGGCAGGAGTTGCATTTGTTCTGCAGCTGTTGTATTACCTGTAGCTAACTCAGGGCTTGGCACAGAGGAGGGCTACCTTCTTTTGAATAAGTGAGTAGACATATGACAAGATTGACTGGGGGAAGTCTCAAATGCCAGTAGACTTCATTGCATGCACAGCTAGGAATAAGGAGAAGCCATTTTCCTTACCAGAATCAACTCCAAATGACAGATGGGACTGACTCTCATAGTCTCTGAAGGGCATTACTAACTGAGACCCTAACTTATGTAAATGATAAAGGAATTCAGTGACGACTGAACCATGCTACTAAGAAGGAACTGCATAGTTTAATTTTAGAGTAATCATTATGTCTTCAGGGGATACAATTCTGATGACGACAACCACTTCCTCTTCCCGGAGGAACTGCTGATAACCATTGCCCAGTGTGGCTCAGGGGCGCGGGTTTCTGTTCTGGCCAGATCTGAATTCCTCTTCTTCAAGCTTCTGCTGACCTCCCTTTGAGTCCACATCTGGACCTTAACCTCCTCTGCCTGCTCAGGAATCAGTGACTTCCTTGCTTCACAGTCTTTATTAGTTCTTATTTGCAGACTGTTTTCAGTGTCTGAAAATGTGATTGCTCAAATTTCACTTTATGTATCATCTGAATCAGTTGATATTTATAAAAGTTGGTTTCCCTCTAATATGCTGCAAAAAGCTGCCTGCCTATTTGAAATCTACATCTGAGTTATCTGCCTCAGTAATAATAATGATAATATCAACCACAATAACGGCATAGCCACTATTGTGTTTTATTGTGTGGAAGTTATTGTGGTGGCTCCTTTAAGGAGCCAATTGAATCTGAGGCATACAGAATGCATTAAGCAGGACGTGATAAGTACTGTAACATGCCAAGTCCAAGTAGTTGAATGGTCAAGGGTGTGTACTCCACAGAGTTATTCAGGGATTCAGGCTCCTTCCATATGACTGTGTTGCCATGTCTAGGGACTCAGATTCCTGCTCTGGTGGCAGCTGGAAAAAGAAAGGAGGGAGGATGGGGTGTGTGTGTCACACGGAAGGATGTAGAGTCCAGGCCCAGAGGTGCTATATCCCTCTGACCAAATTCTATTGGCCAGAAATCAGTTACATTGCTCCACCTAAATCCAAGGGTGATTAGGAAATCTGGTCTCATTATCCTAGAAAGGGAGGAAATACTGGTGAATATCTAGATAGTCTCTGCCACAGAGATTAAATGCCTTTTGCACAATAAGTAAGTGCAGATCTGGGACTCAAACCCATGGCAGGTGGACTCCACGGCCAAGGCCAAGGCCAAGCTCTCAACTGCGCACCTATACTTCTTCCCCAGCCGTTTATTTATTTATTTATTTATTTTTAAGTACGGGGTTGCTGCCACACCATGAAGGTGGTCCATAATCTGTCAGGAGGACTCACTACCTGAGTAGAGAACAATGAGACATTTACTGCTCCTTTGAAGGAACAAGAAAAAAGAATTCTGTGACATTTCCTGTGTGAAGCCATAGAACCTCTAGTCACATCAGCAGCTCAGGGGTCTTTGTTTCTATTTAACCAATTTCTGTTAGAAATCATGAGACCACATTGCACGAAGGACTCTAAGACTTTACCCCGTGGCCAGCCTGCTCATGAAATTCTTAGTTCACCGCCTTTAAAAGGTGAGTGACACCTTTCCACTGCCCTTATGGAGAGGGCCTTCTACTTGTGTAATGGGCACAACTTTATTCTACAGGTTCAAGTGTGCAAGAAATACGCTTTAAAGTTTTCTCTCACTCAAATTGCCATATTTTGTTAATTCTAACATACACTCTTTTGGTATGTTATCCTCTCTGAAATCAGGATCATATTGATGGCATTTTTGAATTGCTATTGGTTGAGTGGCAGTGCACATATCTGGCTCTGCCTGCCCATTTGTAAACTGGGCCATAGGTATTTATATTGTTGTCCCTTCAGTGGAACTATGAACATTGTTGCTATTACCTAGGTTGAGTATAGTTGCTGTTTGAAATGACTTTCCAGGCCTAAGTTTCAGTAGCAAAATGAAAAGTTATAGTTTCTGAACAGGAAAGTTCAAAAGCCGAGTGGTGAGCTGTCCACGCGATATTTATTAAAGCAATTTTTTTTAGGTTGAAGAGCATAATCTAATAATTTTTATTCAAATTACTTGCATTAAAGCAAACTTTTTGTTTCAAGGAATCATTTCAAAGCAAAACTGTCATACAGGGTTAGATTCGAAATAGATTGGTCTAAATATATGAAACGATGACATATTTTGTTACTGAGTTATGTAAAAAAGTATTGCTTGTTTAGTACATGCCAAGCAAGAATGTACCCACATTAAACCCCTTGGAATGGGGAACATCTTGGAAGAAAACCCAGACCCAATAGTGGAGACATTGTAAGAAACATTTCATTACCAACACAGAATCATAGTGTGGAGAAAAATTGATTCAGAAGAGTTAGACTCTAAATGAGAAGACATTTCAGGAATTTCTTAATTTATTTTCCTTTTTATATGTGCACAGGAATGACAAGTAATAAAAATCTATGTCCCAACAAGTCTAAAAGAGATATTTCAGCAAATACAAAATAAAAATTTGGAGTGATGAGAAAGCATTGTTTCATAGATTAATTGCAGACATCTTTCTTTCCTAGTGGTACAAAAATTAATGATGCATTTTACAATCAATGGCATCTTGGAATCAATGAAATAGCTTGAGCTCCCATTCCTTTGGGTATTGGAAATTAAGTTTCAGTCAGCTCAGCTACCTGCTTCCCTGTGATTACACGGTGTTTTCTGGGGCTTACATATGGCCACCATTTGGACTGGAGACAGTGTATCTGTTGGGGGTCATCTTCCCTCTGTACAGGTCATCCCTGAAAAGGCCACTATTCTATCTGATCCTGGTCATCAGGACACATAGGCTAATGCATTGCTGGTATTTTTTTGTTCTCATGATAGAGTCCCTTTCAGAGCTGGATGGCTCTTTCTGTTATTCTGTGTCCTTCTTGGAGGCATCTTCCAGTGCACAAGAATTCTTTGAGACTTCTAAACCCCTGGGTCACTCAGTGGGCTCTTGCTAACATGAAAATCTGTTTGCTTCTACATGGTGCTGGGTGTTGGGTGCTGGCAGTATTCACTCCTCCTGAGCTACTCTGGGGCATTCAGGATCCAACTTCTCTTCTGCATCATTTTGGAATGGGAAAATCCAGCCGGCTGCTTTGAGGTGCTTGAATCCTTCATGCCATCTTTTCCACTGTGGCATCTGTAGCTTCTGTGACTCTACCTGGGACAAGGATACTTCTCAGGGCCTGGGGGTTTGTGGCTTTTTTCTTCCCATCCCTGCATGGTCAAGGGTGGGACCAGGCTGCAGGACCCATGGCCAGGGACCCACACATGTCCATCCTCTCTCAGCTTTCTTTCCAGCTCTTCCCTTTCTCCGTCTGGGCAATGTTTTCACCTCTTTGAGAGTGAACAAGTCAAGCTCTCACTTCATCTCCTCAATTCTCCCAACCTTCTGTGGTCTTGGGCTTTAGAACCCAGGCCAAGAACAGTCTCATGATTTTCCCTATCTTCTGAACAAGTGTCCTAGAAAACACCGCTGATTGAAAGGAAGAAAAGTTCTGATGGCAAGAGATACGAGGACGTCACACTGATTAACATTTCAAAATACGATCTTAATTCAGGTTCTCCCTGTGCCGACCCCTGCATCCTGATTTGAACAGGTCAGTACTCTTAGGTGCACTTCTTATATGGCTGGTTTTCTGCTGTCCACTTTCGTGGCCTGGACTGATTTCAGTGATGGCTCAGGTGTGTCCTCCATTTATTTTCTCTCATCATCTCAGAAGCCAGAGTGGTATTTTCTTCCACCTCCTTTTTAATAATATGGGGTTTATAACTTTTATAAGGAATCAGTCACACACAGACAAGGAGAATTAAGGGGAAGAAACCATGTGAAACCACGCTGCTCTAAGACAACCCCCGCTGGATGACATTTGTTTGTCTCTCTAGTTGGTTTTCACTTATTTGGCTACTGTATATTTTATATGTAGTTATGTATATTACATCAGGCTTAGACCTGTATATCTTACTGAGTTCATGCAGCATGATGACTATTTCGCCCCGTTATTATAAAGTCTTCAGAAACAAGAATTCAATGATATAGTAGAGTTTGCTTAACCATTTTCTTAGTGTTGTATATATTTAGCTTATTCTCACTGCCATTAAGATAAATAACTAATAGCATTGTGATTGATCTTTTTGTGCATGATTTTTTTTCCCCAGTGTTTCTGATCATTTTTTTGATCATGTTTTCTGATCATTTTTTTTGAGGTAGGCTCCCAAAATTGGGATTAGTAAAAGAGTACCCTTTTATTTTATTATTTTTGGTAGTGCTGGGGCACTTTACCTCTGAGCTACATATCCAGCTCTTTTTAATTTTTGTTTTGAGACAAGGTCTCGCTAAGTCACTAAAGGTGGCCTTGAACTTGTGAATCTCCTGCTTTAGCCTCCAGAATTGCTAGGATTACGGGTGTGTGCAACCATGTTTGGCAAAAGACTGCCATTTTAAAAATAAGGCATTTCTGTAGACTTCATGCAGTATCTCTTCTGTAAACATGGAAACATTTAGATATCCTTTATCATATCAGGCTGCACCTGATGTTTCTGGTGGTAGGACATCCGATTGTTATGCATACAAGAACAATATACATCTCCATAAAAGTAAAATCGATGGTACAAAAAAAATGTAAGGCCTCAGCTTTGCCTGTTCTTTCTCCATTCATCAGTAATTACATAACACTCATCCAGGAGTGTATATATTGTTTGGTCGAAAGTGTTCCCCAAAGTGCTTTCTTTTACCTCCAGTCTCTGTGGATCTAGTTGACTTTTTCTGGTCTCATTATAATAATCTGGCATTTGTCCATAGGAGGAGATGCACAGTCCTTACACGTACAAAGTGAGCCTTGAAGAGTTACTTCTCAAGTTTTATTCTTAGCTGTTGATTGTCGACCTATGGTATTAGGACTAGAGGATTACATTGACCATAAAGTATGTGGTGGATTTTGTTTTAAACAAACACCCAAAGCTGATGCATTCCAGTCGTTGCCCTCTCCACACAGGTACGCTAGGTGGCTGAGCTTTTGTTCCAAGAACATATCACCTTCTCTCATGAGGTCAGAAACAGTCGTCAGGATCTCTGTGACATTCTTTTGAATATCTTCTATGAAGAACAATTAATTCTTTGAGGAAGAGGATCTCTTGAGACTTTCACTACTATTCAGAATTGAATCGGAGAAGACAGTGGGGAGAGTAGGCAGGTGGACAATATTTAAATAAAATAAAACACTAATGGTCTATCATGAATCAAGGAGGTCAATTTTCTTGTATGACTGGTAAGTAGCACAAGATATGAGGATGGTTCTCCAAAAGTACAGAGTTGGATTTTAGCTGCCGCAGGATCTTTGGGATATACAGATCAATTAAGTTGTGGATGGGTTGAAATGCTTATTCTCCAAAGAGTATGTTTATTTAATCTAGGCTTATTGCTTACTAACAATACTGTTTCAATAAAAATGTTTATGTATTTTTTGCTAGCGAGATGGCTCACATTATAATGCCAATTACTTAGGAGGCTGAGGCAGGAGGATCACAAGTTCAAAGCAATTTAGTGAGACCTTTTCTCAAAACATAAAAATGGCTGAGGGTTGCAGCTCAGTGGTAGAGCGCCTCTGGGTTCAATCCCTAGTACTGAAAAAACACACAAAAAAGTTTATGTATTTTTAAAGAAACTCTAGTCTGATATTAAGAAGAAAAATAAAATCTATGTATTGAAATTCATAGGCTTAATTAATTATAGCAGTCTAGAGAAGATCCTGCCTTTTTTAAAAATAATTTTATTTATTTAAAATAGGTTACAGATTCAATGATGAATTCAGAAAATTCAGAAATTTCATCATTCAGATATATTCCTCCATAATCTATATTATTAATAGACTTATTTTTTTTAAGAGCAGTTTTAGATTCCCAACAAAACTGAGCAGAAGGTACAGAGATGTCCTGCATACTCTTCCCACACATGCATAGCCGCCCTGTTATCAACATCCCCCACCAGAGTGGGACATTTTTTATAAATGATGAATCTACTTCGACATGAAGTTATCACTCAAAGTCCATAGCATACATTCGGGTTCACTTACGTACTTCTTTATGTGTTTGGACAAATGTATTATGACATATCTACCATTATGGTATCATACAGATAGATCTACTGTTCTAAATCTCAAGGGGATTTAGCTGGTCATAAGGGAAGCTCGGGAGCCGGACTGACCTTTTAGAGTTGTCCCAAATTAAGATAGTGGGCGGGCTCTTGTGTCCTTAAATCAGAGAGTCACTGGACCCCTAGAAGAAGCTAATTTTGGATGAGTCTATTTCCTAGGGCCAAGAACAATTCCCAATGAGGGACACAGCTGTGTGCTCTATTCCCAGCAGCTGTGGAGGGATATGTGTTCCAAAGAGCGAATTTGGTCAAAGGCTGCCATTTTATGATCCACTCCAATATCATGTAAAAATCTGGATCTAGAGTCCATGCTGCTTCTCAGCCTGCTCACTATTTGATGACCTCCCTACCCCGTTTCATTAACTTCTCTTTGAAAACATTTTAAATAACAATGTAATTACATGGAAATATCATTTATTTAACTATAATTACCGAGCAATTTTTGACAAACTTTCATTGCAATAAATAATATGGTGATGAACATCTTTGTGTCTTTGTGATGTACATTTAACTGAGTGTTCACTGTTGACGAGGTCAGGTCAGTATTTTTCTCACCTTCCTCATGGAGTTTTCTGAGAATTAAATGAGAAAACGCATGTAAATTATGTAACGCTTTTACTATCCTCTTAACAATTTCATGATGCAGAGACTAGTATCGGCTCCATTTTGCAGATGAGGAAACTGAGGCACAGAGAGATGAAGTAGCTCATCTCAGTGAGCACTAGAGTACAGGCATTATAAATTCAGAGCTTAAACTATACATGTTACTGCTTCTTTCAGCCTGCTTTTCTTGGTCTTTTCCTAAGCTTACATTCTTAGAAGGAGAATTCCATGGTTAAAGGGCTTGACTTGTTTTAAAGCTCATGGTAAGAATTGCCAGATTATTTTCCAGAAGCAGTGAGACCTTCTATTAGTAGAGTCTGGTTTTATTTTACCAGAGTCAACAACAAAGAACCCAAATCCTTAAATAGAAACGTGATAAGCAACAAGTAATCCAATTTCTTGCCTTCCATCAGGCATTATGAACCTGGATCGCTCTTAAGCAGGCCTTTTCTCTTGCTTGTTAGCATGGACAATTATTTCAGGATCATCTTCCAAGTGTTAAAATGGATCACCTACATTTCAGAGGATTTTCCTCTGTGCAATGAATGCATGACGAAGGGCAGGGGAAGGGCCTGGATCCATACTTTGACCTGATGCAGCAGGGGCTGTGGAGAGCCGTAATGGAGAACCTTGCAGAACAAAGTCCCCCCAGAACAGAGATGTGATTTTTGACAACTGGAACATTAAAAAAAAAAAAAAAAATTTAAGGGGCTCTTGCTTAATTTTGGTTGAAGTGCTTAAAGTGATAAGCACTTACTGAAGTCCCTTTTTTTCTCTCTTGACTCTATCATGCGCTTGGAAACAGTGACTTTCCATACTGGAGGGAAGTTTGGTCATGTGACCCCAGCCCTCCTTACACAGGAGAAGGAGCTTGAAGCCACTGCCAGCTTCTGGGGGGGGGGGGTTCCCTCTTAGGTGGGGATACTGGTTGTGGGGAGTGTCCTGTTTCTGACAGTCAAGGTCAGAGGAACTCTTCAGGCAACTGAAGTTGTTATTATTATTATTATTTTATTTTATCACTATCTCAGATTGCTTCTCCCTTCCAATAGCTTAATATCTAGTTTATTTCGAAGTTCAAAGAGATTTCTTTGGAACATCAAGGACTTTTTTTTACTCAATTCTGGCCTTGGGCGTGTATCAAACCTCTCCAAGTTCCATTCCTTATAGATTGTCATGAGGCTTAAACGACCCAAAGAATATAAAATGTGTCATGTTTCCACAGAATAAGCACACAATAAATACTGACTTTGATTTTTTTCCTTCTCCGATGACCTCTGCACTGGTGCCTTTCCAGAACGGTGTATAGTTTTGTGACCTTTCGAGCCTCAATTTCCTCATCTGAAAAAAAATATAGATTGTACTTTACTATATATTCACCACACAGGGTTTTAGTGGGGATCAAATGAGGTAATCCATCTGAAGCAACTTGCATAGCACCTGGCTCAGAGCAGACAGTCAATAATTTGTAGCTGGGATTACTTTAAAACCTGTTAATGTGCTTTAAGTCAGTTGTTGAATGGGTTGGGCTGTCTGAGGGAATGGATCATATGCACTTGATTAATTTTTAGCCCTGTTAAATTTATTTTTCCCACTGGCTTTATTCAGGCATAATTAACAAATAAAGGTTGTATGTATTTCAAGTGCACAATGTGATGTTTTGATATACATTTCCACTGCAAGATGATTACCATAGTTAACATAGTCCATATATCATAATTACCTGTGTGTGTGTGTATGTGTGTGTGTGTGTGTGTGTGGAGAGCACTTCAAAGATACTTTCTCAGCAAATTTCAAGTATATTGTACTTTATAATTAACTATAGTTACCAGGTTTTACATTGGATCTCCAGAATTTATTCATCTTATAACTGAATCATTGTACCTTTTGACTGACCCACCCTTCCTCTCATCTATGAGTCTGATTTTGATTTCTTTAGATCCCACTTGAGATTAGGTGGGTATTTATCCTTCTGCGTCTGGCTAATTTCACTTAGCGTAGATAGTCTTCTCTGGTTTCATCCGTATTATCGCAGATGGCAGGCATTCCTTCAAAAAGTGGTCAGTCATGTTGAATTAAGATAAATGATCGAGTTTATGTAGAAAGAACATAACATTTAGGTTTTTATGGGTGACGTGATGATAATTTCAGCCTTGCTGTTTCAATTTCTCCCTTTCTCTCTCTCTCTCTCTTTTGATTTCTTCTTTCCCTTTCTCTCGTTGTTTATTGTTTTCTCTTGGTGATAACCACAATGCCTTCTTCCTTATGATTTGGTCTGAGGAATAATTGTGGCTGTGATAAGCATTTCAATCAACTGTCATTAGGTCTTGTGGCCTCTTGGTGGGAAAATTTGATGAACGGGTTCTCCTGGCTTCTGGCACAAGTTGGCACTGCCAGGCCCTCTCTCCTGGGCCTCAGGGATACCACTTCCTCCTTTCTTTCTGTCTCTCCTCTGAGCGAAAAGCTCTAGGCACTCGTCTTTCTTTGTCTACTGCTTAAGTTCTGAAATTCCCTTGAATTTCACAAGCCACTATCTTCTCTCCACACTTCCCACTTTTTTTCCTCCCCCGGGAAATCTCTCTTCCTACAGAAGCTTCCTCTTTATTGTGTTAAGTCCCAAATCTGTGTTTCTAGCCTAGACTTCTCAGCAAGGTCTAGACATTGGTCAGACATCTCTACTTGGATATGCCACTGGCCAGTCAAGCTCAGTGTGTAGAGAACCCGTCATCATTTCCTTGGATCTCCAACTCCAACCCTTAACTACCATAAACTGGCTCCCCACTCCAGCTGTTAGCCACTCTGCAAACACAAGTGCCAAATGGTTAGTCCACGTGGTGCGACAGAGTGAGTGAATTGTGTATTTTGCTTTTTCTAAGTAAAATCTCTCTCAGTGTTCACATGTTACCTTCTCTAATAACCGATTCAACCCATTATTCCCTTGTCAGCACCTATCTGTGCTATATTAATAGTATATATATATATATATATATATAATACATAGTGAAAGAATAAAATAAGATACACACACACACACACACACACACACACACACACACATATAAAATCTTCTAAACCAAAGATCAGCAAAATGTTTTTTCCCTTCTTGTTACTCCATTAGTCCTTTCTTTTACCAGCTAATTGTTCTGAGTACTCCTTAGCATTTTGGTAAATGTTTTAGGCTCTGCTGGCCACGTGGTCTCTGTTGCAACTACTCAACCTCGAGATTATAACATGAAATCAGCCATAGGCAAAACAAATGAAGAGCATGGCAGTGTTCCAATAAAATTTTATTTACAAAAGCAAGTGGCAAGTGGAATCTAGCCTACAAGTCAAGGTTTCATCGATCCCCGTTCTAGACTGTGGACCTCTGAAGGGTTGCTAAATAAGAATTTAGAGTACAATGAACCTTTCACTTGCCAGATAACGTAAGAAAACGAAAGATCCAAAGGCAAATGAAACAGTTCCTGACCTCAAGGGTCTTGCCTGAAAACCAAGCACATGTGCTGGGTGGGGTTGAGGTATGTGTTTGTCTCTTAGGGCTGCCACGACAAAATATTACATCCCGAGAGTCTCTGAATAACAGACACGTATTGCCTCACAGTTCTGGAGGAGAGAAGTAGGAAATAAGGATGTTGGCAGGCTTCTGAGGGCTGTGTGGGACAATCTGCTCAAGGCCTCTCTTCTAGCTTGTGGTAATTTGCTGGCTGACTTTGGCATTCCTTGGCTTGTAGATGCATCACACCAGTACTCTGCTGTCCCATGGACTACTCCCTGTGTCTTTCCTCGGTGCACATCTCTGTCTCTGAGATCAAATTTGTGCCTTTTATAAGGACACCTGTCGTGTTAGATTAGGACCCACCCTAATGACTTAATTTTAACTGGATTATCTCTGCACAGACCCCATTTCCAAGTAAAGTCATATACTCAAAGGGTCAGACCTTCAAAATATCATCTTTGGGACACACAATCCAGTCCCTTACAAGGTATATATTTTACCATGGATATGCCAAGGGGACAAAGGCGAGGGTGATTCATCTGGCTGGACAGACAGGGAGAAGGAAAGAGAAGACACAAAAACCAGCACAACATTTGGCCAGGATGGATGACTAATATCTTGCTAGACTAAGGAAATAGGAAAGGGACTTCTAGGCCGAGTTAAGCAGTTTGAGCAAGCCCAGCAGGGCAG
Source organism: Ictidomys tridecemlineatus (assembly GCF_052094955.1). Classification (NCBI taxonomy): domain Eukaryota; kingdom Metazoa; phylum Chordata; class Mammalia; order Rodentia; family Sciuridae; genus Ictidomys; species Ictidomys tridecemlineatus. Next base: position 69,807,074 of record NC_135477.1, read on the forward strand.
GATCTTCAGAACAAGGAATATGTCCTGAATAATTATGCTGGTGCAGCTACAAAATCGTGTGGTTGGTGGAAGGAGCTCAAGTTGCTGCTAGAAAGAGAGTCTGGGCAAGATTAAATGTGTGCAGGCTTCAAGAGTTGCTTGCATAATGTTTTCCTAAGGAGTGAAGTATTGAAGCTCAAAGAGCGGTGTGACAAAGCAGCAGCTATGAATTTCTTCTTGTTGTTCAGAGCCAGCTAATTGTTCCGAGTACCCCTTAGCATCTGTACTGTTACTCCATTAGTCCCTTCCTTTACCAGAAGTTGCTTGAAATCACAGCTCCTTCATGCTTTGTGTGTGTGTGTGTGTGTGTGTGTGTGTGTGTGTGTGTGTGAGACACAGGATTGAACCAAGGGGTCACTTAACCCCTGAGCCACATCCTGAACCCTTTTTGAAATATTTTATTTAGAGATAGGGTCTTGCTCAGGACCTCCCTATCTTGCTGAGGCTGGCCTTGAACTCACAGTCCTTCTGCTCCAGCTTCCCAAGCTGCTGGGGTTACAGCATGCCCCATTTCACCTGGATTTCCTCATGCTTTCTGTGCATCTCTGTATACTAGAAGAGTTCAAGGGCTATATCACTGGAGGTCTAACTCAAAAATAAAAGTTCTCTGATGGAAATATGCAACGTGGTTATCTTTTAGTAAGTAATAATAGCCAACATTTGTTGAATGCTTACTCAACTCCAGGCACTGTTAGGAGCGTTTTTATGTATTGGTTCATTTAATCTGCATGCTTCCTCATAAAAGGTTCCTATCTCAGACGGACATTATTACTCTATGCACATGTATGACAACACTACCAGTGTGACTCTGCACTATGTGCAGCCAGAAGAATGAGAAGTTGTGCTCCATTTGTGTACAATGTGTCAAAATGCATTCTACTGTCATGTACAACTAACTAGAACAAATTAAACAAACAAACAAACGAACCAACAAAGGCTACTATCTCTATTTAATATTGAGGTAATGGAGGCTCAGAGTAATAAACTAGTCCCAAGTGACCCAGCTGTACATAACTGATCTTTGCCCATAGGTATCCTACCTTCCTCTCTCTCTCTTTTCCTCATTCTCTCTCTCTCTTGCTGTGCTTGTCTCTTTATGGTCCCTGATGGTTCAGTCTTCTTGCTTCTGTTCTCCTCCACCTGCCCATCCATTCGTGTCTGACATCCCGGTTCTTCTCTGTCTCCTACACCCTTTTTCCTTCCCTTATTTTCTCAGATATCAGTCTTTCCTTCTCTCACTAACATTGATTGGCTCATTGGTATTTCCTGCCTCTGGGGTCAGTAATAGATTCAGTTATTTTTAAGGGACCTTTCATTTTTCTTAACAGTATCTAAATTCTTACCAGCAACATGTAAAAACATGGCTCCTGCAGACCTACCTGCCTCCTGGGTAACCAAATCTCTGTTTTGGAGGGGCAGAATATTTTCAATGTGTTGTGTGTTCAAATATAAAAACATGAAACGTCATGGTACCCATGTAAGTCCTATCACAGGGATTCTAGAGAAGCTGAGAATAACAGCATTTTTAGAACAGTCAAAAGTGTACAGAATGTTCCCATATCTTGTGCTAGTAACGTAATTTCTGCATTGCTGTTATTTTGACATTCTATCCTAGTCTGACTTTATCTGTACTTGCTCGGTATTAAAAATTGAGAGTATTTTCCCAAATTTGCCATTTCTCAGTCCATTGAAAGGATAAGTTCAGAGAGACCTCATGGCTAATCACCCAACACTGGCTTGCTAGAATAAAGGCCGTGAACTTTGTTCAGAGACAAGCTTTGGAATTTTAGAGGAGTTAAGTCTTGAGAGGAATTCTGGGATGACGGTGGGTGCGAGGAGAGGTGGACAATGGGTCTATTTTCAAAATCCTTGCCGTAGATTAAGTTAGCTTTTTCCTTATAACGTGTTCTTGAAGTGCCCTTTTGCTTTTTTTTTTTTTTTTCCTGATAACTTTCTGGGATAGAAAATAAACAGAGGGCTTCTGGCTCCTGACCACCGCTGTACCTACAGAAAGCATCTGTTTAGAACTTGCAAGCGGCTTGTGTGTGAGTCTGAGTGTGCGTGTCTGGCAGGAATTTTCTGGAGAGGCATGAAGCACTACTTTAATTCCCATGGATGCTTCTTGTTCCTCAGAATGGAAAATGTTCTATTTTTGGCTACAAGAATATTTCTGAAGGAGAAAAAAAATTAAACAAAGCATGGTAACAAGTTCATATGTGTCGTTTTCTGAGTTTCAAGATGTTTTAAGAGTTTAATGCACTGGGGAGAAGGAGAGCCACTTAATTGGATGTGAAGGTTCTGGAATGATAAGAAGCACTGATGTGGATTCCCTAGTAAAGACTCGAGGGCTCGTCTGGGTGGCTGTAAAGTGGGAGTCCTGGTTTTGAAGGGTGAAGCTTGGCCTTTGAGTAAAGGTGGCAGAGAGGGGTGTGTGTGAAGAACGGTGCCTTTGGTACCTGGGAAAAGGAAAGCACTTGGAAGGCATTCTAGCTGGAGCATCTGTAATGAAACTCTCTTGAGTTGTCCTAGAATATTTTCTCCCCAAAGGAGAGAGCCCTATTGGCAACCCTGCCGTTGAGGGGAAGGGCTTCCAGAGGCAGGTTTCCAGCAACATCTGATGTGAAACAACTCTGTGGAGGTCAGCCACGGGGTGAGCAAAATCCTTTTTGGCCCTGGTCCCATCAGAACCTTTCCAGGGGACAATTTGGGGCCACCATGACCTCTTTTAGTGCTGCTTGACATCCTTGATAAGGCAGCCAAGCACATCATTACTCTTGGTAGCTTGCCCATTCAAGGTCTCTCCTCACACAAGGCTGTGCTGAACCAGCATGGACCAGAGTCCCTAGGATCATCCTGCGGGGCTGAGAGCATTGTGCCAAAGTGGTTGGAGTGGCTGGGAAGAGTGATCATGGAAACTGTAAACCCTGAGCCCCTGAAAGTGGAGCTTTGCCCTTCGGCTCTGATTAAGAAACATGGGCCCGTGGAGAGGGAGCCATGTAATTGGACACCCCGAAGCAAACCAGGCGGGTGGAGTCCTGTGGGACAGCCTGGGATTTTCTCTCCCCATCGTGCTGTTGAAATATTCTTGAATTCCAGTTGGTTGCTTCTTTCATCTCCTTTAAACCTAGCCCTTGGGTACAGAAGCAGTCATGTTTCTGGGTAATGTTTAATTCTTGGTAGGAAGGGCTGTTCACTCCTCATAAAGAGATTCAGTATCTTTGGAATTACGAAATGAAGAGTTGGTGAGGAGTCCTGTTATTACTTGTTGTTCCTTAAGCAGAACATTTCTGAGGGGCTCTGTTCTCAGAGGCCTCTCAGAATCCATGATTTGTGAGCTTGGGAATTTTTCTTCTTAGTCTTTGGAAACATATGCTAGAGATGGAAGAACTTGCACTGCACTGATCCAGAAATGCGTATGGACTGTGTAGCCCACCTTTACTTGAAGCCGGCTGGATGTTTTATGCCTTCACTCTTATTTATTCAATTAACATGTACTAAGCACTTACTGGGAACCAGGCACCAGGCAAATGGAAGAGACATAGTCTGTCCTTGTGCTTATAGTCTGTGTTAGCTTTCTGTTGCTATGACAAAGTACCTGAGAAAATCAACTTAAAAAGAGGAAAGTTATGTTTTGGCTCAGTTTTAGAGGGTTCAGTTCATGGTTGGTTGACTAGCTTGGTTGTTTTGGGGCCTGTGACAAGGCAAGAACATTATGGAACAGAATGTGTAGTAAAACAAATCAGCTTATCCCATGGAGACCAAGGAACAGAGGGTCACAATATCCCCTTCAAGGGCATGTTCCCAATGACTTAACTTCCTTCCACTAGGGTATCCTCCCAGGGTATCACCGATTGGCAACCAATGCTTTAGTATATGAGCATGTAAGGGACATCCATATCCAAACCATAACGCGCCTGATAGGGGAGACAGATGACATATGACTGTACCCACATTCTGGGGACTACTTTCAAGGAAAAGAACAAGGTGCCCAGGGAGAGAGGAACAGTATATGCATTTTAGAGAGTGGGCAGAGAGTATCTTTCCTAGAGGGAGAGATTTAAGTTAATATAAAAAGAAACCAGTAATATAAAGACACAGAGATGGGAATGAGTGTGTACAGGCATAATAATAAATAGTCTCACCTTTGTCACCTCAGGTGAAAAAACTGAGGAACATCTGGGGCACCTAATATCTCCTCTGTAGCTGGAGCAACAAGTGTAGGGGTGAGTGCAGAGGGTAAGCCACGGGGCTGGACTAGCTGGTGCCTCATAGAGCAGGAAAAGGGTTTCAAGTTTATCCTTAAAGTGTTGAAGAGCTGTGGGGGTCTCAAAGCAGGGGCATCCTCTTAGGGGTTTGAAAGAACACTGCTGCCGTGTGGAGAGTGGACAGGATGCAGGCAAGAGTGAGTGGAAGCCTCAGAAGGCTCTTGCCGATGTCTGGGCAGAAGGGACAGTGGCTTAACTCCCGGGGGTGGCACAGTTCCTTCCCGGAGTTCATTCCAGTCTCTTTCCATGTTGCCCTCCCAGGGACTGGTATGTTAGACTTTTCCAACATTCTTTAAGCAAACTGTCCCATTTGCCTATCTCAATAACACTGCTAGGAACATGGGGAGCTTAGGATACTGTTCCCATTTGAATGATAAGTGAAAGGAAGATTCTGGAGGTCACAGGAAGTTTCTCCCTGAGCCAGGCTCTTAGTCCTAGCCCAGGACTCTCACCTCTCCTACCCTCATGACCTTTCTGTTTTGTATTGTCATTCTGAAGTATAACTATGGTCAATTATAGCTAGGGTCAATTGTAACTATGGTTTAATTAAAAACTAAAAGGTAGATCTTGACTCAGGAAAATATCAAAAAGAACTTAAGGATTTTATTTAACTCATGAACTAACAAGGGAACCAGTAAGTTGTTATAGCCTGGTCAAAGACTAAGAAGTAAAGATATTTCCAGGTGATTTAATAAAGAAATGTTAGGATAAGATTGTAGAGTTATATATAAAGTGGTTAACGTCCAACGGGCCGTAAATCTTAAGGGTTATCTGTTCTACCCGGCAGAAATTACATCTGTATAGGCAACAATCTACAGGATAACAGTAACCTCACTGAATTGTCTTTCGTCAACAGCAAACAATGAGATAAATTAAGTATATCCTCCTAGGAAATCCCTGAGTGACTTTGGAAATATGTGCCACCTCTCCTTCTTTCTCTCTTTCTCCAAGTTTTGGCTAATTTTTATGACTATTACTGAGAGAAGTGTTCCCCTAGTAAAGCAAGATTCAAAACCCAATGAGGAATGAATTTACTAAAATCCAATCTAACTTTGCCCAGAATGATTATGTGATAAACTCAGTCATTTATCACACATCTATCGAGGAGCCCTGCCCATGGATATGCAGAATCTTCTGCTAGGCTGTGAGAACACAAAAGTCTAATACAAAACAGTCCCTGCCCTGTGGACCTCACAGTCTAGACAGGGAGGCAGACATATAAACGGATACATTCCAGTTTACTGTGATGAGAGCCAAGCAGAGATGTGGGGATTGCAAGGGCCCCAGCGGAGGGTGTGGTATCCTCATCCTGGTAGAGTAGGAACACTTTGTAGGGAAGGTGACTTTGAGCTATGTCTTGAAGGAATGGTCAAATGGTTGGCAGGTTGGGAAGGCCATTCAGGTAGGACGTTAGTGACTAACCTGAGAAATAAGGTGGGTGTATGGGAAGAGATTTTACCTTCTAGATTATTGATTCTCACAGTTAGTTGCAGAACTCTATGGCTAGTGTAAGGTGGGGAGGGGAATAAGGGGTGGGACAGAGAAGGAGAAGTTAGAGTATCTTGGGCAAGCTTACAAAATTTTCTTTAAATATTAGGTCAAATTCTCTATAAAAACTCTATTTAAAACTTTCTTTTTTTTTTTTTGAAAGACTTTGAAGTCCCAGAGAAGCAGGAAGTTAATTAGAGTGGCTTTGATATCTTAGGGTATGTTTTAACAGCTGCTTAAGACGGTTTAAACAATAAGAACTGATGTGGTTTGGGATGTGTCTGTGATAGTCAGCTCTGGCCAGAGTGAAGTATCCCTGCATCTAAGAGCAACAGCAGTTGGCTTTAATTTTAGAAAGAGTTCAAGCCAAAAGGTTCTCTAAAACCCAGGAGAGGAACTTCTAAAGAGGAAGATTCCTGCGAGAGAATGTGTTTGGGGGTGAAAGATGAATAGAGTAGGGAACAAATGATCTTAACTGGGTCCTTGGAGGAGCCCAGAACATGTTCATTTCTGAACAATACTCTTAAGGTGGATTTCATCCAGGATATCTGTGGGCAGCTGCCATTTGTGAAGGGAATCTAAATGGGGTAGATGAGCATTTGCAAGGAACACTCCAATAACACAGAATGTCCAACCAGTTTAAATTTTCTGGGGATTGTCATTGTGCTTGAATTAGCACTTCATTTGCTTTCCTGGACAACGCCCTCAGGCGCCTTAATTATTTACAACTCTTTCAACAAACTCTTTCTCAGACCCAGACTCTGGATCTCCTCTGGGCTGGAGAAGAGCGCACTGAGGAATCCTATGGTGAACAATAAGAATCTGCCTGGGGAGGGTGGTTTCAGGGCCCACAGCAAGGCCTGCTTTGGTGGCCTATGTTGGAGTTGCTGCTGGTGATGATAATGGTGGTGGGGATTGATAGTGGTGGTGATGTTGACGAGGATGAGATCTGCTAACATTTGGAGAGCCAATGTTTACTTGTTAGGCACCCTGCTGAGACTTTTATACTTATTGTCATGTGGTAGGCATCCCCCCCCCCCCGCATTTTATAGATGAAAAAACTGAAGCTCAGACAACGTCAATGACTTGTCCATGTATTCTTCCACCCACAAAGTCTTTGGCAGCCCATTTTTAAAATAGTGTATTATAACCTCTTTCCCCCATATGAAAGAATTGACTAAAAACATAAAAGTGAGTTTTAGAGAAGTAGTTTTGGTAATGGGCTAATAGCTGGCTGACAGATGACTGTAACATCAAATTTAGGAGAGACAAAAAAAAAAAATTCTACCTTAGGCATGGCATACCAATTCTTCCAAAGATTTCCCATTTTTCACAATATAAAGATCAAGTTCTTCTTCCTAGACAATATGTGCCAGGTCACTCTGGTGGAGAGGGTTTGGGGCCTGTTTGACTTCTGCTGACTGCTGCAATTAGGAATGGTCTTGTGAAGGCTGCTCTTTGTTTCTTTAAAAAACTATCTAATGACAGATATATATAAATTTATTAAATTTTTCCAAAATGATTCACTATTGTCTACATTGAGGTCCACAAATGTGTATTTCTAACATAGCAACAGCTACAAGCAAGATATTTTTTTTTTCTGGAGAAAAGCTTAGATTTATTAATAAAACAAAATAAAAACTGCACAAGACCACACATTGGTAGTAATATACGCACATTGGATGGAATGAGAAAAGATTGCCACGGGTCCTTCCACAAAGATAACCTGACTGTTTTCTTAAAGTTCCATTTTGAGGGTAGTAGCTGCATGAAGAAATTTTTAAGAGTTAGCTTTGTGAGTAGGATATGTTTGTAAGTGAGGAATTTCCATAAAATATCCATGCCTAGACTATAGTCTTCTACAAGAGTAACCTTTTCTTGGTAAATTATTAATTTCAAACTATTTAAAATTTTTTTTGGCATGATATACATACCTGTATTTATTTATTTAACTTCCCTATATAGTCATATAAGTGAGTAGGTAGACTTGCCAAGTTCAGCAGAGGAAAGAGTATAAAAAAATCCATAAAAAATTCATACAGAAACTATCATGGGAGTAATACTCTCTCTTACAAAAAAGAGGCACTTTCCATACAAAGGGCAGGGCCTCACCAAGGCATTGTAGAGCTCAACATCTGCCACAAACAGAAAGTGGAAGGTACAAAATGAGGGAGAAGAGGAGGCCGGATGGCCTGAATTCCCTCTCTTTTGTCCTGAATTCCCTGGCACCTTGCCTATTTCTCAGGGATCCTTCAGCGCTCACTTTATGTGGAATGTTCTTTGGGCCGCTTGTAGGTTCTGATGTTGTCTGATCTGTTGGGCTAGGTTTTTCTCTAGACCTTTGCTGTAGAAATTTGGAAACTTTTATCTAAGTCCACATGTTGTCTGGAAAAATAGTGATTGGTTCCTTTTTCCCCCCCTTTGGGTAGATTTGGCTTTATTCTGCTGATATTAGTCCTGTAGGGATAGTTGATATTTTATAATCTGACACCACTTCTTCAGAAGCACACAGAATTCCTTGTATTGCTGTGAGGACACTGGAGTTCACCCTGATCCTAATTTCTTACCTGAGAGATCACAACAGAAATGACATGTTAGCCATCAGCTTGTGGGACAACTTCTGGTAGGAAGTGAAGCTGTGGCTTCTGAATGTTGAAAAGAATGCGCTTTTGAGCACGCAGAACTTGAAATCCACTTTATCTCATTTAAAAGTTCTAGTGTGTTTCCAGATTTTCAACAGATAATCTTTGAGGATTAGAAATCAGAATTCTTAGGAGTTCCTTAAATCCTGCTATTTTAAAGATACTAAAACAGTCTTCCTACTCTTTATCTATTATCACTGATATCAAACAGTATATTTAATACATAAGAAATATTAAGATCAGTACCATTTTCCATGAATGGTATCCTGTAGCAAACATTCCATTGCTTAAAAATGCTGGCAAACATTATTGGGTGGTATTTGAAACTTAAATTGCTGATTTAAGAACTAACTTTGTTTCACAATTTTTTTTATGTTTTGGAACACCACTCAGGATTTTCATAAAGCACATATATATATAAATTTATTAAGTTTTTCCAAAATAACTCACTATTGTCTACATTGAGGTCCACAAACGTGTATTTCTAACATAGCACCAGCTACAAGCAAGATTGACTGATTGGCAAGGTTGATTGATTGGACAGGATTGGCTTCCATCCTATGTGGGTGTCTACCAGTTCCTGAAAAGGTCACCGTAACCTTCAGCTGCATGTCTTCTGGCCCTTATGTTCTACGTGCTTCCAGTGGATTCCTTCAAACTGGTGATGTCTCCATAATAATTGCTAAACTTTAGTTCTTACAATGAAGTCATACTTTTTCCCATTTTCTCAGTGTCTTGACTGAATTCTCTTGCAATTTGGGGTTTAGAAAAACATAAATTTCTGAGATATACTAGGGAGGAATTTCCTCCTGGAATCACTAAATTATCATAAGTTCATTTCCACATTCTGCGTACTTTGTTGTATATGTGTGGTCTTGGATAGCATCATTCTTGCTGGGTGTAATTTAGATCAACATCACTGCCCAAAATGGGGATTAAGGATCAACTGAAGAAATATCCACCAGCTGATATTGGATCCAACAGTTTGTGGGATCTTACTCTAGCAAAGAGTTACTTTAAAAAATGAGAAATCTGAAACACAACAGACAGGGAAAATTCAAATCTGAATTGGGTTATAGGAGAGCATAGAGCATTCATCTTGAAGCACTGTGGACCTTTTGGGTGGTGCTTGGCATTGAACCCAGAGCCTTGTCCACGTTAGTTGAGCACTCTACCACTGAGCTACATCCCCAGCTCCATGGATGAAAATGGCTGCATTGCACCATGTTGAAGACTTAGATGTTTTTCTCACAGGATGTAGAACTGTCAAGAGTAAGAATGTCAGACCACCTTAATTGAAACCCTGGAACTAACTTGTTGTGAGACACTGAGGAAGTGGCTTACCTTCTCTAGATCTCAGTTCTCTAGTCTGTATGCACGTCACGGAATAGGTGTGAGGATTAATTGAGATAATGCATGTTACCGTACTAAGAACTAAGAAGAACCCAGTGTTGTATTGAGATAATGCATGTTACAGTAATTAAGAACTAAGAAGAACCCAGTGTTGTATTGTTTCCTAATAGGAAGGACACATGGAATTATATGAGTGCATCTAACCAGCATTTTCATTCATTATGCAGATGTCTAAATTTTCCCATGGTGCCCGCAGCTAAGTGACAGGCAGAACCCTGCCATCTGTCCTTCTACTATAAATTTCTAAAATGGTGTTGCCGTGCTTAGGCAGAAACCCCTGAACTAAATCTAAACAATGGTTCTAGGAAAGGGCCTTATGTGTAGTGACTCCTTATCTTGACACATCACAGGACTTCCTGGGGCAGCTTTGGACTTAAGCATTGTTGGGAATGTGCAAGCAGGGAATGGGCTGAACAGATCAAGTTGTGGGCAGCCTGGAGGCCAACTGCACAGCTGTGCTGACTCCCTGACTTTAGGGCAGGCTTTGGGGGGCATTGGGCTCATGCTCCTCTTTATTTTCACCTGTGGGTGCAGGTTTTGAAAAAGAAAGTGTCACCTGGGAGGAGTTTGTGTTTTGGAATCTATCTCAAAGAGATAAAGGACCTCTCAGATTATGGGCATATAATCTGAAGTTAGAGCCCCTTGAGTTGTTTTTGTTATAGGACAGCCAAGAAATAGTTTGCTTTGGCTTATGAAAGAAGGTTCTAGGTTAAGATTGCTAGTGTGAACTCTAGTACATTTAGGATTGAAAACCATTTTTCTTCCTTTATTAGTCGTGTGAATTGGATGAATTTTAAATCTCTCAGGGTATGTTTCCTTGGTTAAAAAAATGAGGATAATAGTAATATCGACTTCATAAAGTTATGTAAAAAACCCTGAACTGATACAGAGTTTCATTTTTTACAAGGTGAAAAAAGTCCTGGAGATGGACGGTGGTGATGGTTGCACCCCATTCTGAATGTACTTAATGCCACTCCACCGTGCACTTGAAAGAAGTTAAGATGGTGAATTTCATGATGCATATTTTACCAAAACAAAAAAATTTGCAAGAAATAAAACCTGTCAACAGAAATATGAGAATATATTACACGCTCAAGAAATATTAACAATATATATTACTTTAGTTGAGTCAAGGAAGTGTACAAACACTCCTTGATACACTCCAAACTAGTATTTTAGAGAATGTGAACATGATTTTTCTCATTAAAAAATATGGTAAAGACAGGAGTGAGATGACTTGAACCAACCTCGGGGAGGCCTGTATTTGTAACATGGTGTCCCTGGACATGGACAGCATGAACAGTGGGATGGATAGGAGGAGAAGAAGGGAGGAATAGCTATGGGAGAAGGGAAAGCGCAGGCCTGGGGACTGTGGGCACCTGGGGAATCTTCAGGATTTTCCCTGTCAGTTATTTAATCTATTCTAATCTATTCAACTTGCCCCAATCCTATCCTAGTTAAATCACAAGACTCTACCTTTTTAGAGACTCTTGAGTAGTCTTTATGAGTGAGGCTCTGAGGCAGCACCCCAATTCACTGCCTGCCATGCATTGTGGCAGGAACCGTCTTTGCAAAGACTAAGTTGATCAGCAGTTGATTAGTATCGGTGATGAGACCAGACAGATGCAAATATTACCTTTCCGTGAAGCCAGGTGGAAAATTATTCTACAGTGTTGTCCTGAGCAGAGATTGTAAAGATTTATCTTCCTGGAAGACCTTATTTTCTGATCCACCCTTAACATTTCTGATCCATTAACTATTAAAATGAAATCCAACGAAGTGTGAAACCAGACTCTTCCAGGGCTACTTTCTCAGACCATACCATGAATAATGCTGAGCTTTCCCCTCTGCTTGTCAAGAACTTGCAACCCAGTCTCTGCAGGTTGCTTTAGATTGTCTTTCCAGATTCTGACATCCCCTTCCCTAGAGGGAGGGATGGATTTCCAGCACCCAGGTATTCTGCATAACATCCCCTTCCTGGAATGATGTCTGATTTGGCGCTTGTATGATAAGAGTCAGTATCACAATAGTAGCAGCTGCTTTTAAGGACAGTCTTTTTAATTTTTACTAGATATTTTAAAATATCATAAAAATACCATACTTGAGAAAAGAATTTGATACTGTTCCATGTTCAGGCAGATAAATGGAGCAAAATCCAAAGTCCAGAAATAGTCCCAAATAAAATAAGGCTAAGTATAGTATAGTGGGTAAAAGATGAATTACCTAATTAATGAATTACCTAATTAATGGTTGGAATAAGTAGACAAGAGCTAGGGGGAAATGGGAATGATATTCAGTGTTCATGTTTTACCCACAAATAGGTTTTACATGTATTGCAAACATGTAAAAAAAACAAACCATAAATTCAATAGAAAATAATACATGACTAATTTTGGCAAGGAGAGAATTACTTTATAAGGTTATTATCAAAACAAATATAGGAAAATATTGATTCAAGTTTTAAAAAAATTAATTAGCTGTATTCTTAAAAATACAGTATGAACAAAGCTATATGATAAACTACAAAGAAGGAAAAAATAATTGTCACTACATATAACAAAAAGTAATAGCAGCTGTTTTGAGTACCTTCTGTGTCAGGCCCATCACTGGATACTTAGCTTGCATTATTTCACTTAATCCTCAAAATTGGTTAAGTATCATTATCTCTAGTTTGTAGATGAAGGTACTGAGTCTTGGAGAAGATCAATAATTTGCAGTGAATGGAACTGAGATTTAAATAGGTCTGTTTGACTCAAAAACCTTTGCCTTTAACTGCTAAGTGGTGGCTTATGTTAACCTGACCATAGGATCAATTCCTCATTTTGCAGGATTGGAGCTACATGTAGATAAACATGCCAAATAACTATTCTTGTCACCAGCGGAATTTGCTGACATTCTGTGCAGAGTACAAGTCTGTCTTGGTTCTTTCCAAACCAGGTGTCATCCCCTTATTTTTGCCCCGTGTACACAGTGATGACAGTTCTCACTTTGATATATGCTTGTTGGCTGGCACTCTGGTTTGTGGTTATTGGTTCAGAACTTGACCCTGGAGTCAGATTCAGACTGTAACCCTACTGTTTACTGAATCTGTGACCCTGGGAAAGAAAGTTGCTTAATTACTCCCAGTTTTTGTATCTGTAAATTGGGGAAAGTAATTCACAGCACCTAATTCACAGGGCTATTGTAAATATTAAATGAGACAAAGACTTAGAAAAGCAAATGGCCCATGTTAGGTGCTTACTGTAATTATTCAAAATTGAGAGACTTCAATGAATATTAATTATAACTGACGATATGCTAAGAATTTAAGTACTTCCCACTACAATTCCTGACTTAGATTTGATTATTTCAGAAGTACTTGAGTGCTTATTCTATATCACTCACTGCACATATAGATATCTTGGATGCAAGAGAATACAACAATTATGCAGTGTGGTAGGATAGATAGGTAAATAGATATCTGAGGATGGTAAGAATACAGGGTTTATTAGGATCTTGGAGCAGGGATACTTCACGGGATACTTCACGTACTCATGTATCCTTGTTCTTCACAGAAGAAAGAGCAAGAGTTAACTACATATAGAAAGATGGAAAGGATTTCTATGCAGAGAGAAGGTGTATCAAAGACACAAAGGTGGGCAATGACATTGTGGGTGAGGATCTATGACCAATTTATTGATGTTAGAATATACATTTTAAACTTGGAAATGAGATTGGAAACACAAATGTGGGTAAGAGCTTGGACTTGATTTCATAGGTCATGGGGGAGCCACTGAAGGGATTTTAGTGGGGAAATTAAAGTGTGGAGGGTGAGTAGGTTCAAGGGGGTTAGGGGAGTGTCACAACTAGAGCAGGGGGACCAGGTGGGAGCCTTCTGAGTCACAAAATAGACCAAGCTGGAGCAGTTAAGGTAGGATGAAGGGGGAGGGATGAGGTGAGAACTATCAGGAGGTGAGACTGCAGGAACCATAATTGATTGGATGAATGGAGGTAGGAGGGAAGGAGACTTTGTTAATTACCTCTTGCCGCTGTAAATCCTGACTTAATGCACCCCTTCTCCGGGAGTTCTCATTTTAGAAGATACTTCTTATTTCATGTTTTCAGAAAGATCAGTTACATAATCATTTGCATAGACTCCTGATATCCAGTGCAGAAACTCTGAAGAATTGAAGCCAGTTCTAAGTAGTCAACCAAAGAAAGGCAGTGGAGATATTACAGCACTTAGCATCTCTGTGTCTCAGTTTCCTAATTTGTCAAAGTAGTGCTTGCTGTATGGGATGTGAGAACTAAATGAGTCAAAGCTGTTGTAACAGGATCTGCCACGGAACAAGGCCTCAAAGTATGTGAGCTGCAGCGAGGCCTATTACTGTGATTGTTTTGCTTTTCATAGCACAGCCTCATGAATCTGACTGTCTAGGTTTACCTCTAAGCTCTGAGTGAAATTGAAAAAAAAATTATTTATTCTCATTAAGCTTCAGTTTTCCATCTGCAAAATGGGGACAAAACAGATAATAATAGTAGTGATAACAACAACAATAATAAAAATGTCTCCTAGGCTCATGTGCAGATGGAATGGTAGAATAATGGAATGTATACAAACTTTGGCACCGGTCCTAGCTCTCAGAAAGCAGCCAGGAAATTTAAGCTACTGTTCTATTCCTTGTTGAGTGCTAGGCACTTCTGTGAATATGATAAAATTTCACTTTCCCTGCTTTCCGCCAAAGTGGTTTGGTAAACCCATTTTTAAGGATGAGGAGACAAAAGTATGGGAGGTTAAATGCTGTCCCCAAAGTCATACAGCTATAGCTGAGCTGGCATAAGTTATGTCATTTAGAATATCTTGATACTTTTAGAATCCTTTGGTAAGTTTCTCTAGACCTATAGGAAAAGGAAAATTCAGTTATGTCCAGATCATGATTGCATCAATTTTTACCAGAGGGAATTAGAATTATCATCAAAAGTTTGAGCTGGAAGTAACTTTCTTGTATATCTGGAAAAATGAATTGTGATCTTGTTTGAGTCTTCCCATCTGTTGTTAAAAACAAAACAAACTAAAACAAGAACCGCAGCAAAATCCTGTGTACAAAACTGTGCCAAAACTCAATAATGAAATATAGATCGTTATGGCTCTCAGCTGCATGAAGAGATGTGAGGGTTCTAAGAAATATACTTTGAATACCATGAATCAGAAAATTCTTTCTTTGACCAATGAGAAAACCAAGGGTAGAGGGACAATGTGACTTTCCAATGTCACATGCCAGGTACTACTCACTGGAATCAAGGTTGTCAATCTCCTATGATCACCCAGTGCTGAGTCCCTGGTGTTGCTATCCCCTCCATCTAGCATGCAGAGCCACCATGAAAAGTACCTCCTTTTGGAGAAAAGCATCTACTGATAGTAATTTCTTTTGTCATTTCCTATGTTTTCCAAATTTACTAATAATATATAATACTTTTGTAATCAGAAAGAATGTTTTTAAAAAATACTTAAGTCGATTAAGAGGAAAGAGGTGATTTATATGCCCAACATGGAATAATCCGGTTGGTGAACTTTTCTTTTCTTTTGATTTTTGAGTGGCATGTTGCAGTGACTTTGGGTTGGATTCGGGGGTTGATATGGAGCTCTTCTAAGATGTGTTTGCTTTCTAGTTATTTATTTATTTAAAAATTGTTTTTTTTTGGGGGGGTGATACCAGGGATTGAACTCAGGGGCACTCAACCACTGAGCCACATTCTCAGACCTATTTTGTATTTTATATAGAGACAGGGTCTCACTGAGTTGCCTAGAGCCTTGCCTTTGCTGATGCTGGCTTTGAACTTGAGATCCTCCTGCCTCAGCCTCCTGAACCACTGGGATTACAGGTGTGCACCATTGCATCTGGCCTTTGTAATTATTCTTAAGGCTGCTTCAAATAAACCTTAAATTAGAGATCTTCCCTCATCTGTCCTCAGTCTACCCATCATCCTCTTTGATTCTAGGAAAAAATGGCTAATTGCCTATCAGCCTCACGGAGCCAATTCCTGCCCTTTGGTTTTCCTCCACACAGTTTACTCTAAGAAAGACTTTTCTCCTATGGAAACACTGATGTTGTTTTTAAAGGCACATTTCACACTCACTTCTTTCATTCACAGATTTATCCATCCATTGACAAATATCTATCCCGTGCCTCCACTGTCAGACATTGACTGTGCTAAGCTCTGGGTGTGAAGAAAGTTGAAGGGAATAGACACAGTCAGTGCAATTAGAGAGGTATGTCTTCAGTGAGAGAGACTGGCATTAAACAAGTTACTATGTGAATCCACCCATCCACCCATTCATTCATCCAATTTCAAGATGTAATAACATTCTCTGAGAAAGAAAGAGAATGCTCGTGTACTCCTGCTTTAAAAAGTCTGGTCAGAGAAGGCCTCCCAGGAGGAGGGAACTTAAGCTGACACTCAAAGACATAAGGGCAGGGTTGTGGGACTGGTGAGAGAAGAGCATTTGGGGCACATGAGGTCTTCAGAAAGAGTTGGAATAACCAAAGAAACCTAGAGCATCTGGAACAAAGTGAGTGATGAATACCCACCCAGCACGCTGTTTCACTTATATATTTTATTATCTGTATGCTACAGTGTAAACTTCATGAAGAAAGATTTTCCCCCCCCCAATTTGTTCACTACTTTTCCCCAGTACCTGAAATGGTGCTTTGAATACAGCAGGCACTCAATGAATATGTTTCAGTGAATGAATGCATGGAAATGAAAGAATAAAGAGTGTCACGAAAGGCCACTAGAAAGATCATGCAGGGACTGTTTGTTATGACAGATGCTTGGATTTTATTTTTTTATGAAATGGGAAGTTATAGAAGTCTTAACAGAGGAATTAACATGATCTGATATATGCTTTTAAAAGAATACTCTGACTTTTGAGTGGAGAAAGGATTAGAGGTCGGCAGTTGTTGAATCACGTAATCTCGAAGGGCCATTGCATTAACTTGGTAGGACGGATCATGGTGCTGGTGGCAGTGCCAATGGAGAAAAAGGGATGAAATCATGATATATTTTCGAAGTGGGAATCACAGAACTTGCTGATAGATTTTGTGGCAGACTCTCAGATTGATTACCCAATATCCATTCTCCTCGTCTTCCTAACATAATGCTATGTAATGTAAATTATATAACATTTATAATATAAATGTTGTTTGGAGTGACAATATGCCTAGCTAAAAAAAGCCTCTATATTTTCTATCTTCTCTTGCAATTAAGGGTAACCATGTGACAGAGTTTTGGCCAATGAGATCTAAGAGGGACTTGCTGGGCAGAGATTCTGAGAAAGGAAGTGAATTCAACTGCCAAATGAATTTCTCCCTTGCTTTCCCCACTCTTGCTTGAATTACAGTTGCTGCTGTGGAGTAGCCACCCTGAGGGCATGAGACAATAGCAGGAGGGAAAAGGTCATCACTAAGGGCTTAGAGAGATGAGCCTGACTTCTGATCCAGATCGACCGTCTCACCTTTTTTCTGAAAAATGAAAACCACACTTCTTTTCTGAAAAACAAAACCAAAACAATAGCAAAATCCAATTCTTACTTGGTTCAATCATTTCGTGTTAAATTTTGTGCAATTTATTTCTAACTGATTCTGGTTGGATTAGAAGTGGCAAGAGAGGAGAATTCTATACGCTGCGATCCCCAACCCTTCAACAGTAACTACTGAAATGGAAGACGAAGTGGGAGGGGGATGGGTTTTAAATGGGGGTTGTATATGCCTGTAAGTGTATGCATTTGTGTTTGTGTGTACATGTGTGTGCATGAGTGTGTGTGTGTGTGTGTGTGTGTGTGTGTGTGTGTGTGTGTGTAAGAGAGAGAGAGAGAGAAATCTAAGACATCAGTTTTGGATATGTCAAGTTTGAGATGTCTGTAAGACAGCACAGTGATGTTAACCAAACAGTTGTTCATATGACCCTATCCTTCAAAGAAAAGTCTGGAATAAAGATAGAAATCTGGCAGTTGTTAGCATAGAGATGGTATTTAAAGTCATGTAATTGGTTGAGATTTCCCAGAACAGGGAAATCTAGAGATAGAAAAGGCCCACAACTAAATCCTAACCATATTAGCATTTAAAGGCAAAGATGGGGAGAACTGTTGTAAGAGACTAAGAAGAAATTTTCAGTGGGAGTAACTAGGACCTGGCAAAGTGGTGTCAAAAAAAATGGATTTCCTAAAAGACAACCTACAGAATGGGAAAAAATATTCGAAAATTGTTCATCCAACAAGGGACTAATATCCAGAATATATAAGGAACTTGAATAACTCAGAAACGAAAAAAGAAAAAAAAGTAATTTGGTTAAAAAATAAGCAGATGATCGAAAGAGACATTTCTCAACAGAAGATATACAAATGGACAACAAATATATGAAAAAATGCTTAACTCCACTAAGCACCAGGGAAATGGTAATCAAAACCACAAGGAAATATCATCACACCCAGCTAGAATGGTTACTACTAAAAAAAGACAAAAAATAATGAGTACTGGTGAAGACGCAGAGAAAGGGAAACTCTCATACAGTGCTCGTGGGAATGTAAATTAGTGTGGCTGTTATGGAAAGCAGTATGCAGTATGGTATTTCCCCAGAAAGTCAGAAATAGAATTACCATAAAATTCAGTAATCCCGCTAATTGATAAATATCTATAGGAAATGAAATCAGTATGTTGAAGAAACATCTGTACTCCATGTTCACTATAGCAGTGTTCACAATACCCAAATATGGCATCAACCATATTATAATAACTAATGACCATTGGCACATGAGTGGACAAAGAAAAAACACAGCAGAGATACTCAATGGAATATTATTCAATCATCAAAACAATGGGATCCTGTCCTTTGCAGCAACATGCAGGGAGCTGGGGGGCATTATATTAAGTAAAGTAAGTCAGGCACAGAAAGACAAATACATATGGCATGTTCTCACTTACATGTGGAAACCAAAAAAAATTGATCTTAGAGAAGTAGAAAGTAGAATACACAGAGTTTGAGAAAGGTCAGAAGGGAGCATGGAGAGATGATGGTTACCAAGTACAAGGGTACAGTTGGATAAGAGGAGTAACTTCTAATGTTCTCTAGAACCATATGGTAATTATGATTAACAACAATCACTAGTAGTACATTTACAAATAGTTAATAGAGAGGGTTTTGAAATTCCTGACACCAAGAAATGATAAATGTTTGATGCAAAGGACATACCAATTACCCTGACCTGACCATTGCCATTGTATACTTTTGTATTCAAGTATCACACTACATCCCATAATTATGTACAATTAATATGTGTTAATTTTTGAAAAATAGCTATTAAGAAAAGTAAAATAGACTTCCATGGGGCCACCTTGCTTGCCACAGTAAGGTGAAGTGTTGTGAACCACCATTTGGCACTCTTTATATTCTGCATTAGGATATTGTTTTTGGCTGCTTTTCTTCTGTGACAAGACCTTAGGTCTCTAGGGCCTGGGACCGTGTCTGTCCTCTGGAGTTCCCTGTACTAGGCACAGCACTTTACTTTCAGATGATGCTCCAGAAAGCTTGGCCATGATCATTTGTCCCCATTGATGTCAGGGAAAAAAAGAAAGAAAGAAAGAAAGAAAAGAAAGAAAGAAAGAAAGAAAGAAAGAAAGAAAGAAAGAAAGAAAGAAAGAAAGAAAGAAAGAAAGAGAGAATATTTGGAAAAAGTTAAAAGGTTTGGAAAAATTGGAACTTTTGCTCAATCCCAGATTGAAAGGCACTTTGAGCTGCAGAATGACATGCATTATCTGACCAGAAAGAGGAGTTTTTAAGAATTATTTTGAGAGCTTTTTGGTCAGAGGGCCTAGAGAAGTTCAGAAAGATAAAAGAACATATGGTGCAGAATCCAAAAATTCCGTTGAGTCAGGATTCAGGTGGAGAGGGCAGCTTTGACCAGAACACTAAGGGCTTACATCAGAAGCTAAGCAGGAAGGGGTACAGCATGTTCCCAGAGTTGGGATGCAATAATAAAAAAGGAACTTGAAACTCAGGCCATGTGCTAACCCTCAGTCATGGTGTAGGCTGACATTGGAGATTTCCTACTGTTGGTATGAGATGCTGATAGCCTATTATGGAAGTCCGGGTTGAAGGAGGGAAGTCAAGTCCTGGGATAGAAGGTCAAACTCCACATCATTGATTAATCAATTCATACATTCATTCATATTTGATATGCAATGACTACGTGCCATGTCCTGGGAATATGGTGGTGCCATACAACTCACATTCTAGTGAGAGTGGTTTGCATGTATGAGAATAACTAAAAAAAAAAAAAAAAGATGATGGACAAAATAATTTTATATAGTGATAAGAATCATGAAGAAATTCAGACACGATGATGCATTATAGCCAGAGCTACCCAAGGCATAGTCTCTGGATTTTTAACAAGCATCACGAGCTTGTTAAAAATGCAGAATTTCAGGAGAGTCCCCAGACCTACTAATCAGAATCTGCATTTTTTTTTTTTTTTTGTAGCAGGGATAGAATCCAGGGCCACTTAACCACTGAGCCACATCCCCAGCCCCTTTTATGTTTTTGTATTTTGAGACAGGATCTTGCTAAGTTGCTTAGAGCTTCACTATGTTGCTGAGGCTGGCTTTAAACTTGTGATCCTCCTGCCCCAGTCTCCAAGCCATTGGGATAACAGGTGTGTGATGGTGTGCCCGGCAGAATCTGTATTAAGGATTCCTTTGCTAGCTTTTGTTTGAGAAACACTGTGCTAGACGGTGCCTGGGAAGGGGGCTTATTTAGTTGGGTAGTTATGAACGGTTTTGTCTGGGAAGTTGACATCTGAGCTGACACCCGAATGAAGACCTGGGAGCAGGTACAGAAGTGCAAGGGAATGGATGGAGATGAATCTTGGTGTGTTCAGAGAACAAAAATATCTGTTCTCTCATCGCTCTTTTTCTTTCTCCTTACTCGGCTAGTCCTTACCCACTGTCGGATTCCAGCCTAAACCCCACTTCCTCTGGATCCTCCCCTGACTCTAAATACCCTTCCCATATAACTCCACCCCACCTATTCTAGTCCTGTGTAAGAGTAGTTTGGTTGTTTCTTTCCCTAATGTGCCCATGATCTTAGGACAGAATAGGTACCCTCTAGTTTTGTTCAATGACTATTTGAATCAAAGTGAGAATCCCAGAAAGAGTATAGAGGTAGGCTATGCAAGAACTTACCACCAGAGTTTTGCTGAAGGGCAAGGTCAGTAATATATGACACCTGGCTTTGGCCTGGAGGTACCGCACCCTGCTCTGGGTGCCGCCAGTCCTCACACACTTTTCCTTTGACCCTTGCTGTTCTATAACATGTGGTCAGACTCTCCCTAAATATTTTCATTTATTCAGGGTTTCAGGGCACAGCAGAGGACAGGGCTCCTAGAAAGGATGTGTGATTGAATAAACTACAATGCAGCGTGTTGTATGCAATCACATAGTTGAGATGAAGTGACCATTGGAGCTCAGAGAGGCGCTGGGTACAGAATCAGGAAACATTTACACAGTTCCCTTAGAACTGGTTCTTTTTTTTTTTTTTTAAGAATAAGTTATACTCCATGTATGTATACCTTTATTCTATTTCTTTATTTTTATGTGGTGCTGAGGATTGAACCCAGTGCCTCACATGTGCTAGGTGAGCGCTGTACCGTTGAGCCACAACCTCAGCCCTTAGAGCTGGTTCTTAAGACAGGAAGAAATTTTTTTTTTTTCAAGTTTCAGAGGGTATTGGTGAGATGGTGGTAACTGTGTGGTAATGATGGTGAAGGGGTAATGGTGGTGGTGGTGGTGTGTGGGCTTTAAGTTATGGTGGTGGTAGTGATGGTGGTTTCCCACGGTGGTGGTGATAGCAGTGGTAATGAGATGGCTGTGGTGGCAGCAGTGGTCATGGTAATCACAGTGACAGTGAAGTGTACTCCAGACAGAGCATACCCATAAGTGTAAAGTCATGAAGGATCTCATTAAGTCCCTAAACCGGGCAGAGTGGCCATAGATAAGACAGGCAGGCTGGTTGAAGCCATATGTGAGGGCCTTGTGGGCCAAGATGGACCCATTTTCCTTATGGGTTTAAGTAGCTGATGGACTTGGTTGCTTTGGTTTGTAGGACAAGATCTGGCTGCACTGTGAGGGGAGGGGAAGTGACATCTCTCATAATTTCCTCTCCTGTGTCCTGATTGTCCTATTAGACATTGACAGGGAAGGGTTAAAGGAATGGATGGAATATGCACCAATCTTCTTCTTTTAAAACCCAGCCTTCTAGAGATGGGAAGGATATTTCCATTCTGGGAAATATTGAAATCGCTCAGGAAAGGTATCTAGTTATTCATGTGTTTTCATCAACTAGACATTCATGACTTTTTTTCAACATTCAAATGTATTTTATAGAAGGGTTGGAAAATTCAATGCAGAGGGTGTGATTGAAAAGAGCTCTAAGTGACTTATTCAGCCTTGAAGAAGATAGCTAGTGGACACACGGGGTGGGGTTGGAACTGTGGGGAGCACACGAAACTGAGAGTCATGAGTCCTACGTGCTGACCCTGACTTTGCAGACTAGGACAGCTCTTCAACTTGTTCATTTGTCCTAAGTCCTTACTGCATTCCTAGTGCTCCATTACAGAATAGGAAGATAAGCAAAATCATTCTGGCCTTAAGAAGCAAATTTACAATCTAGGGAGGAAACTTCTCCAGACCTCTCTACTACTCACCAGCGTTATTTATGTATGTGTATATGGGTGGGCAGGGAGAGGTTGACCAGATGGTTTTTAAAGTCCTATGCCAACTTAATACTATATGATGAAGGGATTCAAGATTTGTAGACAGCACTTTCATGATAAATAAATCCAAGCTAAGTTCCATATTTTATGCTAGCTTCTCCAGGTGCTCTAACAATTAATTACAAAAACTCATCCCTCCATACCCGCGTTCGGAGAATATGTTATCTGGAATCCTTGTAGAAGGCTTATGGTGGATTTGCTGTGAGGGCTTTTCAATTTTCAAATCTGGGTGCAGGGCATGGTGCCATTCAAGGAAATTTCAGGACCCCAAAGGACTTGGGATCCAGTTGTTTTGTATTCATGCTAGGAAATGTGGTTTAAGTGGCTGTGGGAACTTAAACATTCTGACTTTCTATGTAACTGAAATTTCAACCCCCAAGTGTGTGGAAGTGACTTCTCTGACACAGCACATGTAGCTTGGCTCCCTCCTGATGTCTGTTTTTCTTGCTCTCAGGAGAAGAAATGGCCTAAACAATCTTCACGAGCCAACAGTTGAAAAAATATTTGTTTTGGTTTGTTGAGCGCTTTCCCTATTAAAACCTGAACGTTTTGAGGGGAAGGGGGATCCCCATTGTGCATGTTTGATTCGTTTATCCTTATCAAATCAATTGTTTTCGGTTGAAACTTTATGTCTGAGAAGGCTATAGAAAGCTTTACTGCCCTTTTCCTTTCAAACAGGAAGTTGCATTTTGCCAAAAGTAAACAAATGTGAACCCAGGAAGGTTTTGTTTAGTTTCTAATGCTGACTTCAGGACCTGAGAATGGAGTCTGTGCTTGGCAAAAAAAAAAAAAAAAAATGCCTTCTCCAAGATCTTTCTAGGCCAAAATATTCTCTGCTTTGGACCTGGTCTTTGCACTCTGGTAAACATCCTCCTCTCACCAGCCCCCAGAAATTCATTGCCAAAGTTCCTCTGCAGCTTTGCTTGCTTATCAAGAACATTCTAAAGTTGATGGCAACTTGGAAACACATTTTCAGTGGGACATGGCTTTCTGGAGAGTGTCCACTCTATGGAAAAAGCCTGAGGTTTGGAAATTTCAGAGGATGTGAATGCAATTTACTGTTCTTTGTGCCTGGGCGTCGATTAGCCACCCCCTCAGCCTGTGCGGGTAAAGAGAATGACCATTACTAAGCAGCTAGCATTGTAGTGCTTAGCACTTCCTAGGACCAAGCTCATGAATCGTGACATGAGCCCTAGGGAGAGGGCATATTATTGTCTCCAATTTATAGATGAGGGAACTAGTGCTTAGGAAGAGTGAGGAACTTACCTCAAGTAGACACCACTAGTCAAGCCACAGAGCCCTCTGCTCCACCTTCTGGTTTAGAGACTTTAACTATTGCACAATTAATACTTGATGCCCACAGAGTTGCAAAATATTTGTGGAAGACCCCTATGATTCAGGTGAATAGCAGTTAAGACCATTTACTACTACTCTAAGTCAGATAATTGAGCCAGTAGCATTAATTTTTTTTTTTTAATGAGCATGCTTAAAGTTGGACATGTCATGCTTAAAATTGGACATGTCTTGTTCCAGGAAGGATTTAAGGCCACTGATATCAACCTGAATACTATGTGAGTAGGGACATGAGGCCCAGGGGTTCCTAGGGTGATTCTCAGAGAAGTGACTCTGGTTGACCTTCAAAAGAATAAGTGGGAATTAGATAAGTAAAGAACATTTCAGATTTGGGGAATCAGGATCAACTCTTTTTCCAGGGGCTTGCATTAGAAAGCTACATCAAGAAAAGGTTCTAAGTACATGTGATGTCTTTCTTTGGGCTGTGACATCGGACTCTCTGAACACATGCACCTGAGATATTCGATGAACCTATACAGAAATAATTGGCCTGTGAAGTAATCAATCCCTAAGAGGCCCTGGCAAATCTAGTAGATACTGGACTACAGGTTTCCCCCACTCTCCCTGTGAAGTCACTAGCTTGTTCTCCCTGCATCCAAGTGCCACTAGTCTTGTGATGCCTCTGAGAACATATTATTGCTTAAGTGCCCTTCTCTGACACTGTCATTATTAGTGATAGACATTATCACTAACCCATTTTACAGCTAAGATTAGACCCATTTTACAGCTAAGGAAACTGAGGGGAATGAAGTCCTCTGCTCAGGTTGTGCAACTTCTTGATTGTGGAACCAACAAATTGATGGTTCTTATCCCATGTTCTATCTACTTTACCACATACGCTCCTCTGAACGGAATGAAGACTCCCCAGACAGTTTTAAGCTAGTATTCTGGATTTGTTTAAAATCCTTATGAGATGTTAACAGCTTTAAGCCTCATGATGGCTTGGGAAACCTGAACACCTGGGTGAATTTTCTTTTATTCAACCTAACAGGGACACAGACCTTTGGCTTCCCTCATAGACCCCGCTTTTGAAGTGTCTCTGTTTTCTTCATTCAGGAGAACAGATCAGCATCTCTCATGCAAGGCCTGGCTCTGTGCCCATCTCACTTTTGCAATGAATTTAGTAACATCTGCTTTGCCCATTAAAGTGATTTTTCTCTTCCTGGCCCTGAGCCTGTGCGCTTGCTGCAATGGATTACTAGCAATTTCCTTCCCAAACCAGAGGGTTCAGTGAACTCTAAATTGAATTGCTGCTCACTGGTCTCCTTTGGATCAATGCATACAGCTTACGTGCAAGATGGTCAAGCCACTCAGTTCCTGATTCTATAGGCTGATGATTCTGGCTTAACACAGAGGAGGACCTGGTAAGGGACATTTCCCATTTTTGCACACAGTGGCCTAGGGCTGTGGTCATCTCAGGGTTTCTCAATTCAGACCTAAGGTGGGGGCAGGGGTTGAAGTCACCTTGCTTACAACAAGGCTGTTGAAGTATACAGACCTTCCTTTCCTTTAGTCAAATTCCAGCTAACCTCCAGATGTGGTGACCTCCAGATGTGGCTGACTCAGTGCCTTTACCTGGGAGATTTCTGAGAAAAATATTTTTAGCTCAAGAACATGGGTATCATTGTACCCTTTTGAACTTGGTTGTGAGTCTCCTGAGTGGCTCAGGCAACTTTTTCTTTAATCAAGCAAAACCCCAAATGAAGCTGAGCCTGTATACCTGGCCCGCTTCTCCATTGTTTCTCCGATTGGTAGATTGCTGATCTTTCTTTTCTTTGAGACCGTCTGAATGCTAACTCCCAGAAGGACTGTCCATCTCTTATCTACCCAATTCCTTACACAGTTAGCACACCCCCTGTGAAAGGATGAATGGGTGACAAGTGTTTCTTGCCTTGTGAGAAGACTTGAAATGGTTTATTTGCTCTGAGCTGTGTTCTTTTTCTGAGCTCTTTTATTCCCCAGCTGTGAGGAATTGTTGGTCATCTAGAGAAGAGGAACTCAGAAGACCAACTAATAGTCCTAAAAAAATCAAAGGAACTCATTACTAACCAAATTGCTGTTTATTAGAGCTGTTAATTTAAAGCTAGGTATATAAAAGTAAGACAAAGGCAACATAAATGACTCAATCTAGTAATAGTGGCAATTGCTTAAAACCATTCTGGTCATGGTATTTTTTTCTGTTTCTTTGAGAAGACATTCCCCATTTCCACCAAAACTGCAGATGCCAAACCCATGTGTCTCAGCAACCGCTTCTAAAATGATTCTTGCAAACAAGGATGCTAATACCCTAGTCTTCTCACAAGCGTCTTTGGCATTGAGTTTAAGACTCTTTGCCTTTATTTCTGGAAGAGATCTCCAGTATAGTGTTACGGTACCGAGAAATATCAGGAAAAGCAGAGTATTCCCCTAGGTCTGGCTCAGCTTGAAGCTGTGAGATCAATACCTCATAACCAAGTAGATTCTGAGCCGAACATCCAAAGTATCGAGAGATTCATAGAGTTTTTGGCTTCTACAAAGACCTTAAGTCTCTATTTTTAAAAATTGAATCCCTGCCTATTGGTCCATGGCTCTTGTTGACCTATTGAGGGAATGGGCTTCAAGGGAAGCTTAGCTGCACCTCACATGATGTATAGTTAGGAAAAGGATATTTAGGACCTCCCTCTCCCCTGCCCAGATTTGAAAATTAAATGGAGAACAGACTGGTAAAATGATTCTCATTGCCTGCCCTTGTTCTTTACCATTTATCAGATGCGATTAAACTGGCCTCCCCCGACTCCTGCCCCATAATGAAATGAGAAGGGCTGCACTTGGCCATGCTGTTGCAGTTCTGCTGCTGGATAACCCTGCAGCTGGGATATAAAACACATCCTTCCTTTTTCCAGAGGCTCTGGCTCAGCTGAACAGGACTTATCCAAGAGAATTGGCTCACCCTGAGATCCAACTCATCAGGCCAGACTTCGTCCAAAATTCCAGGTGGAACAAATCATTAGAGACAGGAATGTGCTGCAATTTACCCAGAGATGACCGAACCTCCTCTACCACCAAACCACCACCATTGTTACCAAAAATGGCAGCTCACAGGAAATGAGTGTCTAGCCTGTGCCAGGTACTTCCTGAGCAAAGGATCCTCACAGAGCCTCATGAGGTAGGCTTTATAATCCCACTTGACAAATGAAGAAACAGTGGCTTTGAAATTTATTTTTTTTTCCCTTAGGTTTATTGAGAGTATTGTGTACTTGTCTATGGATACAGTGACAAATGAGATGAATACAGTCCTTCCTTGAGGACTAATGATAATAAGTGTAGCAAAGACTGGAGTCTTGGTTGGCTGGATCCTAAAGCTTACCTTACACCCTATCTAAAATGGCTGGGAAATCTAAGACATGTCCTAGGGCCCTTCTTGGACCCATGCTCAGCATGGATAGTGGGCAGGTAGAATCTAAACTAAATTTACCCTTCTATGTTATACCCCTGTGGGCAGGAACCACACCTGTCTTGTACAAATACACAGTAGTTCCTGAGTAAATCTGTATTGGATGAATGAGAACTAGCACTCATCTTTCAGATTTTTGGTTTTCTGTCTAAAAATGGTCTCTGCAGGCTCTCAGTGAAAGCACATTGAGACGCATGTGCCCTGACAGGCTACAGAGGAAGTCTCTGAGCCCTTTACGTGGAGTGGCTTTAATTCTTCTTTTTTCTCGATTTTCACACGCCCCTGCATTTCCTGCTCTTTCCTGGGCCTGGAAGCGGAAGTACTGAAGTACTGAAACAAATTGTTCTTATGGTTTTTAGAGGCTGCCTCAAACTAGGAAGGACAAGACATCAGAAGACCAGTTCTCTCTGGGTTCTTTCTGTTAAGAGATAAGAGCTGGCTTCTGGGACCCTTGGCCACACTGATTACTAGTCTTTCAACTTTGTTTCCCACCTGTAGCTTAAAGGATGGATCTTTGGAGGCAGTGCTAACATTTATTTCTTGATTACAGATGGATCACACACTGATTTATTCAACCCCAAATATTTTTCAAGCACCTGCTTCATGAAGAACTCGCATGAAGCTTACATTCCAATGCAGTCAACAACGTATATAAAAGATGAGAAAGGACAAGGATGATGAGGAAGAAAAAGAGAAGTTGTGGAGGAGGATGAGAAAGAGGAAAGAGAAATAAAATATGCAGTATGTGAAATTACTATGGAGGAAATTAGAGAAGGGGGGAGTGAGAAGAGGAGTACGGCTATTTCAATGAGGTTGAAAAAGGCAATATCTGTGGGAAGATGGACCCAAGGGGGTGAGCTGTGTGGATCTGGTGTGGCAGGGGAGGGTTCTAGCCAGGGAAGACATCAAGTATAAATGTCCTGAGGCTGGAACTGGTGTAATCCAGGAACAGCAAGATAGCCTGTGTGACTGGAGCACAGTTAGCCAGGGGCAAAAAAGAAGGAGGAGGATCAGAGAGGAAATTGGGTCAGAGTATTGCCAGGACTTGAGAATTGGAGGAAGCCTTTCAGAGTGTTCTGTGAGTGAGATGGAGCACATCTGGAAGACTTTGATCAGAGAAGGGACATGATCTAGTGTTGAATTAACTCTTTCTGCAGAATTACTGACACCTCCTGCCCATGCACAAGAAGCTAAGGACAATGGATATGAGATTTGAGTGAGCCTTTTGCCCCTCGATGCAGGGTATCACTCCCAATTTAGTTGAGATGGCAGAGGCTCAGCAAGTTTTAGTGACTTCCTCAGGCCACTAACCAAACAAGTAGTGAGTTGTGGGAGGCCATCCTTGCATGTGATTGAGTTACCTCCCCTGTTGGGTGAGAGGTGCTCAGATACACTTCTCTGTGTTAGAGCTTTCCCCACCCTTCTTGGGTCCGAGGGCTTGTCTGTGTGGAGTCGTGCATGACCATAGCCCTGGAAGATCCAGTCGTTGCACCTGACCTTGAAACACTGTCCCTCTTAACCTTCAATGGATGGGATTTTCCCCAGAATTTTTTGTACCCCAATAAAAGTTCTCTCCCTGGTGTGTTCGCTCTTTCTCACTAGCCTCTCCAGTAAACCTCGATACTTTAATGGGTAGTTTGAGGCTGGGGGTTTGAGGAGCCATCCTGGAGCTGGTTTAAAGGTAATTGGAGTCTGTATCTTTAATTTAAACTCCCTTAGGATTTTCCCACGTAGCCGAACCTTCCTATATATCGTCTGTGCTGACCATGGACTAAAGTGAGTGGAGGAGGTAGGCAACAGCATCACAGTTCTAGAACATGCATGGCTGTGCTGCTTCTGAAGGCTCTTTCTGGAAAGAATCTGTGTCCCTGGCTTTTCCAGTGTCTGGAGTCTGTCCACATTCCTTGGCTTGCAGCCCTCCTGCTCCCATCTTTAAAACCAGCAGTATCACATTCCATGACCCTTCTTCCACTCTCTTTCTCTGACCACACCTGGGGAAGAGTCTTCACTTTTAAGGACTCATGTGCTTAAGACCCTCTAGATGATCCAGAATAAACTTCCCTTCTCATCATAGCTGTAAGGTAACAGATTCACATATTCTGTAGATGGGGGTGTGGACTGTTGAGGGATTGTTACTTTGCTTACTACATTTATTAAGCACTTTATAATTACTACATTTAAACATCATAACAACTGAAAGGGGAGGAATTTTATTCCATTTGTTTAAAAAAAGGTTAAACTGTGCATGTCAAGGAAGTTCAGAAAATCCTAGGGTAATTAAAGGCAGGTCAATTTATTAGAAATGGGACTCAAATTAACTAACATGTTTTAAGTCTCCAGAAAATGTGGGTGTGGGAAGAGATGGGAAATGGAGAAGACAGATAGAGTACAGCACCTGGTTTGGGATCCTTTTGGGTCTTTGAATAACACACTTTGAAAAAATGCTCCTTTAGACTGTCAGACTTCCACAGGGCAGGATTCACCTTCATTTTCTCATCTTTATAACCCTCCAGTCCTAGCAAAGCACCTGGCCTATTATAGATACTGGAGAAACATGTTTTCCTCTACTGAACTTCCTTCATTCCTTATGTCCTACTTTTGAACCTTTGAATCACGTTTGATGTCTTTGTTCTATTTCTAACCAATTAAGTATTTTATTGTGTATCATTCATTGCCCTGGATGCCCAGCTCCGTAGGATAATCTCTTACATTTTTCCAGAACTTGACACAGAATAAACCTACTCATATAACCTTGAAACAACTCCACAAGACAGATATTATTAGCTTATGTTACAGACAAAGAAATGGGCTAAGTTTTTAGCTCATCTGCTGTTATACAGCTGCTTCTAATGGTATCTTAGCTGAAAACTAGGAATTCTCATTTCATACTTGCATTATTAGTTTCCCATGGCAGCTAAGACACATTTCCACTAACTTGATGGTCTAAAACAGCAGAAATGTTTTCTTCCACGCTCCAGGAGGCCAGAAGCCTGGTATTAGTGACATGGAGGCATTTGGCCGTCACTCTGGAAGCTTTTGGTGAGAATCCATTCTTGGCAGTTCCTGGTGGCTGCTGGTAGTCCTTGTGGCTGGGCCACATCTTCAAATCTCTTCATGCTGTTTTCACCTCACCTTCTCCTCTTCTCCATCTGTGCCAACATCCTTCTAGTAGGGATGAATGTGATGGCATGTTAAGGCCACCTAAATAATGCAGATCAGGAGGTCCTTGACTTGCTCAAGATCATCCCATTTCAAGATCCTTGACTTACATTTTCAACCCCCGAACCAGAAGGTCACACATACAGGATCCAGGTATTAGGACCAGATATCTTTTGGGGGCCACTTTTCGGGCTTCCACAATATTTAATATTCTCAACCACATCAAAATCTTCTCTCTTAATGATCTGGCCATGAGGATTCTGCCCCTATTGATGGATTAGCAAATTACTGGACTAATAGGTTATTAAGAGAATGTCTTTGTTATTAAAAAATACAAAAGAAAAAATTCTTCGTGTTTTATTTTTGTCGTTTTGCAATTTAAAAAGCATACTTTTTGCTCTTCATAAAGTAACTTAAGCTGTGCACTGTGGTGCATGCCTGTAATCCCAGCTACCTGAGAGGCTGAGGCAGAAGGATTGCAAGTTCAAAGGCAGCCTCAGCGACTTGGCAAGGCCCTAAGCAACTTCATGGGACCCTGTCTCTAAAAGAAATATAAAAATGGGCTGGGGACGTGGTTAAACCTTCTGGGTTTCCATTCCTGTTACCAAAAGATGAATAAATAAATAAAAGTAACTTAATTTCCCTGTTGAAAAAACTCATACTTGTATATATAGGAACAATTAATAATTCACCATTGGCATTTGATGTTTTATACTGGGGTTTTTGGTTATGCCTTAATTTGCATGTGCAAATAAAATAGGGATCCAGCTTGGTCTCCTATTCCTTTCACTTCCCCTGGTCTCTTCTTCTTAGGGGGGCTCCTAAGGCATTTAAACATCACTTCTAGCACTTGTGTCTGTCAGAGTATCAGGAAGAGTCTAGTAACTTAGTTGTCCTTGTAACTTTCCTATCCATCTCCCATAGTTTTAACCAGTTTTGATCCTTTAAATTCACAATTTTATGGTGCTTCGCCCTGCAATAACTAGGGCTGGGATGATGATAACCTCTACTCTACCCCATGTCCAGGCTTACTTTCCTCTAGTGCAGGCAGCTCCAATTATCTTTTAAACTCTGTGTCCTCTCCACCGCCCCCCTCTGCCTTCAACCCCTACCATTTCCATCACATTGAGTAGAATATCCTCAGTGGACGCCAGCTATACTACAACCCCCCTAATCATCTGCTTGACTCACATTTTACATCCCAGCTAAATAGACAGAAGGGACTTTCTAACCCTCCTATCGCTTCCCAGTCTCTCTACCATTGCTCAAGCATTTCTCTCCCTCTGGAATGTCTCCCAGCCCTCCCCCTTTTGGGGGGTTGTTGAAATTCTACCCATCTTTCCCAGCTTATCTCAAATGCCATCTCAAATCTCCATGAGGTCTTTCTTGACCTTGCCCAGCAGGCGTGACTTATCCCTCCTTTGAGCTTCTTCTGTGGGACTTTGTAGCTCCACTTTGGGGCTTATCTCATTTTACAGTTATTTGTGTGCTTGTCTTTTCTTTCCTGTTAAATTATTCTTTCTTTAGACCAGGGACCAGGTCTTGCTCTTGCTGAGATTCCCCACGGCACCAGCACACAGCGTCTTCTGAACACTGCACAAGTTGTCAGTGAGAGTGGGTGCAGCTGGAGACAGTGCTATTTACACGTTCCTTGCTCTCTACTTCGTTGCTTGGGGGGGCGAGTGAGCAAATGCACATTGTGGGTCATTAGAAACCCGTCTGCTTCTATGGATTGTGTGCATTTTTATTTTGACATGTGTTATCTCAGTGATTCACAAATCTCAGCTACTTGAAGTGTCTTTTCACAAGCTTTGCTGTCTCATGGTAACACTTCTATTTCCTTAACATTGGTTTTGAACTGACTCACTATTTTGTCTTAAGCCATAAAAATCTATGAAAATCCTGGGTTTGATGTAATACACACATTTTTTTTTAAAACCACAAAACAATTTAACATCTTTATAATAGTACAAATTCTGTGCTTTGACCCCATTGAACTTAAACAAAGTCCCTGAGCTGTTCTCTTTCCCTAGGTAGTATTGCCTCAAAACACAGGAGCTAGACCTAGATGAGAGTCCATGATCCTGTGCGCTGCTTCATACTAGGAACCCAGCTTGTCTTGCTCCCCACCACGCGGCAGTCACTCTATGATTACTTATCAACTGATGTTTGTAGAACATGGACCTCCAAACACTCCTGCACAAACATTCGTGAAGTCACAAATGCTCATTTCAAGTTTAAGTGTGTGTTTGGGCTGGGGATGTGGCTCAAGTGGTAGCGCTCTGCAGCCCGGGTTCGATCCTCAGCACCACATACAAACAAAAATGTTATGTCCGCCGAAAACTAAAAAATAAATAATAAAAAATTCTCTCTCTCTCTCTCTCTCTCTCTCTCTCTCTCTCTCTCTCTCTCTCTCTCTCTCCTCTCCCCTCTCTTTAAAAAAAAAAAGTTTAAGTGTGTGACACTGAAAGTACTCTGGTTCGCTCTTGACATGCCTCCTTCTGTTTTCTGCAGACTTTATTTAATGAGGCAAAAGTTCATGCATTGGAAACTTAGTCCCCAAATTCAAATGTTAATGCTTTCTGGAAGTAGAGGCTTTGGGGAGGTAATTCAGAGAAGATAAAATCATGAGGATGGAGAGCTCATGGTTTATTTTTTATTTATTATTTATTATTTTTTTTTTAAAGAGGAGAGACCCAAGCTCCGTTTTGCCATGTGATGCCCTCTACCATGTTATGTATCAAGAATGCCCTTGTCGGATGCCAGCACCTTGCTCTTGGTTATCTCAGCACCCAGAACTGTGAGTCAAATATTTTTTTTTAATAATTACTCAATCTGGGATATTTTGTTACAGCAACAGAAGGGGACTCAGACAAGGGGCGGCATTAGTTTTCCATCACCCTGATCTTTCGGCGTCACCTGTGGACCTCAGCTAACTGCCACTGCGGCTCTTCTGCTGGGTCAGTCTGTGGAGCCCTGGCTCCTAGCAGCAGCGGCGGCAGCTTCCTGTGCTGCCTCTCTGCGGGGCAGCTCCCTTGCTGCTCTACTCCTCCTATCAGCCGCATGTCTAGGAAGCACTTCCCAATATTACAGAGCTGGAGAAATGCTTTGTAATTCTGCCCAGGCCTTTCAATTCTTTCTGTGACCAGTCACAAGAGAATCTGACTTTGGGGATCTGAAGTATCTTCACAGACAACATTGCCCTGGAGTGATATGACAGGCAGGAAATGGGGGCTGTGGCAATGTCACCCAGAGGCAACAGAACAGCTCCAAGTTCCCTTTCTCCTCCTCTCTTCCAGGCCTGCCTTCTCCCTCAAAAGGAATGAGCACTCTGAAGTCATTCAACAACTTTGTTCACTGGGCAGTGATTTCATGTTATATCCGGGCTGAGACAAGCAGGCGCTTCTAGGTTAGAGGTAGACTTTAACAGAATCTCTTCCGTGGAGCTCTGCATCTCTGTCCTTAGGGAAGAAGTGCATGCTTCAGCATTTTGACAGGTTATAGGAGAGGCTGTCTGGTGGAAGCATGGAGAGTTAACTGTGACATCTTTTGTCTTGCCACCTCAAATACCAATAGAGAAAAGGAATGGGGAGGGCGGGCCAGGCAAGGTGGGAAGCCACAGGTTCAGCTAGAACAGCATCTCTAAGCCTCCAGTTCTGAAAGTGCACGGTTCCGATCCCAGCCCTGCCCACGTTAGCTTGTACTTTTCTTCCTTCAGTTTTTTTTTCACCCCCAGAAAGGGAAATAACCCACTTCCTGACATTGCTCCCTACAAGGATATAAGTAAGGGAAAACATCTTCCACAGAATACGACACATGGTGGCTACTCAGAAATAACAGTTCCCTCTCCTTTCTGCTAAACATTCCTGCATCATGTGCACTAAAGTCATTCTGGCAGCATTTGCTCCTTTATGAATGCTTATGAAGTCTTCCAGTGCTGTGAGCTACTGAGACCCAACAGACACATAGGAAGCGACTTAAAATCTTTATGAAGCCGTGAGACCAAACGTGCTGCTTAATAGAGCTCAGAATCTATCACCATGTTTACAAGGGGATTTCAAGCTCTGGCTGGGAGGTTGAGCTGAAAGTTCTTTGGCCTGCCTTCCAGTTTAGAGATCTGGCGATTTGGTAGTCTTTGATCTCATAGCATAGACAGGGCAGCCATATCATTCATTGTCAAAAGCTGGTAAGTGTTAGATCATTGAAAGGGGATGCTATTAAAATTAAAACCTGGACAGCAGGTGAAAACGAGGACTGTCCCAAGCAAATGCATTTTTTACTGAATTAGGGTGCACAACTTTGGCCCCAAGCCCTGCTCAAGTTGTGAGGCTTTATACTGATCTGGCTTCCGTGTGCATTTTGAGTCCTGACAAGTTTATTTCCACTTCAGCCACTGATTCCAGTTATGTGGGCAAGGACCCTGTGGAAGAAAGGCTAAAGTTTCATGGCACAGGGAACGTGGAAGTTTCATGTCAGATACACATAAAGAGACAAATGGAAGCTGGAGGGGGAGCCGATCCAGGATCAAGATAATCGTGTAACCCCCTCCCATTCCACCCTCCACCCCCATGCACCCTTCCTCTTCAGGCCTGGAGCCCCCAGGACAGCCAGCTGTGGAGGGAAGAAACAAGCCAGGAAAAGGCCAAGCAGATGTTGCTCCCAGAAATCCCAGGCCAAATCTGACATCTGTTCTCGGTCTCCATGGCTGGCTCTGGTGTTCCAGACTCATGAGGAGGGAAATTAAAGGCAGCCAAGTGAGCCTCTCCAGCAGCTCTGGGAGCCAGCAGGTAGCTTGAGCTTTACAAAGGGCACTGCCCTGGTGGGGGCCAGAATCCAGGGGGCAGCCCAGAAGCACAGGTCGGGAGCTTAAAAGAGCCCCTGGCGATACTTTGAGGCCTAGAGGAAAGGGCTCTGGGCTTCTCATCAGCAGATCTGGGTTTTCCTCTCTGCCAGAGAGGAACTTCAGGGTCCTCACCTGGAACGTGGGGATAACCCACTGTTCCCGCCAACGGGCACCCATCTGAGTTCTTTGGGAAGATCAAGTGGGCTTGGAAGCAAGCCACACCTCCTGACACCAACGATCGGCATCAGTCATGGAGATCTTCAAATCCAGGCTCTGAATCCGCAGATGAGGTCTGAGGAAATCAAGTCGGGGTGGACGAGTCCCTAGATAGAGAAGTTTTTAAGAAAAATGGAAAAGGAGGGAGAAATCAAGGAGGCAAAAATATTTTCAAGGAATGCAGTTGAAGTCCGTGCTGGAGGAGTTGAGAAAGACGTGGTGATTTTTTTCAGGCAGCAGGATCCTTCCCATCTTTTATTCCTCATTGTCATGGATACTGACTGGAGTTGATTTCTTCTGAACTCCTTTATCCTGGGGCTTTGAGGCTAGAGCTGATTATACTAGTAATCCAGCAATGTCATTCTCTTATTAAAAAGGCTCCTTTGGGCTGCCTGTCCTGCTTTGACACTAACACAGGCGATGGGGGGTTGGCCAGGTTAGAAAAGGACATGAGGGCCCGAGAGGATCTCTCCTAAATAGGAAAAGGTTGAGACAGTTCAGCAGAGTAACGGAGAGCACAGACACTGGAGTCAGACTGCCTGGAGAAGAATTCCAGTTTTGGTGCTCATCAGCTGTGCTGCCTTGGGTGAGTTACTTAACCTTTCTGTCTTCTCATCTGCAGAATGAGATTATGAGTCGTTCTCACATGATGTGAGGTTTAACCAACTTAACACACTGAACATGCTTAGAAAGGTAGTTGGCATACATTCGACTCTACTTGTTTATTAAATAAAAATAAACCAGAGTATAGTCATAAATGAGAGGTAATGAAAGAAATGAGTAATATGAGTAATAGAAAGAACATAAACTTCATCATCAGAGAGACTTGCATTTGAATCCTGATTCCCCGACCTTTTTTCATCAATATTTATATATTTTTTGAATTATAAAATGCATATGTGGGTGGGCATGGTGGTGCATGCCTGTAATCCCAGAGGCTCAGGTAGGAGGATCGTGAATTCAAAACCAGCCTCAGCAAAAGCGAGGCACTAAGCAACTCAGTGAGACCTTGTCTGTAAAGAAAATACAAAATAGGGCTGAGGATGTGGCTCAGTGGTCCAGTGCCCCTGAGTTCAATCCTTGGTACCCAAAACAAAACAGAACAAAAAAAGGCATACGTGTTTATAACAGAATAATTAGAAAACACAGAAAGCCCGCAGGAAGGAAAGATCAACCCTAACTCTACCCTGGAGATGGCTGCCATATTCATATTGTTCACAAGGATATTTGCATGAAAGTCTGGGTTGCAATGCTGGTGGTTTGTCGCTTATATTATTCCTCCTCTCTTTGTATGTCCCTTAGGGAGAAATCCAGAAATCCGTTGAGGGCCAGGAACTGTGAATGGCTTGTAAAGAAAATGTTTTTTGACAACAATGAGGCCCTTGATATGTAACTTAGAGCCCTTAATCTGCACACTTTTTACAGTGCTCTGCTCTGGACTTGGAGGAGCTCGGTTTTCTAGTGATACAGCATGCCAAGCATTTAGATCGAAACTCATAAATTTCTTCTTCCAACTTCTCTGCTATAATTGCTTGGCTGTTCGCATTATCGTCGTCAATTGCCAGCTGTGGCTGGTGAATGACAGGTAGATTATTTGTGCCTGGGGTAGGCCCCGGTTTTGCTTGGTCTGAGAATTTTTGTTTAATGCTGCATGAGAAGGCCATCGATGGGTAGCAGAGTAGAAGTAATAGGAGAAGTCTACTGGGCGATGATTTGGCAGCTGGAGGAAAGTTGTAAATTAGCCTGTCAGAAGGGAACTTTCTGGCAAACTCAGTGAGCAAACACAAGGTGTGAGGTGGCCAGAACTTGTAATAAGCTAACTTTCTCTCTCACTGGTGGTTTCCTCTTGTTGGTTTTTCGGTGAAGTGGTTAGACGTGTTAACTATCGCCCAAACAGAATATGGACCGCTTTGGAACTGGGGGTGCAGTAGTGGCCAACAGTGCTAAAGAGGAGGGATGTAAATGTACCGTCTGTGAGTCAGATTGGCATTCCTCAGGCTCAGAGAATGGTTGCCAGGATAACCAGATCTGTTCCTGGTCACTATCCATGTCACAAAACTAAGCTTCTTTGTCATTTTAGTGACTTTAGTTGGACTTTTTCCAGGTACCCTCTCTTTGCTCTAAAGAGGGTCTATAAATGTGAAATTGTGACATTTGCATTAGAGAAACTTTTTTTTTTTTTTTTTTTTATACCAGAGATTGAACTCAGGGGCGTTCCACCACTGAGCCACATCCTCAGCCCTATTTTGTATTTTATTTAGAGACAGGGTCTCACTGAGTTGCTTAGTGCCTCTCCATTGCTGATGCTGGCTTTGAACTTTCGATCCTCCTATCTCAGCCTCCCGAGCCACTGGGATTACAGTCGTGTACCACGGTACTTGACTATATTAGAGAAATTTTAGGGAAATTTTCGCTCTTTTCTCCCATGTGGTAGGCAAAATTGGCCTCAGCGTGTGTGTCCAATTACATAATTATGTTAATTTCCCTATCTCTTTTAATCAATGTAGCGGCAATTCACACTGGTGATGAAACTGAAAATTGACCCATCTTTCCCACTAGGGCCCCTGTCAACCTGATCAAGTACCTACCTTACTTAGGATGAATTCTGATTTACCTGGGGGCAATCAGCTTATGCCTCTTATTCTAACCTAATAAATATTTATTAAAACCCCACTTCATTTTCAAAAATGTCTCTTCCCAAATGAATGAAACCAGGGAAGACCCCTCTAACGCACAGGCCTACTTTCAACTGTTGCTTTGCTCAGAAAAATTTCTAATGTCTCTAAGAGACTCTTGGCCCTTGGGTCATGGTCTGATCATTTTCACTCCTCCAGCAATATTTCTCCCCAGCCGGGGCCACTACCTCTTAGTGCATGGATTTTTCAAACTTTCTTGAGCAGCAGAATCTATTTTTTCACATGAAAAATTAGGCAGAGTGCTGATGTTTAAGGCAGATAACTGGAGCTTTTGAGGTGGTGGTGGTGGGGTGAGACATTCTGAGCCCCAGACATCTGTCTGGCTTTTCTCTCTCCTTCCCTCTGCTGTGGGTCTCATTGAATCTCAGGGTCTTGTGGAGAGTAGATCAAAATCTACCACCGAAGTAGACTCTATTGTCTATTTAAAGTGCTGCCGCTTCATGGAATGAACAGACTTGTTTTCTAGTAGAGTTAGCAATATGGTATTTATTTAAGCTTGGCACAAATAAATAATAGTAAAGATTTTAAAAAACAGTTCCCCAGCCTTATTCTGTTAAGCTACTCCTACAGTTTTGATTCTTCAAATCAATCAAAACTTGGTCCTCCTGTCATGAGAGATGAACATACCAAGGCCCATTTTACCTACCTTGGGTGCCCAGGACCCTGATCATGGTAATTCTCTGATCTCACCTTCCCCTTTTAGTCCGATTACGGCTTTCTGGTTCCTGTTTTGTTACTTTATCCATCATTGCCCATGATTTGAAATGTTGTTCTACACGCATTCTCTCCTCATTCTCTTGAATCTCGAGTGGATTGTTCTTGGGTCTCCTCTGTGGTTGAATTTTTAGTCTATTTCAAAATTCCCCATGTCTTTAGAAATACCTCCCTGGAACCCACCACACACATCCATACATTAAAAATCTTCCCTCACTGAAACTCAGGAGCTTTTCCAGGTTTGCCAGTTCCACTGTTTTCGACATTCTATCCAAATACAGTCTTTTGTCTGAAACAGCCACACAGGTACCATTCCACACGCTTATTTCAACCACAGTCAACTCACCAGCCCGAGGACCCCCATCAATTCTCGATTCTGGGGATCAGGTTATGTTTCTTGGCACAGATCCAAAACATGGAGGCTAGAATTCAATATTAAGCCGGTCTCCCTCGGATGCCATTAAGAGGGTTTCGTGACTGAAGCACCAAGGGATATTGTCATAATACAGCAATTTCATTCAAAATGGCCTCACGCCCCAGACTTTGTGACTGTTGTGTTATAAATCTTCAGTGCCCCCAGGGAGGGGCTGGAGAGGGTGGGGAGGCCCATCAGGAATAGATGCCTTTGTTTATTTGTTTGTTTACTTATTAAAAAATGTCTGAAATGAAATGGGACCTTCTTGACAGCTAATTTAAAGTACTAATAATGACTTTTAGAGGTGCAGAAATATTCAGAGGCTTTCTTCAGTTAACTATTTCTTGCTCAGGATAGTTATAGAAAAAGTGTGCATTAATTATTTGCACATTATATATATAGAAAAGTTGATTTGAATTTTTAAATAGAAGATAATTTTTTTTTGATATTTATTAAGTTTTTGTCATACAATTCCTCAGACTTTACTCTTATAAAGGGAAGAATTAATAATTTCGATTTAAACTAAAGAATAGGGTTTCTTGGTTAGGGCTTGATTGACATTTTAGGCCAGATGATTATTGTAGTTGGGGGTTGTCCTGTGCATTGTGTGGTGACTTCTGCTGACAGTAACACCCAGATCCCCCCAGATATTGTCAAATGTCCTTTGTGGAGAAAAATCAGCCTTGGTTGAGAGCCACTATCGCAAGACAGAGGAAAGGGGCAAGAGGGAGATCTGAGGACGAGCATTCTGTGGTACTGAGCAACCTTAGCCCCCGCCCCACGCATCAGGATCAAGAGGTGGCTTACTTACTGAATGAGATTTCCTCCCCACTGACCCACTAAGACCTCTCTTAAATTTCTCCTCTTGCAAAAAATTTTAAAGCCCCATTTTGCCTTAAGAAAGCCCCATACGGACAGCATGCAGAGTTCCAAAGTGCTAAGTCGCTGACATTATTTTTCTTCAGGTAAAATGAATAATTCAGGAATGTTGCTTCTATCAGTGAGCTTTTGATATTTAACAAACCAATCCAAAGTTTAGTGGCTGAAAAAGACATTTGTTACTGCTCACGTATAGTGTTGGCTGGGGTTCAGCCGATGGAGGCTGGACTTGGCTGGGCAGCTCTGCTTCTCAATGTAGGTCTGTGGGTCAGATGGGGTTACGCGGCTGGCTAAACTCTGCTCATTGTCCTGGCACCGGTGGACAACTTAGGACATGTATGTCTCATGGTAATGGCATAGGATGGTTGGACAAGGAGAAACAAAGATTCTTGAGGCCCAGGGTCAGAACTAGCATACCACCACTTCTGAAGTCACATGGCTGAACCAAGTCAATGGAGGGAAGTGGGGAGATACATACTCTGCCCTTTTACCAGGAGACTGGCAGTGATGTGACAAAATGCAGTGTAGCATGGGGAGCTGTGAAGGACTGTGGTCAATGACACCATCGGTCACAGCTCTTTTTCTTTAATGTACTATTTCTGCTTTAATATAATTTCATAACTGAGCTCCTTAGTTTTACTGGACACCTCTTTACTGAGAGAATGTAATCAAAGGACCATTTCAAGAATGGAATCGTCTGAAAGGGAAGAACGAGGCAAGCAAATTCTCTGAAAATTCATTTCCGCTCTAGTTAGCTCAATCTTGTATAAATTAAACATTATATTTCTGTGATCTTTGAAAAATGGAGGAAAGCTAGATTTATCTGACACGGAGGCAAAGTGGAAAGGCGCTTTTCCAAGATGTTTGTGAGATGAAGATGCAAAAATGCCAATTTTTAAGGACTGGCAGATTGCAGATGTGTTGGCCAGAGGAATGTTGAGTGAAAATCTCTGGAATGTCTTAGCAGCCTTTTAAATTTATTGCCAGGAAATGTGTGCTGCTTGCTTTCTCTGCGTCTTTTCAAAAGGTCTCTTGTAAATCCAGTCAAGCCTTGTCCAGGTAGGGAGGTTTGGAAACAGTGATAAGTGGAAGGTATTCTCTGCAGCTGTGCACAGCTTCAGCGACCAAACACTGTGAATATGTAACCCGAGTCTGACCACTTCTTGTGTGTTTACATTTGGTTTCTGTATTATTTTTAACTGGTGAAAGAGCAGTTCAAAGTCATTTTTTTTTTCTTGGCACTTACCATAATCTCTCAAGGCTCAGTAGCATAATGGCAATAAGTCACGTCAGGGGGATTTGAATCGGGTGGAATTAAAAATCACTTACCTAATTATACATGTGAATATACTGAAGATGGCTGGATCAGTGTGTGCAAGGATAAGACACTGTATCAGAGATCACATGTAATTATTCATGCGGAGACCCTGGAGGATTAATTCTGCTTAACGTAATTAATCAAAAATGAGTGTGTACTACATCCGAAGGGCTGAAGAACAATGCAATGAAACCAAAACAAAATGCTGACAAGAACAAGTGCTAGAGACAAAATAGAACAGGGAGAACTTTCAAATATTGTTGTAAGGATCACCACAGGGTTTAGGCACTTTGGGAAACAGCTTTGCTCTCTCTCCTATCAGTTAAGCATACGATTATCCTAGTTCCCAGGAATCCCATTCCGAGGTTGTGTCCCCTCAAATTTAAACTCTGTTTATAAAAAAAACTTCTATCTGAACATTTATGGTAGCTATATGTGCAATCACCAAATGTCCTTTAATTGGTGAATGATGGATAAACAAACTGTAATACTTTTATACAGTGGAAAATTACTCAGCAACGAAAGGGAACAAACTATTGACAAATGAACTCACATAGTTGAAGTTCAAATGTATTATACTAAGTGAAAGAAGCCAGACTCAAAAGGCTATAAACTGTATGATTCCATTTAAGTAATATTCTGAAAAAAGGCAAGCCTACAGGGAAAAAGAATGTAATAGTGGTTGCCAGAGATTAGGAGTAATCTGCCTATAAAAGGTCCTAATGGAAATTTTGGGGATGATGGAATTGTTCTGTATCTTAATTGTGGTAATGGAACATGACTGCATACCTATGTCAAAACTCAAAGAAACGTGCACTCAAAAGGTGAATTTATACACAAATGAGCCTAACTTTTAAAAACATTGTGTGGATCAGTCAGTGTCCCCTAGAATCTTTACTTTCTTATTTTTCAGAGTAAACCATGTACTGGGGTATTCACCCATCTTATGACCATTTCTTTGGAAATGGGTCCCACCCTGTCCCTGCTGCTAGGGTGAGCTTAGGTTACGCTTCTTCCAGGTGTTTTTGCATCCTGACCCCACTCCCTGGAACTCAGGATAGGCAGCTAACCTGGGCTGAAATAGCAAGATGCTCTTCTGAGACTTTGCTCTAAGGGACATTGAAACCACAGTCCAGAGGGCGTAGATCTTGGCCTGCAGATGTGTTTTGCTTGGCCTGCACAGTGTTTAAAGAAATCCAATCGGTTGCCAACATTAAAAAATGAGAAATTTCACATAAAAATCCAGATTTCCGGCTTCTCTTTAAAAAATGGGAGGGTCCGGTAAAATGGACCCGAATTCCCGCATGGAGACAATGGTTGGGGCTGAGGCCCACTGCCCCTCACAAGGGGGTGCACCACTTCTACACGTCTCAGACGAAGAGGAGGTGGCTCTGCCTGTGCTGTTGGATTGCTGATCTAGAAGTGTGCAAGGAAACAGGCAGTTTCTCATGATTTCTTTTTCAATCAAAACTGGGAAAACAGGAATGAGCATATTTTATGAAAATGAGATAAGCAGAAGACCTTGGTGGAAGGCACCACTCTTCCATGGGTTTAGAATGATCTAGGATGTGTCTGCCCTGCACACGGTGATTCCTTTGTGAGACGAACGTGGCCCTTCACTGGACCACGGTGCCCGCCTGGCCTCTGTCAGCGTTTGAGTTTGCACTGCCTGCCCACTCAGTGGCTTTTGAGTAACAGAGTGCTAAGCTTGCCTAAATTAGCCACCGTGGTGACCTGTATCCATGAGCAAGCAAAAAAGAAGGTACTGAGGGCCTTAAAA
The DNA here is from genome assembly GCF_052094955.1 of Ictidomys tridecemlineatus. Lineage (NCBI taxonomy): Eukaryota > Metazoa > Chordata > Mammalia > Rodentia > Sciuridae > Ictidomys > Ictidomys tridecemlineatus. The sequence continues at coordinate 69,850,532 of NC_135477.1, forward strand.
GGAGAAAGTGTATGGAGATTTTTTTAAAAGTGTGTGTGTGTGTGTGTGTGTGTGTGTGTGAGAGAGAGAGAGAGAGAGAGAGAGAGAGAGAGAGAGAGAGAGAGAGAGAGAGATTGAAGAGAGCATAAGTTAATTTTCCTAAATCACTCATAGTAAAGAAGGTGAAATTTCAAGGCATGTCCTCCAATCAGTGATTTTCAAATTTTAACATGTGCACAAATCCTGGGGAACCTGTGAAAATGCCCATTGTCATTCAGTAGGCCTAGAGTGGGGCCTGAGTTTCTGCATTCCTGAGATCCCAGGTAAGACCAATGCTCTTGATCAGTAGAACCCATCTGTGTGGCCAGGCTCCAAATTAGACCCTCTGCAAAGAAATGGTCAAATTGTGCTGACCCTGACTTTGCTTTCTAATCTTCTGCTCTCCATGGAAGAAGTACTTGGTAAACTCAGGGTGTTTTCTTCTTGTTTGTTTGTTGATTTTTTTTTTTTTTGTCCTTTACGGAAGAATATCACTCCCCTTAAAGAAGGGGTTATTTAAAGTGTAGTGGGGGCTGGTGCTCTGGGAAGACAGAATCATTTTTGTGAGTCATTGGCTGGCATCTTCCCAGGAGGGTTTAGCAGCCTAGCTCAGTGACTCTGCATCCTCCCAGCTTGGCTCTGTGGCCCTAGGCAAATCACCACTGCGGTCTTGGCTTTCTCACCCGTCAATCAGAGGTGAGTCTTTGACCTTGTAGGCTGTTGTGAAAGATTTAATTAGCATTTGTGAAAGCTTGCAAGATCTATGGAGGGAAGGTACTTCAGAAGAACAGAGTAATTTATAGTCACTATCATCATTTCATTACGGGCTTAGCTGATATGCCAGGCTGCTCAGTCTAAAAGAAGCACAATCTACAGCTCCCTCATGGTAGCGAGGAACATTACGGCTCTCTGGGGGAGAAGATAAACCGTGCTTCTCTCCCACAATCCTTGGTATTTTTCAGGTGTCTACACTTCAGGATTTAATATGGTAATTTTTTTTTGTGGAAAGAAGGAAGATTCTCTTTTTAATTGTCCCTTTCTTCCAAACACGGACCTCTGTGAGGTCTGTTTAAAACTTGGTTCTTGTTTTAAAAGGAGTTATGTTTTCGCATCTTTCTTTCTCTAAATCAGTCATCCAGGGAAGCTAGACTGATAGAAATACAACGTGTTCACGTTAGCAATTTAAAAATTTCTAGCAGCCATATTTTTAAAAATCAGATAAAATTAATTTTAGTAATGTATAGTAGTTAGCCTAATATTCTAAAATATTTTTCTACATGTAATGAATGTAAGAATTAATGAAATAATTTGCTTTTTTTTTTTGGTACAGTCTTTAAAATTTGGTATATCTTACGTCTATAGCACATTTCAAATGGGATGTTTAATTTTCACTAAGAATTACTTCACCTGCATTTCGGCTTTACACTAAAATGTTGAAATAGTAGATCCACAGATCAAGTTGTTCCAAACATACTTAATTTTTTTCTAGTTGCATTGTCAGTTTTTACGTTTAAATGCCAATTGTAAAATAAAATAACATTTAAAAGTCACTTTAAATGACTTTTAAATGGCGCTGGCTCCATTTCCAGAGCTGGATAGACACATGTGACCAGTAGCTATACCATAATGGGCAGGGCAGGGCTAGACACGGTGAGTGTTCTGCGGATCCCAGGGGACTGCAGAAGTCCTCTGCTCACCCTCAACACTGGCAGTTGAATGTTGCCTCTGGTTGGTGGAATTGGCTTGCAGCAGACGAACCCTGTGACAGTGGGAGAAGTCCTCCCCTCTGTCAAAACGCAGTGTTTGTTTTCTGCTGTTCAGTGTATTGCTGTTTATGGCCTTTCTGGCTCAGAATGGCTCATATTCTCCAGAGGGACCTCTCAGGGATCCAAGCTGGGAACCACCAGACAAAAGCAGCGCCGATTCATCCATTCCTCCACTCACCCATTCAACAAATATTTATGAAGCAAGTTTCTATGGCCAGCCCTACTAAGCTCTGGGGACTGCTTCAGCCATGAGAAAGAGCGACAGGTCACTGTCCTCAGGAAACTTGATGTCTTATTAATGGAATCATGCAAAATAATAAATTAATAGTAATGTGATATCTGTAGAGAAAAGAGTGGGTCTCCATGAGACCATATGATTAGGGGACCTCATCCCCTAATCCGTCTTGGAGGTTAGTGAGTCTTTCTTAGGAAAACAATATCTCCCTAATTCCACTGGGACCTGGAGAGGGCTGGGCAGTGAAGAGCTATGAGAGAGGCTTATGCTTAGCAGAGGAGACAACGAGTTTTAGAAAGCAGCAACCGATTAGTGTAGCCAGGAAGGATGGAGAGAGAAATAGAGGCCAGATCTGAAGGGCGTCGAAGGCCTTAGAGTCTTTGTCCTAATAGACCAGAGGTCACCAAAGGCTTTTATCAAAAATAACTTCATCAGATGTGGATTCCTCTCTTAGGTTTTATAGGATGACATGTGGCTGCAGACCTTCTTGTGACTGACACCTTCATTTCAGCCCCAGGGAAAAATGACGTCAGGAAACAAAATGATGCCTTCATTTCATTGTTTTTGTTTACTGGTAACGGGCTCCAGAACTCTCTGAGAAAGAAACAGTTCAGAAAGAATGAGGGGAGGAGTAACATAACAGAATGCTGGGCATTCCAGTTGGAATTTGAATTGGGGCTGCACAGGCTCAGACTGATTATTATTTTATTATTGGTGGTCTTTTATTATTTTCTTATTAGCTGTGGGTCAATGTCCCCAGCAGAGCTCATGTTGAAAAGGAATCTCTACTGTAAGTCATAAGACAATGGGAATTTAATCTAACTCTGGTATTTGGAGGTAGCTGCTGCCAGAAGTAATTGGGATTAGATGAGGTCATGAGGGTGGGGCCCTCCTGGTGGCATTAGTGGCACCCTTAGAAGAAGACAGACCTGAACCAGCACCTGAATCAGTACGCTTGGTCTGCCTCCCCATGCGATGCCCTGCTCCACCTGTGGGAGACTCTGCCCAAACTCCCACCAGCAAGAAGCACCTCATCAGATGCTGCCCCTTGACTTTAGACCTCCAGAGCTATGAGCCGGATAAATTTTTATGAATTGCGCAGTCTGTGGTGTTCAGTTATAGCAACAGAAACAAGCCAGGACAGTACTGCTGCTAATAATGGTTACTGCTACTAGTTACTGAGGGCTCATTTTTTTCTAGTTGTGTCTCTGTGTGTGTGTGTGTGTGTGTGTGTGTGTGTGTGTGTGTGTGTGTGGTGTGTGTGTGTAATGTGTGTGTAGATATGTTTTGATTTACACACACACAAAAAATTTCCCATATGATAGATATTATTCCCATTTCAATTGATGCACAAAGGAAGGGAATTTCACAGTGGTTCAACAACTTGCCCTCGTGGAGTTGCTAGCAAGGGCAAGTCAACATTGGAACAAGTTTGTCTGACTTCAGAGCCCTGATGTGTCCCCATCACCAGCAGGAGGTGGGTGAGTACAGACCTGAGCACCTGAGAAGCGCTGTGTATGGGTTTGGACAGCTCACTGCTGGGACAAAGGCCAAGGATCAGCAGCGGTGCTGGAGTTGATAGTTATTGAGACTGTAGGTAGACCCACCCTCAAAATGCCACCCCGCCCCCCACCATCATTTCCAAATGTGAAGGGGCAATGACATCCTTCTTCCTCCCTTCTCACCCTCGATAAGTCTTGAGCCTTTTCTTTCTTTTCCTCGCTGTGTTTCTGCTCAATTGCTTCATCTGCTCTGGCTGACCCGAGCGGGGCTCCCTTTCTGTGGTTTGTGCGACAGCCCAGCAGTCTCTCTTTCGGGGCAGAGCCTCCTTCCTCTGCCCCGGTGGTATGTGTGGGCAGTCTCTCTCTGACACAGGGTGGAAGCCTATTCTAGGCCTAAGGCCTGACAAACAGAGCTGACAGAGAGCAGGAAGGAATGCCCCCGGCCAAGGAGCTGCTGTGTGCATTTATGCAATACCTCTCTGCTAAGCAGGCCCGGTGTTTGGGCTTTTTAATCCATTAATCTCTAACACTGTTCTCAGAGGCAAGGAGCCGTCTTCCATCACCGCACAGAAGGAAACTCGCTTGATTCAAGAGTGAAGGCTGGCTAAGTCCGAAGCCTTGTTCCAACTTCTTCATTTCACAAGACATTCCTGAGCACTTGGTATGGCCCAGGAAATGGCTCTAGTTGCAATGACATAGCAAGAAATCAAACTGATTAAAAACAGACAAGCAGACAAACAAACCAAACACCTACTGAAATAGAAACTTTATTCTGGTGAGGGAAGACAGACATTAAACAAATGGAGATATAAAATACATGGAATGTTTGATGATGGCAGAAAGCAAAACGGAAATGAAACGGGAGTGTTTAAGACAAGCAGGGAAGGCCACACCCGGAGGATGACATTTGAACAGAGACCTGAAGAAGCTGAGGGGGGGAAAAATGATGAGGAAGTCTGGGGAGAGAGCTTTTCAAGCAGAGGAAACAGTGAGTGCAAAGGTCCTGAGGCAGGAGTGCACCTGGAACAACCAGGATACCTGTGTGGCTGGAGCTAGGTGTGGTAGAAGATGGGGTTGGAGAGACAATTGGAGGCTTAAAGGGCCTTGTAGCCACTCTAAGACCATTGACCTTGCCTCTGAATCAACGAAAAGCCATTGGAGGTTTCTTAGTAGAGAAGTCACATTTTTTAACACCAGCAGTGTGGAAAGTTGAAGGTGCAAGTGCAAGGGTAGAAGTAGGAAGAGCCATTGCAATCATGCACTTGAGGGAGAGTGGCACTCAGGCAAGTGGAGTGCGGGGTGAGCTTAACTGCATGTGTTTTGAGGAGGAGCCGACTAGAGTTGTTGATAGGTTAGGTGAAGAAAAGTAGATTACTTGAAGCTGTTTTTTCCTCCCTACCCCGAAATTATTTTAACTATTTTCAGGCATGGATAATAAGCTACGTAGGTCATTTATTACCCTTCATTAGATACTTCTCTCTCTTTCTTTCTTTCTTTTTTAATTTTCTAAGGATCATCTTATTCATGTCTTTGCTACCACATCAAATCCAAACTTTCTCTGTGTGGCTTTGCAGATTTCGTCTTATCATTAGATGCTTCTTAATTCTCTTAATAATGTCTTAACTTTTCAAATGATACAAGCAAGTCATGGTTCTATCCTTCCTATTGAAAAATTAATACAGGGCGAAACGAAAACTCTCTTTGCTCTCCCCAATTCTCCTTTTCCGAGAAAGTGGTAATCCCTATCATATTGGACCTTTTTTATGTATTTACATGTATGAAAACTTTTAGCCTTCATTCTTTGATAAAAATGGGATCACACCATTCACATGGATTTTCGTTTCATAGATCTTAAAGATCTTTCCTTATGAGTACAAAGAGACCCACTTCATTCTTTTAAATTGCCTACAGAGTTTTCTAGAAATATATCTGAGTCATTTCACTCCTCTGTCCTAACCAAAGACAGGTATCCACACACCTGTCTGAGGCAGACTTTCTACTTCCAAAAAAACATCCCTAAGACCACATTTGGAGAATAAGCTTAGCGAGCATAGTTAGCTATTATGGCTCGGATCTTTAAAGGTCCCCCCAAAGCTCATGCATCCTGCAATGCAGAAATGCCCCAGGTGAAACCATTGGATCATGAGATGGAACCTCATCAGTGAATTAATCCATATGATGAATTAATAATGTAAATGGACTACTGGGTGTCACTGCAGGCAGGTGGGGCACAGTTAGAAGAAGTAGGTCATGGGGCTGTGCCTTTGGGTATTGTATCTTGTCCCTGGCTCCTCACTCTTGCTGTGCTTGCTTCCCAGCTGCCGTGAGCCGAGCAGCTTCCCTCCACCTTGCTGGTCCCCCCCATGATGTTTGGCCTCAGCACAGTATTAAACCAATGGAGTCGGCCAACCACGGATTGAACCTCTGAAACTGTGAGCCTGAAATCATCTTTTCCTCCTCTAAATTGTTCTGGTCAGGCACTTTGGTCACATGGATGAAAAGATGACTAGCACAGTAGCCAAACTGCCTGAAATGTCTTTCATGTTCTGAAGGGGATCCCAGTTGTCTTGATCATTTTAGTTGCCAAGTGCTGTTGCTGAGCAAAAGTCTTTGGGCATTTTTTGCCTCTGGTTGGCTTCCTTTCTAGCAGGCTCGACTAGAGAAAGGTTAGAGCTCAGATGGTAAGCAAATTCACCAAACCCAGACGGAAACATCTTACTAAACAAGAGTAAGTGATGTGAATAGGTGAGAGGGGTTCTTTGTATATGTATGCTTCCCCCGGATTATTAGAATATCGAATTTATAATTATTTATTATGATTGCCTGGCATACAATGCATACAATCGTAGAAAAATTATGAAATACAAAAATATTAAGTGATAATTACCAGGAAAAAAAAAAACACCACCTGAAGACTCTGTTTAGATGCTTCCTAGAGCATTAGAAATTGAGATTGTCTTTGGCACATCTGACTTACATAGTCACTACAATGCAAACTACTAAGGAGGGAGCAAATGTGTCCTACTGGGAAGTCAAATCAGAGGGGGGGCTTTCCAGCGAAGGGCGACTGCATAAAGGAGCAGTGTTTAATGCTGGAGGAAGTCTGGCTGGTTGACCCTGGTTTCCAGCACTTGGGACAAGATTCAAAATTCAGCAGCTGCCTTTGACTCTGCTTGCCGGGCTCCCTCCTGGAATATAATTACGCCTTCTCTTTGTGTTTGTTCACCTGTTTTCAATTAATGGCAACTCTCAAGGACCTGCAGGGTAGAGGCAGCAAAGAATGGAAATGGGAAGAAGGTTTACACTGTTGGATTGGTACACCTAGGACAGGAGACCTAGCCAGGTGGGTAGGAGGAGCTGTGTCATGAGATACACTGGAACCGTGTCATCCTGGCACAGCTGGGTTAGGTATCTGTCTTTGGCACCCAATACCACTCCCCTCAGCTTAGACTTGGTGGTGGCACACACAGGCCTGGAGGAAAGCCGGATACCCTCAGGGTGCTGTGCCAACAGGGAGAAGTCTGAACCGTTCTATCTACTGAATGAAGCTCAGTCCTTTAGTCTTTTGTGCAAATAATTAGGCTTACTATTGTTTTGGAGCAGCAAAAAAAGTGTTTCGTTTGTATTAATGTGACCAATAATATTTATTAAACATAGAAAGACTACTGTAAGATGGGGTTTTAAAGAGACATCAGACAGAGTCCGTACCCTCCAAGAACCCTCATGATCTAGTGGTAAGGATAGAGTATGAGAGGAAAATGGAGAAGGTAAATGTTGACAGTGATTTGTGGAAGGAGTCAGTACCGTAGGCTAAAGTCAACGTGAGAGAAGTTTGTGGAAGAATAGAATTTAGTGCAGGACCATGGTTCCCACTCCTTGGAGGTAGAATTTGGAAGTCCATGATTTAGAGAAATAGAGATGAGAGAGGGAGATGAGGGCATGCCAGGAAGATGAGATGGTCCCGGTAAGGCTCTGGGGGCAGAAGGAGATGAGCACGAAGGAAAGCTGGTAAGTACCGGAAGAGACATTTCAGAGCTGTGAAGACGGACCACTGGAGAAATGAAGCCATTGACTGGCATGGGGGGGGGCGGGTTGAAGGGCGATGAGTTGGAGGAGAAATGACTTTGGGACTTGCTAAACTGAAGGATGAGAGCGCCCATGAAGGAGATGGTCTGGTTCAAGGGAGCAGCCAGGGCTGGAGAAATGGATCTGAAGTCCCTCTCAGGCCTATTAAAATGATTTGACCTCCTGAGATCTTCAAGATGAACAGCAAAAATCACGGTATGAGCTCACGTCCAGGGGGACAAAGGAGGAAGAGGACACGGCTGAAGGCTTGAGGCCTGGCCTTGTGATCTGAGCATGGTTAAAGGACTCACAACAGAAAGGAGAAAAGGGAAGGTCCAGAAGGAGAAGCCAAGAAGGAGCATTGAGAGTCAGCCATTGATCATGGCCGTGAGAAGTCATTGGTGTCTCTCCGGCTTTGTGGTGTCTAGAGCGGGTGGTAATGAAACAAACGTAGGGTTTGTATTGTAGACCAGGGGTTTTCAAACCTGGCCAAACGTTCTAATAACCTGGAAGGATTTTAGACACTACAAATTCCTCCACCTCACCCCAGACCTCCTGGGTCAAATCTTTTTGATGGGCCTAGGAGACTGAGTTTTCAAGGGGGCTTGGAGGACACCAGTCCACAATTTGCGAACCACTGGTAGATGACAGAAGGTGACAAATATGATATTCTTGAGGGGAGAGTGGAACTGAGGAAGTTTTCTCGGTAGATTCTTCTCTTCTTCTTTAACTTTATTTTTAGCACAGAGGAGACCTGAGCTCCTTTTCCAGGCTATGGGAGAAATGATCTGGTTGAAAATTGGAGAGAGATTAGAGAGAGAGGAAGTGGTCTAGTTTCCCCATGAAGAAATCTGCTGTAGAAAATAGGAGAGGGACCTCCTAGCCAGAAGGGCAGAGAAGAGCCAGGAAAGAGGTGGCAAAGTGGTAGGAGGTGGAGATGAAAATGGGAATTCAAGGAAGCCAAGACAACTTTGGCATTCTTAAAACTGATTTCAAATCAAGCTCTGTGTATTCTTTGAAAATCGATTCGATTCAGAGAAGCACCTTGCAGATTCCTCCTGAGGACGTTGTTGAGCAAATTACACAGCACTTTCATCATGCCGGCTACCCGGAAAATGCAGATTATGAAAGTCTAGAATTATGAAATGATACCACAAGTTATGTGGTTAGACATGAGCTTATCTTTTGAAAGTTTCTCTTTCCCAGGTTCCGGGGAGATGTACTCTGTGTGACTGACATTCAGTGCTTGAGTTTTCAGGATACTGCAGCTAAGAGGAAGGACGCACCAAGGTCCTGTTTTAGCCCCAGTTTTATGTGTGTTCTGCTGTGAGAGAAGGGAACAACTTGGGCGCTGGCTGGGTTGAAAATGGGTTCTCAGCACCGTGGCAGGAAGTAATGGGTCATATATTATGGCTCACCCCTTTCTCCTGCTGGCTGACTGGGCTCTGCATGAGATCCAGGTCTGAGGTCTCCTCCTTCTACCTTCTCCCCTGCTGCCTAGTGTCTGCATAGTCCTATTACCACAGATTATCTTTGCATCTGGAGAAGCACAGACGTGGTATGTTCTTATCAAGTGAAGACACTTCATGGTCCAGATGGTGAATAACAACCACTGCAGTCTTTCGAATTCTTATTATGTGCATTTCATCCTGGGTATGTCTTTGGAATGTACCTTTGCCAAATTTCTATTTTAATGTCTGTTACAATGAAATAATTCTTCTTATTACAAAAACAAGAAAATAGTATTCATAATAGTGCTCATTGTGTGCTGGGCACGGTTATAAATATGTTCTGTATCTTGATACACTGAAACCTCAAAACAACAGAGAAGGGAATGGAGGCTCAGATAAGTAAGATATGCTGCTCCCAAATCCCATGGCCTCTAGTGATGGGTCAGGAATTTGAACCCATGTCTATCTGATACCAATAATGATTTAACCATAATGATGGCATAGATTGAAATGTAGTTTGCCAGGAGAAGATGGTATCTTTGGGAGTTTACTCATTCAGGTTGCACCCTTACTTCTCCATACAGGTTTGGCAAGGAACTCTTCCAATGACCCCAGAAGACCTACCAGTTTGGAGGACTCAGATGCTTCATTATCATTTTCCGTGGAGTATTTAGGTTTAGTAAAGCCACTTGGATGAGCCCCTGAAAGCTTGTAGTAACTTTCATGTGTTCATACAACATGAGAGTAGGGCCAAGGCTGACCTGGATGAATATGTTTAAGAGTCTGGTATTCAGATCACCCACCCATCCAACTATCCATCCATCCATCCACTCAACCATCCATCCAACTATTCATCCATCCTTCTATCTATCCATCCATCCATCCATCCATCCATCCATCCATCCATCCATCCATCCATCCAACTATCCATCCATTCAGCCATCCATCCACCCATCCATCCATCCAACTATCCATTCATTCAGCCATCCATCCACCCATCCATCCATCCAACTGTCCATCCATCCACCCACCCACCCATCCATCCATCCACTCATTCATCCATCCAACTATCCATCCATCCATCCACTCATCCAACAGAAAGTCCACATGTTGCTTACTTCTATGTGCCATGTTTGTGTTGTGGAAACAGAGATGTGGGAGTAAACCCCTAGGGGACACTCCCAAGGAGACAAAGAGGAACATTTGAGGTGATCCACTCATGACAGATGAACATTCAAAGGATGGTCCTCACCCAGGCAGTAAGAACATCAGGAGTTATTGGTTCCTGTGACCTGAAGTTCATACCAAGACATAGGGTAAAATCTAGAGAATTTCAGGATTCAGGGTGGGAGGATGGTACATGACCTTGATGCAAGGCCACAGGGGTGTTGGTGACTGCAACTTCTCTCTTGGCCATGGAGAAAAGGGTAACAGGGGCAGTGTCCCTGATGGCTACCTGGTGAGAGTGTAATTATTTGGAACAGTATCAGTGCAAGAAAAGCTCAGGACTGAGGGTCCAGCTGACTTTGGTTGGAGATTCTCTCCACGGTTAGCTAGCTGAGTGACTTTTGGCAAGATTTTTACCACTCTGAACCTCAGTTTCTTTATTTATAATGATGAAGATAAGATACATAACTCATTGGGCTATTGGGAGAATTAATGAGCCAATGAATGGAAATGGTTCAACATTACTTCTACCAAATGGTGAGGAGACACTGTTAGCTAAGTCTCAGTCAGTCCTTCCCACAGGCTGGCCACTGCTCTGCTTCAGTGCTTCTCAACTGGGAGCTGATTTTGTCCAGTGGAGGACATGAGACAACGTCTGGGGACATCTTTGGTTGTTGTGATTGGGAGGAGAGTGCTACCACATCTAGTGGGTAGAGACCAGGGGTGCTGTTAAGTGTCCTACAAAACACAGGACAGTTCTCCACAACAAAGAGTTATTTCACCCAAATGTCTGGAGTGCCCACACCGGGTACTATTCTACTTATGCTAATGTAAATGACCTTCATAGGAACCTCATGTGTTAGTACTATTATAATTTCTCTCTTTTAGATCAGGGAATATGAGAGACTAAATGACTTGGAAATTAAATGACTCATCTAGGCACAAACACTGGGAAGTGCCGGGATTTGAACCCTGGCCATCCTCTCCATGGCTCTGAGGTTTACCCCATCACCCTGGGTGGAGCTCCGTGGGGTGGGGCAGGAAGCAGTACGTGTGGGATATTGAGAGGCTTCCTTCCTCACGTGCGTGATTCTTAAGCCCCAGTGAGCATCATAATAATCCCAAGCAAATTAGAAATGCAGATTCTGGGCCCTGCTCCTAAGTAACTCTAAGGAAGTTGCGCTGGGACCTCCATCCTCAGAAAGCACCCACATGCGTGCATCACAGCAGATGTTAGAGTAAAGCAGAGTCTTCCAGGGTGCTTTCTGAATCCCAGCTTCTCAGAAAACACTGTGTGAAGAGCTTAACCTAAGTGCCGTCTAAGGAACCAAAGTCCAACACAAGAGACTTTGGAGCTGGGGAGTCTCCTGGGGCCCACATCTATTTCTAGACTCCTCTCTCCACAAGAGGACAGGACGGTTGCCCTCGGCTGCACACCCACCACCTGCGTGTTCAAAACTGGCCTTGTTGTGCCTACCTGACCCGCTCTCTGTCTTGTTCTTGAGTGTCGGTCCTTGTTGCTTCTCTGTTAGCCAATTATCCAACCCCAAACCTGAAGCACTTTGGAATTCGCCTTCCTTCTACTATGCAGCCAGTCTCCGAGCCCTTTTTTAAAAAAAATGTGTTCTTTTTCGTTGTACCTGATGGTAGAGTATATTTTGACATATCTTACATACATGCAGTATAACTTCCCATTTTTGTGGTTGTGCATGGGGTGGAGTTTCACTGGATGTGTATTCATATAATAACATAGGAACGTTATGTCCGATGCATTCCACTGTCTTTCCCATCCCCCTCCCCCTCCCTTCTCTTCATTCCCATTTGTCTAATCCAATGAACTTCTATTCTCCCTCCTGCCCCCCCCCCCCGCTTCATTGTGTGTTAGCTTCTGCATATCAGAGAGAATATTGAGCCTTTGGTTTTTTGAGATTGGTTTATTTTACTTATCATAATATTCTCCAGTTCCATATATCTCACATTTTCTTTATCTATTCATCCATTGAAGGGCACCTAGGTAGGTTCCATAGCTTAGCCATGGTGAATTGAGCTGCTACGAACATTAATGTGGCCCCATCACCACAGTTTGCTGATTTCCAAGTTCTTGAGTTCTTCCTTTGTCATATTTCTCATGGTCACTCATGTCGTTGCACCCCCAGCTCTTTCAGTTTAGTTCTTTATGCCCTTGGGCTGGACTATTGGAGCCAGTCTCAACTTTTTGCTCCAATGCTTCTGGTCAGATAAATCATCTAAAGATCCCATTTGATTTTGCTTCTGGAGTCACTGATTCACTTGTGGGTATTTATCCTATTTTATTATTTTTTAATTGGTTCTTTTTAGTTATCTATGACAGTAGAATCACCTTGTGGGTATTTATTGGGAGCTGTTCTGTGCCAGACATCATTTTGTTCATAGGAAGATGAACGTAGTCCTCTCAGGTCCCTTTCCGACTCAGTGATCTTCAGTATCTTTGCCACCCACCACCCACCCCTACCCCTCCCCTCATTTCTCTGTGCAGCTCCTCAGCTCTGTTACTTGCAACAGGCTCCATTATGCTCATTCCTGCCTCTGCAGCTTTGCTGTGTTCGACTCTACCCAAGGAATCTGCTCTTCTTTAGCCACGAATCTAACTCCTATTCATCCTTCAAAACCCAGTTCAAATCTCATTTCCTCAGTGGATGCTTCCCTGGCCACCTTCATGCAGGGCAATGTCTTCTGTCCTGTGGTCTTACAGTATCTAAGTCCAGCATTTCTCTTGGCGCTGCTGCTTAACATGCACATATAGATGTTTTCATGCGTGTCTGGTGGGGGAGAAGAGGTTGCAGTCTGGAGCAGTTTGGTGTAAAGAATGTTGTCCCTTTGGGTGACATGGTTGATGTAGCCATGAAGTAGCCATCGGGTCTGCCAGTTACAGTTTTGAACTTCTTTGGATGGAGCTCAGAGCCCAGATCTGTGGAGTAAGTGCCTGGCTTACCCACTTGGACCAAGGGATGGTCCTCTGAATGCCAAAACCCACAGAGGCCCTACTTAGGATCTGTTTGACAATAATTCCAAGAATTTCTGAATTTGTCCTTCAATGATTCTTCCCAGAGTTCTGTCAGCTACAGAGAAAGAGAAATGGTTTAGCAATAGCTGGTGTTTATTGAGTGCTTGCTGTGTGCTGGGCACTTTGAACCTCCCAGGCCATCCAAGGTTTTCCAACATTTTTTTTTTTTTTTTGGTACCGAGGATTGAACTCAGGGACAGTCAACCACTGAGTCACATTCCCACCCCTATTTTACATTTTATGTAGAGACAGGGTCTCACTGAGTTATTTAGCGCCTTGCTTTCACTGAGGCTGGCTTTGAACTCGTGATCCTCCTGCCTCAGCCTCCTGAGCCGCTGCAATTACAGGCCCGTGCACTATGGAGCCCCACAAGGCTTTCCAACTTTTAAACGAGTCCTGGAACTTATAGCCTTTATATTTGAAAACCTTTATATTAAAATGAGGATGATATTAGAAATGACATGGTTCCAGCTGAGAAGATATTGAGTCCTACTCAGTAAAAGATGATTTTAAATAATGGTCCTTTGGTCCTCACCTTATTGGGTCCTGAAGGCCCAGCTCTGGGCGACGGGTGAGAGTATGTAAAAGGGTACACGCGTTGGGACATTCTAGGAAAGTAAGTGGGTGAAAGGCTTCCTGAGACTCTCCACGCTGGAAATGAATAATCCCATCAGTGACATTTCAAGGCAGATAACAAAATCTTTTCTTCTGGGGACATTATCCTTGCTCTTCATTTATGATTTTCACTCTTGCGGGCGGCCTGATGCTGGGAATACTTACCATCTCAAATTTCCCTTGGGTCATGAGGGCCGAAGAATGTCTCCTATAAGGGGCAGCGTCACAGACACTTGGAGAGCCGGAATTTGTGGCCGTTGCCGGTCATCCAGGTTTTCACAGATTTTAAGTGAGTCTGGAGAAGCAAACTGGTGGGGAAAGGAGTTCTGCAGAGTTTTTAAGATTTGCCTTTCTTTTATTTTATAAAAATCCACATTTGGGGAAGGTATAAACTGAGATGGAGGAACATCATGTTTTTATACAGAGAAAATGCAGAAAAGCTGGGTCCAGACACGAACACCTCTAATACCAGCAGCTCAGGAGGCTGAGGCATGAGGATCGCGAGTTCAAAGCCAACCTCAGCAACTTAGTAAGGACTAAGCAACTTAGCGAAATCCTGTCTCTAAATAAAATATAAAAAGGGCTGGGGATGTGGCTCAGGGGTTCAGCACTCTTGCCTGGGTTCAATCTCTGGTACCCCCCCCCAAAAAAAAAAACAGCAGAAAAAAGTCAAAGCCCTTAGTGATTCTGAATGCTACATCTTTTCTTGGAGGAGCAGTAGATTTTGTGTCAGTTCTTATTAAATAAGCAATAGCAGACGCGTTCATAATGAAACTTTATTAAAGGTGAATCAATTCTCGAGGGAATCCCCAATGGTAAAGAGAATAATAGAAAATATTTACTCTGTATTTTTTTTTTTAATCTCCAATGTTTAAATCCTACCCATTTTTCAAAAGGCAGCTTCTCCTGGAACAGTGCTTCACATTTTGAATTTTTCTTAATAGCATGAAATATGGAGAAATATTTTACTCCTTTTAATTTTTTCATTTCAATATTGAATAAGCCTTTCCATATTCTCATAGTTAAGATTCTTGGAATTATGTTGGAAAAATATAATTTTGGTTACGTTTCTTTCAGAATTTGGTAATATAAAAAAAGCATTATTTAAAAAATATTAGATTTCATGAGGCACTAAATTTTTCTTCAGTTCCTCAGAAGATCAGAGCAGTAAAGTAGAATGCTTTCATTTTTGCTGCATATGGATTTCCAGTTTTCCCAGCACCATTTGTTGAAGAGGTGATCTTTTCTCCAATGCATGTTTGGTGGGCACATCTGCCAACTTGGATTCAGTGTTAAGTAGTATTCTGACCTTTTTATTTAGTGTTCAGTATGAGGAGACATTATTTTGGATTGTGTGACATAAGGCCTGTACCAATTAAGAATTGTACTTGCTTACTAGTAATCAATGTCTAGCTATAGACCTAATACACACACACACACACACACACACACACACACACAAGCACAGGATAGGGCAGTCTCATCTTAATATATTAACTTCACAGTGTGGTCAAGGATCAAGCTTATTCTATCTTTCTGCCCACTAACTTTAGTTTGTGACTTCTATTATCAAGAATCTCATGGCCTAACATGAGATGGGAGGGAAAGGGAGAGAAAAGGGAAATTGCATGGAAATGGAAGGAGACCCTCATTGCTATACAAAATTACATATAAGAGGTTGTGAGGGGAATGGGAAAATAAACAAGGAGAGAAATGAATTACAGTAGGTGAGGTAGAGAGAGAAGATGTGAGGGGAGGGGAGGGGGGATAGTAGGGGATAGGAAAGGTAGCAGAATACAACAATTACTAATAGGGCATTATGTAAAATTGTGGATGTGTAACCAACGTGATTCTGCAATCTGCATTTGGGGTAAAATTGGGAGTTCATAACCTACTTCAATCTAACGTATGAAATATGATATGTCAAGAGCTTTCTAATGTTGTGAACAACCAATTAAAAAATAAATAAATCTGTGAGCCATTAAAAAAAAAGGATAGATATGGTATATAATCAATTTGACTCTGAAGTTGACCCGTCCGTGGGAAATAACTAAGTGTAAATATTAGATATCTTGCATAAATAGAATGGTTGTTTTTAATTCTTCTATTTACAATTGGTTCTACTAGTGTATAATAAAAACATTCATTGAAACATTAAAAAAAAAAAAAAAGAATCTCATGGTCTAAGATGGCTATTGGGGCTCCAGGGATTACATTGGGGTTCTAGTCAGGAAACAGGAAGAGGACTCAGGTGTCCATTGAGTCTCCCTCTTCTCCATCCTTCTTTTGCTCACCATCTGTTGGCTTTGCTCTTCCATAAATTGTCTTTGTCAAGAGAGACTTACCTTAGGCTTTCTCCCTGTGGTCATCCCATAGGATACCACTGTTGTGACTCAAGTGGCAGAGAAGCTTTATCTAATGAAATTGTGCATCAAAATAAGCTCGAGGTGCCAAAAACATCCATTGGTGAAAAGATCCACCTTTTCAACAAATGGTGCTGGGAAAACTGGAAATCCATTTGCAGCAAAATGAAATTGAACCACTATCTCTCACCATGCACAAAACTCAACTCAAAGTGAATCAAGGACCTAAGAATTAAACCAGAGACCCTGCACCTAATAGAAGAAAAAATAGGTCCAAATCTTCATCATGTTGGATTAGGCCCTGACTTCCTTAAGCAGGCTTCTAAAGCACAAGAAGTAAAATCAAGAATTAATAAATGGGATGGATTCAAACTAAAAAGCTTCTTCTCAGCAAAGGAAACAATCAATAACTTGAAGAGAGTGCCCACAGACTGGGAGAATGTCTTTATTACATACACATCAGATAAAGCACTAATCTCCAGAATATATAAAGAACTCAAAAAACTTAACACCAAAAATAAATAAGTAAATAACCCAATCAATAAATGAGCTAAAGAACTGAACAGACACTTCTCAGAAGAAGAAATACAATTGATCAACACATATATGAAAAAAATGTTCAACTTCTCTAGTAATTACAGAAATGCAAATCAAAACTACTCTAAGATTTCATCTCATTCCAGTCAGAATGGCAATTTTCAAGAACACAAGCAATAATAAGTGTTGGCCAGGATGTGGGGGAAAAGGCAAAATCATAGATTGCTGGTGGGACTGCAAATTGGTGCAGCCAATATGGAAAGCAGTATGGAGATTCCTTAGAAAACTTGGAATGGAATCACCATTTGACCCAGCTATCCCAAAGGACTTAAAAACAGCAAACTACAGTGATGCAGCCCCATCAATGTTTATAGCAGCACAATTCACAATAGTTAAACCGTGGAACCAACCTAGGTGCCCTTCAGTAGATGAATGGATAAAGAAACTGTGGTATATATACACAATGGAATATTATCCAGCATTAAAACTGTGGTATATATACACAATGGAATATTATCCAGCATTAAATTATGACATTTGCAGGTAAATGGATGAAGATGGAAAATATGCTAAGTGAAGTAAGCCAATCCCCAAAAACCAAAGGCCGAATATTCTCTCTGATAAGTGGATGCTGATCCATAAAGTGGGTGGGGAGCATGGGGAGAATGGAGGAACTTTGGGCAAAGGGGAAGGAGGGAGGGAGGGGAAGGGGGAATGGGGGCAGGAAAGATGGTGGAATGAGATGAACATCCTTACCCTAGGTACATGTATGAATAACTACATGTGTTGTGCTCCATTTGTGTACAATGAATCAAAATGCATTCTGGTATCATGTATAACTAATTAGAACAAATAAAAAAATTATTTGCCCCCATTTTTTTTTTCAGGAAACAAAAAAGAAAAGAAGCCTGAGTGTAGAGTCTCATTGCCCTGATTTCCACGTGGCCATCCCTGGATCAGTCACAGTGGTGGTGGTGGGAAGAACTGGGCTGATGAAGCCTCAGGCACAGGACTGCCTTTTTAGCGGGCGAGGAGGAGGTGGTTAATTTCAGTTCTGTTCAAATCTGCTTGACTGGGAGGGGTGAGCGTTCTCCAAAGGAGAACTGGGGCCTTTGTTATCAGGGGAAGGCAGAGTAGGTGCCGGGCAAGCAAAATCCAATTGCTGCCCTGTTTCTTGCCCACGGCAGCTTCTCCCCAGAAACGTACCCTCCCTGCCTCCAAGAGAGCTGACACTTGGCCATGAGGTGTCACCTCCCAAGAACACTTCACTTATGTCTTAGAAAAATAAATACACGGCCAATTTGCAGATTAAACCTTCCTTCATTCTGCTATAAATTATATGACTTGTTTTTTTGGCAAAACCTGAAGTAGAAGTTGATTCCCCCCAACCCCCATCAACTCAAAGAATGAGTGGCATTCACCGAGGCTGTGTCCAAGGGTGGACCTGCCACCTGAAGGGGATAGCTAGATTTATGGGAAGAATGACAACTCAGATCGTTCCAGACATCCATGCCAAGATGAGGGCCTATGGGCAAGTAGGATTTCTTTTTTTTTTTTTTTCCTTCTTGGCTATTGAATCTGGGCCAAACCTGCACTTATGGTATTTATAAAATTTGTGAATCTGGAGGAAGCCCATTATGGTCACCGTCACTGCATTAAAATTCCAAAATTTTCTCAGCATATCCTACACAGCCTGAAAATAGCATAATGTAGAGAATTCTGGCGGAAGGTGCCAGTGGGAACACACAGACCCAGCAACCGAAGAGTCTAGGTCCTGGGCTCAGCTCAGATCCTCCCCCACAGGGTGGTCTGGGTCTGGTCCCTGGGAGTCTTAGCTCTTGGATTCCTCCTGTATAAATTAACGGTTCGGGGTACATGGGTTGCTAAGTGCTGGGGTACCCTATTTCAGCTCAGGTGCCCATTAGATATAGCCCCTGGGTCTTCAGAACTGTTCACTGATGTTGAATAATATATCATTCAAATCAATATCATTCAGAAATGTTTTGGAGTCCCTACTCTCGCTTATGATTGGTCTGCTCAGTACTGTGTCATTTTCTACCTAATCAGGCTGCCAAGAATAGGCTTACTTTCACCACTTAAAGATGCCCGGTTAATCTTATTTTGAGAACTTTAAAAAAGATTTAAAGATTTTTACTTGATAGAACTGAAGGCATCCCAAAGTTTGGGAATCCTCACTTCAAATAATTCATTGAGTAAAACTCTTGTGTTCTAAGAATATTCTCTAGACTTGAAAACCACTCTCTATCCCCAGCCCTTTGAGAATCCTGGTACTTATTCAGATTTTAATTGGGCTACTCTACTGGGTTTATGAATTTTTAAAAAAAAACAATTTGAGGCTGGGTGCAGTGACACACACCTGGGATTCCAGCAGTTCAGGACGCTGAGGCAGGAAGATTACAAGTTCAAAGCCAGCCTCAGCAATAGCAAAGTACTAAGAACTCAGTGAGACCCTGTTTTTAAATAAAATACAAAAATAGGGCTGGGGATGTGGCTCAGTGGTTGAGTGCCCCTGAGTTCATTCCTGGCATCAAAATAATAGTACTAACAACAACAACAACAACAATAACAATTTTGGGAGTGAAGACAAAAAGACTTTCCTGCTATTTCCTCAAATTAATGAATTTTTTTTTAAAAAAATCTTGCCTATTAGGAAATTGAATGTAGGCTTTTCATATATATTTATTAACTTATTATTTATTGAGCACATATTATCTACCTGTGCAGTAAAGAGAATAAAGTTACTAACACAAATTTAAATAGCTCTGGCAGGAAAAAATTCTTTTGAAGGTGAGGAGGGATAATTACCAACTAATTTCTTTAGGCTGATTCAATAAAATATAATTCCACTTGTTGTCACTTCTAATTTTTCTATTTCTGACAAACTTTTATACTTAAAATTTTTAAAAATTGAGATGTAATTTCCATAACACAAAATTCACCACTGTAAAAGTATGCACTTCAGAGTTTTTTGCTTATTCACTGAGTTTAGAATATCATCACTGCTGTCTAATTTCAAAACATTTCTACCACCCCAGAAAAAAAAACCTCATACCTGCTAGCAATAGTTCTGATCCTCATCCTCCTATCCCTTGACAATATCAATCTACTTTCTGTCTCTATGAATTTTCGTATTCTGGATATTTCATATAACGAAATCACATAATATATGATGTGAGCGCCTGGCTTCTGTCACTCATCCTAATGTTTTCAAGGTCCCTCCACAGTAAAGCAGATAATACTACTCCATTCCTTTTCATTGCTGCAAACTATTCCATTGTACAGATATACCACGTTTTGTTTATCCATTTATCCATGAGCATCTGTGCACAAGTTTTTGGGTGAACCTCTGTTTTCATTTCTCTGGGAGTGTAACTGCTGAATTATTTGATCATTTTGAATTTACCTCTTTGAGAAACGGCCAAATCATTTTTTTCCAAAGTGGCTGTACTGTTTTACATTCCCACCCGCAACAATATTTGTAACCTCAGATGTCTGTGATCTTTCTAATGTCACAAACAAGATCTGCCCGGGGAGCCCAAGCAGTCACAGGGATCTGTGACCACACCTTCTTGCAATTTTGCCTGAATTTCAAATGAGTAGCAGGTGGGAGTTTTTTGTTTGTTTGTTTGTTTGTTTTTTAGAAGAGAAAGGAAAAGAGAAAAGGGGACACTTGCAAAGGAGAAAGGAAGAGTGGGTCCTCTCAGAAAGGAGGGGTGACTCACCCCCTTTATCCTTCAGTTTTATTGGGGGGGTCAAAGGGATGTTTGCAGAGAGTCCTGTCCAGGTTCACCTCTTGATTTTTGACTGACAGCAGGATTGTATGTAGCTTCCAAGTCCCAGCTACACATGGTCTGACTTCATGGAGGGGACATTTTACTATTATAATGACATGCTAGAGAGCCAAAAGGAACTCTGGTCACTTGGCCCGCTCCTATGTTTGTTTGGGTTTTTTTTTTTTTTTTTTTTTTGGTGGGGGGAACGAGGAACTGAACTCAGGGGCACTTGACCACTGAGCCACACCCCCAGCCCTATTTTGTATTTTATTTAGAGACAGGGTCTCACTGAGTTGCTGAGAGCCTCGCTTTTGCTGAGGCTGATTTTGAACTCATGATCCTCCTGCCTCAGCTTCCTGAGCCATCCATGGGTTCTCATTGGAACTAGTTGTTACAGATTTTATGGTTGGGGGAGGGGGCTTTGTTTCTGATTATCCCGCCTCCCAGAATCTGATCCGTGCAAAGGTCACAAAAGTCTCCCTTCAGGGTATTTTGTGTTCTTATGGGCTGGAGGAGTTTTGGGGCTCCACAGTCTATTTCTCCTGCAGTGACAGGAACACGGCATCTCCCATTGACTGAAGCCAGGAGAGGGCCAGAGTGGTCTCAGGCAAATTGATCTTTTAAAAGAAAGTTTGTGGGTGTCAGCACAGCAGGCCCAGTCCAGAGAATTATCCCCTTAACCCTCCTGTGTCCACCGCTCATGCCTGCCTGCTACCTGTCAGCTAGTCCCTGGTCTTAGCCTTCCCTGTTTGTTGATGAAGATACTAAACTGGAAACTCCTTCCCAGAGCCAGGTCCTCTGTGTATTCATTATCCAGCATTCTCAGAGCTCCCCGCTCTTCTCTCAGCATTGTTCTCAATTCTGTGGATACAGAGAAGAATGAAGCATGTGGTCTGTGAATCTTGAGACTGGGCAACTTTTGGAATCTTTAACAAGGGTAGGGATTCCCACCTGTGTGACTTGGTTGAGGTGGGACCAGACCACCTAAGGATGGACGGAATCGCCTATCCCTGAGCACTGGATGAGTTTCGGATGCTGATCCCTTACTGTCAATCCAACTTTCTGTTCTTCATGATAAATGATCAATTCATGTTCTATTTTCTTAATGGGAAAAATGTGTGAGAATCTGGCAATTCCTGTTTCTCTGAAATGAAAAATTTTATAGTGAAAATCCAGGAGTTTGGGAATAAGTGTATGATTTGAGAAAGAATCACAATCCTAAACATTTGTATACTTTTGTCACCTGTTCCAGAGACATTATGTGTTGGTGATCATGTCATGGATCACAGTCCTGAGATGGGACATCCAGGCACATCTTATTTCCATTTCATGGATGACAACTGAGCCTCAGAGAAAAGGGTAATTAGCCTCAAGCTGGACTCTTTGCTAAAGTAATCATTCCCAAATACTAACCCTTGGACTACCACCATATGAGACAGAATCTTCAGGGATGCATGAGGGAGAAAGAAAAGGAAGGGTAAGATAATGAAATTTTTCACATTGTTAAATTTATTCAGTTTTAAAAACTGTTTTTAGGCCAGGCATGGTAGTGCATGCCTTTAATCCCAGCAGCTCGGGAGGCTGAGGTAGAGGAAGATGAGTTCAAAGCAGCCTCAGCAAAAGCAAGGCACCAAGCAACTCAGTGAGAACTTGTCTCTAAATAAAAAATAAAAAGAGCTAGCCAGGCACGGTGAGTGGAGCATTCCTATGATTCCAGCAACTCTGGAGGCCGAGGCAGGAGAACTGGAAGTTCAAAACTAGACTCACGGCGAGGTGCTAAGCAACTCAGTGAGACCCTGTCTCTAAATGAAATACGAAATAGGACTGGGGATATGGTGCAGTGGTTGAGTGCCCCCAAAAAATAAACCAAAAAAAAAAATGTCTTTTGTTCTGCAATTAAGTCCCTCTTAATTTTATGCTGGAAAACATCACTTTTCTTTAAATGGTAGAAAAGTATATAACCGTTATTTTAGTCAACTGTTTTGGCTGCTGTGACCAAAAAGATCCTACAAGAACAATTGGAGGAGGTAATGTTTATTTGGGGGGGCTCACAGTTTCACAGATAGCTGGCTCCATTCCTCGGGGCTTGAGGTGAGGCAGAACAGCAAGGCAAAGAAGCGTGGTGGACACAAGCAGGTCAGGTATGGTTGCCAAGAATGAGAGTGACTCACCTCCTCCAGCCACAGCCTGCCCGCCTACAGTGACCACCCAGTTAACGCCCATCAGGGGATCCATGAGCTGATGAGGTCAAGGCTCTCACAACTTCATCATCTCACCTCTAAACATCTTGCCTTGTCTCACAAGTGAGCTTTGGGGGGGAACACCTTGAACCATAACAACCCTGCAGGCTTTTAGAAGACTGATTCCGTCTTTCAGTTTCTAATTGTGAGTCAGTATGTCTTAGTGTTCATTGTCATGTCTTGTTAACTATTCTCGTGTTTTGCTTTTGGTTCTAGGGGGTCATGGACGACATTTTTAGCAAAGTGCAGTTCACTTTGTGTTTGAAAGGATGTTGCAGTTATATTCATTGCATGCCTGATTCTCTCTCTGGTAGAAAGCAAGACTCGACCCAAGCAGGTTAATTAACTGGCCCACATCACATATCCATGAGAGGAACTAGGAAGAGGCGAGACTTCTCCTAAATATTACTCATCAGCTTCAAATGTAACCCTGGGGCCAACATACATATGACCAATGGAAAAACCCACCAGGCTCTTGAGTAACATGGTACAAAAAAAAAAAAAACTACAGTGGGACCAGAGGATTCTCAAGTGCCACCCGAGTGGCTCCCCAGGCTCAGGTGAGGGAGAGGTTGCTGGCAGGTGCCCCATCCCAGGGGACATTCATGAGTGTTCAGAGAGGAAGGGCGTGGTACATAAATTTAGAGAAAGCCTAAATTAAACAAAGTGATCCCATTCTGTAAAGCAGGACTTGGGATTTAATTTATTACAGGACCTGGTAAGTATCCCAGAGTGGCAAAGTTGCAACACGCCTCAACCATCTGGACTGCAGAATCCACCTCATTCCCCCTCGTTGCTCCTTCTTCCCTCCTCAGTCCTCTCTCAAAACTCTGTCTTTGGCAGAAGGTTCTGCTTTAAGTGCATGCTAACTACCTTTTCATTCAATCCTCAAATCAACCAGGCGGGTGACAATCATTGCCACGTGCAGATAGATGAAGAACTCCAGGCACAGAGAGGCTGAGAAACTGGTCCAGGTTCACACAGGAGCAGGACCAGACAGCCAGGCATCAGAGGTGGTCTGTGAACTCCTGTGTTGTGCTGGTTTGGATAGCTAAATGGATTTCTTCCCCGTTATCGTCCCCCAAGCACAGTGCGTTTCCACATATAAATAAAGTTAAGAACCTAAACTAGGAAGTATACTAAAAGTTTTCCATGTGCTTGGCAGGCCATTGAACCCAGAAAAGACTTTGGGCTTTGGGGGTGAAACAGATCTGAGCTCACAGCCACTTCTTGCAGTGTGGCCTTGACGAGTTAGGAAACTCCAGGAGCCTCCACTCATTGCATCGACCCTTGGAGACGATAAGGCCACAATGAGTCTCGCCAAGGGGTTGACCTGGGAATGCAAGCAACTGCCCAGGAAGACCAGGGTGATGGCCACACCATGTACCCCCCACACTGTGCTCCCCTCTGGCCCACACCTCCTTTCTTCTCCCATGCTCAGGCCTGATGACTCAGCCAATGAAGTGGACTTGGCCCTGAGTGGCACCCACCTGCCGCTTGCCACAGAACACACAGCTCAGGGGAAATCCCACGGGAGGCCGTGCGGCCCACAGGAACGAATGCAGAAGGGAAGCAAGAGCCCAGTGCAACGCTGTCTTCAGAAATCAGAAATACCCCTGGACCAGGAGAGGGTGGTCTCGAGAGCCCTGACTTGTCCCCAGTGGGCTGTTACCCTAAAAGTAAGTGGAAATTGGGACCAAGGGGCCAATATTGAGACTGAGTCCCACTTCCTGTGTGTTCTTGATAGGAGAAGCAGGAGGTCTGTGGGCTGGGGAGGCCCCTTCTGTGGTGTGACCTGGCCACGAGGGCTGTGCAGGCCTAAAGAATCCTTCCTTACCCCAGTCCCTCTTCAGATGACCCTAGGAATCCCGGGAGTTCCAGGAGGGGCCTTTTCTTCCCCAGTTTTGTTTAAGACAGTGAATATAAATTATAATTCCTTCTGTTACTCATATACCAATCATTATCAGGAGAGATGGCCTCACACACTCAATAGCTTTATATTTCATGTTTCCTCAGCAAATTGAAGATCTTTAATAGCAACTAAACTGGAGAACCTGGCATCTAAAAAGTTTTATAATTTAAAAAAAAATTTAATTTATTTTTTATATTTTGTTAGCAGGATTGAACTCAGGGGCACATCCCCAGTCTTGTTAACAATATTTTATTTAGAGTCAGGGTCTCTTTGAGTTGCTGAGTGCCCTGCTTTTGCTGAGGCTGGCATTGAATTCTTGATCCTCCTGCCTCAGTCTCCTGAGCAGTGGGGATTATAGGTGTGCACCACTGGGCCTGGCTATGCTTGGCAGGTTTTTTTTTTTTATTCTTTGATTCAAAGGATAAGGCAACAATATTAAAGCCAACTTTGAAAATATATTTTAAAAAATGAATCATGATTCATTTAAATTTAAATTTAAATTTGTTTCCTTTTGTATATTACATTTTAATGCTTTCCTTCAGATACAGATATTTTTGATTGGTTTTAATCATAGCATGTGTGTTATTAGGTATCCTGAAGACCTAGAAATGTGTATTTATGTACTTTATCATTTTTATTTTAATAGCTTAGGTGGGCGAGAATAGTTTAAGTCCCTCTTAAAAAAGAGGGGAGTGGATCCCAGGTGCACTTAGCAGGATATGATATCACTTGGTAAAACATGTCACTCTTGGTGACTGTTAACAGTTTTATATAGCTAGATGAATTGCTTATAGTTATTAGGAACAGAAGCTCCACTACAGTATCTTGAACATAGTTTTTTAAAAAGCCAAAGACAGGGCAATCCGGTCTGGTCGGGTGTGGATTTTCTGCTTTGCCATCTCTTTTGCATTGCTTCCAGATTCAAAGTCACGATACAGCTACTTGCACACTAAGTGTAATGTCTGCATTCCAGGCAAACAGCAGAAGGAAGAGGGACAGGCAGAAGGTGTCCCTTCTCCAGCTCCAACCACACTTTTTATTCCTTTGGAAAACCCTCCCAGATATTCTGGTCAAAGGTGCTCTTTGGCTAAGAAGCCCTAGGAAAATTACAAACACTCTCAGATGCTCAGTTTCTTAACCACTGAATTACATCCCCAGCCCTTTATATATATATATATATATATTATTTTGAGACAGGGTCTCACCTAAGTTGCTTAGGGCCTGGCTAAATTGCTGTGACTCGTTTTGAATTTGTAATCCTCCTGCCTCAGCTCCAGAGTTGCTAGGGATCACAGGCATGGGCCACCATACTGGGTTTCAGTTTCTTTATCTATAAAGTGTACACAATAATTCCTACCTGAAAGGGTGTATGTGAAAAACAACTACAAATTTTAAAAATGCTATGAAAATTCCAGAGTTAAATTAAAATAGCCTTGCAATCTAATGCAGGTTGCAATAACTGAAATATTGTGTATCTTGTTGCAAAAGAACATACATTATAATCATGTACAATCATCTCTTTTCTTCACCCCAAAGTACATTTGGGAAGGAGAGAAAGCAGAACTAGACCATGTTTGGTTAGTGTTAAAGGGAAGTTAGAGAACTATGAGATTCCAGGCAGTGGTAGAAGTGGTCGAACCCCTGGTGGCTCCATATTTCTGTCTGTCTTCATTGTCTGGAAGAGGAATATTATGTTGTAGAAACTGGTCACTCCTAAGTTCAGAAGCAGAAAATTCCTGACATGTCTAGTTCGAAAGATCCCACAGGTCTCCAGGCCAATGGGCAAATACCCCTGGGTGGAGTGGCTCTACTCTCAGTAACAAAAATTATAAACCACTTGAAGGTAGAAACTGTATTTCTATTACCTCTCTATTCCAACCCCTGACATCTAGGAGTCAGTCCCTCAGTAAAACTCTGCTTATTATTTCTGGCCCTACCTGGGAGACTGAGAGTCAGTCTTACCTGTGACTTATTTAAACTATTGTGACACTCAGCTCAACACTTTTGACTAGGGCTAAGAATGAACACCTTGGGTTGATGCATATTTTTTAAATAAAATAATTATTATAATACTTAGAGCAAACCTATTAAGCATTTGCTATGTACACGTCATTCATATTTCCCGTGTTAAACTCATTAAATCCTCCTATAACTTTACAATAGGAATTATTTTATGCTCATTCCACAGAAGAGGAAACAGAAGCTCAGAGAGGACAAATAATTTGTCCTAGTTCACATAGTTAAGAAAAAAGAGAAACCAGCTCAAAACGCCTGAATCTGTACCTAGATTTTCCCGGAAAATCACTGTTGAATTCCTGAAATAGTTTATAAATGATCTTCAGGAGCTTTATCCCATGTAATTCTCTTTTCTTTTTTTTAAATAATGGTCCACCTTAGGTAAATAACTTTTTACCTCTTTAAGTGTTAGTTTTCTCATCAAAAAAAAAAAAAAAGGAAAAATAAAATTACTTATACCTCACAGGGTTTCTGTGAGGATTAAATGAGATCATGTATTCACAGTGCCTGGCACACAGTAACTGTTGAGTACATATATATGTATATGTTTTCAAATTTTTTTTTAGTTGTTGGTGGATCTTTATTTTATTTATTTGTATATGGTGCTGAGAATCGAACCCAGTGCCTCATGCATACTAGGCAAGCATGCTACCACTGAGCCACAACCCCAGCCCCCTGTTGAGTATATTTTAACAATCATTTTAAAATTTGATAAATAGTTCTTGCTGAGCGATGTCCATCAGAATTGTCAGTGGAAAGTCTTCATGATCTTGAGTTCTGGGCCCAACCAGGGAATTTTGACAAAGTTCCCTAAGTGATTCTGATTCACATTCCCTCCTGAGCACTACTGCTGGATTTTGTTCAGACATCGTGTTGTGTGCTCAGAAGAATGAAAGAGGCACAATAATGGTAAATGTCACGTAGAAATAAGTAAATTGCTACAGGGAGGAGAGATGGAGTGATGCTCCTCCAGCTGGCAATGAAGGTTGGCTTTAGGGAGGTAGTAGCAACCCAGCACAGGGCTTGACTGATCCAGCAGGATTAGCTTGCTGGTTACATGTGGAGGTAAGAGGCACAGAAGTGCAGAGAATGTCAGTGGGGACACTTAATTAGAGCATTGAGTCTCTAGAGTGAGTTGGGAGAGGAGGCCAGGTGGTTGGCTGAAGTCAAAGAAGGGAAAGTCTAGAATTCTGGACAATTGATTTGTACTAAATTTGGAAGATCATGACAGGCCACAAAGATTCCTTGAGCCACAGAGTGAAATGCTCTGAATCTCTCTCTCAGCTAGTAAATCTGGTTCTCCAATAAATTAGAAAGTGAAGAGCCCAAAGGAAAGACCTGAGCAAGGATCCACAGACGTCTAATGCATCGGCCCCAGTCTCAGAATGAGAGCACTTGTACCAGGCAAGCTACTGACAGGTGGTCAGAATAAAGGGAACAATTATGTAAACCTGATTAGATGTTGGGGGAGGGGTGGTGAGAGGAAGAAGAAGTGAAGATGACTTTGAGATTTGAGCCTGGTGATGGGAAGAGCAGCACTGTGACCAGAAAAAGGGAAGTTGGGGTTATGAGCTGGGGTGGGGGGAGGGAGGAGGAGAAGTTGAATGTGTTGAGTTTGAGATGCCCGGGGAGGTAAGTGGAAATGTAAAGCTCAATGGAGAGGATTGGGCTACAAACAAACAAGCAAATGAAACAGAGTGAGTTAGCTGCATTGAGAGGTGTTCCTTGGAACCCTGGTGGTGGAGGAGCTCTTTGGAAAGGAAAAAAGAGCACGGAATTTTAACCCAGGGTCCATGGGTAGACTTCTTGGTTGGGACTATCTGTGAAATTTTTAATATTTTAAGCAGAATAGTATGTATATTAAGAACTCCATAGTCTCACTGGATTATTTACCCTAAATGAGGTTAAAAAATCACTAGTATATATATATAGGGAAGAGTTGGGCTGAGATTATGCTCTTGGAATTTTTACATAGTAAGTACTTAATACAAATACTCCAGTCAGTTTCTGCATCCCCGGCTGTCATATTCCAGACTGTGGGGGTGATTGTCTTTGCCATGGCTAGACTGTCAAATGGATGTATGTTGTCCTAAAAATGTGCCTTCTTGGGCTGGGGTTGTGGCTCAGTGGTAGAGCACTTGCCTAGCATGTTTGAGGCCCTGGGTTCGATCCTCAGCACCACATAAAAATAAACAAAATAAAACTATTGTGTCCAACTAAAAAATACATGTTTTCAGCAATGTGTCTTCTTGTTAAGACAATGGGGAAAGAATTCTTTTCAACAGTGGTGCTGAGATAATTGCATATCTCTGTGCAAAAGAATACATCTGGACCCCTACCTCATACCATATACAAAAATTAACTCCATATTGGTCAAAGGCTTAAATGTAAGAGCTAAAACTATAACATTCTTAAAAGAAAACATCAGACCATCCATTTCTCCATCTACTGAGAAGGACATTGGTGTGGAGGATAGTAACTGCTATGGCTTCCGGGGCTTTGATGAAACCCCAGATGTGGGGTCTTCTGGCCAAGCATCTGCGGTTTCATATTGTTGGAGCATTCATGGTTGCTCTGAGGTTTGCAGCTCTCTATAGGTTTGGAGTGGCTGAGCCAGGAAAGAAGGCATTACGCAGATTTCTACAGAAATTATGATTCCATGAAAGATTTTGAGAAGATTAGGAGGGCTGGCATCTTTCAGAGTGCAAAGTGATTTTGGAATATGAAGAATTTCTTTGGATTGAGCTCCTTAGAGGTTTGTATTAACTTGTGCTCCTGAACTATAAAACATGAGTACGTGGGCTAGGGAATAGTTTTTCTTGGTAAATAAACATTAACAAATACAAAAGAAAGAAAGAAAAAAACATCAAAAATGTTCATCTTTGTGCTCTTGGATTGGGCAATGATTTCTTAGATAAAATACATGCAGCAAAACAATACAAAATAAGTTTGGATTTCATCAAAATTCAATCTTTGATTTTCATGGTTGCTATCAAGAAAGTAAAAAGACAACCCAGATAATGGTAGAAAATATTTGCCAATGATATAGCTGATAAGGGTCTAAAACTCAGAAAAGAACTCTTACAACTAAAAAAAAAAAAACCCAGTTAAAATAGGCAAGAGATTTGAATAAATGTTTCTCCAAATAAAACACTCAAATGGCCAATAAGCGTATGAAAAGATGCTCAACATCATTAGCCATCAGGGAAATATGAATCAAAACCATAAAGACATACCACTTCATACCCACTAAAGTGACAATCATTATTATCATCTTCATCTTCATCTTCTCCTTCAGATAAAAACGTGTTGGTAAGAACAAACAGAAAATGGAACCCTTACGTAGTATTGCAGGTGGGAAATGTACAATGGTACAGCCACTTTGTATAATCATAATATAATCAATCTCTCCATTCTTCCAGATGAGTGTTTTTGGAGAAATGACACTCATAACTTTCATGAAAAGATAATGGACCAGCAGAGCAGGCCTCTCTTCCTCCTTGTTACAAAAAAAAAAAAAAACCATTAACCCAGGGGCCCTTACCTGGCTGTTTCCTCCTCCTTTTTCTTCTTTCTTTTTGGTCAAATAGAAAAGTCATCACATAACTTCGTGTTCGTTTCTTCACCTTTAGACTTCCCCAAAGTTGTCAAAACGAACTAAATCATGACATATAGATCCTTGTGTGTGTGTGTGTGTGTGTGTGTGTGTGTGTGTGTTTACCTGTGTCAGGGAATGGTAGAGAACAGAGCATTAAGAACAACCTTAACAGTACTGCTAAATATGTATTTTATATATTATATATAAATATATAAATTTAAGAACAATATTGTTCTCTCCTGCCCTCTCAGTCCTCCCCACCCCCATTGCCCATTCACTTATTCATCCTTGCCAGTTACCGCAGGAAGGTCCCTAAATTCTGGTTACAACAGGGGTAGATAAGAAGCAGAACAGCAGCCTTGAATCATGTGCTTGATGTCAGTTATGGCTTAGATATGAGGTGTACCCTAAAAGCTCATGTGTGAGACAATGCTGCAAAGCTTGGATGTAAAATAATTGGGTTAAGAGAGCCTAACCCTAATTAATGTGTTAATCCCTTGATAGGGATTAACTGAATGGTAATTGTAGGCAGGCAGGGTGTGGCTGGAGGAGGTGGGCCATTGGTGGGGCATGCCTTTGTGGTAGATACTCTCTGTGCTTCCTGGTGCAATGTTCTGAGCCACTTTTCTCCACCACAGTCTTCTGCCATGATGTCTTGCCTTAACTCAGGACCTGAGGAATGAAGTCCGCCACCTTTGAATTGAGACCTCTGAAATTTCCAGCCCCAAAGTAAACTTTTCCTTTTCTAATTGTTCTTATCAAGTCTTTTGGTCACAGCCACAAAAAAAGCTGACTAAAACAATAAGATGAGGGGTTTGTTCCCTATCTTGTCCCAGAGCATAGCTTCCTGAAATCATCCTTTCCACTCCAGGGAGAGGGTCCACTTCAGTTCCCCACCATCCATTTCTAGAGCCAGAGACTTTTTAATCTTTCCCTGGAGATCAGAGATTCTAAAGCATGGGTGTAAGAATCCACCTGGGGAACTTCTTGGAATCCACCCCCACTCCCCAAGATTCTCATCAAAGTAGGTGTGGGTGGAACCCTGGGGTCTGCATTTTTTGAAGAGAACTGATGATTCTGCTATAAGGTGTCCCTTAGCTCCATGCCACCAGACAAGGTTTGCCTAATGTAAACCCTTTGGAGCCAGGTTGAACCTCACTGGGTTTGTTTTCCTTGTTTTTTTTAAAAAGGAGATACCCAAACAAGTTGATCTCCCAGCTTTACAGTTAAAATAGGTCCCTTCACTGCCCTTTCTCATGAGTTTGAATCATTTAAAGATTATAGGCACAATGGCAGGACATGGGGAAGAAACAGAGGACAAGGGGGACCTAATATTTTTTTCTTTTTAAAATTTTCCACTTCTGAAATTCTGTCCCATAGGAGCACCACACACACCCAGTACCATTCCTCAAGGCTACCCATGTGCTGGCCTTTCCATGCAGAGGAGATGCTTTCCAGATTCAACGTCACTTGATGCTTTCCTCACTGCACAGACTGTCCCCTGGGTTCTGCACCTGTGCTTCCAGTTTCCTCATCAAAATGGTGTTCAGTGATATTGTGGCCAGGTGCCCTGCTCTTTGGGAGGTGCTGTGTGTGTGGGGTTGGGTTGGGGCAGAGCACACAGACAAGGATGACGATGGGGGCCTGGACTCAGGGAGGTCCTCATCCATTGGGGCCAGATCTGCTATAACATGTACCAAGGACTGTGGGAGCTCCAGGGAGGGATGGGGCCAATCCAAACCAGTGGAAAACAAGGAAAAGGAATTCCAGTAAGTGAGAATTCCCATGGGAGAGAATGCCCTTGACCAACATGAAATTGCAAGTGCCTGAAAGATGGTTATTTTCCCCCATTGGACTCCTCAGAGTGTCCCCCAAGGCTCCTCGGGCCCAGCAGCTCCTTGATAAATTCTGCTGGCCCACTGACCAGACCTACAGCCCTCTGCTTCCGGGTGCTGGCTGATGCTGGCCTCAGAAACTCCTTCTTTCACACCAAACGTTTCTAGGATATGTTCATCTGGAGCGATTCTTGTCTTGATTTAACAATACATACCATTGCAAGGAAATCTTGGTGAAAATAGCAAGTCCTCCGTCTGCCTTTTTCATCCTGCCCCTCTGGCTCTCTCAGCCCCACATTCTCACACCCACTAGCACTCCAAATTTTGCTCAGTGCTTAGAAGTCATTACTTCCTGGGCAAGTCTCCTCCTTGGAGAGTTGGCGTTTGGCCTGTGGCCTGGGCTGCTGGTTTTCATTTTTTCCCCCTAGGATTATCTACATGGAAAGGAGAGTGACCAAACCAGTGGGTTCCACAAAGGGTTTTGAAAACCTGGGGGCTTGAGAATGAGGCAGGGAGGAGCTCCCTGGCTGACAGGAGTTGCTCTTTCAGCCATTAGGATGGCCGTGGCTACTTGTGCCAGGGCTGCCCTATTATGCTGGTTGCTCTTGGTTCCTTTTGTTTAAAAAAAAAAAAAAAAAAGTGAAGTGGCTGTTCCCTAAAGAAGCTTTTGTTCAGTGAGGGAAGAAAACAAAAAAAAATTGCTGCTACCTTGGAACAGGAAAAACGTCAGCTATGGGAGGAGAAAGCTGAGGGCCAGTCTTCACACGGAGCCATCTGGTGGATCTGCTCAGTAAGCACCACTCCTGGAGCTTCCTCCATGGGTGGAGAGCTCCCTCCATGATTCCGTTCTTGGAAAAATGGCCTTCCCAGCCCAGAAAAGAGTTCCCTTTCCATGACAGTGTGCTAGATGGCTGCCTTATGGTGGCTTTCATGGGCCCCCTCATCTCCAGCTCCATCCCATGGCTCTGTTTGTCCTTATCAGGTCTTTGCATTTCCTTCCTTCTGCTCAGGATGCCTTCCTCAGTGTCTTCTTCAGGGTGGCTCTTTTTTTGGTTACTTTCAGCTCAAATGAGCCTTCTGCAGAGAGGCCTTCCCTGACCACTTCTCTAAGGCGGTTCCACCCCACGTTGTTCTCCATTGTGGTTCTTTGCTTCATTTTGATCATAGGACACTTAGTAAGCCTAAACCCATCTCCCTCACTCATGCACTTTCCCCCTTGTTTACTCCTGTGGTAAGTCCAGGAGGACCGGGTCTTGCCTGCTTGTCTCATTTCCAAAAATCCAGAAGGGTATCTATCTGGCTTTTACTGGGTATTCTGTAAATGCATGTGAGAAAATGAATAAAAAAGAAGATATAAAATGTGGGAAGGTAGAAGCTTTAGGACCTGAATGTCCTGTCTGAGGTTTTGCTGACCTTTTCCTCATTCCCTCAGTTTCTTTCTCAAAAACAATTGATAGAAGGGTCAGTTTGCATGGCTAGTCTCCATTTTTCTCTGGGATTATAGTCTGGTTGACAGGCATTTGGTTCTTTCCCGTCATCTAACCCTTCTCACTCCTTTCTTGGTTCAGTTTTTCTAGGAGTATATTCACACACTCTCTAATGCCTTCAACAGGGGCTGTATTTAGAGGCCAAGTCAACTTCCATCTTTGAGGTCCATGATTTTTAGACATTTCCAAATTTTCTATGTAAAAGCACTGGACCATCAAGAAAAAAAAAAAAAATCCAGACCTCATCCAGCCAAACTTTCCTGCTGTGTTTCCCTTACCATGAGGGGCAACTGGAGTGCACGTCCACATTCCTGCGCAGCTAGCAGGTACCTCCTCTCCCCAGGACGATGTTGAATTCTGGCCAATGGCCAGGACTCTCTCACCTTCCTCAGAGGGGAGCCAGCCAGCCTAACCATGCATCTGGGCCCAGACCTGGACCAGTGCTCCCTCAGTGTGTGTGTGTGTGTGTGTGTGTGTGTGTGTGTGTGTGTGTGTGTGGTCTTATTTCCAATTCAGTACACAGTGAATATTCAACAGTTTCTCCAAATTCTTTGGGGGTTATTTTCTTCTAAATACCCTGGCTGCCAACTTCTCCTTTTTTTTTCTTTGTGGTTTTTACTCTTTCTGTTGTTCTAGTCTACATTGACTCATACCTGAAATGGAACCTTTCCCTGAGTTCCAGCAACACAAATAAACAAAAAAAAAAAAAATCCATTCAAATATGGGGGAGTTTTTAGGGAAGATTTTATAGTGACTTTGGGAGGAAGATGGAGGGGGGCGGTTATTTTAATAGTCTACAACTCTGCATTGAAGATAGACATCTGGGTTCTGGCCTTCAGTCCTGGGATTTTTCAGTAGGCAGTGAACTTCACATAGAATATAGCCTCACCTGCTTCTTCTCTTCATCTTCCCATCTTTTTCTCACTCCCCCCTCTTCCTGGGTTCCTCCCATGAATTCTAATTTTTCTCATTAGTTGTGCAGAACAATTCAACTCTTCCCTGCCTCTCTTCCCACGCCTAGCTATGGACCCATTTTGCATATTCAGACTCATTAAGAATCTCAGCAGATCCAAAGGATTTCCTATTTATTTCTTTATTTATTCTGTGGGGCTGGGGACTGGACCCAGGGCTCTGTGCATAGCAGACAAGGGCTCTACCACAGAGCTGCACACCCAGCTGGTTTCTTCTTTATCAAGAACCACTCTCCTTAGAAGGCGAATTGTGGTTTAAACAGAATTCCCTTCTTTGTAAGGAAAGGCCAGTGGGATCCCGAGGCGCCCTGTGTGTCATTCAAAGGAGGAATCCACAGAGTGCCCAAGCTGGGTTTGACTTTTCAGAGGGCGGCTCCTGGTGTCCTGACTGTTCTCTTCTGACATGGGAAGCAGCTTGGGGATGATGAGCAGTTGCTGAAATCGAGCTGCCAATGTTTTTAGAATAGCTTTGCCTCCAAAGGACAGTTGAGAGCCCCTGAGGCTTGTTTGCCCTTTTACAGGGGGTGCCTTTCCATCTAGGGTGAGCTAGCAATTTTCATGAGCTTTTCTCAGCCTCAAACTTAATTAAAAAAAAATTAAAAAGAAATAATATTCCTATCTTTTATAGGGCAACAGAAGAACCGTGTTTGGTGATGGAAGGAAGATTTATTGGCGCTGCAGTTGTTTTTGGAGCAGGTTATGCTGTGGAGAGAGAGAGAGGGCCCAGGAATGAGAGTCACAGGATGTGTGAGCTGGCGGGTCCTTAGGCTAGAGGGCTCTGTAGCTGAGGGATCTGAATCTCAGAGCCCTGGAGCAGTTTCCTTGCCCAAGGTCTCACATCCGGGCAGTAGAATTTATGACCTATTGTTCAACCTGGTGAGGGAAGTAGGAACCCGCTTGGTTTGCCCTGGCTTTAGTAATAGGCCCTTGCAAGGGGCATTGGGGCTGCTCAGGAATATCCACAGTACTTTGCATCAAGGGAAAATGATTCAGTTTCTCCTTCTTTTTAGTTCTTGAACTTTTAAGATTTTGATTTGTGGTTCAGTGTTGAGGTGGTGTGTGCATTTGGCTGAGGGGGTGGAAGGTGACAAGGAGAACTCAGAAGGTGGTGATTAGGTTCTCCAAGATGTCTGGGGGTGGAGGAAGAGCATGGGAAGGAGGCAGGCTCCTTGGCAGAGATGGAATAAAGAAATGTAAATGGGTCAATTTGATCTCAACTTCTAGTCCTTCTAGACCGCAGTGAAAATAGTACCCAGTCAAGTTTTTCTTCGGCAAAATGACTGCTCTCCATGCTGAAACCAGAGGGGGGAAATTGTCACATAGAATTGTTTGTGACAGAGAAACTGTTGTGACGGATTTAATTCAGCTCGACAAGCAGTGATTATGTACAAGGTCAGACGTATTGTGGGGAGGAGAAGAAAGGTTTTCCAGCAATGCTGTCCCCCAAGACCTGACAGTCTTTTTAGGAAATTGAGACCCACCTACATGGGCCAGATAGAAAATGAGATTGAATAGCTTTGATGCCCCAAGTCACAATACAGACATACCTGTTCTAGAAACCTGTGAAGAAAGGGGTCAGGGGAGAGTGTGAGGCAGGGGAAACTGAGCTGAAGAGTAAGGTGCTTGTTTGAGGATGTGTCTTCTTCCTCTGTGTCTTTTCAAGAGCAACCTTTGCTGATAGTAGGGGCTTGATAAAACCCTACTTAGTGATGGAGGGAAGATAGGGGGGAAGAACAGCAGCCGATGAAGAGGTGACCCAGAGGTTGCAGCTGCAAGGACCAGACCCAGTCTAGCAGAGCAGACAGGGCACTTGGCAGTCTGGCTGGGAGGCCAGGAGGCTGGGAGGGGCTCTGGATATGGAGTTTGGATTTATTCTGTGGCCAAGGGGAACCACAGGAGAGGTGAGGGCAGGTCCTTTGGAGCATGCTGGCCTACAGGTTTGGAAGATGGAGGTATTACACTGGGTTCTTCCCTGGTGCAGCAGTGGAGGAGCCACTTAAATATCTTTGCCTTCACTATTTAACATGTGAGATGAATGGTTGTACAGTGAATTCTTCCAGTTTCTAGGCTTCTAGAGAATGAATCTGAGGATGATGTGCAGATGGACACTTGGAGACAGAGACACCTTTTAGTCCTGGGAACCCAGGGGATGAAGACCTGGGCCAGGCTGGTGGTGAAGGAATTACAAGGAGAGGAGGACTTGAGAGATTTGCAAGTGGCTATTAGAATGCTCTTAGCTATTCCTTATCAGAGTTGGAGTTAGCAGAGTTGGTTTCAGGGAAAGAGATTTTTGGAGAGGGTGGATATTATTATTTGGATGTTCAGTGTCTTCCCAAGGCCCATGTATTATCAGCTGGGTTCCCAGCTCGGCACTATTGGGAGTTAGTGGAAATGTTAAGAAATGGGGCCTAGGAGGGGCTTTAAGTCACTGGGGATGTGCATTTAAAGGGGATTGTGGGACCCTGGTCGCTCTCATTTGGGGGGGGGGCAAGGATCGAACTCAGGGGCACTCAACCACTGAGCCACATCCCCAGCCCTGTTTTGTATTTTATTTAGAGACAGGGTCTCACTGAGTTGCTTAGTGCCTCTCTTTTGCTGAGGCTGGCTTTGAACTTGTGATCCTTCTGCTTCAGCCTCCTGAGCCACTGGATTACAGGTGTGTGCCACCACACCAGTTCATTTTCGCTCCTTTGTATCCTGGCCATGAGGTGAACAGTTTTACTATGCCCAGATGCACTGCCCCACCCCCACCAGAAGTCTAAAAGCAATGGATCTACCCAATCATGGACTGCAAAACTATAAGCCCAAATAAGCCTTTTTCTTTCTAAGTTGATCATCTCGGATATTGCAGTGACGAGGAGCTCACTAACACCGTGTTTATTTGGGCAATGACTATGCAATGTTTCAGAAGTAGCCAGAAAGGTAGGATTAGAGGTTGACTGGGCAAGTCAGGATTTTTAAATGAACCCTGGAGATCAGATGGGACTGTTTTGACTCCACTGTGAACCAGCTGTGTGGCTTCAAGCACATGACTGGAGTAGGGTGACCAACTCATCCAGCTGGCATGGGGATTTCCCAGTCTAGCACTCAAAGGCCCATGTCCTGGGAAATTCCCCAGTCTCGGGAAAACGGGGGCAGCTTGCCTGGGATGTCCTGGTTTCAAAATGGCACAGCTCATGTCTTGGGAGCTACTTCAGTGGTGGGCAAACTGGGACAGTTGGAGAACCTACCTGACCAACTTTGACCTTGGTTTTTCTCACCTGAAAAGTAGAGATAATAACAGTACCTTCTTAGGAGTATGGTATGGATTAAATGACATAATCTGTCAAAAGCCCTCAGCATACAGATTGGCATGGGAAGGGCATAAAATGCACACTTGTGGAAAGAGTAAGCTGAGTGAATCCAGCAGGGCAGAGGGATGGGTAAAGTAACCCAGCGATACCGTGGGACACGAGCTCCGTGAACAGAATTTACAGACTGCCTGCATTTATAAAAGAGGGTTTGCAAGAAAATTAGTAATGTCAACAAGGAAAACGTTAGCCCATGGAAGAGAACAAACCTTAGCAGCAGCATTTACATTTGAATAACACTTATGCTAACTGTTAAGTGA
The DNA here is from genome assembly GCF_052094955.1 of Ictidomys tridecemlineatus. Classification (NCBI taxonomy): domain Eukaryota; kingdom Metazoa; phylum Chordata; class Mammalia; order Rodentia; family Sciuridae; genus Ictidomys; species Ictidomys tridecemlineatus. Next base: position 69,888,757 of record NC_135477.1, read on the forward strand.
ATATATGTCTTCACCAGATAATTTCCAAGATTCTCTAAAGATGTGTGTATCTCTGCTCTTTGGCTCAGTTGACACTGTGGTGGCTGCATGTGCTCCAGTGAAATAAAGTCACATTTTGTTTTCCATATTCATTTATTTATCGGCTGAGGCATTTAACAGATATTTGAGTAGGCACAATGCTGGACTCTATGGAGGCTGCAAAGAAATAGAAGTAGTCTGCATTCTTGGAAAATTCACAAGAAAATGACTTTATCCTTATGCTTATTTCACTTATGAAAACACCAACCACTCATATTCTTTCCTGACCCATAGAAGAGCCTTTGGGAGGCTCCAGATTAAGATTTTAACCCAGCTTCTAAGTTCCTGAAACCAGAAGCAGAGAAATCAGAAAATATCTATCCAGGCATCTTGAAAAGATGACCCCGAACGAGAAAGGCTGACCAGGAGAGCAGAAGGAGGGGCAGGAGGGGGATAGTGACAAAGAGGGGCAGCCAGGGTGGGGATGGGGTGGCAGGAGCAGGGAGGAGGAGGAGGGGAGCCGTGACTGAGGCAGCAGAGAGAGCAGCGAGCTGACAGGAAAAGCCACCCAACGGAACCGATGCAGAGGGAGGCAGGTGGGAAAGAAAGGAGAACTTGAGAGAGGGCGACCTGGACGTGCAGAGGCTCAAGGCCGCCCCTAATTGAACGGGAAGGTAGAAATTACACGTGAGGGGCCTTGGTTGCATCGTGGTGTTTTTTCTTTAACCACAGCTAAGAGGAAATGGGGGTGAAGAGCAGAGCAGGAGGGGAGGCTGGGCTCCAAGCTTTGGCACTCTCCATTGGGCCTGGGGTTTCCGCTCCTGCTCCAGGTGTTGGGCTCTTCCTCACGTGGGCTGCTCTCCCCGTGGTCAGCTGAGACTGAGCCTCTGACCGGGGCCACCTCTCTCAGGGGTTGGTGGCTCCCCTGAGCCGTGCAGGCCGCTGCTTCCCCAAACTGCTTCCGCCTCAGAACCACGTTGGTGCAACCATGGCGCCACCCTTCCTCCACCTGGGGCGGCGCGGCAGAGATGGGGGAGCACGGGTTTTCTCTTCCTCCTTCTGTTTGTCTTCCACACTCACCGCCCCCCCCCCTTCCATTTCCCCTGAGGTTTTTTTCATCAAGTGAAAGATTCAGGATAAAAATGTTTAAACATACTCCCAGGACTCAAGAGTCCAAGAAAAGAAAAGGGATGTGTAAATAATCCGTTCACTTTGCCCTGGAGAATGACCAGGCTGAAAGGGCCTTCAGAGGGCATCATTGTTAGCCAGGAACTGGGACCAGAAGGTTGAAAATGCCATGAGCTGAGCCAAGTGGTCAGCTTACTGGCTGCCTCCATCAGCAGAACACTCAGGTCAGGTCTGGTTAGCTCAAGAATGACTGCCATCGTGGTGCATGTCAGCAAAGCCAGACCTGTTCAACTCTTGGTGCCTCAGTCTGTTTTCTGTTGCTGTATCCAAATACCCAAGAGTGGATAATTTATAAAGAAAAGAGGTTTGTTTTGATTCATGGTTCTGGAAGTCCAAGAGCATGATGCTTGTCCTCTGGCAAAGGTCTCAAAGCAGAAAGGGAAAAAATAGCCATGTGTAGAAGAGATCACCGCGTGAGAGAAGAAGCATGTGAGAGTAAAGGAAGCAGAACTTGCTTTGTAACTAACCCACTCTCACCGGTTCTACATTAATCCCTTCATGAAGGCAGGGGTCATATGACCCCACTCTCTGTTTAAAGGGGCCCACATCTCTCAATATTATTATATTGGCAATTAAGTATGAGTATTGCTGAAGACAAACCATATTCAAACCATCGCACTTGAATTATAGTCATGAGAGACAAACCATTATAGACTTTAGGTCTGAAAGTCGGCCATGCTATTAAATATCAATTATGAGTTTTTAAAGTATAAACAACCTATTGGAAAGCTGCTAAGTCATTAAGTGAAGCAGTCAGACAATGCCTTCATGATCACTACTCTTCTGGACATCTCAGACCTTTTGATTTCAGGTTTCTGCATTTCTTGACTTGTTTGTTTTGTATCATTGGACTCTTACAATGCTTTTAGGTATTACTCAACTGCCCGGACAGTCAGTCTGCATTCTAAACAGACTCTTACAGATGACATGAGTCCAACACTTCCAGACACTTGGTGCTACCTTGGAAGTGATTGTATTAAATTATGCTTGCGAATCACAACATAGTTTGCAAACACTTTCACTATCATTAGTTCCCTGAAACCTGAGGTGTGTGGTCATCTTCAACTAATTGACGAGGAAACAGAAGTGAACTGGGTAGCCCAAAGGCTTAGAGTTATGACAGATCCAGATTTCCTGTTAAATTGTGTGCCTTCTCACCAACTACTGCCTGCCCAGGACATTATCTAAAGATAAAGATGAAGATAATTACCAATATGGACTGACTTTTTCTGTCCACCAGCCCTTGCTAAGTGCTTTAACATGCATTATCTCATTTGTTTCTCCCCAGAGGCATGTGAAAAACTGATGTTATTATCTCCATTTACAATGAGAAAACGGAGGCTCAGAGGGATGAAGTAAATTGTTCACTGTTCTAAAAAGAGGGAGTTGTAGAGACCAAACTCAGCTAGTCTCATCCCAGAGGTTAGGTTCTTAAACCCATGAGTCCTGCCCCAACAGGCCAGAGGTGGAGTTTATAATTCAATTTGAGTCCCTGATATCTATCTATCTATATACCTATCTATCTATATATTTAAATTTAGGTGCTAGGGATGGATCGACAACCCAGAGGCATCCTACTACTGAGCAACATCCCCAACTCCGGTTTTAAAAAACATTTTTTCTTTTGAGACAGGGTCTCACTAAGTTGCCAAGACTGGTCTTAAGCTTGCAACCCTCCTGCCTCAGCCTCCCACATTGCTGAGATTACAAGTGTGAGTCACTGTGCCCATCGGGCCCCTGCTCTTTAGTTTTCCATTCTTTTACTTTCTTTATTTTTGTGTCCTATTTCAGAGTTCCTACTTTCTGGGATACCAAAAGCCCTGTGACCCAAGGCATCTACAAACAAACATCAATTTTATCAGTTGTCAGGTCTTCAGGGTTGGGGAAACAGAGGAGAACAGGAGGTTATTGGGAACAGAGGGGAGCACCATAAGGAGGAGGAGAAGGGAATTTCCTGTTCCAATATGGTCACAGTGACAGAGGCTGAGGGCATGATTATGTCATGCACCTGCAGGGGATAAAGCCATTGTCATCCCAGCTATATGTACCACTGCAGTCTCTCTCCCTCTCCCCTCCCCACCCTCTATCTCTTGCTCTCTCTCTCTCTAGTAGCACATATGGCACTTTCTTAATTGAAATTTTCATTATAATGGATCTGACCTGTATTGTTCTATTAGCTTTAGCAAAAAAAAAAAAAAATCCTAACAGGTTTTAATATTAGAACTGAAAATATGTTTCCAACTAGCTGAGGAGCCATAGAGCAGGCTCGGATCCTACTCATAATAATGGACAATCTGCTTGCTATCATCAAGTTCTTGTTATTTACATGTAGTAAACTATCCAGAGATAATGTGAGCTTGAGTCGCCTTCTGGTTTTTATTGATCTTCCCTAATTTACCAGAGGATGTCTGACCAAAGTGTCCCCAGGTCACCTTGGTGTGCCCCTAGTATGCCTCAGTATGTCACATGGAATCTTCCCTGCATAGCTGCTTAGAATCTCTGGGCTAGCCATCCCCAGTGGATCTGGAGAGCTGTTTCAGTTAAAACAAAAAACAAATAAAAAAAAAAAACAACATTCAAGGAGGAGATCTTTCAATCTCATTTCCACAGATGTTTCTTTTGAGCCATCTTCTCTGCAGTGGTCCTGGTGGCACTGAGAGGGACTGAGGGAGCAGCCCTGCCCTTGACCATGGGCTCCTCAGTTAGAGCCCTGCCCTGGTCCTACTCCACTATAGCTCTTCCTACAGGGCAATGAGTTTGCAGGGATGAGGTACTCTGACCACTGAGAGCTCAGGTGTCTGGGACCCCTGTTTCCTGCCCAAGCAGCCTTGAACCATCTCCACACACGGATCTCTTCCCAGCGTCTGACTTGAGAGTCTACCACACTGTTCATCACACAATCCCCGTTCTGAGGGGCCTGTAGATCATGTGTGGGTCTATCTGCAGGTGAACAATGTCCCTCCCCTCACAGTATGGGAGAGGAAGACATGGGTGTGGCCTTGGCCTCAGCCTTGTCTCATCTCACACTTGCTGCTCACTGAGAAACACTGAGCGGTTCTGAAGTTGAACTTGTCTTTTCAGGTCATTAGGAAGATCTGCTGGCCGTGGAAGGAGGATAGAACATACCTTCTTCAGCAGTTTGTTAGCTTGACTTGGACCTGTCAAGTATTTAGACATACTTTATATATGAGGTTCCATTTCTCTCGCTCCAGCTCCTGATAATGTAAGGAATGGTCTGAGACGGCAGGAACTGACCTTGGTGAGCTAAATAGGTAGGTGGGCGGAACACAGGACGGACATCTTTCCCTACTCCCAAGGTGAAGAGTTCATGGAAAGATCTCAAAGTTCATGGAAAGAGTGGGGGACCAGGGGAGCTTGGGTCTTCTGTTTGGATTTGTTATCAAGTGACTGATGTCCTAGGATAGTTCCTCTTAGGGCCTCAGTTTCCTGGCCTTTTAAAGAGAGGAGAGGTAAATTAGCCTTTCCCAAAGCATATTCCTGGACCACTTGCCCTGCCAGATGACCCATGAAACAAGGATTGCACCATCAATTAAGTGAGGACAACAAACATTTCCCCCTTGGGATTATGATGCTCATTTGCATAATAAAGCTTCCTAGAATTTTGATAGTTGAAAAAAAAAAAGATGAATTGTAATTAACCTAGTCTCCTATGCCAAGAATTTATTGAGTTCTTACTGTGTGTTAGGAACCATCCTATAAGCTTTATATGGACATTTATTTAATTATTAAACCAACCCTATGATATAGGTGATATTACTAGTTCATTTTACAGATCTAGAAACCGGGGCTCAGAGAAGCTGAATAATTTGCTTAGAATTAGAAGTGAACTTTATCACCTGATTCTGGGACTAATGTCCTCACTTATTCCCAAAAGAAGGCTTATTATTTGTTTTGTCCCTTATGGGTTTGTTTTGCCTTTTGTGATTATCATCAAAGTCTGAGTGACCTATCTACTTCATTATTGATTAAAAATAAACCATTTTATCATTCTAAACAGTCTTCTAAATTTAAAAAAAAATTAAATAGTGTCAAATATATAAAGAACCAATAAGCACATAAGATGTTCAATACCATTAGTCATCAGAACATGCAAATCAAAACCACAATACCATTTCATATCCATTGGAATGGCTATAATCAAAGCACCAGAAAAATAAGTGTTAAGGATGTGGAGAAATCAGAACTCTTCTATATTATTGGAAGTAATGTGAAATGGTGCAGCCACTTTGGAAAACAACCTTACAGATCCTCAAAAAGCTAAACATAGAATTACCATATGGACCAAGAATTCCACTCCTAGGTATAAATCCAAGAGGAATGAAAATATTAGGTCCTCATAGAAATGTGCACATGCCCATGCCTAGCAGGATTTTTTAATAAGAATCCAAAGCTAGTAATAACCCAAATAGCCATCCTCTGATGAATGGATAAGAAAAATGTGGAATATTATTATTTTATATTATCTATATATTATTATTTTTATGGAATATCATTCCAAATAAAAAGGAATGAAATACAAGTTACAATATGGATGAAACTTGAAAACATGAAGCTAAGTGAAAGAAACCAGACAAAAATGACTACCTATTAGATGATTTACTTTGTATGAAGGTCCAAAATAAGTAAATAGAAAGTAGTATTGAGGTTGCCTGGCATGCATGTAGGGAGATTGTCAGGGATGATAGCTAAAGTACATGGGTCTCTTTTTATGGTGATGAAACTTCAGATATTGATTGTGGTGATCATTTTACATTTTGTGAATAAACTAAAAAACGTTGCTTTTTACACTTTAAATGGATGAGCTTTATGGTATATGATTTATATATGAATAAAGCTATGACCCTCATCCTGCAAACTGCCTGCAGTATTTAAAATAATTTTGAAAAGGGATCTGCTAATTACCCCCAATGCCACTGTCTTTTATGTTTTGTCTTTCCTTCTGATCTCTGTTCACTGCATGGCCCACAGGGATAAATGCACTCAGCTTTTCACTAAAATTAGGGAGGCTAGTGGCAATGATATTTGTTCAGATTCTTCTCACCAGTTCATTCACCGATCACTTTTTTATTTCTGCATCCATCCAATGCATACCCCTGAGCTCCTCCCTGTGCCAAGCCCCATGCCAAGTTCTGGACCACAGCAGCAAGGAAGCCAGATAAGTTCTCATCTACGTGGGATAATTGGAGAAGGAACAGTCCCTGCAATGCAGTGTGAAGATGGTGCACTGAGGAGCCTTATGGGGAAGGTCTCAGAGGTGCCCCTCCTGATTGTTGAAGGGGATATGCTTGGGCAATTGCTAAGGTCTACAAACTCCCTGAGCCAGGGTAGATAGACAATGAGGAGAATTGAGCCCCCTGCAAAAGAAGGCACTGATGGGCATTATTAAGGAGATTGTGCTGAGACTTGATGGCTATGGTGAGTCCCTGAAGGCCTTCAGCAGAGGAATGACACATTTTCAAACTATTGCAATTGAAACATAATACAGTTTTGTGTACTCCAGCACTTTATTTTAACTATTTTCTATATTTTTTATGCAAGTTTTTTAAAATTTAAACTTTTTATTGTTTTTAATGAATGTGTAGTCTATCAAATCAATGCTGTTTCACTACCTTATGTCTTTATTATTGGACATGGAGTTTGTTACTAGTTTTTGTCCCCAAACTCTCTCCTACTTTAGCCAAATGACAGTGAATTTAGTCAATCTTCATTTTCTCATGCATGTAGTCCCTTATTCCTCTTTCTGGCTAACATTGGAATACACATTGTACTTCCTTTATCTTTCTAGGAGTTATTTCTATCAAAAGGATTGATGATTTTTTTTTGTCTCTAACTTGTTCACCATTGTGCTTCAAAATGGGCTGTGTCATTTACAATCACTAAATAACAATTATTATTATAAGAAATTGTATGTGATGGGAGGGGAGGGAAGGGAAAGGGGGAAATGGAAGGACAGCAGAATAAAATAGACATTATTATTGTTGTAGGTATATACGTGACTGCATGACCAATATGATTCTGCAACCTGTACACTCAGAAAAATGAGAAATTATATCCCATCTGATTCAAATGTATGATATGTCAATATCATTGTACTGTCATGTGTAACTAGTTAAAACAAATAAAAAAATTAAAAAAGAAAAAAATGAAAAGAGAATGTAGCGATGGGGGAAAGGAGAATAGAGAAATTTAGTAGTTTCTTCTCTGATTAGTAAATCAATTTACCAATTTACCAAACATATATGATTCTCAGGTAAATGACTTTAGATATCTTCTCAGTAAGATATTTTTATTTTTGAAAATAAAATTAACTGTATTCTGAATATTTTCATGTACATTTTACCCATGAACATAGGCTACTTGAAATTATTAAAGGTAATCATGCTCTTGTGTTGAATTTTTTTTTTAAAAAAAGAAAGAAATTGTATGTATTTCTTCTTCATTCTCACCTCATGTGGAGGCAGGGGGATGGTAAAGGAGTATTTTTTTTTCTGTGCATAAATTCACCTGATAATCTGTGATAATCTGTCTAAAGTCCGACTGATTCATCATATTTCAGTTATATCATATAAAAAAGTAAGAAAACCACATAGAACTTGAAATCTTTTGGAAAAAGAAGTCCGTTGAGTTAGGGTCATCCGTTAAGGTAAAAGCAAGCTTAAATCACTGGTGCTGTTGATACAATTCTGCAAAGCTACTCTACCCTATACTTTTCCAGCAGAATTAATTTTTTTTTCCAGTAAAAGCTATAACCACTTTTAAAAAGGGATTAAGGTTTTGTTTTGTTTCCCATTTTGAAGACCTTTGTCCATCAACATCAAGACGATTCGATAGGGAAGGCACTGGCCTTCCGACTAACAAAAATCCATCTGAGTCGATTGTGGCATAATGCCCTCTGAAATACTATCAAAATAAAGAGGACATTTAAACATCCTTGTCACTACTGCACATAAAAAGAGAGTTACCTCTCTTTCTGTGGAGCCCTGCAAGTAATAATATATATTTATAACAGCAGTAGCAGTTCTTTAGCTGGATTCGTATTTGTCTTCCGCAGGAAAGGCTGGTACCGGGAAGGCTTCAGCTGAAGGAGATTGCCTTGGCTAATGTTAGGCCCAGAGGATGGGATATTATATGGTGTGTTGACTTCAAAATGATCGGTTTAAGACTCCAACTTTGAAATCCATCATTTCCTTTTTGAGATCTCTCTGCAGGGACACTGGCGGATGGGAGATTTTAAATGAGTACAAAATATTCAGGAACACTGGCATCCATTCTCTACCCTGCCCCTAATTATTTCATGCAATTTTTCTGTAAGGCTCTGGATAAATAACTTTTTGAGTTTTCTGATAAGGTCCATATGGCTTTATTGGTAAGAAGGTAACAAGAGAAGAAACAGGACTTGCACAGAAAAGGATGTTATCTTCTTCTCACAGATCCAAACGATGAGCTGAAACATTGCCAAAGCCAGGACCTCCCAGTGCCAGGCAGAGACTTTTTCAGGAGGTTGAATTCAGCAGTGGCTGAGCTCAATCAGAGGTAGTGTGGAGTAGGAGGAGCATGGATATCAGGGCACTGAGTTCCTCTTCCCTGTTGTTAGGAATTGAGCACTACAGAAATCTTCCCTGGCTTTTAGGGAAGCAACTGTAGCTATTGAGTAAATTAGATGTTGGTGGTATCTCTGGGAATTGCTTTCAGTTTGGACGTTTGGTGGCTCTAGGATTCTTTTGGAGGAAGTTCTAGTCTCTTTGTTTCCACATTGAACTTTAATGACCTTCAATGGACCAACTCCTAGAATCTTATCCCAAACAACTGCCTGTTGAGTTGAGGGGACCCCCCTGTGCTGTTTAGCTCATATTCCTATGTGTGGCTGTGATGGCTTATATTGCCATGTGAAAACCATTTTAACAAACAAAGGAAGAAAAAGACAATATTCCTATATCATTCAGGTTCCCATGTGGTCCAGTGATTGAAGGACTTGGAGAACTGGGGATAATTATATAGTGGTTGAATGACTCTTTTTGTGAAATAAAACCAGGTATCAACAGAGTATACAAAGGTTAGGAAGTTAGAACTGAGAAGAATTTGCAGGAGGTCCTGCCGGAGGACCTATGAGCTCTACTTTGTTGAAAATGGATTCTGATTGACTTAGCTCAGCTAGAAAAACTTCACAAAAGAGACTTCAAGTACTGTTTTCTTCCTGATAGGGGATTTAGTATCATGTGAACAGCCATTAATTGTCAGACATCAAGTTTAAAGGCACTTTGTCTTGGAGGGGAGGTGAACCTTATAGGTATTCCAAGAGTAGACACTTGCAGGTGCAAACAAGCTACCCCTGATGCATGAGTTGGTCATGTGAGTAGAAGCTTGGTGCTTGCTGGTTGCGTGATTGAGTCGATACAATGAGAATTCTCCTTTCTTTATATTCTTCATCACCAATATAATTTCTTTTTGCCTGTGATTAAATTTTGTCCAAATCTCAGAGTTGTCTTGGGAAGGAAATGTCTGAGGTTCTTCGGACGGCTTTGTCTTGGGAGGGTGAGAATAGGAGAGGGGTGGGGAGTGGAGCAGAGGTCATTGTGCCCCAGCTACAGCCTTCTCTCTCAAGATGGTCTCCATGTAGAATTATGGGAGTCTTTAGAGCAGAAACAATGCATCGTCGACTGTTTTCCACCCTCTGTTTCCATGAAATCGGCTCACCGGTACTAAGCACAAGCTCCAAGCTGTAAGGCCTAATGTTGAGCGAATGTTGAATTTGTCAGCATTCAGTCTGGAAGCTGTTCTAGGTTGAAAGAGCTCAGCTCAATGATCAACACCTTGCAAAAGCGTTTCTGTGTGCTCATGGCCACCCCCACCTGGTTGTGCAACATGGGAGGAGTCTGTGTTCACACACCAAAGCTTCTTAATAGGCATGGGTGGCATGTCACATTATTCTTTGGCTGAGACATTAGGTTCTTCCCGTGATTAAAACAGTCAAAGCACAACAGTAGGAAGCTTAGGTGATGCCTAAGCTTGTGGTTTTGTCTTTTTGAAGGTGGTTAGCAGTTAGAGAATTTCTGGGATTCGCCAATATTCTCTCTATGCTGAAGTCAGTTGATAGGGGAAAGAGGATAAAATGTATTAAGGCCTCTTTGACACATTATTACAGAGAAAAGTCAAGTATTTCAATTAATGCCCAAGCACTCATTTCTGAACAGCTAAAATGAGTTGGTTATGGAGGACACCTACAAAATAAAGACGTGATCCCTTAGGTTAAGTCTCACTCTCTCTGTCTCTGTCTCCTTCATAGGGAAGATTAATGGGCAAATCCAAGATTACGGTAGTTTAATGAGAGCAGAAAAAGACCACCTTTACTCACAGAGATCAAGAAGACCCTGTGGAATAAGTTGGAATTGAACAGCCTCTTGAGGAACCTGTTGGCATCAACATAGAAAAGAGCCAGAAAAGCATCCCAAGTTCAGGGGGCAGCATATGCAAAAGCACATCCATAAAAAGAACACACCTCTCTAGGAATCATAGATAGTATGGGATGTTTAAATACAGGTTGTGGTAGGTCTTGGAATAATAAGTGGACCAGTGGTGAGAGATGACGTTGAAGAGGGAAGCAGAGACTAGAACATGAAGCCTCTACATAAAGTACCATTTATAAGAAGAAGTTTTGAGCTTTATCTCTTACTAATTGCATGGGGAAGCCATCTGTGTTAGTCAACTTTTAGTTGCTATGACAAAATGTCCGAGATAAATAACTTTAAGGAGGAAAGATTTATTTTGGCTTTTGGTTTCAGAGATTTTAGTCCATGGTCACTTGGTGGTTACTGTTAGGTCTGTGGCAAGGTGGTACAACATGACAGAAGTGAATGGTGAAGCAAAGCTGCTCATCACATAGCAGCCAGGAAGCAAAGAGGTGGGGTGGGGGTAGGACCAGGATATCTCCTTCAAGGGTATGCACCCAATGACCTAACTTTCTCCCACAGGACTCCCCTCCTAAAGGTTCTACCAGCTCCTAGTAATATCATAGACCGGCAACCAAGTCTTTAGTACATGGCCTCTGGAGGAATTTAAGATCCAAACCATAACAGCATCCAGAGATTTTAAGCATGAGAAAGACATCTACTCAGTAATTCAACAAATATTACCAGTACCTACCATGTGCCATGCATGCCAGGGACTGAGGTTATAGCACTAGACAAGATCACTGATTCATATCCAACATGATCTGGTGTGCATTTTTAAAGGAAGCTGTGTGACAACGATGTGGGGGATAGGTTGGGCTTAGGGCCCAGTGAGAAGTGAGAATCCTTTTTTTCTACCTGCATTGAAACTGTATGGGATATGTTGATCATTATTTTCAGAAATCCCCAGAGCAGAACAGTAGCTTATTTGCAATATTTTGAAAAAAAAAATTCTGAAACATCATGACCTGCCTAAGAACTAATGAGAAGCCGAATGAATCAGCAAGGGAGAACATTTATAGAAATAAAAGGCACACTTTTTATTTATTAGGTTTTACTAAAAGAAACGCATGAAAGATAAAGGAAGTTGTGCAAAGTTGAGAAGTGATCTTAGAAATCTCTGCAGAAAATAGGAGAATAAAATAGAGAAAGGGGGTGTGTGGCAGAGCCAGTTACCACCCTGAGCAACGGGGTGTGATCTCACTGGGGATTTCTGGGGACAGTATAGAACACACCTCAGAATGATCTAAGGTGCTAGGAAGCTGGGGTGTTTACCCATCAAATCATTGTCCATCAGTGTTTTTACTTCTGAGGGCATCAACTTCTAACTTGCTTTGTGCAGAGACTCACTGTACTTTTTAGGCCAGAGAGCCCCAGGAGTTCATGGGAAATGGCCATCAGTACATCGAGGTAAAGAGATATGCCTAGGGCAGTAATGGAATCTGCTACACAAGTTAATAATTCTTGAGTGCTTTTCTTTCATTCTTTCATAGGTACTGGATTCCATATTTGCAATCATGTGTATTAAATAACAATCCTAAGGATTAAGTTAGATCAGGGGTTCTCAACTGGGGGCGAATGAGCCACACCCCAAAAGGATATTTGCTGATATCTTGAATCATTTTTGGTCGGGGGAGAGTGTGATTGGCATCTGGGTGGTGGGCCAAAGATGGTGCTAAACATTCTATTGCGCCAGGACAGTCCCTCCCATCCCCATGATGCTTAAAAGTACCTAGTATTAAATGTCAATAGAGCAGAGATTGAGAAACTCAGGATTAGTATATGCTATTTCACAAGTAAGAACTCCAAGGTTCAGAGATATTGAATAACTTCCTTGGGTTTATAAACCCAGTGCATGGCCTAACCAGAATTCAAATTGAGGTTTATCTACTTCCAAACTTCATGCTTTTTGATTTACATTGGTCTGCCTTCCAGAGAAAAAGAACCTACATCCCAGAAGCTCACTGAAAAAAATAAAAAAATAAAAAAAAAATAAAAGCCCAGATCAGTACTGGTCATGCCCCCTGGCCCAGAACTTCAAAGGAGCCTGGAGCTGGCTGGAACTGGAAGGAGTTGGGGAATGAACACCTTTCCCATCTCTCCCTGGCTTCTCTCCCTCCTGGGCAAGTTGGGGCAGGCTCCATGGGCACAAGTCCCAGATCTGCATACCATGACTGGCGAGGTGCCCTTAGCTGGAAGCTCTGACTCCTTCCCAATGCACAAGGACGCTCTTCTGCTGCCAAAGCTGGCTGGTAGTTCTATCTGGAATGGCAGCTCTCCCCCTCCCCCCAGGCTTGGGATGATCTTCTGGCAAGCATATGTAGTGAAGAGTTACAGGTGGTGCAGACACGGTTTGGAAGGAATCCCAGCTGGGCCACCTCCCAGGAGCCTTCTGATCACTCACCAGATAACTCTAGCTGTTTGCAGAATCCCGGGAATCTTAGCTGCTCCAGGAAACCGCCTTCAAGGGCAAGGAGAGGTTCTGAGAAGCTAGAATAACCTTGGAACTGAAATTACTGTCTCCTTTTGCCTCCTTAGGTTGGAAATATTTTTGCAGCACCATAGAATTCTCCATTTTCTACCCTAATGATGTGGGGGGGGGGTGAGCAAAGAGCAGGCTCACCTCTGAGGACTCCATCCAGATACCTGCAGGTCTCTGAACTTGCCCTGTTCCTTTGCTGGAGATGAAGTGCACATTGTCTCTCTCTGGGCACAGTTCATGGACTCTTTTTTGAGAACTTGCAGCTCAGTAGTGTCAAGTCTTCTGGTTTCCAGACCCACATCCTGCCCTGGGGGGAATTGACATCCATCACACATGTTGTTCCTGTCTGTTTAATCAAACTTTCATTTGATGTTGGCTGGAATTTCACATGTGGACCAAATACAGAAAAAATTAAGTGATTCCAGCAGCTTAAGTCTGAAGGGAAGCATTAACCTTTGATATCAAATAAATTAAAACATAGCACATCCTAATAATGTGTTTTTTGGAGGTACTGAGTAGAAGTATATTCACTTGTTCATTCATTACTTCATTTCCCCACTCATCTAGCAAGCAATTAATGAGTCTTTACCAAGTTTGAAGTTTTAAGAGGTTTTGTGCAGAACATTAAGGCAAGGTTGATGAAGTTCTTGCCTGAGAAGCTTAAAATCTAATGAGAAAAAGAGATAAATACGTACCTCACATTGCATGATAAAAAATATCAAAAGAGAAATACCAAGAGGTGTTGCATGATCCTCTCTTGTTCTAGGCTATGAAATAGCTCCAGCATGGTAAGATGTCAGCAAATATGGGCTACATTTTTAAGAAAATGGGTTCTGTAGAGGAAGAGAAAAATAGGATTTTAGTGTGAGTGGTAGGTAGGCTTTGGGGAAAATATATTAATCAAATAGGTATGGTTTTCAAATAATTTAAATTTATTTAAAAACCTCTTGTCATATTCTTCCACTATTCTCTTTGTTAATACAATTAACTTATCATGTTATGTATCAATAGTACTCAAAATGTGTTTGTAGACCTGTAACAGAGATTGATGGTACCTATATTTAATAACAATTGTAGCAATTTGACGATGACTTTGCTTATTGACTGACAGGAAAGTTTGAGGCTCGGATTTTGTATATCATTGTATGATTTTATTTTTCAGTAGCTTATTTTTATTAATTTCTAAAAGTATCCATCTGTGACATATAGAAAACGAAATAATAGAAAAGTCTCCTTGCTTTGGATGATTTGAGAAGTCCTATGTAAATGATTGCTCATATCTGTCTTACCTCTGGAATACAAGTTTCCTTAGGGCAGCAGCTGTATTTTTTTTTTGTGTTTGTATTTCATTCTTGAGCCTACAAGTAGGTGCTCCTTAGCTATTTGTTGAAGTAAACAAAACATTAAAGGAACTTGGGTCAACCTTCAGTGAATTATTTTCAACTTTTGGAAAGTCTATTTGCAGGTTTCCACTTGAATTAGCTCTTGGACTCATATATTCATTTATAATGAAAGCAGCCCTTGATTTTATCATCCTAGGACTATTTAACTTCAGGATTGCAGGCCTTGAGCATCGATTGTTCTACTATTTTGTGAATGCGTTTCTGCTCAGCTTATCTGTGTGTTCCATGAGCCTAAGAAGTAAAACCTCACTGCCCTTACTCTTTCTCCAAATTTAGTATATTGGACCTTTCCCAATTTTATATCTTTCTTAAAATTGCAGAGCAGACTTATATATATTGCTTTTAATGCCCGTTGTTTCCCTTTTTAAAAATTTACTCTCTCATTCTTTCACCATTTATTCCCCAAATGCTTATTAAGTAACTGTCATGTGTGTGGCACTGCATGAGGCACTAGGGGTACAAAGACCAAGAAACAAACTTCCCACCTTCAAGGAGGGACTACTCTAGTAGAAAAGTTAGAAATGTAGATATAAGATCACGGTGAGGAATTATAGGCACTAGGATGGACACTGATATGAGAAACAGAAGGCATAAGATTAGAAGTGACCAGTTCCATGTTGGAGGCCAGGAAAGCTTAAGGGAAGAGGGGTTTCTTAAGTTCAGATAGAAATGTGAGTGATTAATTTTCAAGGAGAGAGCATTGCTACTACAGAACACTCCGGGAAGATGTACAGCGTCATGTTGTGAGAGCTTCACTCCACCATTGTTATAACCACCACTACCACCAGCATTACCACAACTCTTAACCACCACCGCCACCATCATCCTCATTACCACCAGCATCATTTTATGACCAACTCACCACCACCATCGTTACAACCACCACCACCATCAGTATTGCCATTACCACCAGCAGCATCATGATGACCACCTCATCGCCACGATTTGGTAACATTTCTTGGTCACTTATTATATTTAAACATAGGTTACTTATTTTGTTTAGTCCTACAAGAGGACTTCACTTGCATGAACTCATAGACTTTACAAACTATGGATTGGGCACTTTTAGGGTTCCCAATTTATAAGTGAGGAAGCAGGTACCAAGGCAAAAATTATTTGCCCCACTTCGTACATTGAACAAGTGACAGGATTCAAACTCAAGTCCACTTGACTCAAAAACTAAGCTTGTATTCAGATCTCTGACAAGTCTTAAATGTTAGTCCCTATGTTTAGCCTTATCATTTTGATAGGTATTTTACTGCCTAGAAATTTTGTAATTGGAGTGCATTTTAAAATCTGCTTTTAAAGTTATTACATTGCTATCCAAGATTATTCAAAGGACAAATCCCTAGGGGAAACCCAAGTGAGTCATTTTTGACACAGTGAAGTGTGTGATTGTCCCAGACTGTTGGTCCTATTTTTAAACACATTCCAAAATCTTGACATAGTTCCCTGACGTTATGTGACCACAGGTACAGAATTTTGTTTTTTGAAGTCTCCAAACATTGTGTATTAGCAGTTTTGTCCACATACCATAGCAAATATGAAAGCTCATCAGTGATAGAAATGAGGATCATGTCTTTCAATGCTTAATAAGTAAAACTATGCTAAGCATTTTATGTGTATTATTTCCTTTCATCCTCTCAACCAATATCTCCACTTTTCAGAAGAAAACATGGAGTGGCAAGCTAACTTGCTGCTTATAGTAGGTAGGAGAGCAGGGATGTGATCATGGTGCTGGGTGCCTTTGGAGCCTGTATTTTTCACACCACTCCTTAGAAATAGGAGTGAAAATCAGAAGGGTGGGAACTTAGGGAAAATGTCAACTTCCCAAATGGCTCTATCTTCCAGGCACACTTACTGTATCAGGGTCTAGTGTTCAAAAGCCTGTGGAGTTAGGCAGAGCAGACACCCAGAATATTCTCTGAGCCCGAGAGTCTCCAGGCTTCTTGGGGGTGGTGCTGGCTGTGGTCCCTGTGGTTTGATAATGCACCTTCCCTCTCCCGGCTCACATTCAGACTCTGCTTCAAATATAGTGGCTGTCTATTTCTCTTCCACTAATGGGTAAAGCTGACAACTTACTCTATCTTGACAATTACTGATTTGAAAAACGTCTAAAAGTCTAATCATGGGGAATGCTTAGTCATTGAATATAATTTCTAATGGATTTTAGAAACAAAATAAATGACCCTGTCTTACCTGATAAGATGTTGTGGGGGAGGGCCATATGAGAGAATGTGTTAACTTTTGAAAAAGCATAGTGCCTTTATTCAAATAAAGGCAGAATATGTCATTGGGTCTTAACTTGTGTGCCTCATAAGGGAGGGACATCTTGCTGCAGTCATTCTGAAAGAAGTTAAGGAGATAACGTCTGGTCAGAGATGCTGCAGAAGAAGCATAGATGGTGGGTGTGTTGCTAAATAGCAAAGGCAGTTTTCTAGTCCTGTGACCTTGAGCTAACTAATAACTCTATGCCTTCATTTCTTTATTTGAAAGATGAGGATACTAATAGAAGCTCTTCCTAGGGTGACCAAGGTTATTAAATAAGCTGATACTCATAAAGTGCTTAACACGGGGACTGCCATAGATTCGGGGCATGGGAATGTTAGCTCCTCTTATTATTCTTAATCACTGTCTTGATCCACCTGATAATCTCATCTACCCAGAACAGCTGCACGAGCCTCAAGTTGTCAACTGCTCTTTAGCACAACTGTTCTAATAGAAAGCTGCCTGGTTCCTGACCAGAGATTTTCTTTTGCCCACTTAAATGCTATCATTTTCTCTGTACAAACCATAAATGCACTGACAGAAAATAGGGCCTCAACCATGAGGTAGCCATGAGCTTGGCTCCCAGCAGTAGCAGTCATGAAGCAAAGGAGTGAGTGGTTTCTTAGAGAAAAAAGATTCTGCTGATTGTGAAGTTGGGGATTCTGCAAATTGGCCGAAGGGTGCTCTCACCTGAGTTTTCAAGTCCTTCTGGGAAAGAATAAAATAAAGCTAAAAAAGAAAAACAGACAAAACCTTTCCTCTCTTCTCTTTTCCCAGACTGCTTCTTTAATTAGTAGGTTTGAATATGGCTATGCTCACCCAGTGGCTGTATTAGGGTTTAATGACCTGATCAGCTGTTTGCATGAGCACTTGTCCTAGTTATTTGATACTTTTTTGCTGTAGGTCAAAGTGACTAGACATTCTGGTTTTGCAGGGAATGTCCCCAGTGACATAGCTCAAAGTGTTTCTTTTTAGCCACCGTATGATGTAATGTGGCCCTTTATTTCTTCTCCTCTAGCCCCACACAGACGGGAGACATGAAGTGATTGCTCTTGCAAAATGTTAATTGGAAGGATTAAATATCATCCTTTTTTCCCCCCCTTCTTTCTTTTTTTAAATAGAGGCCGAAATTAAAATCGAGAAGGCTCAGGGTAGCTAGTAATTGCAATCGGAAGGAGCTGAGGATTCTGAAAAACCAAACCGCAGCACAGTTTCTCTGGAAGGAGGTAACACTGATTCAATCAAAACCAGGTTGGAAAGGCAAGTGGCTTATTTGAACAAGTTGAAAATTAATAATCTGGAGGAACAAACAAGTTTCCCCCAAATGAGTCCAAGCCAGTGTTAAAAAGAAAATTAATCAGATGAAAGTGATCAAGCCAAGGCACAGGTAGTGGCTTGAGAAATATAAAGTTCTAGGCTTGACCCTCTCCACAAATCTTGAGCAAACACCCTGAATACATTTGTAAATGACTTATTTTCTATTTGACTTCTTAAATTTTAAACTTATTATTCGCCAATGGAATATTAGCATCCTGGGGTGAGAAGGGACAGTGGAAGTCAAGTAGTCTGATTCCCTATGAGGATATTCTGAAGGCAGTTATGCAGGCCAGACTAGGCTACATCTCATGCATGTTCATTATAATGAGATCTGGGTGATTACAATGGAAATTTGTTGTCCATTTGCAAAATTTAAATTGTTCTTGATGAGGTTGGTTTCCCAGAGCTCCTTTATATCATTAGAAAAAGATCAGTGGTGGTAGAAAAAGGTGCTTGACCGTTAGTTATCACTGAGTTGCCTATCTTCCTTCAAGTTGTGGCCGTTTCATGTTTCAGTTGTGGGCAAAATGAGCATCTATCATTTTGGAACATTATGGAATGTGTGGTAGTGAGGGAGCATCTGGCTTAGCTTAGATACATATGGTCATTAGACACTCACAGAGTATTGAATTGATAGTAACCATTTTGTAACTTCTGATACTCCCTTGGTTTGGACTCTGGGTCTCACTCACAGGAGGGAAGAATCACAACATAACAATAATATTCTTATGGCAGCTAATTTTACTGAGTGTATACCGTCAGCCCCCCGCCCCCGTATATTTTTGTGTCTGTGTTCACATAACCACTCATTTAATCATTTGTAACGTTAATTTTTGCAATATTCTTTGAGGTAAAAACTTTTGTCTTTATTTAACAAATGAGGAAATCAAGACATGGAAAAGTTTAAGTGACTTGGCCAAGGTCATTCAGCCCAAGTTAGATGGGATTATATTTTTAAAACAGCACTGAAGCCTTCATTCACAAGTAGGTAAACTTGGACCCCTAAAGGTGTAAAGTGATTCTCTCAATGGTAGCACTGAGAGTAGAACACAGGTCTAGTTCTTGTCAATTTTTCTTTCTCAATGTTACATTCTCCACTCCTGTTGGTTGGGAGATAAAATAGGTAGTTTCTAAGCAACACTGCCCCTCTCATATATTTATATATGAGTTGAATAAATATAATAAATTTAGGTGTTGTCTTGAACCTAGTTAAACTTTTTTCTTTCAGAGGATAGGGCTATCTTTCTAGAAATGAACTTTAGTAGCACCAAGCTATCATCATTTGGGGGAAGTAACAGGGAAAAATTACCGAGATGAGCCTTATATTTTGTTCACCATGTACTCATGAAGAAAATACTTAGCATGGATGTTTATATGTCATTACATGTTGATTCTGGAATCAAGTCCCCTCATAGGATTAACTTGCAATAATAACTAAGGTTAGAGGTGGTAAGATTAAAACAGAATACAATAAACCATGCACCTAAACTAGAACACTGAAGAATTCTCCAACCATCTTTCATTCATTGTTAGGAATTTGATAATTATGTTAAAGCGAGAGTTATTTGAGAGCCCAGACATCTTTAATGAGACTTCACTTTTTTTTTTCTTTCTTTAGTCTAGCTCAGTGGTCCTTCTACTTTAATATGCCTAAGAATTGTTGAATGTGGTTGTATATTACACAAATTATTATATGCTGTAACTTAGGGATGAAATAGTCCCCCCCCCAGGATTATTTTTAACTATATGAAATTTTTACCTCTAAGTATAGGCTTTCAATCTTCATCACTAAAAAAGATGTTGTGGTCTCTTTCAGTCTCCTATCAAATTCATTGATTTGCAAATTTATTAAAATAACAACAATGGAAATAGCAACCAGTACCATTGAGAATGGGTCAGTGAGTTGTTTTGATGTTGCATAGACATCATCAGAGAAAAGTTTGCCCTTAGAAATTTTTGTTTTTTGGTATCAGGGATTGAACTCAGGTGCACTCAACCACTGAGCCACATCCCAAGCCCTATTTTGTATTTTATTTAGAGACAGGATCTCAATGAGTTGCTTAGCACCTTGCTTTTGTTTAGGCTGGCTTTGAACTCGCTTTCCTCCTGTCTGAGCCTCCTAAGGCTCACTGGGATTACGGGCATGTGCCCATAGAAATTCTCTCTCTCTCTCTCTTTAATTGTAGAGGGCTCAATACCTTTATTTTATTTATGTATGTATGGTGCTGAGGATCGAGTCCAGGGCCTCACACATGCTAGGCAAGCACTCTACCACTGAGCCACAACCCCAGTCCATAGAAATCTTGATAGCATCTGTCAGAGAATTCAAAGGCATTAAATTTAGAGTTCTAAAAGTATGACTTTCTGTCCAATCAACTGACCATCCTCAAAGATTCCTGGATCATTGAGCACATTACTACTTTGATGATTTCTTTGAGGTAACTGCTTCTCTAATGCTACCCCAGCACTTACATGTCTGTAGAGTGAACATTCTCATTGTATGCTAGTGGCTTATTTGTGTAACTGTTCTTTCGAGGACCTTGCCTTTCAGTATTGTTTCCCCATCTCTTAGTGGAGGTGCCTGACTCATACCATTTGCTCCATACTTGTTCACTGAATCAACGAATTCAAGTTATTCCACTTTCTGAGGGATGGGAATCCTGTGGTCAGGACTTTAGTTTCTGGCAGGCACCTGACTTGAATTGGGTGAGCATTTCCATTAAAGAAGGAAACATCTGCTTGCCCCAAGAGGAGCTGAAGATTTGGACATTCTGCTTTAACTAGTTGACTTATTATTCAAAAGCCTTTCGATGGAGCTTTGATATAAGAGTTTGTTACTGAGAAGAGGTTACTAGTTTTTTCTTTCTCTAAAAGGGACATTTGGCACTGATTGGGGCCAGGGCCTGGCCTCTCACCTCTACATCTTCTAGAAAAAAATCACAATTACCTTGTCCACAAAGACTGAATAAACTGTTTCTCTCTCCCTGTAGAGCTAAGGGGTCAGTCTGGGGTGGTGTGATTTTTAGCTACTTTCAATATGGGGGGGGGGGCTCTGAAACTTACAATGGTGCCTGTTAGGTGGGAGTCTACAGTTAGGTGTCTTTACCTGTTGACTCTGAAAAGCCAGATCATCTGCCAGATGATATTTCCTGTATAATTTTCTGGTTTAGAGTCTAAATGAAAACAAAACAAAACAGAAAAACAAGAAGTCAACAATGGAAGAAATCTTGGCAACTATAGGGTCAGATGATTTTCTTTCCTCTTATTTAACCTTATAAAACTTGTGAAATAATCACACAGAAAAGTATATAAGACGGATGCACAATAATATGATTAATTATAAATGCCTGTTTTTCAGACCCAAGCCAAGAACTAGAATACTGGCAACATTCCAGAAACTTCCCGGGTTTCCTTCAGGGAGACAGCACTTTCCTGTGCCCCTGGAGGGAACCACCATCCTGTTTCATGTAATCATCTTTTTATCTTGGTAGTTTGACCATCAAGTGGACAATTGCTGGCAATACGAGGCATACTTGGGTTGTCTCTTTGGTTGTTACGACCATGCTGCATAGACACTACTGCATGCTGCATAGACATTATTCTCATGCTGGAGTATATATGCATGGGTTTCTCCAGTCTAGTGTATATACCCAGCCGTGGGACTTCTGGGTGGTGGGAGATAGGTATGTAATGTCCAACCATTTCCCTAAGGGTCACTCTGGCCAACATTTTGGGTTTGGCAGAGTTTTTAATCTTTTGACAATCTGGTGTGTGTGTGTGTGTGTGTGTGTGTGTGTGTGTGTGTGTGTGTGTGGTAATAGTATACTACTTTGGTTTCAATTTTCATTTCCTTGATTATTAATGACATTGAGTGCTTTTCAACATGTGTATTGTTCATTTGTATTTATTATTTGTAAAATGTCTGTTTATGAATGTCCTTTCGACCATTTGATTTTTTTTTCTGTCTTTTAAAATTTGATTTGTAGATGTTCTTTACTTATTCTGGTGTTATATGTCTTTCAAATAATGTCTATCTTTTTGAAGCTTAGCCTTGCAATATGGTATCTTATGATAAACTGAAACTCTCAATTTTAAGGGAGTCAAATTCATCAGTGTTTTTTCTATATGGTTATTGCCTTTTCCATCTTGTTAAAAAATAATTCTCTACCTCAAGGTCATGAAGATCTACTTAACTTTCTTCTAAAAGCTTTGTAAGGTTGTTCTCTACCTTTAGCTCTATAACCTTACTGGAGTTTATTTTATATATGGCATGAGCTAGATAACCATTGACTTGTTTTATCAATGGGTTCCCAACTGCCCCATAATTTATTAAAAGACCATCTGCAGTGCCATCTCTCATAAGTCAAATCCAAATACATATTGTCTGTTTCTGCATTCTACCATCTTACTGTTTTATTTGTCATGCTTAGAATAGTGCTACACTGTTTTGGTTACTGTAGCTTTAAAATAAGGGTGATATCTTAGTTATTATAGCTTTAAAATAAAGTGTGGCATCTGATAGAGCTAATTCTTTCACCTTTTTTTCTTTTTTGAGAATGTCTTTGCTTTTCCCCTTGTATTTTCATATAAATTTTAGAATCATCTTGTCACACTCCACAAAACAACCCATTGGAATTACAGTGACTTACAGGAAAATGTGAGAACCAACATTCTGTAATACTGTTCCCCTTTCATGAACATGGAATGTTTTTCCTTTCTTCAGTGATTCTCAATTAGGATTTCTAACTTTCCTCATTGTAGTCTCAATTTTTCCTGTTTATTCTCTGAAACATGATGTTTTTGATGCTGTTGTAAATGGCATATTTTCAAAAATTTTATTTTTTTAGTTTTTAATTGATGAGTTATAATAATACAATTGATTTTTATGATTTTTTGCATCTAACAAGTATACCAAACCATTTTATTGCTTCTAATAATTTAAATGTAAATTCTTTTGAGTTTTACTATTCTTGTATTAATTTTGAAATTTTAAATGTAGTTTCTTTTGAGTTTTCTATGTTCAAAATAATATAATCATGAATAATGTCAGTTTTGTTTCCTTCTACCCGATTCTTACTTTTTTCTTCCTCTCTCTTTTTTTCCCTTATTATGCTAGCCAGGGTCTCCAGTTAAATGATCAATGGAAATGAAAGAAAACTGGCATCCTTGTCTTTTTCCTGGCTTCAAACAGAAAAAATTTGACACTTCACCACTGATCATGACATTTTTTATGTAAGTTGGTTTGTTTTTGTTTTTGTTCAGCTATCTTTTCTTATACTAAGGAAGCTTCCAAAAAAGAAAAAGAAAGAAAGGAAAGAGAAAAGGCTATTCTATTTTATATGTATTTCTCCAATAAGGATTTATATGCACAATTGCATGATATGCATATAATTTTCTGAACGTATATTGAATTTTATTGAACCATGCTTCTTTTTTTCTGTGAGAGATAATCATATGATTCTTTAATTTACAAATGGAGTGAATTACATTTACTTATTTTCTAATATTAAGCAAATCTTGAATTCTTGGAGTGCACCAAGTTGGTCAGTATATGTTATCCTTTCTATCTATGCTTTAGTTAACCCCTGCAGTTTTTCTTGAAATTGTCAGATGTAAAGTTTGCCTGTAATTTTCCTTTTTCATACAGAATTGTTTTGCTGGCCTTATCACATGAGTTGAAAAGTGTCTCCTTTTCCCCTCCCTCTACCCCAAACAGAGCATAAGACTTAATATCGAAGTATTCTTTTTTCTGATATATTTGCACCTAGATTTTTTTTTTCTGATGAGAGAAGAGTTGTTTTAGTACTGACTCAATTTCTTCAATGTTTATGAGACATACAGATTGAAATTTTTCTATTACATCAAAAATTGATTTATTGGCATAAAGTTACTTATAATATTATGTAAGTATGTTTATGATGTAAACAAGATCTTTAAAGAGATCTTGTAATTCTATTCCTGACATCTAGATCTTCTCTGTTTTAAAATTGTCACTTTATCAGTGGTTTCTTGATTTCCCTAGTCTTTTCAAAGGAACAATCATTAGTTTTGTTGATACTATTGAATATTTTTTTTCACACATTATTTTTTTATTCCCATCTTTACTACTTCCATTATTTGTATTTTTTAGGGTTTTGTGATTTTTGAAACTTTTTTCTTAACTGCTTATTTTATTGATTTTGAGTCTTTCTACTTTTTAAATGCCACATTTCAGATATTTTAAGATGAACATGTTGTACTTTCACATTTCTGAATCTAAGAAGCATCTTAAATATTGATAGCATGTCAGTTATATTGTAAGCATTTTTTTCCTCTCAGATGTATATAAAATACTTGCACATCTTACAGCAAATAGTATCACAAGTTCAGTAGAAGGAAATATGTCCATTTGAGGCTATAAATCTCCCTCCAAGTACTGCTCTAGCGTGATTCCCATGGCTTGTTTTGTTTGCTTCTTCTGTTTCTTTTGCTTTATCTTCTACTTGACAAATTCTCTTGTCATCCAAGTATAATCTACTACTAAATTTGTTCATTTAATTTTTATTCTCAAGACTCCAGCTTTGAAAATCTTGTTTTTCAAATTGAATATTTCACTTATTTAAATTTTTTTCTATTCTCTAAAGTATTTTTAAATTTCCTTATATCAGTATAATGACATAGTAAATAGTTGCTTCCTCATCTGTGTTTGACAATTCCAGTAGCTACACTCTTTCAATTTGTTTCTATTCTCTAGGAAAGGAATCAAGATATAGACTATATCCAAGTCCCTAAAGACCCCAGGCCCTTCCTGATCACTGCCACCATTCCCCTTCCAATAGCCACTATTTTTTTTCTAATATTATGAATCATTCTGGGTCATTGTGGAGCAGAAATTACTTGTAGTAATAATTTAAGGATTAAGATTGGCATGAGAAAGACTTCTTTCAGAGGAGATATTATTGTTTTTTGAGGCATATGGAGGAAGACCAGTGCAGGACAACTAAATTCAAGTTCAAATTTGATATTCTCTAGACCATTCAAAGGGCACCATCCATGTTGTAAATCTGTAGGAAGGTGGGTTGAAGTCCAGGGGCCCAGTTGAAGAGGTGGGTGATTTACCAGAGAATCCACTATGGCATGCTCTTCACCTTGACTAACCTCACCCACAGGTCTGAACAACTCTAGCTTAGATTTATAGCTTTTACTCTATACTGATAAATGCACTTAGGACAAATCAGCTTTGAATGTTGGGCTTATCTTTCTGGATTTTATATTTTCATAGATGTTGTTCCAAGAATTCCTAACTTTTTTTAAAAAAATTTTTAATAGAATGTTTTGTTTTAATGTTCTATGCAGTTTTAAAAACTTTTCTCAAGAGGTGGGGTTTTTTTTCTGATATAATTTAAAACTTTTTTTCAGTTGTATGAAAATTGTTTTCAAATAAAATCTTGGATTTGTGATACATAAAATTTGTAGAATATGAGAGTCATGCTTAAAATTACTTCTGTGTCCTTGTTCCATGAATCTCCCTGGAGACATTTTCCTTCTGGGGTCAAGAACTGCTTCTTGTTTTTAGTTCCGGAGTGATCTATTTTGTTTGTTCCCATTATATCCCCACTTTCTACCTTAATAACCTTAGTCAGGGCTCCTCAAAGAAGCTGATATATCAAAAGGTGAAAATATAAATTGTCAAAGGGAATTTTATGGTTTATTTAAATTATTTAACAAATTGATACTGGTGAGAATGTGGAGTATTGATTCCCCTCTTATACATAAGGCCTCAGGCTAATACTCCCCACACCCCTTGATAGGATCCTCTTAACTTTTGGACACTGAAGATATTCTCTTGCTGGTCTGATCCCTGCTCATTTCTTATTGCTATCAGAAAGATGGATTTATCTACCTTGCCAGTCAGGTGACTCTTGCTTCCCTCTCTCTTCTTTTCTTCCTTAGAAAATTATCAGTGTTCACCATGAGTTTCACAAACTAGGTATGAGCTCCTAATGTATCCTAGTTTCCTTATGAAATAAGAACTTTTTAGGGCTGGGGTTGTGGCTCAGTGATAGAGCGCTTGCCTAGCAAGCGTGAGGCAATGGGTTCAACTCTCAGCACTACATAAAAATAAATAAAATAAAGGTATGTGTACATCTACAACTAAAAAAATTAAAAATAAAAAAAGAACTTTTAAAAGGTGATGAATTGCTCAGGTGCAGGTCCTTTCCTCAGTGGTGTGGGCAGGTGGAGAGAGGCGGGAGGAATGCATATGCTTCTCTACTCTGTGCAGTCAGTGGCTAGGATCTGTTTTCAATTGTGTGAAATCGGAGGTGGACCTATTCTTGCTTCATGAACTGGGCATGCCCATGCTTTTTTGCTTCCCAAGTTGAGTGGAATTTGGTGGATGTGTAGAAATCTTCCACAAATTGTTGGAATGCACAGCGCCCCCCACCCATTCTAAGCTATTTAGGGAGAAGAAAACCTTGGTTTATGTCTCCCTGAAGTGAAGAAGATGAAAAATGAAGCAAACAAAACCAAACGTCTTAAATTCATTCACTAAAATGATGGCTTAGAATTTCAAAACAGAATGAATCTTTGCATGAATTTGAGAACTTGGTCATGGAATCAAGGCCAGTGCAACTTCAACTGACTCACATATATGTGGAACAGCATTTCTCAATCTGAATTTTTTTTTTATACGAGTACCCCACTAGCAAAGAAATTATCAAGTTTTACTTTCAAAGTTTGTATTGTGAAAGCAATGCATTCATTTTCTAGATATAACATTGTATTATAATATCCAATATGCTTTGTCAAAATACTATCCTCTAATTTCATCTCTTGTCATCCCTCATGCTATGGTTTGGATCATGGAACAACAGATTCAAACTGGCCATCTCATGATTCTATGAATCTATACCCAATTCCAGCCAAGAGTCTCAGGGTCTTTTCCAGAGAAAGTCCAAAAGCAATCTTGGCAATGTTAAGTAAAGTAGGGGAAGCTTTGGTAGTTGCTTAATGACATGCAGTAGCTCAAATTTCTTTATCAGACACTTTAAATTGTCACATTGACATGGATTATCTTGTTTGGGACCTATGTGATTCAGAATGGTTGTTAATATAGTTATGAGTTGTTGACTGAAGAAAATCTTTCATCTATCTCTCCGCATGCCTCAGAAAGAAACTTTTAATTTTTATATCCTGCCTAGAGACTAGAGAAACAGATCACTGGCAAAAAAGGTAATAGGGTCCAAAGAGGCAAATTTTTCCCAAAGTCAAAGAATAAGCCAAGCCCAGAATTTTTCTGTAACATTCTTCAGTGCCTAATATAGTGCTGGGTGTGTAAGTGGTAATTAGAAAATATGTTTAGACCAACAATTGACGTTTCCTGTGTCGACGTGGAGACTTGAGCGTTAGAAGTCTGTTCTGGGGAAAGATATTGGGTGAACTAGCAGAGGGGTAGAGAAAAACCGAATAAGACCAGTTTTAGTTTCAATTACCAACTCTGCTTCTTATTATATGACCTTGGAAAAATGACTTAAACTTTCTGTGCCTCAGTGTGTCATTGTAGAAGAGGAATTATAATACCTTTATTATTTATAAGGATTTGTATGTAAAGTTCTTGGTACATACTCATCTCTCATTATGTGGTAGCTGCTGTTATTGGTAGTAAAAGAACAATGTTAACTTCAGAAAGTTGTATTATGGAAAAGCTTCCCTGAGCTAAGGCCCTTCTGAATCCCTGCAGCAGGGTCTGGCTTTACCCCAAGTTTCTGAAACATGTAGCCCTGGCGTGAACTCTGCACTGAGTCCCTTTTCTGTAATCCCTGTAGACCCCAAGTTCTGCTGACCCCAGAGTGCCTTAGTCATAGGGGAATTAATGGTACATTTGGCCAAAAACTCCAAATGGAGATCTTCCAAGGACAGAACATTCTGGAACCCGTAGTGTTTTATATCTTCTTCTCACAGTGGCTGAGGTCAAAGCAAATCTAGAAGGAAAGTTGTCTAAGGAGACCCAGACCCAGAGAAAGTTAGGAGCTGTTTTTTTTTTGTTTTGTTTTTTGTTTTTTAATTTGTATGTTGTCAATAATCATGTTGGCATCAAATTTAGATTCCTCTTGGCAAACTGGGTGATCTTATTAGCAGTAAAATTAATTTGAAAAATAAAACAAATTTAGCAAGTTAAAAGGTAATGCTTTTCAAAATTCACTTTAATGATTTTAATATTTTTATGTTATTATATTAATTTTATATGCAATGGCTCAAATGAGAGTTGTTGTCCCATTTTAAATTTGATCATCTTATTTGTGAATACAATTCTTGAAATGCTGAGAGTCCAGTAATGGGTAAAAGTATTTTCTATTAAATTCCCTGGAGACAGAGTGGAATGTTTTCTTGAATTATTTTGGTTAGAGGGCAAGCACTTTATTCAATTCATCTTTGGATCAGCAGAACTTATAGTGACTGACACATGAAAGGTAAAAAATGAATGTTTGTTGAATTAACTATGAGAACAATCCAATGGAGACAGGGCATAAAGTGGTAGAAAGTGCATTCCACACAAAACCAGAAGTCCTTCATTTGGGTCTTGGTTCTGTCACTAACTTGCTGTGTGACCAAGACAGTTAATTAACCTTTCTGAGGCAAATGCTTGCACAATAGTATAACAACACTTATCTAATAGGGTTGTTCTGCTTGTCTCATAAGACTGGCGTGGAGAGTGCAAATGAGCTAAGGAATGTGCTTTATACATCAGGGTGTGTGAGATAAATGATTAAAAAATAGACATTTTTGTGGTTTCTTATGTTCTTAATCTATCTACAAGTTTCTGAGAAACCAACCAAGTTAGGAATCACTAATGTTACCGTATAGGCCACGCTGTATGATGTCATAAATAATTGTGATGGTATTAATAATGACTGTTGCTTATTAAGCAAATGTTATGAGCCAGATCCTATGCTAGGCAGGCTACATTATTGTTGTTTTTTGTTGTTGTTGTTGTTATTATTATTATTGTTGTAGTTGTTGTTATTATTATTATTATTATTTTGGGGATTGAACCCAGGACCTTGAATGTGCTAGGCAAGTGCTCTACCACTGAGCTATATTCCTGACCATGACATTATTTTCAATCTTCATGAATTTGTTATTATTATCATCATTTTTATTTTTGAGAACAGGAAAAAAGAGGCTAAAGTCAGTCCATCCATCACTTGGTCTGACTCTAGCATATTGCCCTTCATAAAAAGTTTGAACAGGCTTTGCTCACTACCATGTACAGATTTCTGTAGATAGCAGATTTCATTAACCCCTCCCTAGAACCAGTGAGAGAGGGTATTATTACTTTCATCTTCATTTTTGGGACACAGAAAGGCTGGGCTAGTAGGCCTAATGCCAAAGTACCACTGTTTTGCTATTCAGTGATGGAACATGAGGCTTTTGAATGATTATGTAAAACAGTGAAACAAGAACAGGCATATATAAATTACATTCCTCTCCTAGCAGTTGACATTTTTGTTTGTAGAAAGACGTTAAGGAATAGCAACATGCTGGGCCAGAGGCAACCTTCCTGTACAAGGCAGAAGAGGGCCTCGAGCTAATCACAGTGCACTTTGTAGATGGTGCTTACCCTCTACCTTTTGAGCTATCATTCTGTGCTGGAGAATGCCTGTGAATCTTATGATCCCAGGAGCCATACAGAACTCAAATCCTGCCTTCCTTGGAGTGTGGAGGCAGTCATTGAACCCAGACACATCCTGGTAGTCAAAAGCTTTCCAGAGGGCTGGGAATGTGGCTCAAGCGGTAACGCACTCTCCTGGCATGCGCGGGGCGCTGGGGTTCAATCCTCAGCACCACATAAAAATAAAATAAAGATGTTGTGTCCATTGAAAACTAAAAAATAAATATTAAAAAATTCTCTCTCTCTCTCTTAAAAAAAAAAAAAAAAGCTTTCCAGAGAGCTGAACCATGCCTTTGGCAGGAGACAGCACAGGAACAAATGGGTTGGATTCCAAGTGGATTTTTCATCTGGGCCTTTGACCATGAAGTTCCTTCCACCTGGGCTGACTGCTCATCATCCATGATCCTGTCTAAGTGTCACTGTCTATTCTCCTTCTCCCTACACCACACCTGCTGAGCAGACTACGAGGGACGTTGTGGAATCCATCCATCATCTGTTGATATAGCCAGCACTCAGTGATTGCTTGCTGAACCCCTGAGTTAAGGCCAAGAAAGAAAGGGATGAAGATAACTCTGCCTGTGATGTTCTTAAAGAAACCAGGCTCATTATCTGCATGACTGCCTCTATTCTTCATCTGGTTATGGCCGAGGAAGTGGGGCCCCACGTACTACTTTGAAAGCTTGCATCCATCTCCCATCACATCTTTTATCTGGCAGAAAGATTACTGGGATTGTGGACAATGAGACTATGCTTGATTCCAACGTAGATTTGGGAGGGGGAGAAAGAGGGAAAGGGTGTGTGTGTGTGTGTGTGTGTGTTTTGAGGATGTCCCACCTTACCAGACATCTCTCTATTTATCATGTGACAATGTGACAGTTTCTTTGTTTTTAGTACAGAGCCAGGACACTGTTAGCATCTAGGAAACTGTGGAGAAGAGACTCTGCCTCAGAATGCACCAAATCCAAGTGAAGCAAACAATTGGTGAAAACCCCAGGGGCAAAGTTCTGATCAATTTGGTCTATACTTAGGTGAAGTTCTTCCTTAGGTCTACCTCTGGGATGTGTCTAGGAAACAGTGTTTGCATCCCATCATCATGTTGGGGCGGTGTCTGTTCTGGGCAGCCCTTGGGTACAGACTGTGAACGAGACCAGGATGTACACAGTCTGTATGAGCTCTTGGTTTATTGTTTATGCTCAGTAATAGCAACCACATGGCACTGTGGAGGCCTCGCCATGCCCGGAGGGCTTGGCCCTTGCTCTCATCCAACAAGAGCTCTCGTCACAGCCAGGCTGAGAGCGACATGGTGTGCTTCATAACCGTCAATACCCTCTGACGGGATTCTCTGACTCACAAATAGAAGACAGGATGTGATCTCAGCTCCTCGAATACCTTCCACGCACACATTTCCTCCAGTTTTAACTGGGGTGGGAAGAAATACTAATGGTGTAAGATGGGTGTAGGAGGCCAAGAGGAATTTCTTAGGGGGATCTTGTTCCCTGGCTTTTTGTCCCCTTCCACAGGTCTCAGCATTTGACCCAGCAGTGACCGTAGACTCCTGACTGACCTCCCTGCCTCCAGTGTCTCTTCTCCTTTGCAGGGAGATGGCAGAGATACTGTCCACAAACACTGTTCCCCCACAGTTAGCTCTGTGTTAGGGAAGTCTCCCTTTCCCTATCCATTCTGGCCAGCAAAACTGTCCATCAACTTAGCCATATTCTCATCTTGCCCACTTCTTACTATACCTTCCTTTTGTTTCTCTGCTGCCAGTTTATCAGTCTCATTATAATTTACATCATGTAGCTGGTCAGTTCTCCCAACCGAAGATTTAATTTTATCCTTACTTGAATGGATCGTATGTTTTTACAAAGACATTTCTGAAAATACTGCCAACACCACCACCACCATCATCTCTTTAGCACACCCTTCCTGTCAGGCACTGTGCTAAGGGTTTAGAAATGAGTCCATTTGATCCGTGTGACAACTTTATGAAGGCGGTGCCATTATTACCCCCACTTTACAAATGCAAAAACTGAAGATCAAAGAGGTTAAGTCACTTGCCAAAGAACTCCAGGATATTAAGCTATAGATTTGTCTGATATCAAAACTAGGATCTTAATCAGGAAAGTATGCAGTCTCTTTAATCCCTTCAGTGTTTATATATGTGGTTAGGATGCCATCCTTGGTCAGTTGAGTTGTGAAGGACTGGGAGGGATTATTTTTTGTAAGTGCATTTTAATTATGCAGAACAATGGCTTTTATTGTGGCGTATCTGTACATGCATATAACATACTTTGATCATACACAACCTCCCATTCTCCTTCCTTACCCTCTCCTCCCTATCTTCTTCCTCTCTAAAAGTCTTCCTGTTACTTTTGTATCATCTTCCTCTCCCCCCAGATTCCACATGTGAGGGGAAACATGAGACACTTGTTTTTTTGAGTCTGGTTTATTCTGTTTAACATTATGATCTCTGGTTTCATTCATTTTTTCCTGCAAGTGATGATTTTGCTCTTCTCTTGTTTATAACTAAATAATACTCTGTGTGTGTGTGTGTGTGTGTGTGTGCACGTGCACGTGCACCCATTGATGGGCATCTAGGCTGATTCTATAATGGCTATTGTGAATTGTGCCATGATAAACATGAGTATGCAGATATCTCTATGGTACACTGACAGCAATTCTTTCCGGAATAGATCATATGGTAATTGGTAATTCTCTTTTTAGTTTTTTGAGATGCGTTTTTTTGGAAATCACCACTGATTTCCATGGTGGCTGTACTCATTTACATTCTCCCCAACAGTCTATAGGGTTCCTTTTCCCCTGTATTCTCACCAGCATTTACTTCTTTTTGTATTCTTCCTGATTGCCATTCTAACTGGGGTGAGATGGAGGCTCAGTGCATTAAGTAGGATTTTATCTTGTTTTGTTTTGTTTCATTTGAGATTAGATGACCCAACACCTTTTCTAAGTAGATGAGAAAACAGTAAAAGGACAAAGAGACTCATCGAGATCCTGAAGGAGGTTGACAGATTCCTGACTAATGCATAGTCCAGTAGTCCAGTGCTTCTATCATATAGCACATGTTATCCCTCCATGGGGCTGAGAATTTATTTTTCATCTATCTCAAAATTTCACATCTTGCCCTCTCAATTATAGTATTAGTTTTTTAAGGATGGAAGTCTTACTTTCTACTTTAAAAATGTGTCCAGGTTTGGAATGATAGAGTGTTCGCCTAGCATGAGTGAGGCTCTAGATTCAATCCCTAGCCTACCAAAAAAGAAAGAAAAAATACAATAAATAATTATAATGCACCACCAATAAAAATATGGAAAAGGGAAACTTCTTCAGAGCAACAACAACAAAAATATGTCCAGTACTACCTAAGAAGTAGAAACCAAGTGTTTAAGGAAAGCAAGCAAGCAGGTTGGGTGGCAGAGAAGGAATGTGTCTGTCTATGTGGTGGTCATTGATTAGAAGATACAGGAGATGGTGGCTGTCCCTGGCACCTAGTAAGCATTCAGTAAGTACTTTCCACGTGAATGAGTGGATGAACGAAATGGTGTCAGGAAGACTAGAATGGAATTTGAGCTGGGGAGTATTTCCAGGAATACGGATGAAGTTTTGCAACAAAGGAAAAAGACCAAGCTTTCAATACTGCTGACAAGCTGGTCTTTAAGGAAAATTACAACACATGTGTATGAAGAGATGAGTCGCTGAAGAAGAGTCGTGGAACCTGACAGGCATGGTGGAGAGAACAGCAGTGGTCTCGGATTGTTTGAGGACGAAGCTGAACATCTGCTCAGCACCTCCAAGACTGTCTCTGGCGACTGGCTGGTGGGATGTGCCCCTGTGTCAAACAGTGGCCCCTTGTATTTGGCACCATTCATCCAAGGGCTCTGAAAGCTATGATTATTGCAGTGGGTGAAGCGCCAGGTGTTTTTGGCATGCTGGTGTACAACATTATGTAGATTGGTGCTTTTCAAACTTTAATGGGCATATGAATCTACTTAAGCATCTTGTTAAGAGGCAGCTTCTAGTTTAATAGGTCTTGGGTGAAGCTGAAGATTTTGTATCCCTAACACACTACCAGGTGAGGCAGCTGTTGCTGTTCTGGGGAAACTGTACCTTGAGTAACACCGTTCTAGATGCTCTATGGAAAGTACTAGAGAATGCACTAGAAGGAAGCCCCCTGTTTACGTATCAGTATTCTCTGGTCAGGAATCCCTGTTCCATGGGCCAACTCTTCAACAGTGGAACAACTGGGATGGAGAAAAAAAAAATCCAGGAGCATTAAAATTCATAATTTTTAGTGATTTACATCTAAAATCCATGAGACACTTAGAGATTTATGTTATTTTTGTTCCTGGGGCCTAGCACATAGTAGACTATCGAAAAATGCCACAAGAATAAACAAAGGGTGAGGAAGGAGGCTTTAATCAAAGAATGTATGACCATACCACATCTTACTAAAATTAATTTCATTTTCAGGATTAACAACAAAGCCAAAAAATAATCTAAATGACAAAAAGATAGCTCAAAGACCAGACATGACCTCTTAGGAACTACAGATAGAGGAATTCAAAGTCCCCTCTAAGAGCCTACTTATGTTTTTTGAAAAAAATTTAAATAACAGGGTGAAATAGTTTATTATCAATATAAACAGAGTGATGTGATATTTTACCTTTTATAAGACTTTACGGTCTGCAATGCACTTTTAAAATAGTTTTATTGAGATATAATTCACATGCCATAAAATTCACCCTTCAGAAGTGTTATTTGTACATATTTTACAACCTCTTTACAAAGCTTTGCTCCTGTAGGAGATGAGAAAAGGCAAGTTAAGGGAGAGGATGGAAGACAGAGATAGGCAAGTCAAGGCAGGAGAGCACTTACCGTAAGAGACCAGACGAAAATTATATTAAAAGAAGCACAGAGAAGTAATTAGAAAGCTTGGTCAGATGTCTGGAAATATTTAGCTCAGTGGAAACCCTTTTTCTAACATGCTTCAAAATATCTCAAGAGGATGGCTGTATATAACCCAGAATAATAATGGATGTTTATGGGAGTGTCCTAAAGTTATCAAGGAAAATCTAAGTTATATTCAATGTACTATGTTTTAAAAGACAGGAATGACTGTGACCCATTAACATATTTTTCATTATAGTGATAATAGTAATTTAAAAAAAAAAAATCTGGGTGCTTTAAGGACCAGCTCTCTCCACAGTGAGTCAGTGCATGGGGATTCCAGAAGGTTGATGTTTTACGGTACTGTCTGGGCCATGTGGCCAAGGGCAGCCAAGTGCCCTGGGCTGTGCTGGTGCGTGGGAGGAAGTGCGCTCCCAGCGGAACCACAAGCGTGAGTGAGGGCGCCCAGGCTCCGTGGCACATCTTTCTTCGGTGAACAAGGCCCCTTCCTTCCTTTTTTGGGCCTTGCTATCTCTCTCAACCATAAGACTTAAACCTTCCTGATGAGAGTCAGCATGGCCCTGCCTCCGAGTTGCCAAGCAAACACTGGAAGACTTTCTATCAGGTTCTCCTTTGGTTTCAAATCTGACACTCATTTACCCCTGTGACCCTTCCCCAGCTGTGACAGGGTGCAAACATATCCACGTGTAGCTCCAGAATGCCACTGTCCAGGGCCCTCTTATTTTTCACATGTTTTCTAGTTTCTTTCTTGGAGGGCCTGTATCCTGTCAATATTAGGCCAGTTGCTTTCTGAGCTTTGATTTCCCCACTTGTAACAGGAGTGGTGATACTTGCCCCAGATACACCACAAGGTAACCATGAGATCTATTCATATATTTTTTAAATAAGTAAAATGTATTAAATACTTATTAACTTTTTTCAGGCACCACATGTAAGACTTTGAATCTATCACCTCATATAATCCTTACATTAATACTTGCAAGTCAAAACTTTTACTATCCTCTACACAGATGATGAAATTTCAGGTTGTAAAGGTAACTAGCCTCAGTTTGCCATGGCTAAGAATTGATGAAGATGGAATTTGAAGAAAGGTCTTTTGATTATGGAAATTAAGTGAGATAATACTTACCAAAAAATGCATCATGAAGTGTTGTATCTATAAAGGTCTAGAGAAATATATAAAATTAATAGTATTTCTAGTATTGTTTTATAAATGGATTTTTCTTCCTACCTTCATCTCCTTAATTCTGCCTTCCTATGTGGCCCCCTTTTCAGGCCACAAGTGACTTTATAACCTCTATAGATTCTCATGCTACTTTTCCTAATAGTGTTGGACCATGGACATCTTCAGGTCTTGGAGATCATGTCGGACTTGAGTCTTTGACATCACTGGTGTATGCTACATCACTGATTTTGGCCTGAACCCTCACTGGGAAAATTGTTTCACCTTAAATCTTTGGTAGGGAAGCATCCAAAATGTTTGCTTCTTTATTTCTTTTCACTGGGAAATTCAGTCACTTTGTTTTTAAGATCAAAATGACACAAATGCTAACCTCCTACAGATTTACAATGGCTCTTATTTTTCTTTTTCCTAAATAAGAAATTCCCCTTCATGGCATTTGCAGGTAAATAGATGGAGTTAGAGAAGATAATGCTAAGTGAATATAACCAATCCCCCAAAATCAAATGCCAAATGTTTTCTCTGATATAAGGAGGATGATTCATAGTGGGGTAGGGAGAGGGAGCATGGGAGGAACAGATGAACTCCAGATAGAGCAGAGGGGTTGGAGGGGAAGGGAGGGGGCAGGGGGTTATTAATGATGGTTGAATGTGATGATCATTATTATCCAAAGTACAGGTATGAAGACACGAATTGGTGTGAATATGCTCTGTATACAACCAGAGATATGAAAAATTGTGCTATATCTATGTAATAAAAAGTGTAATGCATTCTGCTGTCATATATAAATTTTAAAAATTTACATAAAAAAAGAAGTTCCCCTGCCAATGGCTATCTTGGATTGAAAACTGTTGCTTGCCATGGGACATGATGCCCTGAGTCTAATCTTTTGACACTAAGGTAAGGAGTATCACACATCACAGGGGCTTTAGGTGCTATGTAAGTAATTTCAGGATTTTTGAATATTTTAATTCATATCTAAACTTCCCATTCAATGTCTGTTTCTGTTGGTGTACCTACTCTACGCAAGGGGGAAAAAGCTCAGCCTCGGGTTTCTGTTTTGCTAATTCCTGTTTCTTTCCAATGGTCAATTCTAGCCATCCTTGTGTGACTCAATATAAGAGCATCTCTGTTATCCAAGTTTATCTAGCTTGTAAACAGAAATTATTTTTTCCCTTGACTATATTCCACACAGATTACCCCAGACTCCCAGCAGGGTAGCATGGTTTACTATTTAGATCTAGACCCAAGCTGTTTGCAGTCAAATGCGTGTTCTTGTTTCTTCTTTTAGTCCTTTTTGACTTCCACTCACCAAAACCTCTGATTATATGAATCCTTTACCAGCCATTATCTACATAAGCCTCCACAGGAAAGAATCTTTCTGACTGCCACGGCCGATTCTGCTGTAACATCATCTTGACAGAACGCCATCACTTCCACCCCTCACCATGTCTCTCCCACACCCACTGGCTCCAAGCTCTGTTCCTTCCCTATTTTGGCTTGATACATTTTTTTTGCAGACAAAAGTTACCGAGGACTGCTGGTTAGCTCACAGCTGGAACCTCCGAAGAAAAGCAGGTAGCTGAGATGATAGCATGACTTTTCCTCTAATCAATAATTCATTTCTAACCAGAGTGTTTGAGAAAATTGATATTTGGCCTTAAATAGTTCTTCATAGGCAAAAGAAAACGAGCAGAAATCTCAAACAAAATACAATTTGGGACATGGACCAAACAAAACGAAAACATGTCACAGAGTGATGAAGACTGTGTAAACTTATTTATGATTCGATAGGGTTGCTTTTGCAAGAGGCAAGGCACGGCTCGTGGTCTGTTTTGAAATGGATCCGTATTACATAAACATAGTATCCATGGCTTTGGACTTGTCCTATGAATGAAAGTACCCTGAAATCTTACATGATTTGGATCCTGTGGTTTAATGGAAGGCAAAGCTAATTAAGCAACACGACTCCCATACACAGGGACAGGACATACCTTCCTGTGCAGAGGTGAACCAGGATCAGGAATTTCAGGAAGAAAAACCAGCTTCACATATCCAGGGTGCCCATAAACAAGAATGGTAGGCTCTCTCCTGTCCTCTAAATGCACCTTTTATTCTCTTTTGGCCTTTGCTTTTTTTTTGTTCTCAATATCTTGCCCTTATATCAATCTCATTGTGCTCATAGGGGCTCATGTTTACTCGCTAAACTTCGGGCTTCTCCACATTCTCTCTTGACAGATGAGCATCTCTGCAGTCCCTGTGAGTCATTTTCTGGTGAGTCCACCAGCTTCCCCGGGCTTCACTCCATCTCCCAGTGTCATCCTGGCTGAGACTAGTCTGACCTCAGAAGCCGAGGGCCCAGAGGTCTAAGGGTTATGCTCCAAGTTCCTCCTGCTCAAACCCTTCTCAGCTGACCCCCAAAGCTCCCCTGCCCATCTTGGCTATAGAGGTTCAGTCCCTCAGTCTCTTCATTTACTGCATCCCTCCCAACCAGGACACACACACACATACAGGTTGAACATTCTTTTTTATTTTTATTTTTCAGTTGTTAATGGACCTTTATTTTATTCATTTATTTATATGCAGGGCTGAGAGTCGAACCCAGTGCCTCACACGTGCAAGGCAAGCACTCTACCACGGAGCCACCCTCCCAGCCCCTGTTGGAGCATTCTTAATCTAAAATCGGAAATGCTCTGAAGTCCAAAATTTTTGAGCATGAACATAGCAGCACAAGGGGAAAATACTATACCTGACCTCATGTGGCAGGCGGCAGGCAAAGTGTAGGCACACTAAAAATATGCATAAGATGACCTTCAGGCTATGTGTGTAAAGTGTGCACATGACATAAATGAATTTCACGTTCAGACTTGGGCCCATCCCTAATATATCTCATTTATAATCAGCATATTCCAAAATTCAAAAAAATTAGAAGTCCAAAACACTTCTATTCCTATGCATTTCAGATAAAGATTTTTTTAAATCTTTTTTAAATTTACTCTAATTTGTTATACATGACAGCAGAATTAATTTTGATTCATAGTATACATACACAGTACAATTTTCCGTGTCTCTGGTTGTTCACAAAGTTCATGTCTTCATACATGTACTTAATGATATCCTGTCCACTGTCTTTCCTACTCTCATGCCCCCTCCCTTCCTCTCCATCCCCTTTGCCCTATCTAGAGTTCCTCCACTCCTTCCATGCTCCTCCCTGCCCCTGCCATCCCCATTATGGATCAGCACCCATGTATCAGAGAAAATATTTGGCCTTTGGTTTGGGGGGATTGGCTTACTTCACTTAGCATGATATTCTCCTATTCCATTCATTTACCTGCAAATGCCATGATTTTATTCTCTTTTAATGCTGAGTAATATTCCATTGTGTATACATACCATAGTTTCTTTATCCATTCATCTACTGAAGGGCATCTAGGTTGGTTCCACTGTTTAGCTATTGTGCATTGTGCTGCTATAAACATTGATGTGGCTGTGTCCCTGTAGTATAGTAAGTTCTCTGGATATAAACCAAGGAGTGGGATAGTTGGGTCAAATGGTGGCTCCATTCCAAGTTTTCTAAGGAATTTCCATACTGATTTCCATATTGGTTGCACCAATTTGCAGTCCCTCCAGCAATGTATGAGTGTGCCTTTTCCCCCACATCCTCGCCAACACTTATTGTTGTTTATATTCTTTTTTTTTTAAGAGAGAAAGAGAGAGAATTTTAATATTTATTTTTTAGTTTTCGGTGGACACAACATCTTTGTTTGTATGTGGTGCTGAGGATCGAACCCGGGCCGCACACATGCCAGGCGAGTGCGCTACCGCTTGAGCCACATCCCCAGCCCATGTTTATATTCTTAATAGCTGCCATTCTTACTGGAGTGAGATAAAATCTTACAGTAGTTTTGATTTGTGTTTCTTTAATTGCTAGACATTGAACATTTTTTTATATATTTGTGGATTGATTATATATCATCTTCTGAGAAGTGTCTGTTCTGTTCCTTGGCCCATTTATTGATGGTTTTTTTGTTTGTTTGTTTGTTTTTGGTGTTAAGTTTTTTGAGTTCTTTATAAAGCCTAGAGATTAGTGCTCTATCTGATGTTGTAAAAATTTGCTCCCTCTCTGCAGGCTCTCTATTCATCTCACTGATTGCTTCTTTTGCTGAGAAGAAGCTTTTCAGTTTGAATCCATCCCATGTATTGATTGTTGATTTTATTTCTTGCGCTATAGGAGCCTTATTAAAGAAATTGGGACCTAATCTGGCATGATAAAGATTTGGGCCTACTTTTCCTTCTATTAGGTGGAGGGTTCTCTGGTTTAATTCCTAGGTCCTTGATCCACTTTGAGTTGAGTTTTGTGCATGGTGAGAGATAGGGGTTCAATTTCACTTTATTGCTTATGGATTTCCAGTTTTCCCAGCACCATTTGTTGACGAGGCTATCTTTTTTCTAATATATGTTTTTGTTGCCTTTGTCTCATATGAGAAGACTGTAATTACGTGGGTTTGTCTCTGTGTCTTCTATTCTGTACCCAGATAAGTATTCTTAACCTGCACATGTATTTATATTTAGAAGGCTTTGCCAGGAATTTGTAGGTTTTCTGTTTCTTTTCTTTTCATCCTTCAATCTCCTTTTTGTGTCTGACACTCCGGGGTCCACACATCTACCTCATCATATGTAAAATATCTGCTACAAATATTGCCACTTTATAGTTAATTTTTTAAAATATTTCTGTGAATATGGAGAGGGACCAGAGCTTGAAGCTTGGGAAGCATCTAGAATCTGAGAAGATAGTCAGAATGAGGAGGGGGTTGTAGAGGAACAGGGAAAGGAAGACACAGTTTGCACCTGATGTGGGCCCGCTTCCCAGAGCTCTCCTCCATTATAGCTATTATTCTCACGTCTTTGAAAGAGCCACCACCTACCCCTCCATGCAGTACAGACTCCACCCTAACCTCCCCTCAGCAAAATTAAAGTCCTTTCTAAAAAACAAATGAAGACCAATTTTCACAGTAGGGGAAAAGATTAATTAATTATGTTTCTATTGACATTCTGCTTTCAAGGATAAAGAGTTCTTTAATTATGGCCTCTTGAGAAAGTGTTTGCTGAGACAGGCTCCTATTTGTGAACTAGAAGGCTTGTAGACTACAAAGGCCAATATTCTCTTACTGATGACCACAGGAATGTCAGGGGATGTTGTTTAAGCAACACAATGAAGAAAACCCAATTAGAAGGTAGGGGCATATGTTGAAGTAATTTGTTAATTGTTCTTCCCTATTGTGTGTACCAGAGCTCAATCTAAAGTGTGTTTTGCACGCTCACCTGCACACGTTTAGGTATCATTTCTCCTTGTGGCCACTGGATTCAGTGGCTATGAGTTTGCTGTGCAGAAACACAAATTTGTAATTTAGTTTGAGGAAGAACTTTGTAGAATTTTCTCACAAGGGGAAAAGGATCTTCCATCAAAGATTATATATGTTCTGAGCTTTAAGTAGTCTTTAGGGTGAATGACACTCTATTGACATTTTGGGTGACTTAAGAACTTTTGCAAGGCTGCTATAAATACATTTTTCAATCACATTCATTATGAATATTCCTATACCTAGAAATAGGTTTGAAACAAAGAAAAGTACTTTGTCATTAAGCAGCTTTGGTGACACAGTTAAGTCTCTTGGATGAACCTGATTACCTCACACATAGGAGCTCTCTCTTTGGCCTTGGTTTTTCTTTGTACTTGTTTTAGCTGTTGGCTGGACAGATCCGAATGATAATTGAAATCTTTTTTTTTTTTTTTGCCTAGTTCTTTATTGTCTGTTTAGGATCTGCTAAGAAAACAGTCCATTCACAGTATGATCTGCCTGCAAGAGTGTATGTCTTTATAGCATTTAAATCGCCATCTACTTTTCTCCATACAAAGTTATATCTGAGGCCCACAAGAGATTCACTCTTGTGACAGATGCCTTTCAAACTCCAATTCAACAAAGGAATCTATTTTTTGAAATATAAAAGCAATCAAAAACATAAAATCAATAGCTCATACTTTCTTGCAGTGCTATCATTTAGAAGTGATTGAACAGGTATTGTTGAAATTGAGGTTTTTGATTTGTTTCCTGCCTAGGATCTTCTGTCAGTCATTACTGACTTTCTTTTTGGTCTTATTTGCCATCATTCTATAGTCCATCAAAAGAGAAGCTAATGATAAAAAATAAAGCTGTGGTTTTAGGAAGATATTTCATTGTGTCCTTGATAGTGTAAAAAATGATTTTGGAATTATAGATAATAGAGCAAGAAAATTAACAGAATGAAAATAAACAGACTTGTGGTCCTAGATAGCAGATTATTGCACTGAACATTCCTGAGTGGATTTTTAACTTTTCTGAAATTACTCAGGATACAGTACCAAAGGCCACAGCCATAGAAAGTGTAAGCATAGTTGTTCTGAATGACTCGTGGATTCTACCCAAGGTAGTGATCCTGGATCTCAAGTTTACTCAAACCTGAGATTTGTACAACATTAGTCCTTCAAGATGAATAAAATTTCTATGGTCAATGATATTTGAAATGCATATTCACAAACATATCAGCACATACTGGGTCTGGTTCTTCTTTCCCCTCAGCCGTGGCACCCCACATCTTCATGCCCAGCAAGAGTCTAAATCTGATGCCCAGCAAGAGTCTAAATCTGAGCCCTGTGGATTTGTTTGTGAAGTTTGTGCCAAACTTTGATTCTCATGGAATCTTTCATCATCTTTGGAGAGCTTCAAGTGGACATTTTCTTACTGGATTTTTAGTCTTTAGCCTACAACTTTCTGAGCCGTCTCCTGAGCCCAAGTTTTAAAATTCCTTCTGTGATATAAGTGAACCACTTATAAAGGCCACTAACCCACATGAAGTACAATCAGTTGGCAAGGAGTGTCTGTCTTCCAGGAAGGAGCTCGGTGGCTCTGGGATTTTCCTTCTTTTTCATTCCTTTTATTGGTTTTATTTGAAATATAATTCTAATTAATTATTATTGTCCAACTTGATTTCAGATATACTATATAATTATAGAAAAAGTGGAAACTGATACACACACAAGAAAATAAAAATTACCTATAATCACGACCCAAGAACAACAACTGTTGACCTAGGATCTTTTTTTTTTTAATATTTTATTTACATTTTAGTTTTCAGCAGACACAACATCTTTGTTGGTATGTGGTGCTGAGGATCGAACCTGGGCCGCACGCATGCCAGGCGAGCGCGCTACCGCTTGAGCCACATCCCCAGCCCCATGATCTAGGATCTTTATCATTTCTACATCTCAGTATAGCCTTTACCTCTGTCATTAGAAGGAAATTTGTCTCTTATTCTTCATGGTTCCCCCCCCCCCAGGTCTAGGAATACCCACTAAACACAATATCTACCCAAGGATATAAGCCAACACACATCAGAATGACTGTGGATCAGCCTTGCTATCAAGGAAGTTGATAGTTAAGTCTTCTCCATCTTCTTCCTCTGGACTTTCTCCACCCGGTTCAGACCTCAGTAGGGAAAAGAATGGCTGCTTATGATCCCCCTGGGAACCCTTACATTTCTCTCTCACACTGTCTCTTACACTTTATGGCATTCTTGATGTGTGGAGCTGAGTACCAGTTGCCGTTAATGCTACAAACATGCTCCTACTTTTCCTTTCCTTGGTATTTAATTGCATATTATAATGCAAGGGGAGTTTTGTTTTGTTATTGGTGCAGGAGAGGAGAGTTTGGATTGATGGGGAGAGCAGAAAAGTTGATGTGAATGGTATAGTGTCTTATTCCCACCCAAGCCTTTTATTGAATTTGAACTTTTACAGTTAGAGGAATGAGGGCCCAAAATCACAGAACTGTTTAAGAGAGGCTGCGTGTCCCTAGACACAGCAGAGCTGCTTTGGGGCTTAGTGACAAAATGTGGTACAGAATTGGAAAGGCAGACATTTTTCTCACCTCTGAAACAAACCCAGAAATATTTTGGCTTTTCAAAGATTGGAAGTGAGGGGTTGGCACAGATGATAGGGTTTTAGCTGTAGGCAGTGGTGATCATGATGTGTCATGGTTAGGATGTGGAGGATCACAGGTGGATCAGGAGGAGAATGCTGTGGCTGGCTTACTGTGGGACTGACTATAGGAGAGACCAGAGATTTCCTAAAATTACCAGGGAATAATTTGGGAAGGCCTAGTTTCTAGATATTATCCAGTTTGGAGTTTGGGCTATGATGGCTATCTATTTGAGAAATATTAAGTGTCCATCATGAGTCAGATATCCTTCTGGGATTAAAGAATATGAAGGTGAGAGTGAATGCTGTGGTTGTAGTGTGGCCAGGGAGGGAAGAAAGGGGTTTTGGGATGGGGAGGATCAAGACTTGCACCCTGCTCCTAGCCACATGAAGACCCTGAATTGAAAGATTTTTTAAGGGAGTGTGGGGGCGGAAATACCAAGGTGAACAAAACAGATAAAGTTCTTCCCATGGAGCTTAGATCCTAGTACAGGAGACCAGGAGATAAATTTGATCATTATTTTAAAAATTGTTGGTTAAGGTCTGGGACATCTGTGTGTATAATATCTATCTACCTATTTATCTATCAAATGCATACGTACATGCACATACTATAGGTGTGTGTATATATTATACATGCATAGTATTTATATACACGTAGGTATTACAAACTTTTATTTATTTTAAAAATTTATTTATTTGTTCTACTCAGTTATACATGACAGCAGAATGTTCTTTGATTGATTGCACACAAATGGAGCATAATTTTTGACTTCTCTGGTTGTACCCAAAGTATGATCGCACCATTTGTGCAATCATACATGTACCTAGG
The DNA here is from genome assembly GCF_052094955.1 of Ictidomys tridecemlineatus. NCBI lineage: Eukaryota > Metazoa > Chordata > Mammalia > Rodentia > Sciuridae > Ictidomys > Ictidomys tridecemlineatus. The sequence goes on from NC_135477.1 coordinate 69,933,505, forward strand.
GTAATGATGGTCATCTCATTCCACCATCTTTCCTGCCCCTATGCCCCCTCCCCTTTGCCCCATCCAAAGTTCTTCCACTCATTCCATGCTCCCCCACCATTATGGATTAGCATCCACTCATCAGAGAAAACTTTAGGCCTTTGGTTTACCTGCAAATGTCATAGATTACAAACTTTTGTAAACTTAATATACCATAATATTTTGTAGTTAAATATCCTACTAGAACACTGTTTTTAATGGTTACATAATATTCCCTCAGGTGGGCATGTCCTTCCTTCTACTATCTCTTAGGTTGGAAATCCGGCATGTCGTATTCTGAATTATGATATTTAATCTCAGTGTCCTGACTCTAGCCCCACTCCTCAGGGTCCCAAGACTTCCAGATTCACCTGGGCTCAGGAACGGTGCCCTCTATTAGTCTTTGCTGATGCTCAGTTGCTTTGGCCCTCAGGGTGACCTCTGCATGGCCTGAGTAGCCCTGTAGCCTCTACTGCTCCAGTGTGGCATTTCTGGACCAGAGGTTGCCTGTGGTTCTCATGGGACCAGGGCAGTCTTGGAGCAGAGTGGGAGAACAGCTCTCTCCTCGACAAGACTTGCCTTTTAGGCTTCCCAAGCCATTGTTCCCTTGTGCCTAGGGTGTGTCAGCATTCAGTGAAAGAAAGCTCTCCCTTTTTCTAGGTCTAAAGTCTGCCTCCAGGTTGGGGCTGGGGACTGATTCAAGATGATACTCTTCATTCTGCGTCAGTATCCCTATGCCTTCCTAAGGCCACCCTTGACAAGCTTGGCTTCTTCCCTCTGGCTGAACCACTTCCTAGGGTGCTTTTCAGCCTCTCACTCACCTCTCACCCCCCCAACCCTGACAGGGACTTCTGTCCTGTCCTGTCAGTTCCCAGACATGTCCTGCCCACTCTGGACCTCAACAGTGAACATAGCTCAGGTTGCCTTGTAGCTGGTCCCACCCACCATGCTCCTGGCACACCCAGATCTTCCTGAAACCCCAGAAACCCAGGGCACATGGAAATATGATATCCTTGCTATGATAAACTGATTAATAGTCTATTAATATATGTAGCTATGGTTATTCTTTTAAGCTAACATTTCTCAAGGCAAATTTTTGGAGCCTAAGGGTGTGAACATTTTTAAAGGTTCTGGTACATATGGTCACATTGGGGCTGATATACAGAGAGTGGTCCAGGCTGTCATGAGCATCAAAGGCATAGGGAATAGAGGCCCTGTTTTGTGTTGAGCAGGAGGGCAGCTAGTGCACAGAGCTGTGTAAAAAGGTTGGCATCGGTCTCTCTTTGGTGGAGTAAACTCAGTCATCAAAGATAAACCATCTCCAAGAACTCAAGGTCATTGGGGGTACAACAGTGTTTGCTGACTGAGGGGAAGTGTTGCTAGAATAGACCCTACTTTGCCGGAAGTCCCGCCTGTTAGTGTGACCAGCCGTCTAGTTTGGCCCAAGACAGTTCAGTCAACACAAAGAGTACCAGGCAAACTGGGGCAGCTGGTCGCTCTGCTCCCAAATGAGCACCAGGTCTGAAATTCCTGTTAGACAGTTAGAAGGTGAAGATAGTTGATTCTGGAGCATCTCATTAAAATACAGTGGAAATTAATCCTGAGCTTGGAAACCAGAAGCTTGCTTCCTTTCTCTCTCTGGTCAGGAGTGCAGCAGGGTTGGGTAGTGAACTTTCCTCTGTGTTTTATTTTTCTCATCTGTAAAGCCTGAGGACTAAACTTGCGCTGTCTGCTTCACAGGAATCAAATGTGATATTGCTTAAGAAATTTTGTAAGTTATAAGAACTTGGTCAGCGTGATATGTTTTTATTGTTCTAAGACATTGATGTTAGTGACATGTGAGTCTCAGTTATGATTTATAAATGGATCCCGATTTTCATTTCTCAGCCTCACATTCAGTTAGGGATAAATAAACCCATATGTACAATAACCTAGATGGTGTCTGGGCAGATTCCGAGCTGGGGGTCCAGGAAGACCTATGGGTTTCTAGCAGAGCTGGAGTGAGGTTCTGGGGGCTGCTGTGAAAAGGCAGTGTCAGTTCTTTTGCTGCCTATAGGCACCTCCACCATTTATGGGTCTTCTTCCTACTCACTCGTGGGAGGCAGGATGAATTGGGGGTGAAGGTGGTTGGAAGATTAATCCCATTCTGTCAGGCACGGAACAGGCTTTTCCAAAGAGCAATCAGTAAACGAGTCAAGAATGGCCAAGAAAGAGACGGGTTGCCTTTTTCTCCTCGTCTTCTTTATCTTTTCCATTTTGTAAGAGCCCAATTTAGTGAAATGGGCCTTTAGCAGGATGTGCTTTAAATGCAACACTCTGTGGAACACAAAACGCAATGGGCAATGTGAATTGCTTTTTGTGTTCGGAATTTTCGGTGCCCACATTTGCCTGACTTCAGTTCACTACTTGAGAGAGAGAGAGAGAGGAATAGAATGGAAAATGCTGTAGGCATTACAGAGGGCCCATTATCTCAAAATAATTCTTCCCTTTTAGAAAGTCACCACAGCAAGGCTGGGGGCAGAGAACAGATGTGGCTCCTAGTCAAGAATACTTAGAACCCAAACCAGAAATTCAACTATGGGAATAGCTGACAGCCAGGAGGAAAGGCCATGGTTGACTCGGTTCATACTAAGCAATAGTGTCTAGCCCCTCGAAATGCAAATGCTGTTGTTTGCCACACAAAAGCCCTGATTTTCCCTTCAACGGAGATTGTACTATGAAAATAGCATGTCCTGTGTGTAGTTGCCGCACATTCTTTCCGTTTTTTTTTTTTCCTGGGTGAGTCAGAGTGCAGATTCTCGACAAGGCCGAAAAGAAAGAAAGCCATCTAATTTACATGGGCACAGAGTACCCACATCTGGATGGAGTTAGAGTGAGCGGGAATTACTTGTAGCCTTTAAATATAGGCGTGCAGAGCTTCTTTCTTTTGACCATATGAGGCATTCACATATAATTCCATGAAAGCAAAACCTAAAAGTCCTACTTCTTATTAAAAGGAGCTGTTGTTGGTGTGAGTCAACCATTACAGGAACTGACCCAAACTTACAGGAACTGACCCAAACCTGGAGGCTGACAATGAGTGGCATGAGGCCACCAGACTCTCACCACCCCTTGAATGCCCAGAATTATGTAATACCATTGAAGGCATGCTAGAACCCCCCCGCCCCCCCCCCCGCAGCCCGCCGCCCTGCACCATGTCTGTGCCAAGATGCTGGCAGAGATCTGAGATCTGATCCATTGGAAATCCCAAGCATAGTCATGAACTGCAGATGCTGGGAAAACTGGATGAAAATCGTTGATAGTGTCGGGGCCCATGCTGGATGGGTCCCCATGGGCTCCGATGCCAGCACTGACAGACATGTTTTCTGTTCAAATAAAATGTGGGGAAAGAGAATATGAGTAGCAGACAGCAGGCACTGAGAAAGCGAATATGAACAGCTGATATATGGGAACCAGGGAGACGAGGGGAAAGATAAATGGTTGCCTTTTAAAGCTGGGTCTCATCGATACCTGATCACTGGCATCTAAGGAACAACTATATAGATTTTACAACTGAACAGATGTCTTCATGGATGTGTAGATGGTGGGTGACATTGTTAAAGGCCTTCGTGAGGAAACTGCTGAACAAATACAGAAGATTATATTGTTAGAGGGCTAACAAGGCAGAAAATAAATACCTTGTCTCCAAATGACTCACAAAGCATTAAGACAGCACTCAGCTTGCTGAGGTTTGCCTTTTCCATGTTAGGTTTCTATCAGGTTAACATCTGCTGGGATTTTAGGCATCTGGCCGTGACCTCTACGTCCTTCTCTGTCACCCTGAAAGTCTCCTGGAGTAGCATGATAACACTGTCTGCCACTGGCTCAGTCAGAATTCCTTTCAGGGAGGATATCTATCTTTATTGAGGAAAGTCCTTTTGGGCTGTCAATGATAAAAGTGAGACTCTTAAGGGTGGGCTAATCGGACTCAAGGAAAGTGAAGAGGAGGGCAAAACTGCTCTGCTCTGGAAACAGACTGAGTGTGGTGAAGAAGAAGAAAACAGAGAGGGTGAGAAGGGAGAGAAATTGGAAAAGTCCCCAGCATGTGGTTGTTAGGCCATCCATGGACAGATTTCTAACCGTACAGACATTTACTATTCAGTTTGAAATCTTTCTTCCCAAGGAACCAATTGAGTTTCACTTTGGGTTTGAGGCACTGGTAAACTGGGAGATAATGCGTTCGCTAAAGTAATAGGAATTTAGAGGTAGAGGTGTGGTAAGGACAGCTAGGTGATTACCAGTATCCATTCTCCCTGGCCTCCCCCCCCCCTTTTTTTTTAACCATAAAAGAACTACCATGTTTTTCTGGAAATGGTGCTATCTAAGAACAGAGGGCAGGTGTAATTCTTTTAAGAAGTTTTGTGCAACCACGTGACTTAAGATGATGTGATGGTTTGGATCTGGAATGTCCCCCACAGGCTTGTGTGTTGAAGGCTTGGTCCCCAGTGCAGCCATGTCCAGAGGTGGGGCTGTGGGGCAGTGTGAGGGTCACAGTCTCTGATTGAATCAGTGGATTAATCCATCCACAGCTGAATGAACTGTTGGCAGGTGGTGAAAACTACAGGTGGTGGGGCATGGTTGGGGGAAGTAGGTCACTGGGGGTGTGTCCTGGAAGGGTATTTCTTGTCCCTGGCCCCTTATCCTTGCTTTCTGACTGTCATGAGCTGAGCAGCTTTTCTCTGTCGTTCCTATCATGGTTTGGATGTGAGATATGAGATGTCCCCCAAAAGCTCACATGTGAGACAAAGCAAGAAGGTTTGGAGAAAAAATGACTGGGCTATTGCCTTAATCTAATCAGTGAATTAATCCCTGATGGGATTAACTGAGTGGTGACTGGAGGCCGGTGGGGTGTGGGTGAAAGGAGTGGTGAGTTAGGGGCGTGACTATGGGGTATATATTTGTATCTGGAGGGTGGAGTTCCTCTGTTTCTGTTAGCCTCTCTCTGCTTTCTGATCATCATGTGAGCTGCTTCCCTTTGCCACACTCTTTCACTGTGATGTCCTGCCTCACCTTTAGCCCCGAGGACTGGAGCCAGCCACTTGTGAACTGAGACCCCTGAAACTCTGAGCCTCTCTGAATAAACCTTTCCTTGTCTTCGGTGGTTCTGGAGGGATCCTTTAGTCACAGCAGTGAAAAAAGCTGACTAAAACAATGCCCTTCCACCATGACCTGCCTCACCTCAGATTAAAGCAATGAAACCAGTTGACCATGGATTGAAATCTCTATAACTGGGAGCTGAAATAAATCTTTCCTTCTTTTACACTGTCGATGTCAGATTTTGTCACTGAGGTGAAACGGCTACTGGATGTGGTAGAAAAGATATTATTTCTAGGCTGTGCCCTTAAAGGGAATGAACGTGTACTTTTTGTGGGCTAGTGAAGGATGGGAAGAGCTGGAGCAGCCGCCTTGGACCCCAATATGGGATTCACATGTTGAGGATGATAGCTGTCTTATGCATCCTGGATTGACAACATCTGGACTGTTACATCAGAAAAAAATGAAGGCGATGCCAGAAATTGCAAGAACAATTATTTTATACAACCTCAAGAAGAAAAACATGACCAATTAAACAATGACACAGGACTGAAGTGCCATTGATTATAAGATACATTCTCATTTCAGAGTTATGCAACTTAGTGAGACGCTGTCTCAAAATAAAAATTAAAAAGGTCTGGGATGCAGCTCAGTTTGTCAGTTGTAGAGTGTCCCTGGAATCAATCCCCAGTACCACAAGGGGAAAAAAAAGAAGGAAGGAGAAGGAGAAGGAAGAGGAAAGACGAAGACTGCTATCATGAACCCCCAAACAAGTGGCTGAATGGTTGGGTAGCATTGGGCAGAGAAAAATACTACAGATTGAAAATTTGATGATTCTTGCTGTGCCTTGGAAAAATGTTCAGAAAAACGATCTCTAACAAAACTTTGGAAGATAAACGGCATGATACCAGATCTGGAAACGTTAGTAAAACTGGTAAGGGAAAATTTAGAATGTTGATTTATTCTAGAAACTTCCTGCTACTCTTAGATTGATGACATCAAGCTAGACATAAAAAGTTACATATATTCCAAAGAGGCTACTTTATCAGATGATATTGTTATAGCCCCAAGACTTCACATCATTTCCCAGTAAGATTTGTGAGTCCAAACAGTGAGAGCTAAAATCAGGTTAAGCGTGCTGCTTTTCCATTCAAACCTACGGTGTCACATGATCTCGGGGAAGCTACAGTTTTAAAGAGAGACAGAGGTGGGGGTTGGAGGAGGGGGTGTGGAGTACAAAGACCAGTAAATATACGATCAGTTAAAAAAATAAAAATCCCTGTTTGGATAAATTCTTTGGCTTGCAGTTGCATATACATGGAACCAATTGGAACCAAATAGCCAGAAGCCAAAAAATAGTTTTGAGGAATTTAATTGCCAAAGAAACCACAAGTCTGGTTTCCAAAAGCCTGTAATTCTTCCATCCCTAAAACAACCTCAACCCCCAACCCCAAATATGCCCCAAGCAGGAAATGAATTAGCCTGGTAGCTCCCGAGGAGGGCCTGGTCTTCAACATGCCCTTCAGATGTGACAAATCAGAATACGGGAGAAGGAGGAACTTCTCAGCACCATCACGTCAAGGAAATTCATCCAGTCAGGGAAGAGGAACGTTGGTAATTGCCGTGGACAGATGACTGCTGGGTTTTCTCCTTTTCCCTTTTCTAATGGGAGTCTCATGTCATAATTCGTTCTTTTCTGTTCCACCATTGTAGATCCTGTGCATGGGTGTAAGTGGCAAAAACCTCCTCCACAGACCATGAGGAGCCATATCTAGTCTGGATTGAAAGACAGCCTCCCGTGGGGGAACCTAGATTTGGAGCTAGTTGTAATAACTGGATGGAACATTCTGTTGAGTCCCTCAGGGATGGGTCCCGTATATTCTGTGAGAAGAAGGGTATGGGTGTACTTTTGAGTGGCTGGAGAGGTGATCTGTGATGGAGGTGGCTGGTTGTCCTCCAACATGCATTTTCTCTTTCCTGTACTCAAAAAATTTCTTTTTGTTGTTGCTAGATCATGACAGTTTGGGCAAGGACCTGGTCCTGAGATGAGGCAGCACGTCATGGGGGAAGGCAGAGCAGAGGACAGCTACTCAGTTCATGGCAGGATCAGGAGGCGGGGCGGGGGGGGGAGGTGACAGGGAAGATGAGCCCTTTCAGAGGATGCTCCCAGTGACCAGCCTCCTCCTGTCATGCTCCCATGTTCCACTCACCTACTGCCACTTGCCAGTCAATCCATTCAAACTAGGATGGACTGATTAGGTGACAGTTAATCATGTCACCCTCAACATTCCTGCATTAATACAGGAGCTTGGGGGTGACTCCTCATATCCGAGCCTTTTTTTTTTTTTTTCAGCTAGATGTGCAATTCAACAAGTTCTAGGGGATGGAGTATGGGCAGAAGTACAGTGCCACTTCTACGTTGTGCCTTTGAGGCATGGACACAAGCTCTGCACGCTGTTTCCCTCTTCCTGCTGTCTGGGATGAAGGTGTCATGGCAGGAGCTGCATCCATCACCTTGAACTCAGGCGTGGAAGCTGTGTGTTGAAGGCTGGCTTAACCTCCCTTGCTTTGGAAACCGCTGGGGCATTACTTGAGAGAGAGTGAATGAACTCCCACCTTGTTTCAGTCACTGCTGCTTTGAGTCTCTTTAGTATAGCAGCTTTAAGTAGACCCTAAAAAATACAAGTAGTAACCAAAAGTATTCCCAACCCATGAATTCATAGAAATCTTGGGGAGGGCTTCTGAATTATAGATACAAGCCAAACCTTATTGATAGCTCAAGTAGCAGATGAGAAGATAAGATCTAGATCTCCTGTGAGCCTTCCATTTCCCAGAACAGAGGAGAAAACCCAGACAGGAAGTAGAGATGCTAATATTGCCTCAGCAGCTGCTGCCCTGAAAGCTAGCCAAAAGGCAGCGGGAATCTCACTCCATCCAAAACGGTGGGTAATTTTTATATGTTAAGTGTCATCAGGTCCCTTTCTGACATTGGTGCCTCTGAGCCAATACATTACTACTGTCAGAGAGAGCTAAGAGAGGCCAACACACCTTTTTTTTTCTTCCTCTAATAACAACAAAATATATCCAGTGATTTATAAACAGAAATGCAAAAGAGATTTTTGAATTTGTCAGTGGACTAAACTGGTTTTGTTGTGGGATTCTTGAAAGTTCTTATACATAATGACAATTGCATATCTTGGGATTCTTGGAGCAATCTTGTAGATCCAGAACCTGGATGCTCTGCTAGTTGCATATAAGAAATAAAATGTAACTTTTTTTTTTTTACCAACACTTGCCAGGCTCTGTTAGAAGCATTGAGAAGGGCAACTGAAGAAGTCCGAGCGTACCAAGGGTAAATCAATGCTGACCCCTACCACGCACAAACGTGGATGTTTTATATGCACATGAGCCTTGACCAATCAACTGGTTCTCATTTGGAAGCGGAAGTGACTTGACCGTTAGGGAGAGCAGAGAGACTGGAGTGTGATCTTCTGATCCCAGACCCTGATCTGCTTCTCTTGCCCTGTTTGGAAATTCTACAGGGGACCCTGTTGGTGAGGAGAAACATACTACTTAGGGCTCTCACCAGGACTGCTTAGGGATCTCTGAATTGGAAATTGCTTTGTAATGTCCACCACCACCACATTTTAGACAACTCTACTCTCTTGATAATAGTGGTCATTCACTTACTGAGTAAATATTTATAGAGATCAACTATGAGTCAAGTGCTGTTATAGGTGTCAAGAATGTAATAGCAAGAAATCTCTGCCCTCCGGAACTTACATAACAGTAAACAATAAATATTAGGCTAAAATTATGTTAAAATGCAATAGAAGAAAACAGGTAAGCAGAATGGGTAGTGCTAGATTGGGGGTGAAATCTTAAATTGGGGCATCAGGGTAGTCTTTACTGAAAAATCATTACTACTACAAGGTCCTGAAGGAAGTAAGAGAATGAACCATGTGGATATTTCAGTGAAGCAACTGGTCCAGGGAAACGTCAGGACAAAGGACCTGATGCAGGAGGGTGCCCAGCTAGTTAGTAGAACTTCAGCTTCCTGCAGTCCTTGTGGTTCCATTCTGTCAACTTTGCATTTCTGTGACCCAAATACCTGACAAGAACAATTTAGAGGAGGGAAAGTTTATTTGGGGCTCATGGTTTCCAAGGTCTCAGTCCAGAGATGGCCAACCCCATTGCTCTGGGCCTGAGATGAGGCAGCACGTCATGGGGGAAGAGCAGAGCAGAGGACAGCTACTCAGTTCATGGCAGGATCAGGAGGCAGAGACGGGGTGGGGAAGGTGACAGGGAAGATGAACCCTTTCAGAGCATGCTCCCAGTGACCAGCCTCCTCCTGTCATGCTCCCATGTTCCACTCACCTACTGTCACTTGCCAGTCAATCCATTCAAGCTAGGATGGACTGATTAGGTGACAGCTAATCATGTCACCCTCAACATTCCTGCATTAATACAGGAGCTTGGGGGTGACTCCTCATATCCAAACCATAATGTGGGGTAAGATTCTTTTCAAGAAGCCTGAGTGGTATTTCTCTCCCTCCTCCGCTTCACCCCTCGCCCCCTGGCCCCCAAATATCCTATGTAGTACTGCTGTCTCCTTTCTATGGTTCCTTTGCAACTACTGTTCTATCATTCTGTGGTTCTACTACAACCAGCAGTGCATTATTACTAGTACAAACTGGATAGTGCTCCAAGGGCTCTCTCTGTTCAATTCATTTAGATATCAAGTAGTCCTAGGATGTAGGTGATATTGTCTTCATTTTATAAATCAGGGCACGTAGAGGTTAAATAACTAGCTGATGGTCACATCTGACTTTTAGACCCAAGGATTTTGTACCGCAGGATTTTGGTAGGAGAGCCCCCATTGATTAACAATAACACTATAAGATGCACCTCCAGTCTGCCACTGATAGGACGTAGTCTGCAATCTAGTCTCAGATGGCCAAAGTTTTTGCTGTAAGAAGTAAGCCCATGTTTGGTGAGTGATTCTAAGTATGGTTTTCAGAGTGGAGGTAGATCTTCCATAAACACGAATGGTGCCGAAGTGGGGGAAAAATCCTCTGTTTTCTTTAGAACAAAACATCCAAGTTACATGGGAATGCACCACATGATTTTTGTGAATCGAAGTCAATTTGGCACCAACAGAAATAACCTTAGGAACAAAGTTTGTATACAGTATGTTCTTACGGAAACCACAGTTAGAACATAGAGTAAACTGTTAAAGATAGACCCTTCTTTTGGGAGTTGTATTAGCTGTCTTTGGGTGGGGACAGCAAATTGTTTCGTTTATAAGCTTTGTACATCAAAAGCTAGATCTGCTTATACTTTAAAACCAAAAGGAGGAGAAAGACTTATTTTTAGCTATCTGAAATTTAAACCAAACCCAACAATGACATATGGATGTCTCTGGCTGCACCATGACAGAATATTTCTTTGAGATGACATTAAACAACAATATATTATTGCAGCTGTAGGAAGCCAGCGAGGTTCTGCTTTTATAACTTGGTTTACTAGCAACTGAGACACTGGACTGAAGATGGATTTCTCAGAATTAAAGTTGGTTAGCTTGAATTGAGTTCATCCGTAGGAACTGGGTTCAGTCCCAGGAGAATGAGGATATCACTGTGTGTAGGAAGAGACATTTTCAGTGCTAAGGGAAGGCCACTTTGCTAGCCAGAGGAGTACCTACTATGTTCAACTTGTAAGAGAAATCTTCATTTTTAAATTTTATGTACGTGCATTGTAAATGTTATTCTTAACTTATTTTAGGTAAGCTCAAAAATATATATTAATCTAAAAATAGTTACCCAAACTATTAAAATATCCACTCAACTTTTAGGTAGACCTTTCCACACAAAAAGACATAAATATTGGGTTAATATACATATAGACATACAGACATATCAAAGTATAGATTTTTGTTCACTCTACCAAAACATAGGATGAAATCATTCATACAGTTGGGTAGCCTGATTTTTTATTTTATTTTAATGTTTTTCAACGTGGGTATTTTATTTATTGTTTTTCTATGCTATTGTATATTTTTAACACCATTACCTTTATGTATATTTCACTTCATCTCATACATATTTTGTGCTTTATTTAACTGATATCCTGTGATGGTAAGCTCCCAAGAATCAGCATGATCTGTGAATATGTTAAATTACATGACAAAGAGAATTTTGCCAATGGAATTAGTGTTACCGACCTTCAGAGAAGGAGGTCATCTTGGATTATTGGTGAACCCCCCAAAATCACATGGATGTATCAGTGGGGAAAGGGAGGCAGAAGCACAGGTCGGAGATGATGTGATGTAGCAAGGACTGGGCCGTTGCTGCAGGCTTTGAAAATGGAGGATAGGAGCTATGAGCCAGGAAATGTGGGAGATCTAGAAGCTGGTAACAGTTCTCAGCTGGCAGTGGTCCTCAGCCAGCAAATGGGATCCTCAGTCCCATTACTGAAAGTACGCAAAGACCTGTTGTCTCTACAGCCTCCAGAAGAGAATGCAACCCTGCCAGTACCTTGGTTTTAGCTTGGTGAAGACTCAAAGCAGAGAAATTAGACAAGCCCACTGAACCTCTGACCTCTGATACATTTCTGTTCTTTTCAGCCACTAAGTCAGTGGTAATGTGTTTAATGGTAATAGAAAATGAATATACCTATAGTTGATCATCTAGGTCATTTTTTATTTTTCACTAATTAAGTAAAGCTGCAATCCACATAGCTAAGTTTGGATGCATCTGTTTGATTATTTCTTTAGGATAAATTCATTTGAGGTACTATGGGTCACTGGTACATGGAATGTTCAGGCTTTTAACGTGTAGAACATTGTCAAATACACAGAGCATCATTTCCTGATTGGGAGTGGGACAAAGGGATATAGGAAGGCTTTATTTTCCCTTTCTTTCAGCTACTGGTTCTACCTATTTGGTTTCCATATTGTGTACAGTATAACTCTTTCTTCTTCTCAGCTGGCCGCAGCAGCCTTTGTATTTTCTCTGTAGATGAAAATAATTGCTGCATTAGTAGAATAATGGCCAACCCAAGAGCTGCTTGAGAAGATGTCTATGGTGGAACTTCTTCCTAAAGTTTGGAACATTAGCCAAAGTGCATCAGATCCAGCTTTGGGACTGAAATGGAATTTGCTTTGCTCTTCAAACACCACTTGTACTGGCATTAGGGAAGGATGGGGGTAGGCCAAATATCCATTACTGGGCAAACAACTTGAAGTATGTTTATTTTATGGGGATCTCTCCACATACATTAGTCAGAGCTGGTCAAAAGCTAACTGCCTCTTTTATGAGACTCAAGGGTCACTGTGTACAAATACATTCAACCACATTAGAACTCAGAATTGTTGATTGGAGGAGACAGCTAATGTGAATGAAGGATTAGAAAAAAGTATTACCCCAGGTAACGGGTTATACCTTAGCTCTGTTCCCAGCTCTGAGC